>NC_083580.1:40510445-41145445 GCF_027579695.1 Neoarius graeffei
TATACATAAATTCATACATACTGAGGAGCACAGGTAGGATAAGGACATAATTTATGTGATTTTCCTGAATACCAAGTTTCCAAATAAATTCATTCATATCCAGCCTGGTAAATGAGGCTCATTGTGTCTGAAATGTCAGTTAATCATTAATTACTATTTAGAGAACTGTTGTATAAAAGCAATATCACATTTGCAGTCATGCTGTTGTACTGTACAAACTCTTGCTCATGTGATATTCCTTAATTATATACATATAGTTCCTTATTACAATTTAATTTGGAACAGATTTAAATTATTTGACGATGAATTTTTAAAATATATTTTGTACAATTTCATGAGACAATATATTTATTAATCTAATTCTGTTTTCTAGAAGACACTAAGTAGCACCAAAAAATTTCTACATGCCACAGGCAGTGGGCTAACTCTAAACTTTAACCCTAAAGCAAGAACTGATTTTCTTGCTAGAAGTAAAGAAAGAAATTTGTCAAGGACCAGACAGGAGAGGAGATCAAATGCACTCGAACCACAGTTTATTAATAACAGGGGAAAAGGGAGTTGGGAGAATGTGTGTGTGTGAAGTTCAGTGGCTGGAGGACTGAGAGGCCAGGATGGCTGGTGGGAGCATGGTGGTGATGTCTGAGGTCTCCCATCTGTAGGTGCAATCAGTTAATTATTGAAATTAAGTGATCAATCTCATTAAATCAGTCTCATTAAATTTGAAGGTTAATAATTAAAATGAATCAATCCCATTGAATCGTTTACTTTGACTCATTTGAATTGAATCATACCATAGAATCAGTCTCATTCAGTGAATCATTTAGTGAATCATACCATTAATCCTGGATAAATTACCAAACAGCTAGATTATGGTATATTTCCAAATTATTATTGATCACTTACTATATTACATAAATCTGCACCTTTTTGAATTCTTTGCGATTGGGGACTTCAGAAATATTGGAACACCAACAAGATGAATACACACAGCTTTGATAATCAATGGATTTATTATAACAAAGATAAAAATGGATAATCAATATATACAAATATGATATGGTGTGTGTGTGTATGGCCTAGCTTGTTGCTAGCTAAAACAAAGGAATGTTATCTAAATAGAACAAAGGATTAGCTCTGTTGCTAATGTGTGCTTGTGTGTGTGTGGGAAGGACTTGACCATGTGTTTAGCCTCGTGTAGCTAACTACACGTGGTGGAGGCCTAGATTAGCCTTGTGTTGCTAGTGTGTTTGTGAAAGGCCCTATGGCCTAGCTAAAGTGTGTTTGTTAGGCCTGGTGAGGCCTACTGAGCACGTGTTGCTAAAGACAAAGGAATTAGCCGTAGCTAACTAGGGTGTGTTTGTGAGTGGCCACGTGGCCTGAACAAAAAGCTAGCTTGTGGATTTCTAGCTGAGGTGTGGTTTATCAGGCCTGATGGCCTGCTGAGCACATGGTAGGCCTTGATTAGCTTTGTGTTGCTAAGCAGACAAAGGGAAGCTGTAGCTAACCCACTAGCTCATAACCATACTGAATCCACTGAAATCTTGATGAGATCAAGATGTATAATAATGAAATTAAAATGTTAGTAAGAATAAGAGAGAGAGAAGCATGCACAGCCTGTCTATTAAAACAATTGAGATTAAAACAAAAACAGAACAATTCAACACGCTGCGTGTTTAACAGTGTAACAGATAAACCTGGGTTTAAATTCACACTATTTCAATAAAGCTAAATTCCTAAGACTAGCTTAATTATTATGCCCAAATATATTTTACTCAATATCTTGCCTCTAGCAAAGTTCTGAGAAGATGTTCGCCGTTGCAGAGCTTCGCTGTTCATGAAGCACGTGAGTCGATTCCGTGAGTCGATTCCGTGGACAGAAAACTTCTCTTGATCCGACGCGTCGTTCGTGATGAAAGGAAAGTCTCTGATTAATGTGCACAGAACTTCAATCAGGAGGAATTCTGGTCGCTCCTAATTACAAATTAAAACTGCGTTTGAGCTGCAGTCGTGACGTCACTTCTAATACGAATAAACCGGTTGTAACTCAGGTTGAGTTTAAAGATCGCGCGACTCTAGAGTTTACCTTGGCCAAGGGTAAGAAATCGCGCTGAATGATGGATCTTGCAAGAAAGAAGTGTTTTCGGGTTTCAGAGCATCTCTTTTGTGCGTCTAGATTCCTTGGAATCCGGACACGAGAGACAAAGAGCGGAGCTTCCGCCTGGACTTATGCGCGCATGGCGGACTGATGTAGATGATCCCGCCCACGCGTGACGTAGGTTACGCGGAAGAGGACTGGGAGTTGTAGTCCTTAGACACAGAATGGCGGCATGATACCTACATTCCCCCTTTTGGTCTCAGGGGTATGACGGAGTCGTAGCACTGAGAGCACCGTATCGTATCATCGCCGTGTCCATAGTCCTTGAGGTAGACTTGTTCATGGTGTCCTGTGAAGACTGTGTAAATTTGTGAGTTCCAGTAAGACAGTTGGAGACAGAAGCATTTTGGGCATATAATCACTATGGGCATTTTGGGCATATAATCACTATCTAACTAACTAGATCAAAACCACATCAAAATAAAATATTAAACATTGAACATGAAACATGTAGTGTTCAATTTCTTATGCATAAAAAAAACAAGAAAAGAGAAGAAATGAAGGAAGGAAAGAAGTATTAGTGTTTGGGTTGGCAAACCTAATCTTCTAGACATCTTCTGTGTTTGGTAATAGCAGTGAGTGGTCTGGCCAGAGAGCATGCGCTACTGCGGCTAAAGCTGTCAGGGACACAGACCATCTTATCTAACTTGGCATAGTGTTATGTATGGGTTGCCTGGGCAGACCCAGTGGATGTCTTTAGTGGGGGTGCATATCTCTAAGTCTTGTAGATTCACAAAAATGAGGATAGTACTGCCAAGACTATATGCCAGGTGTATTTGCGATGAATACACACTAGTAATAATAGCGGATTTTAGCATTTTATCTACCATGTTATACTGAAGGGTTATTACTTCATTGGGTTGGTGAAGTCTGACTGGGAATGTTAGTGTACGCTTATGGTTGAGTGATGCGTACAAGCTAGGTGGACAGGATGGGCCTAGCTGTCGTCCACCCCCTTTTGGAGTGAGGACTTTTCAACAAGGTTTGATTCGATTATCATGGAAATCGATATGAAAGCGTTTGATTAGGCCTAGATGTCCTAATGCGATACGCGACGGGGAACGGTTTTGTTTTGTGTGAAGTTGACCAAGTTTATGTCGCAGGGCTTGGTTGGGATTGGGTCGCCTTGTGAGAGCCATGTGTCTGAGAGATGGTGGTGAAGACTTTAGTGCACATGAGAGGTACGTTTTGTGTGTTTGCCTTCGCCACCAGGGGGGGGCCCTACATCCTGACCCTCGCCTGCTGTTTCAGAGGGATCTCCTCCCCCTTTCACGAGATATACCCGTGGTTCCTGGCCTAGTCATGCCAGCGAATAGCTTTTTGTCATTTTTCTTGGGCTCTTTTGTTTTATCTGTTGAGGGGTCTGACCTCTCCTGTAACAGTTCTTTAATCTCAGCCAACTGGGCTTTTAAAGAGTCCAGCTCTGAGGGGAACTCACCAGGTTGGTCTGAGTCACTATGTTGGTCGTCTCTACCCTTACGTTTAGAGCTATGGTTGGAACGCTTCTGCCGTTTCTGGTCAGAGCGGGGATGACGGTTTGCTGCCAACCGTTTTGTTCCTGTAATGGAAATTTCTAATAAACACTTCAGAACGCTTAACAGTTGTCTTTTCAGTCATTTATTATAGTAGATCATATAAAGATATATAAAATAGGAAAGGAAAGAGAAGAATAGAAGAAGACATCACTTCTGATGATGCCGAGAGTACGCGCACTCTGAGTTGTGTTTTAGGAATGTTATCTATTATACTCTGAAAGCATTCGCTCACTGCTTGTATCTTCACATGATTGGCTCAAGATTTTCTATGAAGCTTTGTTAGAGCGTGCACCTGGCGTGCGGGCGGATGCGTAGTTATGAGAACTCAGGCACCCTGCTTATCACCACCAAGGTCAGGAAAGGTGGTTACATCATGAGAAGATGCAAGCTAGGATGAACTCAAGCACCCTGCTCATTACCACCAAGGCCACAGAAAAGCGATTACAAAATAGGAAAAAACATCTTTCTCAGTATAGGCCACTTGAGCTCAACACACAGAAACACAGAGAATAATAATGTTCATCCATTAAAAATTCCCTCACATTCCCCCCTTTTTATCCTATAGGATAAATTGCTAAAAGGAAAGAAAAGAACTGTACACAGTTTCAGTGATAGTTCTCAGAGAGATTCGACTTAACACGTCACTGAGTGTACAGGGATAATGCTAAGGCTGTTTTTATAAGACATAGACATCTTAAATGAATGCTAGCAAGCCATATACATAGATCAGGAATAATAGAACAGGAAACAATCATAATGAAAGTGTTTTAAGTCAGGACTAGTTTCATGTCAACTGTGATGATGTCATCGAATGATAGGTTATAGTCTTCATGTGAGTTTGGAGGCCAGTCAGGCAAGTCGTCAGAGTCTATTTTCACCATCTGGTAACCAATATTTGTCAGCTGCCTCTGAAACACAGACATACAACATTGACAGAAAACAGGGAGCAAACATAGCATCACAATCACTAAGCCCAGGACCGGTACGGTGGATAGAATCAGAGTCTTCCATCCACTGAACCAATGCCACCAGCTGTCTTCGTCTCCTCCATGTTTGTCTGCTCGTAATTGTTCAGCAACCTTGCACATCTTGTTCAGTGCCTCAGTAATGTTACCGAGTTAACTCTTGCCCTTCTTGACGTGTATTGGTGCTCAGAGGGCGGGCACGCCCTATCAGCCCTCGTCCCACCTCACCGGGACTTGGAGGAAACTCGAAACCCTAAGACTTGTCTATCAGCTAGACACTGAAATACTCTTCCCTATTGAGGGTGCGTGCGTGATTGATGTGATACTCGCACTGTTCCATGCAGTGATGCCTTTCTTCCTCATGAGCTTAGTCAGCGTCTGGTCACTTAGGCCTTCCTTTTCCTCCTGCTCAGCCGGTTCAGGAACCCTCCTGCAGCGGCTAGCATGGATCCACGTTACTCTGCCTGTGACTTTCACTGCCATTGGGGTCGTGAGCAGGACCTGGAATGGGCCGTTCCACCGTGGCTTGTTTCACTTGGTTCGTCGGAAGTCCTTCACCACGATCCAATCCCCTGGTTGTAGATCGTGCAGAGGTCCCTCAGCGGGTTTGGGAAGTGCTTCTTTACCTGTTTGTGGATAGATTTCAAAGCAGAGGACAACGTTGCACAGTAATTCAACATTGCATCATCACACAGTGTGGTGTCCGGCAGTGTTCCTTGAGCTGGCCCTATCCCCGTGTTGGGTACTCGTCCAAACAGAATTTCGAATGGGCTTAACCCATGTTTAGGCCTAGTTTACATCCTCATTTGTGTGAGTGCTACAGGGAGGACCTTTGTCCATCCTAGCCCTGTTTCTACACAAGCTTTGCTTAGTTTATTTTTAAGTGACCCATTTTCCCTCTCTACTGCTCCCGCACTGGCAGGATGATAGGCACAATGTTGTTTCAGGTCTATCCCTAGGAATGCTCCTATTTTCTTTAGGGCTGCATTAACAAAGGGTGTTCCATTGTCACTTGAGATTTTGCTAGGTATACCCCACCTAGGAATTATATCTCTCAGGAGTGCTTTGACTACTGCCTCTGAGTCTTGTTTAGCTGTGAGGAATACTTCAACCCATTTTGAAAACATGTCAACTATTACCAGGCAACACCTTTTCCCTTCACTAGGTGTCAGTTCAATAAAGTCCATTTGGAGGTGATCAAATGGTTTGTCTGGTATTGGGTGTGCTGCTTGAGTTAGTCTGATACCTTGACCTGCATTATGTTGTGCACATATCAAGCATTGCTTGCAAAATTTTGCAGCATAATTTGAAAACCCCTTTGTGAACCATCTCTTTGTTACTTCTGCTACCATCCCCCCTTTTGACACATGGGTGAGCCCATGTGCCAATTTTGCATAGAAAGGGAACATGTATTTTGGTAGACAGGGACGGCCTGAGGGACAAACCCAGACCGAGTCTGCAAGGATACAGCCTGCCTGTTTCCAGACTCGTCTCTCATCCTGGGTGGCAGTGCTCTGAAGATCCACTAGCTGTAAACAAGGGGTAGAAACCTGAGGAAAGGCAAGGTTAGAGGGTGAACTGGAAGCCGAGGCTGCACACTTAGCTGCCGCGTCCGCCCTGGCATTCCCTTGAGACACAAGATCAGTATTGTTAGTATGGGCAGCACACTTACACACAGCAATGGCTCTAGGGAGTAGAACAGCATCCAACAACTCAGAGACCAGTTTATGATGTGCAATGGGAGATCCTATGCTAGTGAGAAAATTTCTATGTTTCCAAATGGTGCCAAAATCGTGCACAACGCCAAACGTGTACCTACTGTCCGTAAAAATATTGATAGATTGCCCTGCCACCAATTTGCATGTCTCGATAAGGGCACAGAGCCCTGCGGCCTGTGCTGACAGGTTTGAGGGCAGACACAACGCCTTGAGGACCTCGTGATCTGAGACTACGGCAAAACCTACTTTCTTCTTTCCCGTCTCTGGAGGCTGAACCATCCACATAGAGGACCATGTCTGGATTTTCCAAAGGGTCACTCTTTAAGTCTGCCCTGGGGGAACAAAAATCGTTAGTGAGAGCTACACAGTCATGTGGCTCTCCATCATCCTCTGTAGGGAGAAGAGAGGCAGAATTCAGAACAGAACAATGTTTCACAATGATGTTAGGCATATCAAGTATGACAGTGTTATACTTCAGTCATCTCTGTGCTGACAAATGTGATGTCTTTTTCTCCAACAGAAGCAGGGAGACAGCATGTGGGACCAAAAGGGTGAGGTTAGAATACCCCACAATATTTCTGGAGGCAGTTACCGCCTTTTCAGCTGCAGCAACTGCACGCAGGCAAACAGGAAGTCCAGCCACCACTGGATCCAGCCTGCTGGAGAAGTAGGCTACAGGTCTCAATCTATCCCCGTGTTTCTGCAAAAGAACAGAGGTCATAAAACCCTTCTTTTCATCGACAGTTTGAACAAATGGTTTATTGGGGTCAGGCAGTCCCAGAGTGGGTGTAGTCTGCAGAGCGCTCTTTAGGGACGTCAGGCACGCACGGGACAGCCGCAGCATTGACTGCTTGCAGATCTTGGACAAACCTCCACTCATTGGGCTGGGACGGTTTTCTTCCTTCTTAACTGGAAAAATAGGAGTGCGCACTGGAGAGTCCTGGCAAGGGACAATTACATCTGCCTTCAGCAACGAATCAAAGACCGGTTTTATACCTGCGATTGCTTCTGGTTTGAGTGGGTACTGGGTCTGTTTAGGCCTGAAATCTAATTTGGGGGTGATCACCACTGGTTCAGCATTCTTTATTAGGCCTACATCATGTTTACCCTTCGCCCAAATGGAATTTGGAACTCCCGCCAATTTGGGGTGCACCTCTGCTGGAGTTATGCCTGTGGAAACAGAGACAAACAGGCCACTATGGCCGGGGTCCCCAGGACCCTGGTCATCAGTGGCTAATATTACGCTGCGCTTAACATACACACACATAGCATGACTTTGTTTGTAGACCCCAAGCCTTTGGCAAAACAACACACTAGGGTCCTCTGTTTGGGACCATTCATTGCCATTGACTGTGCACTTCTTGACCCATTTCCCCACGTCTTTCCAATGGGCGGCTCGCGGTTTTGCTAATGAGACATGGGGTATAGAATTAATGATGTCAAAGAAATCATGTTGGCAACAGTCAACCTCAGAGTCCTCTGACACGAGGCTGCGTATAACATGTTTGAGAACACTGCGATGAACACTGATGCAGCTGTTTGGACAACGAGTAAAATAGACCTGCACAGCGCAATAATGTTTGGACCAATATATAGTTTTGAGGGTCAATCTTTCACGTGCATGGGGGTCTGCAAACCAAGTCTTTTCAAACTCTACATCTTGCCCTTGGTGAACATGTGCTGTACAATGCAAATCTTCCTCTTTCATATAATCTGTGTCAACTGATGAGGTGTTCAAGCTCGCGAGCTGTACAAGGTGTTTTGGAGTTTGTGTGAGCTGATCTGAGCAGAGCCGCCAGACATACACATACAGGGGGCTTCCAAACCCATACTGCACACTGCACATTTCACTTACTTCAATAGTTAGCCCATCTGGAGTGGACGTGAGATTTACTTCTAATTTGCACATTAAATCATGTGCTAACAAATTTACTGGACATGTATGTGAGATGAGGAATGAGTGGGATGTAACTATTCCTCCCTTGCTTTTACACGGGAGGTTGACTGAGAAAGTTTCGGTTACAGGTCGTCCTGAGATGCCCACTGTCTGAATAGAATTTGAGCTGAGCGGTGGGTCTACTGGAAGTACCCCATGTTGTATCACTGAGTGTCCTGCTCCAGAATCTACTAAAAAGGTTAACACATGCCCACACACAGTGAGGGGCATACAAGGGAGTTTAGAAAAGGGAGTAGTTGTGTATTTTAACAAACTTAATGCAACTTCAGGTGTATTTATTTGGACTGGTGTATCGGGCGTTTCTGTGTAGTCTTGCTGTTGCATGCAGGTGCTGCTACTAATGTGTTTAACGTTATGTGAATGCTCCTGTCTATGTGTATGTGTATCATCAGGTGTGTGTGTGTTACCTCCCCTGTTCTCTGTGTGGGACCCGTTCCCAGAGTCCGCCCATCAGTCTGCTTTGCTGTACTCCTCACGGGGCTTCTGCCTGTTACTGTGGAGACAATTTCGAGCAATGTGTCCCTTTTGATTGCAGTTGTAGCAGGTTGCACCTTTTATCCAGGACGAGTCACTCCAGGTCGTCCTGTCTCGGCCCCTACTTTGACCTCTTCCTCCTCTTGTTCCTTTTTCTCCAGGCTGAACAGTCTGGAAAAGAGTGAGAGTGGCGGCATGTAGATCTTGGTCTCTTTGTGTCGACTTTGTCTTCTCCTTCTCTTTCAGCAGCTTTTCTGCATGCACAGCGTACTGCTCGATCTTGGTGAGGCTCAGGAGTGCCCTCCACTGCAGCCAGGTTCACGGGTCTGGTCAGGCCACTGTGTTGTTGTTTTTTTTCTTCTCTCATGCACGGCGGTGAGACAGGCGAGAAACGCTGACACACCTTCTCCATCTTCTTGCTTACACATGCTGATCTTAGTCATGTCTATGTTCAAAGGAAAAGCACTGTCCAGACGAGCACAGAGAGCAGTGATGGTATCTCTATACTCACCATTGCCAGCCACGCTCCAGTCTGGTGTAGTCATTCGCTGGTCAGCTTCCGGCCACTCTTTGGAAACTTTGTTCCAATCTATACCCATCTTGGTCATGAGTAGGCGGCGAAGTTCATGGGTGGCCGGTCGGAATTCTCTGCAAAATATCAACAGCTCATTACCAAATGTCTTTCCTCCTACCTCTCTCACATTGGGAAGAGAAGCCATGCTTTCCTTGATATCAGCTGTCATCCAGGGTCTGTAGACTAAAAGCACGCCGTCAGCTCCAGCCACTTCCATCATTGGAAGATGAAGAACTTCAGACTTTAGGTTACAGCCTTGTGGACCCACTGGTGAGCACGTGGTCAGGTCCAGGAGGGTGTCTTTTCCATCACCATATGCAAGACCGGATATCGTGTGTGACGGAGAAGCGCTGAGAGGCACTGATGCTGGAGGCAGCTGGTAGGCTGGGAGAGATTCCAGAGGCTCAGTATTTTTTTTTCTTCTTTGTCTCGACTTCTCCCCCTTTCTGTGGGTGAAGCGCTTGTGGGAATGATGTTCCGCCTTGCTGAGGAGGCAGTGTGTGTCGGGGTGGTGGGGCAGACTCCAGGTCAGGGTCCATCTGAAATTTCAAACACTGAGAAGAGGGTGAGAGCCCTGCCTGTCGTTTCTCTCTTTTGTACTCTCTCTTAAGTGTTTCTTCTTTCCATGCAGAAAACGCCCTCCAGTCCCCTAAGAACTTAACATTATCTGCAGACTCTTCTTTTTCCTTCTGTTTCAACTTTTCTTCTAACTGTCCTATCTGCCTGGGACTAAAACTGCCCTTTCCAGGGAATCCTAAGTCCTTTACCCATATATCAAACTGTGCCAAACAATCCTCGCCATACGAGGTTTTCATAAACTGGATGTTTGGGCTGTCATAGGAACATCCAATTCTTATTATAGCACATGTAGCTTCACACTTACTTGCTTTTTTCTTTTCTTTCCCTAACTTACTGTTTCTGTTCCTCATTGTACACTGTTATATCAATAGGTTATGACAACAACGGCTGAGTTTCTTTATCAGGATCACAAAAAGAACAGGTTGGACTATGTCCAAAAATGCGACACAATAATCTTTTAGGTGTGTTCTTATTAGTAAACAATTTATCTGACATTTGCCTTAAACCAAAGTAGGTATCATTTAACACAACAACCTCAAAGACAACTCGCGCATGTGTACAAATCTGTTTCTCTGTTTCAGAATTTGGAGGAGGACAGTACTCTGTTAATTCATCAATATTTTGCATGCACACCGGTGTGTCTTTGCGACTTCGTGATCGAACCTCTCTATCTCGTTCCTCTGACGGGCCAGTTGTTCACACAGAACAAAGGGAGCAAGATTCAATTCTTTCCCAGTTACGAATCGCTGAACGTGAGTCTGTCGAGACACGCACCCGTACTTCCTTCGCTCAAGTAGGTGAGCCGTTACCCAGTCGTCACTTGGGCGGATAATTCTCTTACATAACCCAATAAACTACTCGCGGTTTATTGTCTCAAAATTGTGTTTATCCGTTTCGGCAAACATATTGATGGTACCACAGCTTAGCAGTCCTCCTGGGCTCGGACAAACTTCTGTCCGTCTCTTATATCAGTCTTCCTTGACTGGGACAATCTCTGTCCATCTCTTATATCATTCTTCATTGACAAGGACAAATCTCTGTCTGTCTCTTATATCATTTTTTAAATACTAGGACAAATCCCTGTCCATTTCTTGTATCATTCTTTAAATACTGTTTCCACTAATTTCTTTACACAAGAATGCAAAGTTATCACTTACTGGTTCGGTGAGCCCTGATGGCCTGGTCTCTCGTCCGAGTTCTCAGCTCCGCACCGTAGCCTTGGGAGTGTTCCGTCGTCCGAGGATCAGACGCATAGGGCCCACCCAGGGACGCCAAATTGTAATGGAAATTTCTAATAAACACTTCAGAACGCTTAACAGTTGTCTTTTCAGTCATTTATTATAGTAGATCATATAAAGATATATAAAATAGGAAAGGAAAGAGAAGAATAGAAGAAGACATCACTTCTGATGATGCCGAGAGTACGCGCACTCTGAGTTGTGTTTTAGGAATGTTATCTATTATTACTCTGAAAGCATTCGCTCACTGCTTGTATCTTCACGTGATTGGCTCAAGATTTTCTATGAAGCTTTGTTAGAGCGTGCACCTGGCGTGCGGGCGGATGCGTAGTTATGAGAACTCAGGCACCCTGCTTATCACCACCAAGGTCAGGAAAGGTGGTTACATCATGAGAAGATGCAAGCTAGGATGAACTCAAGCACCCTGCTCATTACCACCAAGGCCACAGAAAAGCGATTACAAAATAGGAAAAAACATCTTTCTCAGTATAGGCCACTTGAGCTCAACACACAGAAACACAGAGAATAATAATGTTCATCCATTAAAAATTCCCTCACATTCCCTACGACCCTTTTCATGTGATGGGCGATTGCCATAGTCACTGTGGAATCGCCCTCGGTCCCTCCTGGCCTTACCTTGTCGATTTTTCCACTCACCCTTGTGATGGTTCGGCAAGGGGCGGTTCGGACCGGGATTTCTCCAGGGGGGTCCCCCTTTAGGAGCTTCGCCTCCTTCTAAGGTTAGCGGGGGCCCATTTGCATCCTGGAGCCTAAGGACTCTGGGTTCATCATCATTTCCGTTTGCGGTTTTGACAATGGTCTCCCAGGTCATTTGGGCTAGTCGCCTAGTTTCCCTCATCGAATAGTGAGCTCGTCGACATGTCAGTGCGACTTGAGTCCACATGCTTGGGTGGAGATTATGTAAGAAGAGAGATTTGAAACCTCTATCTTCTTCCAAGCCTGGTGCGTTACTACCTTGGAAATAGGCAGTACGTAGCCGTCTGTAATATTCACAAAGCGCCTCAGACCGTTTTTGTTTGATTTGTAATGCACACAATGTCGCGGAGGTTTCGTCCGTGTATGGCGCATATTCGTCCCTCATGTAATTGCAAAGTTTCGAATAACTATCGCGAATGTTTGGGGGTAGTGTCCCTAAAAAGGCACGAACGCTACTACTGGAGGTCTTCCAGATTAGTTTAAGTTTTTCACGTGTTGTGGCATTCGGCAGGTCCATCAGGCATCGATCAATTTCTCGTAAATAGTCATTTACATTAGTTCTTTGATTGTCGGGATCTAATTGTTCGACATCTTTGGCAAGTAAGTCAATTTGCCGTAAGCGAAGGGTTTGGTGTACGTCCTTGTGCGACCTTCTTGGCTCTTCTGAGCACTCACTATCTAAGCTACTCTGGTGTTGTTCCCGTTTCGCACTAGATTCATAGTCTGATTCATCTGAAGATTGCTCAGGGGTACTGTAGCACACTGACCTGGGTGTACTAGGGTCCTGGGCTCCGGATGAGCGCAGGATGGCTCCATCTTGGCTAAACGACGGAGTCGAGTAGTGAGTTGATGGAGTTTGGCGGGGGGTCTGGTCCTCGACCAGATCATTTACGGTGTCGGGTTCGGACGCCTCTTCCCGCTCTGAGCTTTGGCGCATTGTTGGGGGTCTTTCATGCCCCTCGCGCTCCTCTTGGGGGGTCTGCTCCTGGGCAGCCGTCTTAGCAACCATTTCGGCTTTCTCTAGCCGTTCGGTGCAATCATCAAGGGAGGTCTTCAAGAGCTCACGCTCCCTATGTAAATCATTATTATCGGCTGTCAGCTCGGCATTGCTGGTAGTCAGCCTTTCAACCTCTCCATGGAGGCGTCTGATTTCTGAATCAGCATCTTGGAAGTATGATAGGAATAGCTTACCTAGTGCCGCTTGGACACTAAAAGTTGTTCTTTTTGGATCTCTCTCATGTTTGTTTGAATTGTCTATGTTGTTTTGGCATTCACTCTCACTCATGCTCTTAATGTTTGCCTTTCCGGAGGCAGAGCAGTGAATGAGATCTGCGATGACCTCAAGGAGAGACACGTCTTGAGCGTTGTCTTCCATTTTTGAGACACGAGGGGATGCCATTTTACTTAGGCTGGATACTAGATAATTAATCAATGAGTTAATTATTAATTAATCGTTATTAATTAACATTAACTATGTAATTAATTAATAAGGTTTATTGGTTTGGAAATGCTCTCTCATCCTAAATTAAGAATAGGTTATGAGTATTTGTGATATGGTTATCACGCTACTGTTAACCGTTTTAACACACCTGAGAATATCTTAGCAGTTGCTGAATCAGCTGATAGTTTTTGTCATTGAACAATATTCCAGAAGTCAACAAAACAATCTCCTCACACGGGGCACCAATTAACGGTAGGGTGCAATCAGTTAATTATTGAAATTAAGTGATCAATCTCATTAAATCAGTCTCATTAAATTTGAAGGTTAATAATTAAAATTAATCAATCCCATTGAATTGTTTACTTTGACTCATTTGAATTGAATCATACCATAGAATCAGTCTCATTCAGTGAATCATTTAGTGAATCGTTCAATGAATCATTTAGTGAATCATACCATTAATCCTGGATAAATTACCAAACAGCTAGATTATGGTATATTTCCAAATTATTATTGATCACTTACTATATTACATAAATCTGCACCTTTTTGAATTCTTTGCGATTGGGGACTTTAGAAATATTGGAACACCAACAAGATGAATACACACAGCTTTGATAATCAATGGATTTATTATAACAAAGATAAAAATGGATAATCAATATATACAAATATGATATGGTGTGTGTGTGTGTGCGCGTGTATGGCCTAGCTTGTTGCTAGCTAAAACAAAGGAATGTTATCTAAATAGAACAAAGGATTAGCTCTGTTGCTAATATGTGCTTGTGTGTGTGTGGGAAGGACTTGACCATGTGTTTAGCCTCGTGTAGCTAACTACATGTGGTGGAGGCCTAGATTAGCCTTGTGTTGCTAGTGTGTGTTTGTGAAAGGCCCTATGGCCTAGCTAAAGTGTGTTTGTTAGGCCTGGTGAGGCCTACTGAGCACGTGTTGCTAAAGACAAAGGAATTAGCCATAGCTAACTAGGGTGTGTTTGTGAGTGGCCACGTGGCCTGAACAAAAAGCTAGCTTGTGGATTTCTAGCTGAGGTGTGGTTTATCAGGCCTGATGGCCTGCTGAGCACATGGTAGGCCTTGATTAGCTTTGTGTTGCTAAGCAGACAAAGGGAAGCTGTAGCTAACCCACTAGCTCATAACCATACTGAATCCACTGAAATCTTGATGAGATCAAGATGTATAATAATGAAATTAAAATGTTAGTAAGAATAAGAGAGAGAGAAGCATGCACAGCCTGTCTATTAAAACAATTGAGATTAAAGCAAAAACAGAACAATTCAACACGCTGCGTGTTTAACAGTGTAACAGATAAACCTGGGTTTAAATTCACACTATTTCAATAAAGCTAAATTCCTAAGACTAGCTTAATTATTATGCCCAAATATATTTTACTCAATATCTTGCCTCTAGCAAAGTTCTGAGAAGATGTTCGCCGTTGCAGAGCTTCGCTGTTCATGAAGCACGTGAGTCGATTCCGTGAGTTGATTCCGTGGACAGAAAACTTCTCTTGATCCGACGCGACGTTCTTGATGAAAGGAAAGTCTCTGATTAATGTGCACAGAACTTCAATCACGAGGAATTCTGGTCACTCCTAATTACAAATTAAAACTGCGTTTGAGCTGCAGTCGTGACGTCACTTCTAATACGAATAAACCGGTTGTAACTCAGGTTGAGTTTAAAGATCGCGCGACTCTAGAGTTTACCTTGGCCAAGGGTAAGAAATCGCGCTGAATGATGGATCTTGCAAGAAAGAGGTGTTTTTGGGTTTGAGAGCATCTCTTTTGTGCGTCTAGATTCCTTGGAATCCGGACACGAGAGACAAAGAGCGGAGCTTCCGCCTGGACTTATGCGCGCATGGTGGACTGACGTAGATGGTCACGTGGAAGAGGACTGGGAGTTGTAGTCCTTAGACACAGAATGGCGGCATGATACCTACACATCTAAGTACTGACCAGGCCCAACCCTGCTTAGCTCCTGAGATCAGACGAGATCAGGCGTAGTCAGAGAGGTGTGGCTGTAGGCTGACAGCACTAGGGTTTCAGGCAGTCTCCCAGCAGTAGTCCCTCAGCAAGCTGGAGATCAGGCGAAGGTACAGGAGAGGCAGGCAAGAGGCAGAGTCGACAGGACAGAAGGCAGATCAGGTTACCGGGGCTGGAGAGCAGACAGAGTCAGACGGAACAGAATATTGTCAGGAGTCAGAGTAGTAGGAACACAGAGCAGGTGATCACGCTGGAAGTTGCAGATGATCTGACACTGAGGCTAGGGAGAACTGCAGCTTAAATACACACAGGGGGGAAGCAGGTGATCGGCAACAGCCAATGACAGTCACTGAAAGTTAATAAGAGGAAGTGAAGGCGGGCGTGGCCGGTAATGCTGAGTGGAGATGTTACCTGAAGAGAGAAGCCCACAGGTAGGACCATGACAGAACACCCCCCCCAGGGACGGCTCCAGAAGTCCCTAGCCACAGATCCACCAAGACGGGCGGGAGGAGGGGGAATACCGGTGGAGGGTCAGAACTCCCCTGACCGGTTAGTGTCCAAGGCCTCAGGATCTGGTTCAGAATCGGACTCGGGGACAGTAGCGGTTGGCGCATTGTCATTCTGACAAGGACCCCTTGGTCGACCCCTCCGGTTGGCCGGCTGGTCCGGATGCAGGCAATGAAAGGTGCTGATGAGGGTATGGTCTAGAATTCTCCCAGCAGGAACCCACATCCTCTCCTCAGGACCATAGCCCTCCCAATCCACCAGGTATTGGAGGCCCCTGCCCCTGCGCTGTGACTTCAGCAGTCGCCGGACGGAGTAGACCGGGCCACCATCGATGAGACGAGGAGGAGGAGGTGCAGCTGGGACCAGCGGGCTCTTGTGCACTAGCTTAATCTTTGAGATGTGGAAGGTGGGGTGCACTCTCATAGACTTGGGCAGTCGGAGCCGGACAGCAGACTGGCTGATTATCCTCTGGATTGGAAATGGTCCGACGAACCGAGGTGCCAGCTTACGAGACTCCACCTGGAGGGGCAGGTCCTTGGCTGACAACCACACCTTCTGGCCCACCCGGTAGGTGGGCGCAGGCGTCCTCTGCCGGTTGGCTCCAATGGAGTAGCTGGTGACTGACTTGAGGAGTGCAGCGCGGGCTTGAGACCAGGTGCAGCGGCATCGACGTGCATAGGTGAGGGCAGACAGGCAGGTGACCTCTCCCTCCTGGCTGGGGAACAGGGGTGGTTGGTAGCCATACACGCAGTGGAATGGGGACAGTCCAGTGGCTGAGCTGGTGAGGGAGTTGTGAGAGTATTCCACCCACAGCAGGTGCTCACACCAGGCCCTAGGGTTGCGTGACGCCATGCACCGAAGTGCCTTCTCCAACTCCTGGTTAGTCCGCTCAGACTGGCCGTTGGACTGGGGTTGGAATCCGGAGGTGAGGCTGGTGGTGGCCCCAAGCAGGTGACAGAATTACTTCCAGAAAGAGGAGGTGAATTGCGGCCCCTGGTCCGAAACGATGTCCCTGGGCAGCCCATGGATGCGGAAGACCTGCTGCAGGATGATCTGGGCGGTCTCTTTGGCCGACGGTAGTTTTGGGAGGGGAACAAAGTGTGCCATCTTGCTAAAACGGTCCACGATGGTGAGTATGACAGTCATCCCGTTAGAAGGGGGCAGACCTGTAACAAAATCCAGGGAAATGTGGGACCAGGGTCGCATAGGCACGGGCAGAGGCTGGAGCAAACCGGCAGGAGGCCGGCTGGAGGATTTATTCTGATTACAGGTAGGGCAGGCTCGGACGAAGTCTCGCACATCCCTGCTCATAGACGACCACCAGAACCGTTGGGCGAGCAGGTGGTAGGTGCGAGTGGAACCAGGGTGGCAAACTAGACGGGAGTCGTGTCCCCATTGTATAACCTGGGATCGCAGGTCTTCAGGAACAAAGAGGCAACTTGCAGGGCATGCACTGGGGCTGGGTTGGTCATGGAAGGCTTCCCGCAATCATTCTTCGATGTCCCAGGTCAGAGCAGCAACAATACAGGGGTCAGGTAGGATGGGAGCTGGATCCTTGGAGGAGGCATCATCCTTCTGGAACTGACGGGAGAGTGCGTCAGGCTTGGTGTTGCGAGATCCGGGCTGGTATGAAAGGGTGAAATTGAATCTGGTGAAAAAGAGAGCCCAGCGGGCCTGTCTGGGGTTGAGTCGTTTGGTGGTGCGGATGTATTCCAGATTCTTATGGTCTGTCCAGACCAGGAATGGGACTACACACCCCTCCAACCAGTGACGCCATTCCTCCAGGGCGAGCTTGACCGCCAGCAGTTCCCGGTTGCCTATGTCGTAATTGCGTTCGGCCGGCGATAGCCAGCGGGAGAAGAACGCACAGGGGTGGAGTTTGTTGTCATCCGCTGACCTCTGTGAGAGCACTGCCCCAACTCCCACATCCGAGGTGTCCACCTCAACAATGAATTGCCGTTCCGCATCTGGCATCTGGAAGATGGGAGCAGTGGTGAACCGAGCCTTGAGGGTGGCAAAGGCTTCGTTGGCAGCCGGAGTCCAGGTGAAGGGCTGTTTGGTGCTGGTCAAGGCGGTGAGGGGTGATGCAACGGTGCTGTAATTATGAATAAATTTCCTGTAGAAATTAGCGAAGCCCAGGAACTGCTGAAGCTTCTTCCTGCTCTCTGGTACTGGCCATGAAGTCACTGCTGAGACTTTGGCAGGGTCCATCTGGATGCTCCACTCTGCCACGATGTACCCCAGGAACACCACAGACTTGGCGTGAAACTCACACTTCTCTGCCTTGACGAAAAGGGAGTTTTCAAGGAGACGACGGAGCACTTGCTAGACATGCTGGGTGTGTTCGGACAGGGTTTTTGAGAAGATCAGGATGTCGTCGAGGAAAACGAACACGAACTTGTTCAACATATCTCGCAGGACATCATTCACCAGAGCCTGGAATACCGCTGGCGCGTTGGTAAGGCCAAACGGCATCACCCGGTATTCATAGTGACCGGTGGGGGTGTTGAACGCGGTCTTCCACTCGTCTCCCTCCCTTATCTGAACCAGGTGGTAGGCATTCCGGAGATCGAGTTTGGTGAAGATCGTGGCTCCCTGGAGCAGCTCGAAGGCGGAGGTAAGCAGTGGGAGAGGGTATCAGTTCTTGACGGTGATGTCGTTGAGACCCCTGTAATCGATGCAGGGGCGCAGGGATCCATCCTTCTTTCCCACGAAGAAGAACCCAGCACCGGCGGGAGAAGAGGATGGACGGATGAGGCCGGCAGCCAGAGAGTCACTGATGTAGGCCTCCATCGCCTTCCTTTCCGGGGCGGACAGAGAGTAGAGACGGCCCTTGGGTGGTGCAGTGCCTGGGAGGAGATCAATGGCGCAGTCGTAGGGCCGGTGAGGAGGCAAGGAAGTGGCCTTGGCTTTGCTGAATACCTCCCGAAGGCTGTGATAACACACTGGGACATTAGTGAGGTCGGGGGCAGAGCTGGCAGGTGGAGTACGAGGGGTTAGAGTGGAGGCTCGTAAGCAGGTCCGGTGGCAGTCCTTGCCCCATTCTCTTATCACTCCAGTGGCCCAGTCGAGGTGAGGACTGTGCTGGCGGAGCCATGGATAGCCTAGGATGAGAGGTTGGCTGGGGGAACGGAGCAGGTGAAACTGGATGGTTTCGTGGTGATTGCCTGACAGAGTCATCAGGACAGGGGTAGTGAGGCGGGTGACGGTGCCAAGGAGATGGCCATCCAGTGCCCTGGCTGGAACGGGAGAGGATAAGCGATGGCTTTGCAGACCCAACTGGCACGCAAGCTCGGTGTCCATGATGTTAGCCTCAGCGCCAGAGTCAACCAGGGCGGCCAGGGCGTGGGTGGAATCCGACAGACGAAGGCAAACTTGGAGCATAGGTTTCTGGCTGGTGGAGGATTGGATGATCATTGAGCTCAGCCGGGCCCCTCCTATGTCCGGTGAGCTCGGGCTTCTCCGTGCGCTGATGACTGACTGAGTCTGGCGGGCCCTCTCTCGTCGACGGGTCTGGACCCGGCGGTCAATGCGGACGGCCAGGGCGATGGCCTCATCGAGTGTTGACGGTTGTTCGTACGAGACCAATTCGTCCTTCATGTAGTCGGCCAGGCTGTGCAGAAAGGCGTCCAGCAGCGCCTGCATGTTCCACTTGCTGCGCTGGGCCAAGGTCCGGAAATCGATCGAGTAGTCAGCCACTGTTCGTCTGCCTTGGCGAATACTCATCAGTCCTCCGGATGCGTCTACCGCCGACGAGCCCAGGTCGAAGACCTTAATCATCTCCACTGCAAACAGGGAGAAGGAGGCACACGCCGGTGTCCGGCGTTCATACTCAGCAGTCCCCCACAGGCAGGCGCGGCCAGTCAGACGAGTGATGACGAAGGCCACCTTCACTGCCTCCGACGCGAAGGTTCTGGGCTGCAGGTCGAACAGCAACCGGCAGCTGGTCAGGAAAGCACGGACTTGGGAGGGGTCACTGTCAAAACACTCCGGACTGCTGACCTTGGGTTCCGGGGCATCGAGTACCTCCCGGAGCACCTCCCGGAGCTGGCCAGTCAGCGGCGGGTATGACAGGGGCTGGTGCAACGAGGGGCAGCGATGGTTGACTCGGAGGAGCAGGGGGTGCTAGGGCGGTGAGCAGCTGGAGTGCTTGGTCCAGTCATTGTTGCTGCTGCCCAAGCTGGATCAGGGCTGCAACGTTGGCAGACATCCGACTGACATCTTCTTCGGTGCGCTGCAGCTGGTCTAGGGCAGAGGGTTCGGGCACTGACTCCATGTCTTGATCAGATCGTTCTGTCAAGGACCAGACAGGAGAGGAGATCAAATGCACTCAAACCACAGTTTATTAATAACAGGGGAAAAGGCAGTTGGGAGAATGTGTGTGTGTGTGAAGTTCAGTGGCTGGAGAACTGAGAGGCCGGGATGGCTGGTGGGAGCGTGGTGGTGACGTCTGAGGTCTCCCATCCAAGTACTGACCAGGCCCGACCCTGCTTAGCTCCTGAGATCAGACGAGATCAGGCATAGTCAGAGAGGTGTGGCTGTAGGCTGACAGCACTAGGGTTTCAGGCAGTCTCCCAGCAGTAGTCCCTCAGCAAGCTGGAGATCAGGCAAAGGTACAGGAGAGGCAGGCAAGAGGCAGAGTCGACAGGACAGAAGGCAGATCAGGTTACCGGGGCTGGAGAGCAGACAGAGTCTGACGGAACAGAATATCATCAGGAGTCAGAGTAGTAGGAACACAGAGCAGGTGATCATGCTGGAAGTTGCAGACGATCTGACACTGAGGCTAGGGAGAACTGCAGCTTAAATACACACAGGGGGGAAGCAGGTGATCGGCAACAGCCAATGACAGTCACTGAAAGTTAATAAGAGGAAGTGAGAGCGGGCGTGGCCGGTAATGCTGAGTGGAGATGTTACCTGAAGAGAGAAGCCCACAGGTAGGACCATGACAAAATTATGTTTAAAAAGAAAACTGTTGCTTTAACACATGGTAACATGACATGAAAGCTATTGATTAACATTGCCATATTTCCTGTCTAATTAGCTGATTAGATTTTTTTTTTGCATGTTAGCAAGTGTCTACATTTCCCCCTAATGTCCTGCCAAAAAAAAAAAAAAGTTGCGCACACTAATATTTGGTTGGACTGCCTTTAGATTTGATTACAGCATACATTCACCATGGCATTGTTTTGATAAACATATGCAATGTTACAACATTTATTTCAGTTCAGAGTTTTATTAATTTTTCACCGAGATCTTGTATTGAGGATGGGAGAGTCGAACCACTGCATAAAAGTCTTCTCCAGCACATCCCAAAGGTTCTCAATGGGATAGGGACTCTGTCGGGGACAATTCATGTGTGAAAATGATTCCTCATGTTTCCTGAACCACTCTTTCACAGTCTGAGCCCTAGTTTTATGCCTGTGCCATCAGGGAAGAAAAAATCCATTAATGTGATAACCTGGTCATTCAGTACATTTAGGTCGTCAGCTGACTTAATTTTATTGCACCATAACATTGCTGAGCATAACATTGCTGAGCATGCTGACCAACTGCAGCAACCGCCGATCATAACACTGCCTCCAGAGGCTTGTACAGTGGCCACTATGCATGATGGGTGCATTGCTTCATGTGATTCCCTTCTTGCCCTGACACACCCATCACTCAGGATTATGGTAAATTTGGACTTATCAGATCACATGACCTTTTTCTATTGCTCCAGAGTACAATCTTTATGCTCCCTAACAAATCAAAGTCTTTTTTTCTTCATTAGTCTCACTAACAAGTGGTTTTCTTGTGACCACACAGCTGTTTAGTACTAATCCTATGAGTTCTCATCACATTGTGAGTGTGGAAATGCTCTTACTTTCACTATTAAACATAGCTGTGAGTTATACTGTCAATTTTTTTTAACAATTTGACTTCACCAAGGTTTTTAAGTGATCTCAGATCATGGTCAGTCAGGATCTTTTTCCAACCATGTTTTTTGGGGCGGCATGGTGGTGTAAGTGGTTAGCACAGTCGCCTCACAGCAAGAAGGTTCTGGGTTCGAGCCCAGCTGCCGGCGGGGGCCTTTCTGTGGGGAATTTGCATGTTCTCCCCATGTCTGTGTGGATTTCCTCTGGGTGCTCTAGTTTCCCCCACAGTTCAAAGACATGGGATGGCCTTGGGCTGAGGTGCCCTTGAGCGAGGCACCTAACTCCCAACTGTTCCCTGGGCGCTGTTAGCATGGCTGCCTACTGCTCTGGGTATGTGTGTGTGTTCAATGCTTCAGATGGGTTAAATACAGAGAGGAATTTCACAAGCGTGTGATGAATAAAGTTGTTGTTGTTCTTCTTTTCCATGAAATTGATGGTTCATCATTATCCTTTCAGGTTTTAATAATGCGTTGGACAGTTCTTAATCCAATTCCAGTCATTTAAGTAATCTCCTTAGTTATTTTCTTTGCTTGATGCAGGACCAATAATTTGACCCTTCTGAGACACAGTAACATCTTTTCCATGAGCACAAGATACATCTTCCGACATGTTTGTTTAGGAAATGAGAAGCTACTCACTGCATCAGTTAGGGTTAAAAGAATTGTTGCCAGTTGAAACATCAATTACTTCAGTAATTATCCAATCAAAGGCTCTTATGCATTTGCTTTTTTAAATCCAAATAGCAACTGGGTTATTTTTATTTTATTTATTTATTTTTAACAGGCAGCATATAACACTATGATGTACAGTGTGATGTATTGTCATACATATAAACTGTCATAATTAAATTTTACATGACCATTTTCCAATCAATCTTTCCAGTCTATCATAGAATTTAATAGGCTTTTTAACCATGTCTTTAAGACTGATCTATTAAATGGCATCTGTTCTGGGAAGACTTTGTTAAGAAATGTATTTGAGATAACACAAGAAACCTGAAATTTGTAGATTTAAATGGATGAATCTTTCTACTCCTTTATCTAAACTGTACACATAGACAGTCATCATTAATCTTAAGAAGCCAAAATTAAACAGGAAAAAAGCTTAATTGAATATAATTGCTACACATATTTTACTACTACATAAAAAACAACCTCTTGAATGAAATGTAGTAAATAATCACCCATTTAGTACACGTATTTCATTCACAAATGTAATGCTCACACTACTACAGTATCTCTGATTTGTGCAGACTACATTTTATCTGGATTTTCTTTTTTTTTGGGGGGGGGGGCTTTTATCAGTTTGTCTTTTTTCTTAAAATTTTTTTTTTTGTTGGTATTCAACCTCTTTTTACATTTCACATACTTGCCCCATTGGGCTTCTTGTTTTAAATATATTTAAACAAGAAGCCTGTATTTTACAAGTGAAACCCAGGATCCCTTTGTTTGCTTGCTTGCTTGCTTGCTTTCTTTAAAATTACCTCAACTGTGTTGGAACTGAACACAGTGCACTCAGTGGTCTGTGGTACATTAGTACAGTGTCTTGCAAAAGTATTCATTCCCCTTGGTGTTTGTCCTGTTTTGTCGTATCACAAACTGGAATTAAAATGAATTTTGGGGGGTTAGCACCATTTGATTTACACAACATGCCTACCACTTTAAAGTTGCAAAATGTTTTTTATTGTAACACAAACAATAATTAAGATTTAAAAAAAAAAAAAAAACAGAAATCTGTAGTGTGCATAGGTATTCACCCCCTTTCCTATGAAACCCCTAAATAAGAGCTGGTCCAACCAGTTAACTTCATAAGTCACATAATTATTTGATTAAGAGCCACTGGTGTGCAATCAAAGTGTCACGTGATCTGTCACATGATGTCTGTATAAATCAACCTGTTCTGGAAGGACCCTGACTCTGCAACACTACTAAGCAAGCAATATGAAAACCAAGGAGCACTACAAACAGGTCAGCGACAAAGTTGTGGAGAAGTATAGATCAGGATTGGGTTATTAAAAAAAAATATCCCAAACTTTGAATATCCCAGGAAGCACCATTAAATCCATTATAGCAAAATTGAAAGAATATGGTACCACGACAAACCTGACAAGAGAAGGCCGCCCACAAAAACTCACAGACCAGGCAAGGAGGGCATTAATCAGAGATGCAACAAAGACACCAAAGAGAACACTGAGGGAGCTGCAAAGATCCACAGCGGAGATGGGAGTATCTGTCCATATGACCACTTTAAGCTGTACACTCCACAGAGTGAGGCTTGATGGAAGAGTGACCAGGGAAAAGCCATTGCTTAAAGAAATAAAATAAGAAAACACATTTGGAGTTTTCCCAACAGCATGTGGCAGACTCCCCAAACACATGGATGAAGATTCTCTGGTCAGATGAGACTAAAATTAAACTTTTTGGCCATCATGGGAAACACCATGTGTGGTGCAAAGCCAACACTTCCCATCACCCTGAGAACACCATTCCTACAGTAAAGCATGGTGGTGGCAGCATCATGCTGTGGGTATGTTTTTCATCTGCAGGGACAGAAAAGCTGGTCAGGATTGAAGGAAAGATGGATGGCACTAAATAGAGGGCAATTCTGGAGGAAAACCTGTTTGAGTCGACCAGAGGTTTGAGACTAGGATGAAGGTTCACATTCAAGCAGGACATTGAGCCTAAACGTACTGCTAAAGCTACATTGGAGTGGTTTAAAGGGAAACATTTAAATGTCTTGGAATGGCCTAGTCAAAGCCCAGACCTCAATCCAATTGAAAATCTGTGGCATAACTTGAAAATTGCTGTACACCATTGCAACCCATCTAACTTGAAAGAATTGGAGCAGTTTTGCCTTGAGGAATGGGCAAAAATCCCAGTGGCTAGATGTGCTAAGCTAATAGAGACATACCCCAAGAGTCTTGCAGCTATAATTGCAGCAAAAGGTGGCTCTACAAAAGTATTGACTTTGACCTATGCAATCCAGATTTCTGTTTTTTCATCTTAATTATTGTTTGTGTCACAATAAAAATAAAAATAATAATAATAATAATAATTCACCTTTAAAGTGGTAGGCATGTTGTGTAAATTAAATGGTGCTAATCCCCCAAAAATCCATTTTAAATCCAGCTTGTAATGCAACAAAACATGACAAACACCAAGGGGGATGAATACTTCTGCAAGACACTGTATCAGCTCTGCTTCTAACCCCAGTGGCTTCACTCTTGTATTGTATTATTGTACTATTCTTTCTTTTTGTTATTGTTATTTCTCATTGTTATTTTTATTGTTATTCTTTCTTATTGTTCATATTGTTACATTTCTGTTAGTTGTTTACTTAAACAATATTTGAATACAAAAAAATCCATGTCAATTATTTTTCTAAGTGGGCGTTATCAATGATTTTTTGCAGACCTCATATACAGATTGGTGACAAATTAAAGGAAAAGGATAACTCACTTATGCTGTGGGAAGCATTTTGCTGAATTGGATCACTTTTCACCTTAGAGCATAGGTGGTCCCAATCATGGTCCTGGATTACCAGCCTTCCTGTACCCCCTGCTCTAACACACCCACTTCAACTCAGGAAGGGCTGTCATTGAGCTGATTAGCTAAATAGGACACATTAGAGCAGGCAATGCACTAAAATGTGCAGGACATGGGGTTACTCCAGGACCAGGTTTGGGAACATATTCCTGAGAGGAAAGGGCAAAAATGCAACATTTCTATCTTGATGGGAGTGGTCTCATGATGAATTGTTCCCATCCACAGGCCTTGAGGGTTCCCTGAATGATCTGATGAGTATGAAAAGGATGTGAAACATGCTATGCCCTTTGCAGTCATCAGATCCCAACCCAGTTGGACATCTGTGGGAGATTCTGGACTGATTTCTGTGTAAGGCAGCACTCTCCACCATCAGAACACCAAGTGAGAGAATATCTTTGGTGTTCAGTACCTCCAGGACTGTTCCAAAATTCAAAACAACATTGAAATTGTTCTGGTTGCTTGTGGTAACACACCTTTCTAAAACACTTCATGTTGTTTTTTTCACCTGTGTGTATATAGCATAGAAGCATTTTGCTTGACCAACTGATGATGTACATACTTTTGGCCAAAACATCATCTCTCATTACCTCTAGCCGCTTTATACTTCTACAGGGTCGCAGGCAAGCTGGAGCCTATCCCAGCTGACTACGGGCGAAAGGCGGGGTACACCCTGGACAAGTCGCCAGGTCATCACAGGGCTGACACATAGACACAGACAACCATTCACACTCACATTCACACCTACGGTCAATTTAGAGTCACCAGTTAACCTAACCTGCATGTCTTTGGACTGTGGGGGAAACCGGAGCACCCGGAGGAAACCCACGCGGACACGGGGAGAACATGCAAACTCCACACAGAAAGGCCCTCGCCGGCCCCAGGGCTCGAACCCAGGACCTTCTTGCTGTGAGGCGACAGCGCTAACCACTACACCACTGTGCCGCCCGCCAAAACATCATGTTTCTCTGGAAACCTTTTTATACTATGTCCAAGTGTATCAAAAGTATTTACTACCCCCACATTTATTACTAAGGGACACTGCAGGTATCTCTGGATAAAGTAAGAAATATTGAATATGTAGAATTATTAGGCGCACAATGGCGCTCACAAAATATTTCTAGCTGATCTTCTATGGAACTTGAAAGCTGAAAAGTATTTGAATACAATTTTTGGATATTTCTATACATTTTATACATGTGTGTAGCAGAATAAAGATCTGTTGTAGTGGTGTTTGGCCTAAATGGGTCTATAGGTGCTAAATCACTTGGTGATAGCTGGCCAATCATCACTAAGAGACGCACTATAAAAGCGGGTCACTCTCTTGCACTCTTCCTTTCATGCTGAGAGTGTGCCCTGTTTCCACTGCACCTTGCTTCCACACTGTTGCAGGTAGGAGAGCAGCTCTGTTAGTTTGCAGTTTGGTTTGTCCTTGTTGCGCTGCTGTTTATATGGGCTGCCTGTGATTTTGTACAGTGTTTCTCAACCACTGGGGTGTTTCTCACCATCTAGTGGGCCATGAATTTTTTTTAAAATTGAAGATAATTTTTATTCGTAGTAGGGTACAACTGCTGGGTTGCATCTAATATCACATCCGCCTTCTTAAGCTACTGTCACACTACAGTTCGCGATGCTTTCTGATGGATTATCAATGAAAATGAGGCATTTTGGTGGTGATGCATGGCGATATACACATGAGCTAAAAGTTGTGGTCCCACAGCAAGTGAACACTCGATTGTCACACCTTTCTGCACTTGAGTCTGGCGCAGCTTGAGCAGCCGTGTGCGCCCACTGAGTGCATTGTGCTCTTGGGACCCGGTTGTTATGGGAAACACCCGATACTAATTTGAGCACAATCACCTGCACAGATACAGATGCTGTTTTCACAGAGGCTTTGTGAAGTATTATCATTATCACCATCACATTTGTTTCTAACCAAGTTTATAACACTGTTTAAATACACTGCTTTATGATTCTGCTTTGCTTTCATTTGCGTTTTGTTTTTATAAATATCATGCTTGCTAATAAACACTCTTTCTGCACTTAGATCTGTCTACCGCCGTCTATCTTGTAGTGTCCTGATCCCCAGATCTTTAACCCAGCCATATATAAAAGGTTGTGCAGTTCCATGCTCTTCCAGGTTTTCATCTGTTTGTCTGGGTAGAATGATATCTGCAGCACCAGGTAGTTTGAGATGTTGGGGAACTCAATGGATGGATAATTTTCCAACTCATAGGAAAAATCCTTCTTTGTTAAAGTGCATATTCTGGACCAATTTCGTTTTTTTTTTTTTATATGAAAGTATGTCCCTTTACACACTCATCCAGAAGGGTAATTTTGCACAAGGCCATCTGTCTACAGCAGATAAAAATAAAATAACAAAACGCGTCTGGAAAAATCCCAAGGGAGTCCGGAGCCAGATTCGTGACATTACCTGCGGAAGTGCCAGCAGGCTGTGAGAGCTTGCATAGTTTCAATAGATTATTGGATTCTAGCCAAAATAATTGGGGATCTTTTTTAATGGGCCTCGACTTGTTCCAAGTATGAATAGGTGGGCCTCAAAGCAGAAAAGGTTGAGAACCCCTGATTTTGTAGCTCCTCTGGCTGTTGCTTCCCCTGTTCCCAGCAGTAACCCTCTTGCCGATCGTTGCTGCTATGTCCTCTTTTCGTTGTGCTGTGAATTTTCTTCCAGTGGCATGTAAATAGGAGTTTTGCTTTAGGTAACAGCTGCAGTAGCAAACTAGTGCCTGCAGGCTCCCTCATCCTCCTGCTCATGAGAGCTGGCGCTACCCGATTGGTATGTAACCTACTCTGGCATCAGCTTTCTATTTTTCATTCATTGTTTCGGTTAATCTGACCTTTATTATGCATCATAGAAACTGGCTTGCTGTTGGTGTTTGCAGCCTCACTGAGGAACTGTGTTACGACCTCCTACCACTAGGGGCCCCCAGTATATTTTTGTATGGTTGCTGCACCTAATTATTTTACAGGTGGCTGGTGTAGAGCCAATGATGTCTCCCCTATAAATACTAGGGTGGAAGCCTGAACACACACACTCTCCTCGGGGGCTGGCTCCATGCCTATCTGATGCCTGCTTGTTTCTCCTTTGTGGTTGGTTTCCCCGTTGTATATACTTTAATTTTTTGTTGGTTCTCCCTTGGTTTGTTCTGTTATTATTTTACAATAAAATACCCCTAGACTTAAACGAGCCCTGTGACTTTTGTCATAGATGTTACACTGCTACATCAGTTTGTAATTATATATATATATATATATATATATATATATATATATATATATATTTAGCCATGAGATTAGCTGGAATTTAGTAGGTTTAATCTTCTCATTAAAAACCTTAACATTAATGTAAATCCATATGTTCCCATCATTGTTTATAAACAGGTGTTACAAACTGATGTAGCAGTGTAACATCTATGACAAAAGTCACAGGGCTCGTTTAAGTCTAGGGGCATTTTATTTAACAAATGTGTCCGTAAACACATTCGGGGTACGGACAACATTATAGTGGACGCTTTGTCCAGAGTGACTTAGTGGTGTCTTCTACGGTATACCCGTATGATTTTTTTTTTTTGGTGTTTGGTAATGTGTTTCATATATATATGCTTGCTAATGGGCTACTGGAACAAGACATCGATGGACGAGGACAGAAAATACGGATTTGCTGGAATGCTACTATACAAGCAATCCCAGAGAGAGGGGATACATGCAGCAAATGTGGGACCATTGGATACTTCGAAACCCACAATCAAGGCTAACAAAGAAACAGCTATTAGCCCAGTGTTCCAACATCCGTAATCGAAATCTACTATCACAACTAGAGATTAATGAAATACAACAACGATGCTACGGCAAGGGGGAGCCAGGAAGACAGGTCAGCGGGGAGATGTCATCATCATCCCCACAACCAGAGATTGGGTACCAGGCCCCAACAGCTAACAGCCTCAACACAAGAGCTGCTGACCTGAGAAGGAAGATCGTGACCCAACTGGAAACCTGGAGCCCCCGACGAATACCGAAGCTGAGTTGCCAAGTACCTTCAGAAGATCTACTAGTAGATGTGAATGCTGCTCTGAAGACAGTCTCCACAAGAACCATCACTGAGACCAACAAGCTGATACACAGTACAGCAACAGTAATCATGGAGATGCTTGGACACAAGGTGGGCTCGGGACATAAACAGTATCCACCATGGAAGAGACGATTAGAGGCCAAGATGAAGGGAGCACGGAGAGAAGTTAGCCAACTAGCTGAACTACAGAAAGGGAACATGGTGAATAAAGGGGCACCCAGGAAGTACAACTCACTCTCCATACCAGAGGCACTCGAAACTGCCAAACAGCGACTAACAGCTCTGGCCACCCGGTTGAAGAGATACACCAAGGAGGGAGAGGCCAGGAGAATAAACAAGCTGTTCTCCACTGAACCAGCCAAGGTGTACTCTCAGTGGCAGGGGAACAACAACCGGTCAGACCCACCAAGAGCTGAAGTGGAAAAATACTGGAAAGACATATGGGAAAGAAAGGCATCACACAACACCGATGCCCAATGGTTATTGGACCCAAGAGCTGACCACAGCAACCTCCCAGAACAAGAACCAGTAACCATCTCAATGGCAGACGTCCAAGAAAGAGTGTCAAAGATGAAGAGCTGGACAGCACCAGGCCCCGATATGATCCATACGTACTGGCTAAAGAAGCTAACTGCACTCCATGAACGCCTAGCAGCACAGATGAACCAGCTGCTGAGGGATGAGACCCACCCAGAATGGCTAACCCAAGGCAGGACAGTCCTAATCATGAAGGACCCCCAGAAGGGACCCATCCCATCCAACTACCGGCCAATTACCTGTCTCTGCACAACATGGAAGGCCCTGTCAGGCATCATTGCGGCAAAAATGAGTAAGCATGTGGCTCAATACATGAGCGAGGCACAGAAAGGGATTGGCAGTAACACCAGAGGAGCCAAGCACCAGCTACTGGTTGATAGAACAGTCGCCCGAGACTGTAAGAAGAGACAGACCAACCTGTGCACTGCCTGGATTGACTACAAGAAAGCCTACGACTCAATGCCACACACATGGATACTGGAATGTCTGGAACTGTATAAGATCAACAGGAACCTAAGGACCTTCATCCAGAACTCAATGGAAATGTGGAAGACAACCCTAGAGGCCAACTCAAAACCCATTGCCCAAGTCAACATCAAGTGCGGCATATACCAAGGAGATGCGCCATCACCACTGCTGTTCTGCATAGGCCTGAACCCCCTCAGTCGGATCATCACGAAGAGCGGCTATGGGTACCGATTCCGTAGTGGGGCAACAATCAGCCACCTGCTCTACATGGATGACATCAAGCTGTATGCCAGGAACGAGCGAGAAATAGACTTGCTGATCCACACCACCCGGATCTACAGCGATGACATAGGGATGTCATTCGGATTGGACAAGTGTGGCCGGATGGTCTCAAAGAGAGGCAAGATGATCTGGACTGAGGGGATTGACCTACCAGAGGGCAACATAGGTGATATCCAAGACAGCTACAAGTACCTTGGCATCCCACAGGCTAATGGAAACCATGAAGAGGCCACAAGGAAGTCAACCACAGCCAAATACCTCCAGAGAGTAAGGCAGGTCCTGAAAAGTCAGCTGAATGGTAAGAACAAGGTCCGAGCCATCAACATGTACGCACTACCAGTCATCAGATACCCCGCTGGTATCATAAACTGGCCAAAGGAGGAGATAGAAGCCACAGATATCAAGACTAGAAAGCTCCTCACCATGCATGGAGGGTTCCACCCCAAGTCCAGCACCCAGAGACTATACACTAAGCGGAAAGAGGGAGGCCGAGGGCTAGTGAGCATCAAGACCACGGTCCAGGATGAAACATCAAAAATCCGAGAATACATCAGAAAGATGGCCCCAAAGGATGAACTGCTAAGTGAATGTCTCAGGCAGCAGAACCCTGATGAGAGCGCAGAGGAGGAAGAGGAACAGACAACCTGGAGGGACAAACCCCTACATGACATGTACCACCGGCAGATAGAGGAAGTGGCTGATATCAAGAAATCCTACCAGTGGCTGGATAATGCAGGACTGACAGACAGCACAGAGGCACTAATCATGGCAGCACAAGAACAGGCCTCTATGGCACAAGAGCCATAGAGGCCAGGATCTACCAGAGTAGATCAGACCCAAGATGCAGACTGTGCAAAGAAGCCCCTGTAACAGTCCAGCACATAGTAGCAGGGTGTAAGATGCTAGCTGGATCAGCGTACATGGAGAGGCACAACCAAGTGGCTGGGATAGTATACAGGAACATCTACAACCAGTATGGAATAGAAGTACCCAAGTCCCAATGGGCCATACCACAGAAGGTGGCTGAGAACAACAGGGCCAAGGTTCTGTGGGACTTCAGCTTCCAGACTGACAAACAGATCCTGGCTAACCAACCGGACATAGTGGTGGTGGACAAAGAGCAGAAGAGGGTGGTGGTGATAGATGTGGCGATCACAGCTGACGCCAACATCAGGAATAAGGAACATGAGAAACTTGAGAAGTATCAAGGGTTGAAAGAGCAGCTGGAACGGATGTGGAAGGTCAAGGGTTGCGTGGTCCCCGTGGTAGTGGGGGCACTTGGGGCAGTAACCCCCAAACTGGGAGAGTGGCTCCAGCAAATCCCAGGAACAACATCTGAAGCCTCAGTCCAGAAGAGCGCAGTACTAGGAACATCGAAGATGCTGCGCAGAACCCTCAAACTCCCAGGCCTCTGGTAGAGGACCAGAGCTTGAGGATGACATGGATACCACCCCCCTGCCGGGGGTGAGAAGGAGATTTTTTTTATATATGAACCATTACGCGTTTTGTTTGCCTTATTGTGCCTATGTTTGTGCCACACACCCGTTCTCTCTGTGGACTTGGTGCGCGTGCACGTTTTTTTCACTTAACTACGTTTGTGTGTCTTGCACCCGACCTGCCTGTGGACGTGGTGTATGACGTTGTTTTTTTGAGTTAGTAATTTGGGAACTATGTCACCAACTTAGTGGGGAGGTGTTATGTCCTCCTACCACTAGGGGCCCCCAGTATATTTTTGTATGGTTGCTGCACCTAATTGTTTTACAGGTGGCTGGTGTAGAGCCAAATGATGTCTCCCCTATAAATACTAGGGTGGGAGCCTGAACACGCTCTCTCTCCTTGGGGGCTGGCTCCACGCCTATCTGATGCCTGCTTGTTTCTCCTTTGTGGTTGGTTTCCCCGTTGTATACACTAAATTTTTTGTTGGTTCTCCCTTGGTTTGTTCTGTTATTATTTTACAATAAAATACCCCTAGACTTAAACGAGCCCTGTGACTTTTGTCATAGATGTTACACTGCTACATCAGTTTGTAATAAGCTGCAATCGTCGTGGCCACACTGCAGGAACGTTGCTGCTTTGCTTCTAGCTGTTTTGCCTCTAGTTTATTTGGCTGAAATCATTTAAAATTATTATATACCTTTTTAACCTGGGCCCACCTTAAAAGTATGAATGACAGGGCATTTGGTTGTGAGTAGGGTTCAAATTAAATTGTTCTGATTTACTTATAATTATTTTGCACTTAAGTTGCAGTGTTGCAGCTTATTTTCTACCTTACTGTTGTATAGGTTATTTTGCTTATTGTTTGAGTTACAGTTATATGGATGCCCATCCACAAATAATATTTTGTATGGTTTTTGTTTGTTTGAGTTGCAGTCACACAGCTGCTTGTCTATAAATATTACTTGTTTATTTAATTATATTTGTAAATTGTAGTTTGGGTTTACTCTTTCATGTAACACTTAATTTGTGTATTTTGTTATATGGTTTAGATGCTGGTCTGTTAATTTAGTTGACTATTTAGCACCAATTATTAGTTTCCTTTTTTCTTCAGTTATCCCTTCTTTTAGCTATATCACTGGCAGGAGGCCATTGTGAGAGCTGCTGATAACATGTGTTTAGGTTTCAGCATTTGGCCACTGATTTATTATATATTGTGTGTTTTTGCTGTAAGTGTAATCCTGCTAATTGTGTTTTTTCTTCTTTCTTTAGGAGCTGGGCATCTGTGGTGGTGGGATCCCTTTCCTGTGTGCTGTATCTTGAGAACAACCAGCCACTTGTAATATATAAAAACACATTAGACTGGTACCAAAATTCAAAAAAGTGCTTATTTAAGGAGTTAAAGGGATTTTTTGAGACAAAGTCGGCAAACACAGTCTTATTTTGTCAATTTGGGTGTGCCGAATTCAAATCTGCAATATGCCGAGCTCTATCTGACCTCTGTTGACCTCTAGAGGTCATTGAACTTTGGGCCTGTAAACGTCTCAGCTGAACCCAGTTTCTCAGCTTTCTAAGGAATGAAATATACTAAAATGATTAAGTTAGCAAATGGCCTTGTTTGTTAAATGTTTGGGTGCTGAATTCATTTTTCATTTGTAAAACGACATATGACCTCTGATAACCTCAAGGTCATTAAACTTGGCCTATAGGCCTATGCATTTAACGGCATTTTTAAACTGACTTTACTCCCCCAAAAAGAATATGAACAGACAAAAAACAAATAGAAAGGAACAAATACAACATTAAATGCCAGTCCATGTGACTTACTTTTCACAATGAGAATACCTAGGCGATCACCTTACATAACATTGCATTACATTTAGCGGTTATTGTTTATACAAAGCTACTGAAAAAAGGACAGATTCAGCAGCATACAAAATGTGGGGGCATACAGGTTAATCAGGGTTAGTATATATGAGAGTTTTTTTCTTTGTTGTTTTAAACGGGGTAAAGCCTTTACAAAAAACAAACAAAGAAAAACTTTCATATATACTAACCCTGATTAACCTGTATACCCTGTATGCCCCCACATTTTGTATGCTGCTGAATCTGTCCTTTTTTCAGTAGCTTTGTATAAACAATAACCGCTAAATGTAATGCAATGTTATGTAAGGTGATCGCCTAGGCATTCTCATTGTGAAAAGTAAGTCACATGGACTGGCATTTAATGTTGTATTTGTTCCTTTCTATTTGTTTTTTGTCTGTTCATATTCTTTTTGGGGGAGTAAAGTCAGTTTAAAAATGCCGTTAAATGCATAGGCCTATAGGCCAAGTTTAATGACCTTGAGGTTATCAGAGGTCATATGTCGTTTTACAAATGAATTCAGCACCCAAACATTTAACAAACAAGGCCATTTGCTAACTTACTTAATCATTTTAGTACATTTCATTCCTTAGAAAGCTGAGAAACTGGGTTCAGCTGAGACGTTTACAGGCCCAAAGTTCAATGACCTCTAGAGGTCAACAGAGGTCAAATAGAGCTCGGCATATTGCAGATTTGAATTCGGCACACCCAAATTGACAAAATAAGACTGTTTGCCGACTTTGTCTCAAAAATGCCTTTGGGTGTCACAATTCTGGATTTTGGTACCAGTCTATATGTCCTGCCATACATACATTATATATATATATATACATACATATATACACACATATATATATATATATATATATATACATATATATATATATATATATATATATATATATATATATATATATATATATATATATAAATAAATTTTTTACCTGTTTGCAAATGTCTTCATTCTGAAGTTGTAAGGGGTAAGATTTACCTTAAAAACCTGTCAAAATTACAGGTTACAGTTTTGTGATTTAAAAAAAAAAAAAAATGTAGACCCTAAATACAAATATCAAAAATTGAAATCTAAAAAAATACAGATTTTATGTAAATTAGATAAAAGGTGAAAAATATGGGATTCCATGGGAAAAGTAGATGCTTTCAGAGTGGCTGAGGTCAGAGTTTAATGAATCAGTCACCTGCCAAAGAATTTGTTCTACTGACATTTAGCTAACGATTGCTAGCAAGCTAATGTTAGCATAGTTTAGCTTGCTAGAATATTACCTAAATAGTTAAGGTAGATATACAGTACCAGTTGAAAATTTGGACACATTTACTTATTCATTCATAGGTTTTTCTGTATTATGTCTATTTCCTACATTGTAGAACAATAATGAAGACATCAAAACTATGAAATAATATATGGAATTATGTGGTAAGCAAAAAAGTGTACAAAAAAAAGTTTCACATTTTAGATTCTTCAAAGTTGCCCCTGTTTACCTTGACACGTAGGTCTGAACCATTATCCTAAGCATGATAATTGGATCAAGCTCAAGTTTTAGGCTGTAAATCTGCTTAAACTATGGAATGCCATTGAAGTGCAATATTAAATACATAAAATGACACAAATATTAGTACTTCCCCTTCAAAGTACACAATAGGGTTAATCTGAGTATCTCTAATCGAGGTCAATCAGCACTGGTTATTATGTCATGGAAAGCATGGATTCAAATAATGAAAAAAAAAAAAAAAAAAAAAAAACAGTTGCCATGTTACCTAAATATGCAATCTGACCTCATTCCATTTTGCAGAAGATGACCCGTCATGTCATCATGGACTTATTTGAGAAGCACTACCAGTCAGCTCAACAACTTCAGTATATGTATATTTTATCCCACAGCAGGGAAAAGATCTGAAAGAAGCTATTGATGCTCCCTGCATTTGAAGTAAATTAATGTATGCTCTCCTTTTTCTTAAGTCTGCTCTAAGAGTTAAGTTATGCAAAAAGGCTTGAGTTAAAAAAGAAAAATTGGCCTTCTCAAAATGATAGTACCCTTTAAATGATTATTAATTTGAAAAGTTATAAAGTTATGTATAAATTATCATTTATCTTCAGTGTGAGTACAGTATATTTAATCCAGTATGCAACCTGTGTGAATTATTGCTTCATGTAATAATTCATTATGCATAACAGACATTGCTATAAAGTGGTGTATTTTAATACATAATTATTACTATTATGAATTTATTCATGGACCATTATAGATTGATATGTTTTATATTCAGACCTACAATAGCTTTGCACACGATTGGCATTATCTTAACCAACTTCATGAGGTAGTCACCTGGATTACTTTTCAATTAACAGGTGTGCCTTGTCAAAAGATAATTAGTGCAATTTCTTGCCTTCTTAATGCATTTGAGATGAAGCAGTAAATAGTAAATAATAAAAATAAAATAAATAGCCCTATTCCACAACTGTAGTAATCCATATTATGTAAAGAACCAGCTCAACTAAGTAAAGAGAAGTGACAGTCTGTCATTACTTTAAGACATGAAGTGTCTTTTAATTAATAAAAATAAAGTAATTGAATTAGAAGGTGTCCAAACTTTTGACTGGTATTGTATACTGAGCATCGAGTGTTGAATATCATTGTATAAAACTAGCTTTTGGTGTCGAACTTATTTGTTTGACCAGAAAAACAATATTTCTGAGATTTGTATTGAGGGCTCTAAAAACCATAGGTAATAATTTTGAATTATATGCTTTCAACATTTTTGAAATAATCATAAAGTTCATGTTCAGATAATTCTGTCACATTACAAGTTCCATAATCTTCATTTTAGTACAATCTTTGTTGCATTTATTACAACAAATGATCAACCAAATCAATATACCCATTTTGGTGGAAGGATATGGAGTAAATGGCTAAAGAACAAGATAAAGAGACTGAAAAGAACAGCATTATGGCTAAAACAGAGCATCATCGCAAACAAATGTTAAGGTGAGAGGTTCAGAGGACTTGATGCAAAGAATGCTCATTCTGTACTTTTAACTTTACCTGTATATTTATTGTCAAAGTGGTTTTTCACCTCTTTACCAGTACCCAGACAGCATGGAGGAAAGCCAACTTGGCTTGCAAGCTGGTCATCAATAACCTGGAAATACATAAAATGGCACTCAAATATTAGTTTATATTGCTTACCTTATATTGCTAAGATAAGAAATTTAATGTCACTACATGATGCAGAAAAACTAGTTCATGCTTTTATTATCTCCAGGTTGGATTACTGTAATGGCTTACTGTCTGGACATTCCAATAAGCGCATAAACAAGCTCCAGTTAGTTCAAAATGCAGCAGCAAGAGTCCTTACTAGAACTAGAAAATATAATCACATCACTCCTGTCTTATCCACACTGCATTGGCTCCCAATCAAATTTCATATCGATTATAAAATACTACTATTGACCTTTAAAGCACTGAATGGTCTCGCGCCACAGTACCTGAGCAAACTTCTGGCCCTTTATGACCCGACATGCCTGCTTAGATCAAAAGGTGCAGGCTATCTACTGGTACCTTGTATAGTGGAGGCTACATCAGGGGGCAGAGCCTTTTCTTACAAAGCCCCACAGTTTGGAACAGCCTTCCAAGTAGTGTTCAGGAATCAGACACAGTCTCAGCATTTAAGTCTAGGCTGAAAACATATCTGTTTAGTCAAGCCTTTTGTTAAGTGTTTATGAGGGAAAGGAGGAGATCTGGAGGGTCCTCAGACAGAGTGTTTTGGTAAACTGGGATTTATGGATACTGTCAGTGTTAGGATTGATGGAGCTGTGGTGAAGTTAGGATCCAAGAGCCAAACACAGACAGTAATCCAATAAATAATATGATTTAATTCAGGGAAGAAAGGGCATGGCAAAACGGTAAGCAAACAGGACAAAAAACAAATGGCAAAAAATGAGACAAAATGAGAAACAATTTGACAAAAACATGAGACAGGCAAAGACAAAAACACTAGTGCAAAAAAACATGAACAAGAGAAGACCCTTATTGCAAGAAACCATGAACCAGAAATAACCCTTAGTGCAAAAAAACATGAACCAGAAGAATGCTAGTGCAAAATCCATGAGAAGCAAGAGAGGCACAGAAACAGCTAGAGAAGCAAATGAGACGTTCTGGCAAAGTCTGAGTCTGAAAATGGCTTATTTATACACAGCAGTGAAAACCAGGAAGTGAATATGGGTGAGAGGGAATTCCTGTCCCAGATCCGGATTGGTGCTGGCATGAGAGATCTGTAATCTCCGGAGTGGATGTCTGGGGCGGAGCATGACAGTACCCCCCCCCCCCCCTTCAATGAGTGCCTCCAGGTGCTTTAGGAAGAGTGTCGGGGTGTTGCTGGTGGAAGTCAGAGATGAGGGTTGGGTCCAAGATGAACCTGGCAGGGACCCAACTTCTCTCCTCGGGACTGTAACCTTCCCAGTCCACCAGGTACTGGAGTCCTCTGCCTTGCTGCCGCACCTTCAGCAGCTTCTTGACTGTGTAGGCTTCACCACCATCGGTGAGCCTGGGAGGAGGAGGGGGGTTTGGAAGGTGGGAGCAAAGAACTAGAGACCAGAGGTTTAAGCTGTGACACGTGGAATGTGGGGTGGATGTGTCACATGGTGAACGGTAGTGCCAGTCTGACTGAACATGGGTTGATTACCTTTTTGATGAGGAAGGGTCCTAGGTACCTGGGAGCCAGCTTGTGGGAGACGGTTCTGAGTGGCAGATGGCATGTGGAGAGCATGACTCGTTGCCCCACCCGGTAAGTGGGCACCTTAGAGCGACGTTTGTCAGCCTGCCTCTTGGATGCTAGGGAGGAGTGAATGAGTTTTCTCCGGGACAATGCCCACGTCCTCCTACAGCAGCGTATGAAGATCTGGGCAGAGGGTATGGCAACCTCCTCCTCTTGGTTGGGGAAAAGTGGTGGTTGGTAACCTTGGGAGCACTGGAAGGGTGAGAGACCTGTGGCAGATGAAAGAAAAGTGTTTTGAGCGTACTCAATCCAGGGTAGGTACTTACTCCAAGAACTGGCATCTCTGGACGCCATGCACCGGAGTGCAACCTCCAAAGCCTGGTTCGCCCACTCTGCCTGGCCGTTGGTCTGTGGGTGGAAGCCTGAGGAGAGACTACAGGTGGCCCCGATGAGTTTGCAGAAAGGCCTCCAGAATTGCGCAGTGAACTGAGGACCCTGGTCAGAAACGATGTCAGTGGGCAGTCCATGTAGATGGAAAATGTGCTGGATGAGTAGTTCAGCAGTTTCTTTGGCTGAGAGGAGCTTGGGCAGAGGGATGAAATGAACGGTTTTGGAGAAACAGTCAATGACCGTGAGAATGCATGTGTTGCCATCAGAGTTGGGGAGTCCTGTGACAAAGTTCAGGCCGATGTGAGACCAAGGTCGATACAGAGTCAGGAGGGGTCTTAGCAAGCCGGCAGGGGGTCAATTGGCTGTCTTGTTCTGGGAGCATGTGTCGCAGGCTGCCACGAACTCCTGGACATCCTCCTTGATGGATGGCCACCAAAAGCGCTGCTGGATGAGTGCCAGGGTTTGGGCGGCTCCCAGATGACAGGCCAGCTTGGAGCCATGACCCCACTGCAGCACCTGGGTATGCACAGGACCGGGAACAAACAGATGGTTAGGAGGAATGTTGTTGGGGTTACCTTCACCGGGGTCCTGCTCCAAGGCCTTCTGCACGAGCGTCTCAACCTCTAGAATGGCGGCTCCCACCAGGCAGCATGGAGGAAGGATGGTCTCGGGTAGCTTGGACTCCTCTCGGTGGGAGAACATCCTGGACAGGGCGTCAGGTTTTCTGTTCTTGGAGCCTGGGTGGTAGGAAAGTGTGAAGTTGAACCAGGAGAAGAAGAGAGACCAACGGGCTTGACGGGAATTAAGGCGTTTGGCGGACTTGAGGTACTCCAGATTCTTATGGTCGGTCCAGACTAGGAAGGGGAACTCCGACCCCTCGAGCCAGTGCCTCCACTCCTCCAAGGCTAGTTTAACAGCCAGTAGTTCTCGATCGCCAATGTTGTAATTCCGTTTGGCTGGGGATAGCTGGAGGGAGAAGAAGGAGCATGGGTGGACCTTGTCGTCACTGACCCTCTGGGAAAGTATAGCTCCGACCCCAGACTCGGAAGTGTCGACCTTGACAATAAACTGCTTGGTTGGATCGGGTATGGTGAGAATGGGTGCTGTGGTAAACCTGTGCTTGAGAATAGAAAAGGCTTTCTCTGCTTCCTCCCCCCACTTGAATTGGGTCTTGGTCGAGGTCAGGGCTGAGAGAGGTCTGGCCACCGTGCTGAAGTTGCGAATGAAGCGCCTGTAGAAGTTGGCAAATCCTAAGAAGCGCTGGAGCTCTCATCTCGAAGATGGGGTGGGCTAATCGTCAACTGCCTCGAGCTTGAGGGGGTCCATCTGGACCCTTGCCGGGGAAATGATGAATCCCAGAAACAAGACAGAGCTCTGGTGAAATTCACTCTTTTCTGCCTTGACGAACAACTTGTTCTCTAGCAGGTGCTGGAGGACCTGCCGGATGTGACCCCGATGTTCCTCCAGGGAGTGGGAGAAGATCAGGATTTCATCCAGGTACACAAAAACGAAGATGTTTAGGAAGTCCCTTAAGACATTGTTAATGAGTGCCTGGAAGACTGCGGGCGCATTGGTCAGGCCGAAAGGGACCACGAGGTTCTCGTAGTGACCAGTGGTGGTGTTAAAGGCTGTCTTCCACTCGTCCCCCTCCCTGATCCTAACAAGATGGTATGCATTGCATAGATCTAGCTTGGTGAATACCTTGGCTCCCTGGAGTAGTTCAAAGGCTGTGGTCATGAGCAGTAGTGGGTAGCGGTTCTTGACCGTGATGGCATTGAGACTCCAATAGTCAATGCAGGAGCAAAGTGACTTGTCCTTCTTTTCAATGAAGAACCCCACCCCTGCTGGGGAGGAGGAAGGGTGGATGATCCCAGCTGCCAGTGACTCGGTGATGTACTTTTCCATGGCTTGTCTTTCGGTTGGAGAAAGAGAGTAGAGGCATCCCTTGGGTGGCGCTGTCCCGGGCAGGAGGTTGATACCACAGTTGTAGGGTCTGTGAGGAGGGAGGGACACTGCTCGGGTCTTACTGAAAACTAGCTTAAGGACCAGATATTCTGGAGGCACAAGAGAGGTCGGGAAACTCGCTGGCTGAGGGCTGTGGTGGTTTGGCGGGAGCCAGAGTGGAGTTCAGACAGGAGGCCAGGCAGGAAGGACTCCAGCCTAGGATGGTGTTATTAGTCCAGTTAAGTTGGGAATTGTGCTGCATTAACCATGGTAATCCTAGGACGATGGTTACATGGGGGTTGTTCATGATGTGAAGCTGGATGGTTTGAGTGGTTACCGGAAACCCTTAGGGTGAGCAGGGTGATGCTGGTCAAGCCAGTGCCACTGAGTGTCAGGACAGTGAGAGGGACGTCAAGAGCAAGTAGCAGGATTCCCAGACACTTGGCAGTGGCAGAGCAGATCAAGTTCCTGTCCACCCCCGAGTCGATGAGGGCCTGGAGGTGGTGATGCTGGTTGTCATGGATAATGATGACAGGAAGTAACAGACAATTAGTGGGGGACTGGTTCCGAGCATTGCCCACCAGGGCCCCTCGATTCACTGGTGGGCTCATCCTTTCAGTGGGCCGGCTTGGCAGATGTGTCCCAGCTGACCACAGTAGAAGCAGGGCCCCGTGCTCCGCTGGCGATGTTGTTCCTCCACTGACACCCAAACCTGGTCTACCTGCATGGGTTCGATGGATGTGGTGGGAAGTGGAGAGGAGGTGAGTCTGGAGCGGTTCTTCTCTCTCCTCCGTTGCTGGATCCAAGCGTCGATGCGGTTGGCAAGGTCCATGAAGCTGGCGAGGCCTGCCGGCAATTCCCACAATACCAATTCGTCCTTGGTGGCGTTGGACAAGCCGTGCAGGAATGCGTCGATCTGGGCGTTCTCGTTCCAACCGCACAAAGCCGCCAAAGTCCGGAACTCAATGGCATAATCCAAGGTAGACCGGAACCCCTGCCGCAGCTCCATGAGCTCTCTGGCTGCCTCCTGGCCAGACAGAGAACAGTCAAAAGTTTGCCTCATATCCTCGGAGAAATCCTTGAAACTGGAACAAAAGGGTGCATTGGCATCCCAGACCGCTGTTCCCCACTCTCTGGCCTTGCCAGTGAGGAGTGTTATTGTATATGCTACCTGGGAGCATTCTGTGGGGAAGGCCAGAGGTTGGAGCTCTAGGATCAACGAACATTGAGACAAAAATGATCTGCAAGTACCTGGTTCTCCATCGTAGGGCTGAGGCGCTGGAAGTCTCAGTTCGTGGAGAAAGGTGGTGGCAGGAGCTGAAGTAGGAGATGGCTGAGCAGGGGTAGGCACAGCTTGACAGTGCTGCATCTGCATGGTGATAAGGTTGAGTGCGTTGGACAGGGTGGCGAGGCTCTGGGTAATTTGTTGTACCGGTAGGTATTGTTGGTGGGTCCCGAGGAGAGTCCCTTGCTGCTGGATGGCCATTCTCAGATGGGCAAGTTCCACTGGATCCATGTTGGCCAGAACGTACTGTTAGGATTGATGGAGGTGTGGTGAAGTTAGGATCCAAGAGCCAAACACAGACAGTAATCCAATAAATAATATGATTTAATTCAGGGAAGAAAGGCCGTGGCAAAAAGGTAAACAAACAGGACAAAAAACAAATGGCAAAAAATGAGACAAAATGAGACAAACTACTTGACAAAAACATGAGACAGGCAAAGACAAAAACGCTAGTGCAAGAAACCATGAACAAGAAAAGACCCTTAGTGCAAGAAACCATGAACCAGAAATAACCCTTCGTGCAAAAAACATGAACCAGAAGAAAGCTAGTGCAAAAACCATGAACAAGAAAAAGTCCCTACAGAGCAAAACCAAGAGAGGCACAGAAACAGCTAGAGAAGCAAATGAGATGTTCTGGCAAAGTCTGAGTCTGAAAACAGCTTATTTATACACAGCAGTGAAAACCAGGAAGTGAATACAGGTGAGAGGGAATTCCTGTCCCGGATCCGGATCGGCGCTGGTGTGAGAGAGCCGTAATCTCTGGAGTGGATGTCCGGGGCGGAGCATGACAGTCAGTCCCCCACTTGCTTGCTCACTTGAATTTGTTGACCGTGTAATGGCTGCTGCTTTATATTCTGGGGCAACCTCACGCCTATGTTACCTTCTAGCTCTCCCCTTTTAGTTATGCTGTCATAGTTAGTTTTGCCGGAGTCCCTGCTTGCATTGAGTCACTTGAATCCTGAGATAGAGATGCTGACCTCTTCTGCTCCTTGGACCTGCCTGATCCATCCTGATGCCCTATGTCTGGTCAGTCTCATCACATTGTTCCTGTGGAGGACAGCCCCATATGGACAGTTGAAAGTCACACTTGGAAGATGCTCTGGACACTTACAGTAATGCTCTTATGGCTAAGGACTACAGTTGACTTGCTAACTTTTAAGACTGCAGTTGTCATGAACAGTTTTGCACTCAAGTTTCCATCAATTGAAGGGTTATAACATCAACAAAACTGACTTCATGTTAAAACCGTTAATGTTATGATCATGTTGTCTGTTGTCGCCCAGGTGGGGATGGGTTCTCTTTTGGGTCTGGTTCCTCTCGAGGTTTCTTCCTCATGTCGTCTGAGGGAGTTTTTCCTTGCGACCATTGCCACAGGCTTGCTCATTGGGATAGATTAGGGATAAAATTAGCTCATGTTTAAAGTCATTCAGATTCTGTAAAGCTGCTTTGCGACAATGTCTATTGTTAAAAGCGCTATAGAAATAGATAAACTTGACTGGAAAAGATGAGCTACTATATGGTGGGGACTCATCAGTAAGGCAAAGGTAAGTCATGTTCTCAGTGATACATTTTGAGGGAAACAAATTGCTTTTGAATGGCTTTAAATACATTCTACTTAAGTGATCCGATATTCATTAATTGCTTTTGGGGTGAATTGGATATGAGCAAAGCCAGTCTATCAATAAGGATCTTCATAGATTCCCGAGCACATTACAGAACAGTGAAATTGTGAATAGGCTTTAAGGCACAACCCTGTAGAACTGTGGGTTGTTTATGGCAAAGGACAAAGAAAGAAAAAAGCTGCACACAAAGTAGGAATGGTACAAGACTACAGAAGTAGATGAACACCTCTAAACAGTTAATATTCTGAGTTGTTAGATGAACTTGCATCCATTCTTACTGAGAACATTAAAGGGTTAAGGAATTTCAGTCTCTCATTGTCACACATGACGCGGAAGCCCCGAGTTCACGGCAACCTTCAAACTTGGCTGCCATGGAATACAACTCCCAGCAGACACTGCATTGCCCTTTCTCTCCTGAATTCTAATCCATGCTGCACCTGCTCCACATTCCCCTAATCACCACTCCCACACTCTCCTTCAGTTTGCTCATTGTGAAGTATCACTCAGTGTGCATTACCTGAACATACCAAGCCTTGTTATTCCATGCTGATTTACCCTGACTTTAACCATTCTTCTGTGTTTCCTGACTTTGTTTACTGCCCTGCCTTTGACACTCTGGCTGTGCCTCGCTGGACCCTTTGCTCTTCCCTGACTGTGATTTTGGATTACAACTTGGATTTGTTTGCCAATTTGCTACACACACGCTCTCCCTTGTGATTGTATCCATGAGCTGTCTGCAAACCTGACAGAATACTTTGTCTACATCATGGATGCAGCAGAGGAGACACAGCAAACAGCTCTTTCAGTACAGGAATGCCTATTAGAAGAACAATCAGCAGACACTGACTGAACTGGACATCTGCATTTGTCAACTTACTGCTGCTGTCTTGCAGGCTCTCCTAATGCGTTCCACACCCACTGCAAGTGCTCCCCCACTCGTGCCCCAACTGGATAAATTCTTCAAGGAGGTTTCTGATTGTAAAGGCTTCCTGCTTTAGTGCTTGTTCTTCTTCATGGTGCAGACAGGGACAATTGATCAGCAAAAAAAAAAATGCTGAACCTACTCACTAGGAAGGTGCTTAATTGGGTGACCACTGTGTGGAAGAGGGGTGCCAAGCTCACAACTTTATATGCACTCTTTGTTGAACTGTTTAAGCGAGTGTTTGACCATCAGCCAGAGGGTATTGAGGTTGGTGAGAAGCTACTAACACTACAACAGGAGGACAGAAGAGTAGCTGAATGTGTGCTGGAGTTCTGTACCCTTGCTGCTGAGAGTGGGTGGAACAAACCGGCCCTGAAGGCCACCTTTCGTCAGAGACTTGACCCCCTCATTCTGACCAAGCTGGCCTGTCGTGATGAGCAGCAAACTCTGGACTCTCTCATCGACCTAGCCATCGGACTAGACAACCTCCTCCAGAGCAGGCTGTCACTACAAGGTTCTGCAGTGAATGCTCTGGCCACTGCTACCCCTACACCCATGGAGATCTCCAACACTTGCATGACACACTCAGAGCGTGAACGAAGATGCAGGGAGGGTTTGTGATTCTACTGTGGAGGAGCCAACCATCTGCTGGTTCATTGTTCCATCCAGTCTGTAGGCCCTAGGAGATCTGTCAGAACCAAGGGAGCGACGAGCACCCTTATCTCTCTCCCAGTGAGTCCCACTCCATCTCTACCACACCAGTCTATCAGTGCTAAATGTACTATTAAACCACTCAGAATCATCCCATGTTTTCTCTGCCCCAATAAACTCTGGGGCCACCAGCAACTTCATTGACAGTGAGGTCATCCAGAAGCTCCAGTTATCCATGCAAGAACTCCTGTAGCCAGTAAGCATTAAGGCAACTGATGGCAGACCCATCGGTGAGGGATTCATCACAACATGTGCCACAGCCACTGGAACTTCAGGTCAGTGCCCTATACAAGGAAACAATCTCCCTCTTCATCACCCGTACCCAAAACAAAGCCATCATTCTAGGATTTCCCTGGATACAGCTCCATGACCCTCACATCTCCTGGCAAAACAGGGAGATTCTCCAATCTGTCTCCATCTGCCTGAGCTCTCCCTCACCTCCACCTCAGTGAAAACCCCAGTAGCACAATTCACATCCCAGCATGCTACCACACATACAAGGAGGTGTTTAGTAAGGGGAAGGCCAGTGGGCTACCATTCCATCAGCCATACAACTATGCCACTGACCTCCTCCTGGGCACCATACCTCCACATTGTTGCATTTACCCCCTTACTCCTAATGGTTAAAGAAGCAGCTTTGGGACCAAAAGGTTGCTGGTTTGATTCCCTGGACCAGCAGGACTGGCTGAAGTGCCCTTGAGCAAGGCACCTAACCCCCAACTGCTCCAGCAAGAGTGGTGGTGTACCTTGTGTCTGATTAGCCAAAGAAAAGCTGATGAATATGTACAAGAGGCACTGTAACAAGTTTACATCCATCCATCCATCCACATCACCCACCTCAGCAGGGTTTTTCTTTGTGAAGAAAAAAAGAGGACATCTCAGGCCATGCATCAACTACAGAGGCCTCAATCAGGTCACAGTGAAATACCCATACCCCCTACATCTGGTTCCTTCTGCCCTGGAGCAGTTGTGCTCAGCACAAATCTTTACCAAACTTGACCTCAAAACCACCTATGATCTGGTATGCATTTGGGAAAAGGATGAATGGAAAATGCCGTTTAGCACCACCATGGGGCACGTCAAATATTGTGTGATGCCATATGGGCTATCTTGCTCACCCAGCATCTTTCAGTGCCTGATCAATGACGTGCTCAGGGACATGCTCAGCCACTACATCATCACATACTCATACAGCATGCTCCACTACTCTCCTGATGAGGAGAGCCACGTAGACTATGTTAAGGTCATACTCAGCTGGCTCCTGGACGATCACTTGTCCATCAAAGCAGAAAAATGTGAATTCCATGTACCACATCACATTTCTGGGCTATGTTATAAATGCTGAAGGAGTCAGAATGGACCAAGACAAGGTATCAGCAGTGAAAACATGGCTGACCCCCACAATGGTTAAGGAGTGCTGACAGTTCCTGGGTTTCACAAACTTCTATTGCCGTTTCATTGTGAGCTTCAGCTCCATTGCTGCCCCCCTCATGTCCCTACTAAAGAAGGGGCCCAAGCACCTTAAATAGAACCTGGTGGCTGAAAGTGCATTTCCCCAGCTAAAATCTGCCCTCACCTCAGCCCTCATTCTCAAGCACCCTGACCCCACCAAGCTCTTCACCATGGAGATTGATGCATCGGAGTCAGGGGTTGGGGCAATACTCTCAACACTTTGTGGAGAGACCCAAGCTACATCCAGTGGCATTCTTTTCCAGAAAACTCACACCAGCAAAGCAAAATTATTATGTCGGGAACCGGGAACTCTTGGCCATCAAGACAGATAGCCTGAATTATCAAGACAGATAATTCAGGCTATCGGTCACCAGGATGCCACCTGGCAGGGAAGCTGACTTTGGTGACTCTACCATCACCCACTTTCCAACATCATGTGTCCTGCAGCTCACTGATCCTTCAAGGACCTTGGTCTGTCCAGCTGCAATGGTCTCAAAGTCTCTACTATGAAGCCTCACCTCTCCCAGACTGGAATCAATGGACTGTCTTTTCCTGATTTCAAGGGTCATTAAGATGACTTTGTAGCAGGGGCGATTTCTCAGAGACAACAAGGGAAGCCGAGCTTCCCCTAAAATTCTCTCCCCAAACTGCGGCATCTACGACGTTGAATTCTCATTAAAACAATAACTTGCATAACATAATATATGCCCAAGATTGTATTTATGTTCATAACTATCCTGTAACTTATTTGAGTGATGTCTGATGAACTTGCAGTTCGCTATGAGAATCACCTTTGCTGCCAGGCTGTAACCTTTCTTATTTCAATGGGCTCTATGGACTGGCAGCAGTGTTGCCAGATTGGGCGGTTTTAAGTGCATTTTGGCGGGTTTTGAACATATTTTGGGTGGAAAACGTCAGCAGTAGCCTATCTGGCAACACTGACTGGCAGCCGGGTATCCATTGCAGTCTACTAGACGGCTCTGAACAGCCAATTTCGGCTAGTTGTTATTGGTTAAAATCAACAAAATCGTCACTTCCAGGGAAGCCGGGCTTCTCTGGGACTAAACGAGACAGTGGGAGGGACAAGAAGCCGGGCTGATAAAGGATTATTGGATGTAGTGTTTGAAAGACATGAGGAGGGCGGTACTTCGGTGAGGAACACGGAAGTATGATCAGTCAGTCCCTAGCGGATGTCGAGAAAGTGTAGTCATGTGCTAAAGTGCTGTCCGAATTTCTTTTCATATAAACAGTTCTTCTCATTGATGTCTCTGTACATTACTCTGTAAATAAATGTAAATATTACTCGTTGTGCTCCGTTAACTTTCATCCATTCTATCAGTTTGATTATTCGTGAATTCACTCGTTTATTTCATTTGTAGTTCAATCTGGTTGTAGGCTAGCTTGAGCCTTATTGGGATCTGCAGTGCTAGCTGCTAACAGAAATTGGTAAAGTCTCTGGAAAGCACAACCAGCTGGTATGACAGGGTCACAGACCATTTTCTGGAAAAGGAGCGGAGGGCAGAATTTGTGTATAAATAGTGTTCATGTTCATGAATCTGAAGTGTGTATATTGTTCAGTAATGTTAAGAGAATGGTGGGCTCTGTGTTATAGGTTATACCTGGGTATAATATTCAAGGTTCTGTGTGTTGCATAGCCTACCTGGTTATGAATTTCCAGACTGTGTTGCAGAAGATGTTCAAGGATGTGTTGCACAGCTGGGTGTTGTGTTAAAGACTCTGTGTTGCATATCAGGGTATGATGTTCAAGGCTCTTCGTTGAATAGCCAGTGATTTTTGGATGTTTGATATTTTTGATTAAGGATATGAGGCACTAGCCTGGCAAGCCAGACTATAACATGAAATGTACAAGCAAAAATACTTTCTGCCACTAGGTAGGGTTGTCTAGTTCACTATGCTAATGGGGCACACCTTTCTATGCTTTGATATCCGGCCTACAGGTTTTACGATGAATGCGTAAAATGGGCTTCCCCTGTTTTAAAACCCAGCAGCCACCACTGCTTTGTAGCCATAAGGAAGAGACTCATAGTTCTGAGGTGCAATGTCTGCATACTTTTCATAAAGAGCTTCCAAAGTATTTGTACCTATAAGCACTCCTGACAAGGTGAAGTGCATGTCAGGTACAACCAAAACCAGTGTGGTACCTCAATGTCGGCTCCGAGCAAACTCTTTGGGAGTCTGATGGTGGCCTGAACATAGCCAAGGTAAGGTACGCTTTGACTGTTGGCTCCTTCCACTTCAAGCAGGTCATTCAAGGAATTGATAGGTAAATGAGACAGGTTCTCTAGATAGAAGGAATTGGGTATCATCGTTACTTGACAGCCTGTATCCAACAAGCAACTGCAGTCTTTGTCACCTATGGTCACTTGTGCGGTGCACTTGGCTCCAATCAGACCTTTTGGCAGGGTCACTGATTGTTTTTGTGTGTGAGTACACACGTGCTCTGTGCGGCTTCTTTTTGGGACACCTTGTCTGTGGTCCAGTCCCCGTTTGTCCCACAACCGGAACTGAGTCTAGTTTAAAGGATCAGGCTTTGAAGCACCATTTTCAATGCCCCATGTTAACTGCTTTTCTCTTAGCTGCTTCCTCTTCTCAGCTACAAGAGATGGGTTTGGCTCACTTTCACAATGAGACTTGATGTGTCCATCCTCTCCACATCTAAAGCAATACCAGGGCCTTGGTCTATTGCTTGTGTTGTTTACATCTTGGCTGTGGGGCTGCAGCCTTTGAAATGTTGGAGTGATAGCTGGGGAATGTGTGCTAGCTTTTTGGGGAGCTATTGGTCTGGCAGCTGATTTAGCCTTTCTACTGTCTTTCTGTGTGATACGTGTGAGCTGGGACTGTAGATCAGCTATTTGTTTCTTTAGGTCTTGGATTTCAGACCTGTGACAGAGAACTGGCTGAGAGGAGTTGCAGTCTTCTTCACTCTGCACATAAATACCTTGATAATGAGAAGACACTCTTAGCTTTGAAACATTGAAATGCTGTTTCATGCGGGATGCTTTGGAAGAATGCTTATCTTCTGCTGTGCGGAGTAACAGGAGAAGTTCAGCAAAGGTTGGTGGATTAAGTTTCTTTTGTTCTAGTTGGAGTTCAGCTATCAAGATGTTATCCCAGCAGCCTCTGACAAACTGTCTGAGAAGGTGCTGGTCAAGGTCACTTGCAGTTACACCTCCCCTCCTGAGGGTGGTGTTCAGCATCACCTGCAGCCATTGAAGATAAGCTGAGGGTTTCTCACCATTATCTTGCATTGTGTTGAGATACTTTGCGAAAAGGTCATCTCCGTCCTCGACGGTGCCGAAAGCGGAGTCCAAGATCTCTAAGTACACATTAGGGGGAGATTCAGGTGTCAGGTGCTTCACAATATCAATAGCAGGTGATAAGAGACTTTCAAGAAGCTTTCGTGACTTGTAAAGATCAGGCTGTGTTGTGTCTTTAAGAAGGAGTTCCACACTGGAACGCCATGTTTCATAATCCACTTCATTGTTGGGACGGGGGGACCACCCAGAGAAGGGTCTGAGTCTCAAGGAAGTGTGCACTTGCAGAGCAGAATCTTCATTTCTAACGATGTGCTTGACTATTACCTTTTGTATGTCAGGTGGATTGACATCAGAAAGTTTCAGAGCAGGCTGTGTCTTTTCTCTAGATGGTGTCGGTGGTGGAGACCAATGATGTTGAACATGCTGCTCCAGGGCCGTACTAGGCAGGGGGCTTACCTGTGCAGCATTTTCAGTGTCACGTTGCTCTAAGGTATCAGGTGAGTTCTGCTCTCAGGCCCATAGCCAGCATTGTGTGTGTGTGTGTGTGTGTGGGGGGGGGGGGGGGGATCTTTTTTTTCCCCCAAAAGCGGACTTCATCTGGCCCCCTACTCCCGTACCCCCCAAATACACGAGCACACTTCAAATCTTCTAATTTAGACATATTTTTATTCGTTATAAGTTCTCTGTTGTGTAACTTGTTATCTTCCTACAACTGTGCTGTGACTTCATTGTCTGTCTCTGTTGCTCACCTCAGTTGTCTGTTGTTGCTCTCTTTCATTGTCTGTCTCTGTTGTTGCTCTCTTTCATTGTCTGTCTCTGTTGTTGCTCTCCTTCATTGTCTGTCTCTGTTGTTGCTCTCCTTCATTGTCTGTCTCTGTTGTTGCTCTCCTTCATTGTCTGTCTCTGTTGTTGCTCTCCTTCATTGTCTGTCTCTGTTGTTGCTCTCCTTCATTGTCTGTCTCTGTTGTTGCTCTCCTTCATTGTCTGTCTCTGTTGTTGCTCTCCTTCATTGTCTGTCTCTGTTGTTGCTCTCCTTCATTGTCTGTCTCTGTTGTTGCTCTCCTTCATTGTCTGTCTCTGTTGTTGCTCTCCTTCATTGTCTGTCTCTGTTGTTGCTCTCCTTCATTGTCTGTCTCTGTTGTTGCTCTCCTTCATTGTCTGTCTCTGTTGTTGCTCTCCTTCATTGTCTGTCTCTGTTGTTGCTCTCCTTCATTGTCTGTCTCTGTTGTTGCTCTCCTTCATTGTCTGTCTCTGTTGTTGCTCTCCTTCATTGTCTGTCTCTGTTGTTGCTCTCCTTCATTGTCTGTCTCTGTTGTTGCTCTCCTTCATTGTCTGTCTCTGTTGTTGCTCTCCTTCATTGTCTGTCTCTGTTGTTGCTCTCCTTCATTGTCTGTCTCTGTTGTTGCTCTCCTTCATTGTCTGTCTCTGTTGTTGCTCTCCTTCATTGTCTGTCTCTGTTGTTGCTCTCCTTCATTGTCTGTCTCTGTTGTTGCTCTCCTTCATTGTCTGTCTCTGTTGTTGCTCTCCTTCATTGTCTGTCTCTGTTGTTGCTCTCCTTCATTGTCTGTCTCTGTTGTTGCTCTCCTTCATTGTCTCTCTCTGTTGTTGCCCTCCTTCATTGTCTCTCTCTGTTGTTGCCCTCCTTCATTGTCTCTCTCTGTTGTTGCTCTCCTTCATTGTCTCTCTCTGTTGTTGCTCTCCTTCATTGTCTCTCTCTGTTGTTGCTCTCCTTCATTGTCTCTCTCTGTTGTTGCTCTCCTTCATTGTCTCTCTCTGTTGTTGCTCTCCTTCATTGTCTCTCTCTGTTGTTGCTCTCCTTCATTGTCTCTCTCTGTTGTTGCTCTCCTTCATTGTCTCTCTCTGTTGTTGCTCTCCTTCATTGTCTGTCTGTTGTTGCTCTCCTTCATTGTCTGCCTGTTGTTGCTCTCCCCTCCTCTGTCTGTCTGTTGTTGCTCTCCTTCATTGTCTGTCTGTTGTTGTCTGTCTCTGTTGCTCACTTCAGTTGTTGTTTATGGCATCAGAACACTCCTGATCTGCCCATGCTTTAGCATAAAAAACAATAATTTCTAATTGAGATAAATGTTTCAAGTAATCCTGAGATTGAAATAATATCGCACAGCCCTATAAGGACAATTGATTTAAAAATGCCCAAATGCAGCAACAGTGGGTGTTTTCACACACACTGGTCTGAACATTTTCATTTTTCAGCTAGTGCACACGTTTCTTTTCACTCTGATCCAAATGCCAAACCACTGACAGGGCGTCATGTTACCATGACAGGGCGTCATGTTACCATGATGCCATGTTACCATGACGACTGAAAAACACGTGCTCTTAAAGTCTCGCATTTTACTGTCTTCACACCACACCACAGCTCCGATTTCCCAAGCTGAAAAAAAATAAAAGCAGCCCCAGGTCCGACGCTACTAGTACCTAGCCATCGAGCCACCTAACTCATGTGTGTGCGTGTCACTGACACACATAGACTGACGGACGGGCTGACGCTACCCCCCACCCCCACTGATCACTCTGACAGATCGATCTACCACTACTGTTGTAAACAAAAGAAAAACAAAGTCCTGCACTCAGCACCTTACCCATTTTGGCCCTTTTTTGGAACATGGCCCCAATATTTTGGGACAAAGTAGCAGCAGATTTCTTGCGTTTTCTGTCTTTATCTTCTTTTATAGAGGGCTACTGCGTGACGTCACCGTACTGCGAGATTGTGCTAGGGCGCCATATTGGAAGACCAAGTACATGCATACATACATACTCACAATATAAAACAAAGTACGAGCGAGAGTAAAGTGACACAATGGCTGATAATTCTGGTTATGTGAGTACATTACCAGCTGCAGAAAGAGCACGGTATGTGGAGAAACTGGCTGTGATTGATGGGTTTGACCCATATGATAAGACTCGGGGCAAGGGAGAGTGGATTTTTTTTTATTTCATAATTTATTTTTAATTTACTACTTATGTTTTTATTTATATATATTTGAATTATTTGGACATGGGGAAAAACTATATTTAAAATCCAAAGAGGGATGGAGGGAGGAAAATTAAAACAAAAGAAAGAAATGAAATATAGAGTAGAGTATATTTGATAAAATTAAGGATGTTTTTATTCAGTAAACATTTAAAAAAATGTTCTACAACACTCTAGCCTAGTGACTTACCAGTAACAAAATAGACTTGAAGTATTCAGATCCGCTCTGCATAAAGCAGCTAAATCCTCTCTCTGTCTCCTGGCAGAAAGCTGCTTGGTTTGCTTGTTGTCTCAATCACAGCTGGTATTCTGTAGAAAGACTTCTTTTCACCTTTCCCATCAGCTTTGTTAGAACCCTAACACAGCACAAAAGTTTACCATTGTAGGTTTTTGATGAACCAAGTGCCTCGTGGGTTTAAATTCCGCGCGCTGCCGTTATTTCCCCCTAATCACGAGTTTGTTGGTCTTCCAATATGGCGCAGGGTTTGTTTACTTCCGGTTTCGGGTGACGCCAGTGAAAGGGGTCTAATGGGGGCATTACCGCCACCCACTGGATTGGGGTGTAAAGCAGTCTGAACAAAACGTGTAAACATAAACATAGGAGAAATGAACCCGTTTTTCTAACTCGTCCTCACTTAGTCTACTTTTCTTTTTTGATTAGTCTGGATTTGATATTGTAAATTTAAATGTGAATCAATGTATATTCATCGGACATGAACAAATGAATAAATCTTAAGTAATCTTGAGGGGCGTGTGTGTCCGGGAGGGCGGTGTCGCGGGGGGGATCGAACGAACCCTCCGATCCCCCCTGGCTACGGGCCAGGCTCTGTATCTTCATTTTGGGTCTCTGAGTGATCTACATTGACTATCTCACTGATGACGGAGAGCTCTTCTCTGAGGACAGCTGCAAAGTCTTTGCCAGTCTGTTTCGCAATGTCCTTTAACTCTGAAAGGTAAGCCTGTGTAGCTGTTTTACTAGCTACATGTGTGTAGACACTGGCTAAAACTCTGATGTGGTAGGTGACATCAGTCTTAGTCTTACTGTTAAGTTTGTGTGGCAATGAAGGTAAGAGAGACTGTATAGCTGTACCATACACATACTCTACAATAACCTGTTTGCCTGACGCTGGCTCAGCGAAATCTACTGGAATTACCCTTTGAATGGAACCATATTGTTTCAGGAAGTCATATAGTTCTTCATCAGTTTCTGTACCAGCTATATCACTAACTATGACTGAGTTAGGGATTTTTACACTACTCATTTGAATAACATCCATGTTGAGTCTTTAACAATAATGTTATACGGTCTCTGGTTTCTAGTTTTAAATGCTTTAAACCACTCCTGGCTGGCTCGCCACGTTTATAGCACCGGTATCACACCACTTACTGTGCCACTGGACCAGTTCTAGGTTCTAAGGAGTGGGGAGCAAAAATAATTACACTAGAGACCGTTGCTTTAAATACAAAAGGCCGGCAATTTACTGAATGCAAAAACACACACATAAAATACAGTTCACAAAACAAAAATACCCTGCAGGTTCCCAATATTGAGGTAAGTACAAATGAAAAGGTATTTCACTCTCTCTTTTTGTTCTTTAGTTCACCTAGTTTATTTTAGTAAAGCTAATCTAAGTTAGTTAGACCAGTCTCTTTTTCCTAGGTTGCACCTATTTTAGAATTCTTATTTTTCTTCCTGAGTTAACTCTTTTTTCTTTCTTTTACCTTCAATACCTTCAATTACACAATCAAATCAAAGTAGACCACAATCATTTCAAATCACATTCACAAATATAAACTCAATATGAAAATAAAAGTATGACACTTTCATTTCAAGTGTTAAGTTCAATTCAATCCAAAAATAATAATTCAATCAGTTCTCAGTTCAGTTCAACTCCTGATACTCCTACCAATCTGGCAGCGAGTCACCATACACAGATGATCCCTTCACTAATGTGATGGAGAAGATGAGTTGAAGGTCTGGATCTGGTTTGCCATCTTGAATCCTGCCTGTGCATGCCCGCACACTGCCGACCAACTCCCGCTTCGACCGAACTTCAAACCAAGCAAAAAAACCTGACCAAAACTGGTGTGGCTTAACTCTCATAAAATCCCCATCAGTTCCCGACTAGGTAAGTTATGTTTTTCACCCTCAAAATCAACTTTTCACTCCTTTTTCTGCTTATTAATCACCGCTTGTTTTCTCCGATTTCTCCTCTGCTCTCTCCCTCAGGTCTCGTGCCACTGTGCTGCGTCTAGCACCACAAGTCCCTTAATGGGGCAGCGACATGAATTTTCTGTCAGCATACTTTTAATCTTAAACATTAAATTATTGTTGTATTAACATTTTTTAATAAACTCTGATGAACTGTGAACTTGGGGCTTCCATGTTATGCATCTCATCTCATCTCATTATCTCTAGCCGCTTTATCCTTCTACAGGGTCGCAGGCAAGTTGGAGCCTATCCCAGCTGACTACGGGCGAAAGGCGGGGTACACCCTGGACAAGTCGCCAGGTCATCACAGGGCTGACACATAGACACAGACAACCATTCACACTCACATCATGTTATGCATGACAAAATCAATTTAATTTACATTAAATGGATCACTTTTAACTTTTAAACTTATTTATTCTTATTTATGTCATATTTTAACATGGGTTACACCAACACCTGCAAGAAACTCAGTGCCAAGTACATTGGCCCCTTCAAAATTCTCCAAAAAATCAACAAGGTGTACAAGCTGAAGCTCCATCAGCACTGCCACCTATCACCCACCTTTCATGTTTCTTGCATAAAGCCAGCTATCTCAGGACCTTGAGCAACCAACATCTCAGTCACATCACCCCCGGCACTGCTCAATCTGGAGGTACAACCCGTGTACTTGGTATGCAAGATCCTCAACTTGTGCCGCAAACAGGGTAACATTGAGTACCTGGTGGATTGGGAGGGTTATGGCCTGGAGGAACACAGTTGGGTCCCAGCCAGGGATGTCCTGGACCCACTGTTCAACCAAGGATTTCATTCAAGGCACCCCAAGAAACCAGTGCCATGAGCCTGAGGCTGTTCCAAGAAGTGAAGCACTCCCAGAGTGAGCACCTTGGAGGATTTTGTCATGCATAACATGGAAGCCCCAAGTTCACAGTAGCCTTCAAACATAGCTCCTGTGGACTACAGCTCCCAGCAGACACCGCACTGCCCTCCCTCTCCCGAATTCTAATCTGTGCCACACCTGCACCGCATTCCCCTAATCACCGCTCTCACACTACATGAGCACTCTCCCTCAGTTTATTCATTGTAAAGTATCACTCTGCATTACCTGAACATACCAAGCCTTGTTACTCCATGCTGATTTATTCTGACTTTGACCATTCTTCTGTATTTTACAACTTTGTTTATTGCTTTGCCTTTGACACTCTGACTGTGCCTCACTTGACCCCTTCTCGTCACTGACTGTGATTTTGGATTACAACTTGGATTTCTTGGCCAGTTTGCTACACACATGCTCTCCCTTGCAATTGCATCAATCAGCTGCCTGTAAACCTGACACTCATGAGTATTGAAGCTTAAACAAGCAAATAAAATTATTATTAAGGGAAAATTAAAAGGGTGAATTAATGGGAAGGTGTAATTTAAAATATTTTTAATTAACAGCTGAAATACCTGTAATTAGATCACTGTGTTTGGATCTAGATAAGAGTAAAAAGCTTTTTCAGTTACTCTGAGAGTGTGAAGATTCCTTCATTCATTCATTCGTTTATCTATTATTTCATTTATCAATTCAATTCTTCATTGTTTGACAATGTCTACTTTATTCTGGTCAGGATTGTGGTGGATCTGGAGCCTCTGCTGGGAACTTGGAATACATCTTGGCTAGCAGGATACAACACTCAGTCAAGTCAAGTAGGCTTTATTATCATTCCTTTTATCACAATACAGATGTAATGTTAGGACCAAAATATAGTTTCCCCAGCATTGTTGTGCTACAATTAACACTTCAGAGAAGATCAAAGGTAACACAGTGACTGGTAATGCAAAAATTGATAAATACAGTAGACTGTACACTATATAATAGACAGTATGATAAGCAAACTCTACAATAAACATTAAGCACTACAGTCAGCCATAAGCTCTACTGCAGAGTAGTGTTGATAAACAGTGCTGATAATGACCATGCTCAAAATTATCTGCCTGTGATTGTGGAAGTGAAATGAAATGAAAAAATAAGGTGAGGTGAGTTGTCCATCTGATCGGTCTACTGAGGAGCATAATGGTCTGTGGGAAGTTGTTGTTCATGCATCTTGGTTAGATGCCTAGATACTTCCTAGCCTTCTTTCAGATGGGAGGAGTGTAAACAGTCCATGGTAAGGGTGAGAGGGAGGCTTCCTGATGCTTCAGGCTTTCCTTATACACTGCGCAGTGTAGATATATTCGATGGCATTAAAATGTGACCCATTAATGGACTAGGCAGTCTTCACCACAGATTGTTGTGCTTTCCTGTCTGAAACAGAGCAGTTTCCAGAGCAGACAGTGAAGCTACAGGACAGAATGCTGTCTGACAGACTTGTAGAAACAATTGAGGATGTGTGTGCACATTCATCTTCTTAAGAAGTAGCAGCATTGTTATGTTGAGGGACCATGTCAAGTTGTCCATGATCTGCACACCCAAAAGCTTGGAATTGCTCAGTTTCTATTGCTGCACCAATGTGTAGAGGGGTGCGAGATATTCTGGTATTCCTGAAGTCAACAATCATCATTTTAGTCTTGCTGACATTTAGAGAGATTGTTGTCTTTGCACCAGACCTCAAGCTATCTCACTTCCTCTGTGTAGGCCATCTCATCATTATTGGTGATGAGCCCCATGACAGTGCTGTCAAGTCAAGTTTATTTGTATAGCGCTTTTAACAGACATTATCACAAAGCATCTAGAAAATTAAAGACTTTAAACATATGAGCTAGTTTTATCCCTTTTATATATATATATATATATATATATATATATATATATATATATATATATAATATATATTATTCCTGATGAGCAAGCCTGTGGTGATGGTGACAAGGAAAAACTTCCTCAGACGACATGAGGAAGAAACCTTGAGAGGAACCAGACTCAAAAGGGAACCCATCCTCATTTGGGTGATAACAGATAGCATGATTATAAATAACTTGCTTCCATAACTGTCTCCTATATAGTCACAAAGTACAACTGTGTAACCAATAAATTCATTATAGTTTTAGCATGGTCTATTTTGTTGAAGTTATCAACTGTTCATTGATGGATACTTTAGTACAAAACTGTTCATGACAGCTGCAGTCCTAAAGTTATCATGGCAGTTGTAGTCCTCAGCTATTATAGCAAAACTGTAAGTGTCCAGAGCCATCTTCCAAGTGAGACTTTCAACTGTCCATATGGGGCCATCTTCCACAGGAGCAATGTGATGAGACTCCAGTGAGATGTAGGGCATCAGATCTCCTGTGCACAGCCATTTTCAAGTCATTCCACAGATTTTCGATAGGCTTTAGATCTGGGCTCTGACTGACCCATTAAAATTTTTTGATCATCATCTTCTGAAGCCATTTCTTTCTTTACTTGTATTTGTGCTTTGGATCTTTATCACGTCAGAAGGTGAAAATTTTCTTCAACTTTCACAGGGGCATGAAGACTTTTTATATTCACTATATATAGATTGGTGTTTGGGCTAACAGTGAAGAGACCACTTTTTACATTAAAAACAGACTATCTCAGGATTTTTGTAAATTACCTAATTTGTGGAACATTTGTAATTGATTATACACTATATGGCCAAACCTCTTCCAGCATGACAATGCCCCTGTGCACAAAGTGAGGTACATGAAGACATGCCAAGATTGGTGTAGTAGAACTTGAATGGCCCTGACCTCAACCCCCCAACCACCATTTGGATCAGGGGTGTCAAACCTGATCCATAAAGGGCCTTGTGGCTGCAGGTTTTCATTCCAGCCATGCAGCAGCACACCTGACTTGGCTCATTCAATCAACCGAACTGTCTTCACACAGTCAAATACTTGCAGCCACACCCACCCTTGATTAAAGGGTGGGTGTGTCAGTTGATTGAATAAGCCAAATCAGGGTGCTGCTGCATGGCTGGAATGAAAACCTGCAGCCACACGGCCCTTTATGGATCAGGTTTGACACCCCTGATTTGGATGAACTGGAATGCTGACTGTTCCTCAGGCGTCGCTGAACAGTAACTGACTTCACTAAAGTTCTTGTGGCTGAATGAGCAGAGAGCCATAATTTCCAAAATCTAGTGGAAAGCCATCCAAGAAGAATGGAGGTTATTATAAAAGTAAAGGGGGACTAACTCTGGAATGGGATGTTCAGCAATCACATATGGGTGTGATGGTCAGGTTTCCACAAACCTTTGGCCATATATTGTATGATGATGTAGTGGCCAGAGACTCATATACACTGCTACTTTCCAAGCAGTTAGCTAGCCAACTAGCTATGCTAACTAATGATAGTAATATAAGGTGGTTTGATCTCATCTCATTATCTCTAGCCGCTTTATCCTTCTACAGGGTCGCAGGCAAGCTGGAGCCTATCCCAGCTGACTACGGGCGAAAGGCGGGGTACACCCTGGACCAGTCGCCAGGTCATCACAGGGCTGACACATAGACACAGACAACCATTCACACTCACATTCACACCTACGGTCAATTTAGAGTCACCAGTTAACCTAACCTGCATGTCTTTGGACTGTGGGGGAAACCAGAGCACCCGAAGGAAACCCACGCGGACACAGGGAGAACATGCAAACTCCGCACAGAAAGGTCCTCGCCAGCCACGGGGCTCGAACCCGGACCTGCTTGCTGTGAGGCGACAGCGCTAACCACTACACCACCGTGCCGCCCCATATATAATAATAATTATAATAAAGTTCATTTTCTGCACAGATTATTTTAAATGGTTTAGGGGTACTTTAAATGGGGTCTAGAAGTTGGCAAAGTTATTATGGAGTGCTTGTGGCATTACTTGGACTCACGTTAAATGCCCTTATGCAGTTATTCTTAAATTTGTGATATGAATCAGTGCATCTTTTTTTTTTTTGTGTTTACTGGCTGTGATTATATATATATGTCCCTTATTTTTTTTCTAATATAAGATATCTGTCCTGTAAGCAGTGATTTTAAAATGGGTATTGAAAATGTTTCCTAAAACATAGTAACACCTTCCAATGCAATAGAATCATGCCCATGTTTTGCTAATTTAATGGCTCTAAATATGTCTCAGTTAAATACGTAGTCCATCTTTTTGCTCTGCTCATAGTTACATTGTCAAGGTCAGTACTGGGAATGAATGAAGAGTTTAAAGCAATGACAATCACAATCCATTTGGGATGGAAACTCATCCTGAAATACAATCAGCGTGAATTCACAGGCAAACTGCTCATTTTTCTTGCACTTGCTTTTTTTCTTTTTGCCACTGTACTCTACATCCTGAAAAAGAGGCTATCCCTTTTCATTTAGAGCAAAAGAGAAAAAAGTGTCTTTTTTTTACTATATGCAAATACTTAAAAGTGTTGGCAGTGTTCTGTTGATAAGGTTTGTGAATATATGTGCGCCTACAGCTTAAATGGTATACATCCCTTTAAAACTGAATTGGGAACTGGGAGGAAAGAGCATTCCAGCCGCCATTTGTGCAACCATATAGGTTTAACATGCAGATTGTAACTCGCGAATTATAATTTAGCACTCAGAACATATTTAGTACTCTTTTGGGCCATTTGTATTGACTTTATTCAAAGGAAACAATATAAGCACTTTGCAAAATTTTAAAATGGGAAGTTCAAGGGTGATTATTAAGGAATGGCATAGTGTATGCAGTTTATTGCACTGTGTGACATTTTCTTTAAAGACACTTATTTTGGCGCAAGTGTGTTTATTTTGAGGCATTTTGATGAAAACACTGAAGCTTACCTTTACACCAGTGTACACAAGTGCCTTCGCTTGCTACATTTGAAAGTGTTAAAACTGTATATTTGCTATTCCAGTGTTTTTACAGCCTTTAGAAGCCATATTTTAAGCCATTATAAACTGTTTACAGTTGTGTACAGTGTTAATTGTGCCTAACTCTGAAAGGAAGGAACATACCTGATGTGTACTTCCACTGCATTATGCCTGTTTGTTTTCTTAGTAATTGTAGTCATTTTTATAAAAGAAGTGATATTAGCATAATCTCATAATATTCTTCAGTGTCAGACCACTGGATGGTGCTGTAGCATTCAATTTAACATGTACAATTACTTTGTAAAGTAGATATCATCTTTTTTTCTCTGAATATGAGGAACAGAATATAGGTTTCCAACCCTGGTCTTGGAGTCCTGTACAGTTTATAGTTTATCCCACTTAAACACCCGCTTCAACTCAGGAAGGATTGTTAATAAGCTGATGTAACAATTCTTTAACTTGTGGGAAACAGAGGAACTGGAAGCAGGCTTCAGAACAGGCATGTTCTTTTTATTCTGGCACTTTTCAGTGACTTATAATGACACATAAATGCACTACACACACATGTGATGGGGTGTCACAGCTCTCTCTCTTGTTCCTGGCTGTCTGAAAGACACAGAGAGACACAGGTTAATAGACAGCCAGTAATTTGACACAGGTGCACCTCATCACAGTACCTGCTGATTCAACCTGCCTCCTTGCCGTTCTCAGCTGACACTCGACCACACTCCTACTGCCACATACCCCCACTGCCTGACTCAGGCCAAGTTTACATTAGACCGTATCTGTCTCGTTTTCTTCGCGGATGCACTGTCCGTTTACATTAAAACGCCTGGAAACGCCGGGAAACGGGAATCCGCCAGGGTCCACGTATTCAATCCAGATCGTGTCTGGTCCGGTGCTGTGTAAACATTGAGAATACGCGGATACGCTGTGCTGAGCTCTAGCTGGCGTCGTCATTGGACAACGTCACTGTGACATCCACCTTCCTGATTCACTGGCGTTGGTCATGTGACGCGACTGCTGAAAAACGGCGTGGACTTCCGCCTTGTATCACCTTTCATTAAAGAGTATAAAAGTATGAAAATACTGCAAATACTGATGCAAATACTGCCCATTGTGTAGTTATGATTGTCTTTAGGCTTGCCATCCTTCCACTTGCAAGTGGTAAGTGACGCGCATGCCCGATATGCACTGAGATCACACACACAGCGGCTCAGTCCCGAATCACTGCTTGTGCACTTCACTTGCGCGCTCTGTGAGCTGCACAGGGCCGGAGTGCGCACCCTCCAGAGGGCACTCGCTGTTCAGGGCGGAGTGATTTGGAACGCAGGATGCCTGCGGAGCCAAGCGTATCCGTGTATTGGCATTGCTGTGTGCACGCGAATCGTGTATTGGCGTTGCTGTGTGCACGCTAATCATTTTAAACACGTTAATCTGATGATCCGCTGATACGGTCTAATGTAAACCCCACCTCAGGCCAGGGAGCCGTCCAGCCTTCAGCTGACACGTCAGTCTGTAAAACAAAAGCGAGAGAATAGTCAGGAGAATGCCTGCACACAAAACTGCCTTTACCTGAGCAAAAGCCCGTTCTCACGGCTCCATCCACTGGACCGGATCTGGCACCCCCTTTTTAGTGAGGTCAGTCAGCAGGCTGGTGATATCCAAAAAGTTAGGCACAAACTGCCTATAATAGCCAGCCAGCCCCAGGAACTGCCAACACTCCCTTTTCAGTCATAGGTCTCGGGCAGGCCGCAATTGCTGCAATCTTATCAATTTGGGGACGCACCTGCCCATGACCCAAGTGGAAGCCCAGATACCATACTTCTACCCCTCCAATTGCACACTTCTTTGGGTTTGCTGTGAGCCCAGCACACCTCACCGACCTCAGAACCGCTCTATGATGCTGTAAATGCCGCTCCCAATCATTACTATAAATGATTGTCATCTAAGTAGGCCACCGCATATGTATTGTGGGGACAGAGAATTCAGTCCATGAGACACTGAAACATTGATGGAACCTCAAACAACCCAAAAGAAAGGGTAACAAATTGGTGGAAGCCAAACAGAGTGGAAAAGGCCGTTTTCTCACAGGATAATGTAGTCAAGGGGATCTGCCAATATCCCTTTGATAAATCCAGTGTTGAGTAAAAGCAAGCCGTGCCTAACCGATTGTGCAAGACAGTGGATATGTGTCAAATTTAGACACCGCGTTGACTTTTCTATAGTCCACACAGAACCGGACCAACCCATTGGTCTTGGGAACCAAGACCACCGGGCTGCTCCAGTTGCTGTGTGACTCATCAATTACTCCTGTCTTAAGCATAGCCTGGAGTTCGTCCCGAACCACATTTCTTTTTGTGTTTGGAGAGCCGATACAGGCGGCTGCGCACCACCACCCCTGGGGGAGTCTCAATGTGCTGTTCTATGAGGTTAGTGCAACCAGGGAGGGGCAAGAACACATCGGAGAAGTCCTCCTGCAACCTAATAACCTGTGGTCTCTGGGACAGTGAGAGGTGGTCTCCACAGGGGACCAGGGTGAATTGGGCCACACTTTTTAGACTTACCTCTGGTCCAAGCTCTGCCTGCTCTGAAACTACCATTGCCAGAGCCACAGGAACCTCCTCTCTTCATGGTTTCAGGAGATTGAGGTGGTAAATTTGACAAGCATCACCCCTATCTGGCTGTTTGACCTCATAGTCGACCTCCCCAATTCACCGTGTGACCTCAAATGGCCCTTGCCACTTGGTGAGCAATTTTGAACTTGAGGTGGGCAGTAAAATGAGGACTTTATCTCCCAGTGCAAATTCCCTTACCCGTGCCCCTTTGTTGTACAGACAAGCTTGACATTCTTGGGCCTGTAGCAAATTCTCCTGGGTTATGTGACTCAGTGTGTGGAGTTTTGCTCTCAGGCGAAGAACGTATTGAATTTAATTTTTACTTTGAGAAGGCCCCTCCTCCCAATTTTCTCTAATGACGTCTAAGACACCACAGGGCTTGCCCCCATACAACAATTAAAACAGGGAAAACCCAGTGGAGGCTTGTGGGACCTCGTGCACTGCAAACAAGAGAGGGTCGAGCCACCTGTCGCAATTTTTAGCATCCCCATGAACAAACTTATAAATCATGTTCTTAAGTGTTTGGTTAAATCGCTTGACCAGCCTGTCCATTTGCAGATGATAAACACTAGTTTGAATCGATTTAATCCCCAATAATTGGTACAACTTGCATAGTGTGCATGACATAAAAGTAGTGCCTTGATCAGTCAGGATTTCTTTTGGAATCCCAACTCAGGAGAGAATGTGGAAGAGTGCCTCCACAACACTACATGCTGAGATATTGCAGAGAGGCACTGCTTCTGGTATCACGTTGCATAAGTCACTATGACTAATACAAAGTGATTCCCGTGTGCAGATCAATCTAATGGCCTGATGAAATCCATACCAATTCTTTTGAAGGGGCTCTCTGTCAATGGCAATGGGCACAATGGCACTTTTGGTGTGGCCACTGGATTCAGCAGCTGGCATTTGCAACATGCCGCACACCACCTGCAGACATTAGTGCAAATCCCTGGCCAACAGAAATGGGCAATGAGACGATTTAGTGTTTTATCCAGCCCCAAATGCCCCACCATAGGATTATGATGAGCCGCATGAAATAAAAGTTCCATACAGCTCTTCAGGACCAACAACTGTGCCTTCTTTTGTTTGAGTGTCCTGCATCACTCAATACAGCCTATATCCTTAATCCTCTGGGGTTGAGAGCTTCGCCAGCGAAGCTCGACAGGTTCAGAATAAGCAGGTCATGTATTTAGATAAATATCTTCACGAGTTTTTTTATCATACAAGCATGTAAAGGTTCCCCCAGTTGGAACGGTCAACGGTCGAGATCAATGCCTTCGTGCCACCTGCAGAATTCTGGGGCGAAAAAACACCGCGAAAAACAGACCAGAAAAAAACAGAGATTGGTTTCACCATCGTTTATTCACAGTCTTTTCACCAAAGATAGAGCATTCAAAAAAACCTTTTATAACAAATTATAATCATAACAAATGTCTGTTTATCTTTCTAAAGGCAGCTGTATTTGTGTGTGTTGTGTCTGTATGTATGCACAGATGTGTGTATGTGTGTGTGTGTGCGCGTGTATGTGTGTGTGTGTGCGCGTGTATGTGTGTGTGTGCGCGTGTATGTGTGGGTGTGTGCGCGTGTATGTGTGGGTGTGTGCATGAATGTGTGTGTGATGTGTGTGTGAATGTGTGTGTGCGCGTGACCTTGGCGGCGTTTATGTGGGGGTAGGATGTGTGTGTGTTGTATGTGCGTATATGAATGTCTTGTGCTAGGTCAGCAAATCACATCTTAATTCCATCAATATGAGTGAAACCTTGGATCAGTCATAAGCAAAATATCCTGTATATATATTTCATATCAACAGATGTTCTTAACAACTCAGCAACTCAGCATTTATGCACGACAAAGCGCGAGATGTTTTTACGACAATTCTACTATGTTTAGTCTAGCAAAGAAGTGCCTTCTCCACTGGAAGAAGGTCACACAGTAACTTTTACAGGAAGCCACACAGGAACAGTCAACAAAGGATCTAAGAAGCTAAATATTAAAATCATAAAGTCTTAACATTAAAATCATAAAGTCTTAACAATCCTAAATTACATTCTGCATTATAAAACTATAAAACTAACTTAAATCACTTAATGCAGCTTTAAATCTAATATTCAATCATTTCAATTTCAAATTCAACACTGAAGAGACTGGTTAAATCTAACAATCCTAAATCACGTGTAGCTATAAAACTAACTTAAATCATGGCTTTAAATCTAACAATCCCCCTTTGATACTATTTTATAGTATCAGATTAGATTTTAATTAGATTAGTGTTACACCTTAGCAGGACGATGATAATATACATTGTTTTCCCTATGCGGGGGTTTATGGGTAAAAACATTTATCATTTTATACATTCTATCCATTAGGCATTTAAAAATGCAGGGTCCCAGAAAAATAAACAAAAGAAAAACCACAATTACAGGTATACACATAGAAAGAATAGCAGTCCATTTACCAAACAATCTAGAAAACCACATCCACCCTGCTGAGTCTCCATGCTCATCATGCTCCAGCTGTTGAGCGATCTGTTTCATTTGATGTACAGCTGCACCTATTTCGCCATCTGAGTTATCATTAGCAGGGACAAAAGTGCAACAGCTTTCTCCGACCATAGCACAAACACCCCCCTTTTCTGCCAACAAAATATCAAGGGCCATACAATTTTGAGTAGTCATTAGACGCAGGGCAGTTAATTCAGTCCTAATACCATCTACAACTCTAGTGGTTTCATTAACAAAGCTGGCTAAGCGATAATGTGTTATTTCTACTTCCCTCCACACATCAGATATGCCAAAATGAGGAAACATCAATGTCCAGAAACAGTGCCATTTAGAAGTAAGCTGATGTGTCAGGGGTGGGAAAGTACCATAGACATCTCGTTTCAGGCGATGAGCAGAGAGGGGATGGATAGCAGTGATAGCGTTCTTGAGTCGTATGGGAGCACAAACGCCTGACCACTTGGTGGGAAAAGAAACCAAGAGATCAGATCTATTACCACAGTACCAGTACCAGTTTAATGCTAATTTAGCACCAGGATAATTATTAGGGTGTGGTAGAACACAATCAGGATGAGCCCTACATGTATTATTGACATACCCGATACCGTTGTGTGTACAATTAGTTAGCGGAGGGTTACATTGGCATGAATTTGGGACCCAGCAAGGACATGGAGAGGTGGCGGAATTCTGATCATATATGTGATTACACTGAGAATTAGGAATTTGTCCCAAATACACGTTACTTCTTTTAGAGTAATTTGTTCTAAAACAGTGAGGGAAAATGAAATTAGAAGGCATATCTACCTGCAAAATAGTGAGGATAGAATCTTGTAGTATAATGTCGGGGGTATTTGTGCCAGATACTGAAGAAGTCTGGTTTAACATTGCTACTACAGAGGGGTGTGGAGAGTAATTACAGAAAAGGCCCCAAAATTTAAAAGGATGGCCCTTTGGGCCCCAAGCATAATATAAAGCTTCAGAGCATAGTGGCAAAGGTGGGCTTGTAATAATAGTAGAAGGCGGCATCAAATGACATACATAACAACTTTCGTTCGTGTGTGTTCGTGCAGTCCAGTTAGCGAATTGCCAGAAGATGTTGTCTCGAGGTCCAGCTCGAGCAGGTAACCCTGCTCCGAGCAGCAGTAGAGTGATCACGAAACTTGTGATGAGGACTGTCATGGTTGTAGTGAGGATGATTGGTCCCAAACGGGGCACGAGATCTCTTCCCCTCTTTGTTCACAACATCTTGCAGGTAATCTGAGGATTCTCAGTCGGCCAGGGCTGCACACAGGTCACGTCAAATCTGTGTAGAGCTCAGAGAGAGAGAGAACAGAGACTGGATAGGGACACAGAAAAAAACGTTAATAGCAAACTTGTCATTGTAACACAGCTTTGTTATGGAGCCTTCTTCAATCGCGTGGCATGGATCCACTGTGGAAAAAGGTCAGTTAAAACAGCAGTACGAGTAATGGCGACTATTTCTGCAGGCCCATTATATCTAGGTTCTCCCAATTGTCCAAATCGTTTAAAAAGTTGCACCAGCACCTTGTCTCCCACTTGGAAGGGGTGTATGGGTGCTGATGGTGGAGACAATATTGTACTATTGACCTTAGTACAAATTTTATGCAACTTATCGATAAGGGCTGCAGAATACTCATCCATATGTGTTTTCAAATCAGAGGTACCCAGAGCCGGAGTCCCCTTCCTCCAGGGGAGAGGGAAAGGTCTTCCAAAAATAATTTCGTAGGGGGAGTAGCCCCCTAGACTAGGTTTTGATGTCATACGAATTTCAGCCAGAGTGGCTGGCAATAAGTCTACCCAATTTTTCGAACCTGTGGCCTGCATGGCCTTAGTTAGTTTGTCTTTCAATGTTCGATTAGTACTTTCTACGATACCAGAGGATTGAGGGTGGTAAGGAATGTGAAAATGCCAGTTTAGTGAGAGATACTTACAAAGGTCTTGTGTGACTTTTGAGGTAAAAGGGGTACCTTTGTCTGAGTCTATGGCGTCTGGAACCCCATAACGAGGTATTATTTCTTTGCCAGAATATGAGTAACTACCTTTGTGTTCTCTCGAGAACAAGGAAAGGCTTCTACCCATTTAGAGAATTTGTCCACAATCACCAGGAGATATTTAAACGGCCCACAGGGAGGCATGTGTGTGAAATCGATTTGCCATTCTAGGAATGGAGACGTAGGTATGGGTAAACACTCGTGTTTCGTGACTGCTTTAGAGGGATTATTTTGTGTGCAGATGAGGCATCTCTTGAGAATTGAGTCCACCAAACTGTTTAAATTGGCTATACAAAAAAGTTTGTTCATGTCCCCCTTCACCCCCCTTCGTGCACAATGTGTCACGCCGTGAAATTCACGCACGAGGAAGGGAAGGCAATGAGATGGAAGACAAAGGCGGCCATCCTGACTGTACCATAGGCCATCAGAGGCAACATAAGCCTCTGCCAAAAGGCAGAATCATTTGGAGAGGCTGAAGCCTGTAAAGAAAGAAGATCTAAATCGGGAATCAGTGTACTGGCAAGGCAAGACGTATTACATGGCGAAGGATCTAGGCCAGGAGACATGACACCGGAAGCAGCAGTGAGTTTTGCAATACGATCAGCAAGAGAATTACCCATGATTTCAGGTGTGTTTCCCGAGGCATGCACTTTAGTTTTAACTATGGCGAGTGACCTAGGGAGATGACAAGAATCAATGAGATTTTGTACTAAGGTAGTGTGTGAAATGGGCTTCCCGTCTGCGGCGTGGAAGCCTCGAGACTGCCAAATTTTCCCAAAATCATGAGCCACACCAAAGGCGTAACAAGAGTCTGTGTAGATTGTGACATCCTTGCCCTGAAACAAAATACAAGCACGCATTAGCGCATACAACTCGGCTGCCTGAGCCGAAGAGAAAGGAAGAGCATAGGCCTCATGCACAATATCAGGCAGTGAACACACAGAATAACCACAGAGGAAAACACCATCTGAGGGTTTAGAACAAGAGCCATCAACAAAGAGTACATCCCCCATCCCTAGAGGGCTGGAGGGGAGATCAGACCTGATACTGGTAGTATGCAAGATTTCAGATAGACAATCATGATTGTTGTCCTCCAGAGTGTCGTCCTGAGAATTAAGAAGGCGTGCGAGAGCGTGACCTACAGTATTGAAAGAGGATGTGGCACGAATTTCGAGACTGTCAGTAGAAAAGAGAATGGTTTCATATCTGGAGCGTCGCTGTGCAGTCATATGCTGGGTCTGTAAATTTTGCAACACCTGTTTAACTTGATGTGACGAGTGCAAGATCAGTGGGTGAGACAAAACCAATTTTTCTGCATCTAAAACCATCAGAGCACAGGCGGCGACAGCCCTTAGACACGCAGGTAAGCCTTGAGCAACAGTGTCTAATGTTTTGGATAAAAATGCACAAGGACGCATCCCACCCCTATGCTCCTGGGCCAAAACAGCAGAAGCTGTGCCTTGGTGTTCACAGGCATAGAGATGGAAGGGCTTTGAGTAGTCAGGTAAACCCAGGGCCGGGGCTGAACAGAGAGCGCTTTTGAGGGAGTGATAAGCGTCCATCATAGTGTCAGTCCAGGTCAAAAGATGTTGCAGTGGATCATGATGAGAGATTGCAGAACGGAGAATCTTGTCATATAAAGAGCAGTCAGGGATCCATTGTCTGCAGTAGTTGATAAGACCCAGAAAAGACAGTGCATGTTTAGTTGCAGGGTGTTTTGTGTCTAGGATCACCCGCACCCGATCAGATGACAGCTTACGACAACCTTGTGAAAGTTCAAAACCCAAATACCTAACAGTGTCCATGCAAAACTGGAGCTTGGTTCTGGAAACCTTGAAGCCCTTGTGCGCCAGATGTTGGAGCAGGCGTAAGGAGGCGTCTTGGCAGATTTCCGGTGACTCAGCAGATACCAGAAGATCATCTGTGTACGTCAGGACCACAGAGCCCTGAGGGAGGGAGAGGTCACAGAGTGCGTTACAAATTACGGCTGAGAAAACAGCAGGAGAATCAATAAAACCTTGCGGTAGGCGTGTCCAAGTATACTGCTTCCCCCTGTGCATGAATGCAAACAAAGGCTGTGTGTTTTCTTCAACAGGAACGTTGAAAAAAGCAGAACAGAGATCAATAACGGAAAAACAGCAATGATGAGCAGGAACTTGTGACATTACAGAGGAAATGTCAGGTACAATGGGTGCCACAGGGACAATCAGTTCATTAATCTTACGCAAGTCCTGCGTAAAATGCCAGGTACCATCAGGTACTGGATTGACAGGTGTATTGTACGAGCTGGTACACGGTCTCACCACGCGTTGCTCAAGAAGAGACTGTAGGATGACATCGATTCCTTTGGCCTTGTTTTCAGAGAGAGGATACTGTTTAACATAAACAGGAAGCACATGTTTAAGCTTAGCTTCATAAGGAACACAATGAACTAGGCCAACCTTGTCCTTGTGTGCAGCCCAAAGGGAGGAGGGGAGATCATTAAAAGGATCTGTAGAAGGATCTGTAGAAGAAATAACAGTATTTACAGAAGCCATGCAAAGAGCAGAGATATTTGGAACAGTCATATGTGAAGAAAGATAAGATAAGGCGGGAGGCAGAAAGTCAGGAGTGCAAATAATCATTTTTGATCCCTGAAACGAAATGGATAAATGTAACAGACTCATTAGATCCCGCCCCATTAGATTAAAAGGACACTGGGGCATAAACACAAAAGAGTGATGTTTATGAAGTGCTGTGTCAGTGGGACAGGTTACCAATAACAGAGGAGTGCAAGGGGAGGAGAAAGGGACCCCATCAATTCCCACGGAGTGAACAGTTTTGTTAGAAATAGGGCCCTCGTAGGATTTTCCCACAGAGGACATCGTAGCACCAGTATCAATTAGAAAAGGAAGCACCTTTCCATCTATAGCTAATTCTACGACAGGCAAATCATTGGCTAGATAAGAGTCGAAAGAACAATGTAGCATCACGGGGTCACAGCTCTGTAGGCAGCTCTAAGTTTGATATGGGCCTGTGGGGCGTTGCTGCGCGAAAGGGTTTGCCGTAGGGGCAGCCAGATTAGAAGGAGGAAGAGGAGGAGGAGGAAGAGGAAACATATCAGAAGATTGATGCTGCTGAAGATTAGGAGGAGGAAGGGGAAACATATGCTGTGAATTGGCTTCATCCGCCTTTTTCTTTCTACACTCATGTTGCCAATGTCCTTCTTTGCCACAATAGTGGCACGCTCCAGGGCGTACCCTGGCTTGCGGGCGGATGCTCGAATTCTGATTCCTTTGTTGTCTATTCATGTCCCAACAGGGTTGTGAGTAGCCACCAACCACAGAAAGGCAGGCTACCTGCTTACTATCCAGAATACCATCTCCCTCCATAGTTCTGATTTTTTCCCCTAGGGTTCTCACTATCATATTGCTATGGTCACTTAAATGATATTTCAGAACCTTCTGTATATCAGGACAACAATTATTAAAAAATGTCGAAATAAAGAGCAGATTGGCTTGTTGCTGATTTAATTGCATGTTTCCCAGACAAGTCCACGTCTCGCTAAAACGCGTCAGAAACTTTGAAGTGAGTTCAGCCTTCTCCTGTTTACAATTAGTAACCTGTGAAAGATCACGGTTAGCCTGTTGTCGTGAGAGCAGATAACGCGTCAATTGTTCCTTTAATTCACTCATGGCTCTATTGGTATCTTTCCAGTAGAACTTAAGCTCATGCTGTATGGTGGTGCTGCCGTCTTCTTCTGCCTTAGTTTTAACTACTTCGTACTCATCATTCTTAGGGTCTAAGCAGGGCACTGCAGCTAATAATGCAGCTTCATCATAACTATCGCTTAGAACGGCATGCAGGATAAAACGGTAATCTGCTCCGACCAGCTGGGAATGTCGATACATTTTTATGAGCATGTCTACAAAGTTAAGTGGTTTGTCTACCGAAGGCAACAGCTTAATAATATATTTTAGGTCTGATGCCGAAGGCGGAGTGATCTTAAGTCCTCTTCCCCTCTGAACCCATACACAGGCGGCATTCACGGGGCGAGGCGGCGGAGGGGAACCCACATTATCATCGTTATCATCATCAGAGTCATCGTCTGTATTGGAATCATTAGTCTCGTTTTTTTGTAACAGCGTGTTTGAGCTTACAAAGGTTTTTCTTTATCTGCTTTGGGTTTATTAGGTTTAGCACCTGTGTCAAGAGATACAGGCGCGCTAGGAACGCTATCAGCGGAACATGAAGTATTAGTTAACTCCGGATATAGTTTTGCAGGTGTGTATGCAGGAACATTTTTTGATCCCTCATACATCGGCGGGAGAGCAGAGGCTGTATGTGTAGATCTAGACAAAGCAGGTTTTGCTTTATCATCAGGCTTAGGGCATGGTACTGATTTCTTTTGCCTCTTTAATTCTGTGAAAATCTTCCCATATTGATTTCATTTTAATCCATTCTAAATAGCCTTTGGTCATATAATCATAATCCCATTCTCGGTTGCCAAATCTTTCATATATCTGTTTATGTGCCGAAGCGAGGTAGTTTGATTTAAAAGTTCCGGCACGAGGATAAATCAAAGACTGAGGCTGTGATTCTGTCCATTCGGCTAATTTGTCTAACTACGGAGTAGTGTAGAATTCTAAATCACATCGATTCATCCAATCTCGTGGAGTTTCTTCAGGGTCGGGTCTGAATACCTTATCACAATTACCCCCCATAATGGTTGCATGAAGGAATCAGTCATGAGATTAATTATTATGTGTTTAACTCATAAAGCGCGCTCTTCCCGTGACAGCTCATTCACGAGGATAAACAATCTTCCTGTGGCTTCTCCACGAGGATAAACAAATCAATCTTCCCATGAAACCAGTCACGAGGATAAACAATCTTTTCGTGAAACCAGTCACGAGGATAAACAAATAAACAAATCGTCCCATGGCCCTATCCACGAGGATAAACAATCGTCCCGTGACAGCTCATTCACGAGGATAAACAAAATAAACAAATCGTCCCATGAAACCATTCACAAGGATAAACAAATATATAAATAGATAACTGGGTTTTTCGAATACTACCAACCAGGCATTAGTCCCTTTTAAAAAAATAAATAAAAGAGATCTCTTACCTGACTGAAAGTATTCCCCGTACGGGCCACCAAATTGTAAAGGTTCCCCCAGTTGGAACGGTCAACGGTCGAGATCAATGCCTTCGTGCCACTTGGAGAATTCTGGGGTGAAAAAACACCGCGAAAAACAGACCAGAAAAAAACAGAGATTGGTTTCACCGTCGTTTATTCACAGTCTTTTCACCAAAGATAGAGCATTCAAAAAAACCTTTTATAACAAATTATAATCATAACAAATGTCTGTTTATCTTTCTAAAGGCAGCTGTATTTGTGTGTGTTGTGTCTGTATGTGTGCACAGATGTGTGTGTGTGTATGCGTGTATGTGCGTGTGTGTGTGTGCAGATGTGTATGCGTGTATGTGTGTGTGTGGGTGCGTGCGTGCGTGTATGTGTGGGTGTGTGCGTGTATGTGTGTGTGTGCATGAATGTGTGTGTGAATGTGTGTGTGTGTGTGTGTGTGTGTGTGTGTGTGTGTGTGTGTGTGTGTGTGTGCGTGCGTGACCTTGGCGGCGTTTATGTGCGTGTAGAGGGGTGGGGGTAGGATGTGTGTATGTTGTGTGTGCATATGTGAATGTCTTGTGCTAGGTCAGCAAATCACATCTTAATTCCATCAATATGAGTGAAACCTTGGATCAATCATAAGCAAAATATCCTGTATATATATTTCATATCAACGGATGTTCTTAACAACTCAGCAAATCAGCATTTACGCACTACAAAGTGCGAGATGTTTTTACGAAAATTCTACTATGTTTAGTCTAGCAAAGAAGTGTCTTCTCCACTGGAAGAAGGTCACACAGTAACTTTTACAGGAAGCCACACAGGAACAGTCAACAAAGGATCTAAGAAGATAATATTAAAATCATAAAGTCTTAACATTAAAATCATAAAGTCTTAACAATCCTAAATTACATTCTGCATTCTAAAACTATAAAACTAACTTAAATCACTTAATGCAGCTTTAAATCTAATATTCAGTCATTTCAATTTCAAATTCAACACTGAAGAGACTGGTTAAATCTAACAATCCTAAATCACGTGTAGCTATAAAGCTAACTTAAATCATGGCTTTAAATCTAACAAATCATGATAAACATATTGACAAACATTACAGTGCCTTGCAAAAGTATTAATCTCTCTTGGTGTTTGTCTTGTTTTGTTGCATTACAAGCTGGAATTAAAATGAATTTTTGGGGGGTTAGCACCATTTGATTTACACAACATGCCTACCACTTTAAAAGTGCACTTTTTTATTGTGACACAAACAATAATTAAGATGAAAAAACAGAAATCTGGAGTGTGAATAAGTATTCACCCCCTAAAGTCAATACTTTATAGAGCTACCTTTTGCTACAATTACAGCTGCAAGTCTCTTGGGGTATGCCTCTATTAGCTTAGCACATCTATCCATCCATCCATTATCTGTAGCTGCTTATCCTGTTCTACAGGGTCGCAGGCAAGCTGGAGCCTATCCCAGCTGACTATGGGCGAGAGGCAGGGTACACCCTGGACAAGTCGCCAGGTCATTGCAGGGCTGACACAGAAACAAACAACCATTCACACTCACATTCACACCTATGGTCAATTTAAAGCCACCAATTAGCCTAACCTGCATGTTTTTGGACTGTGGGGGAAACCGGAGCACCCGGAGGAAACCCATGCAGACACGGGGAGAACATGCAAACTCCACACAGAAAGGCCCTCACCAGCCACTGGGCTCGAACCCAGGATCTTCTTGCTGTGAGGTGACTGTGCTAACCACTACACCACCATGCTGCCCCTTAGCAGATCTAGCCACTGGGATTTTTGCCCATTCCTCAAGGCAAAACTGCTCCAACTCCTTCAAGTTAGATGGGTTGCATTGGTGTACAGTGAGCTTCAAGTTATGTCACAGATTTTCAACTGGATTGAGGTCTGGGCTTTGACTAGGCCAGGGGTTTTCAAAGTGTGGGAGAGTCAGCCCCCCCTCAGAGAGCAAATAAACAACAGCGCCCTCCCCCCTTACAATTTTTGTTGTTGCTATACTTAATGTTCCATTCATATTTTAAAAAAATGGTTGTTGTACACATTTATTTTTTCTTTTACACATTTTAAACATCTGTGCTTTTTGAAAAATCTTTTTTTACACATTTAAAACACGAGCTTTATTAAAACATCTGTTTTTACACATTTTAAACATCTGTGCTTTTTAAAACCTCTTTTATACATTTTAAACATCTGTGCTTTTTTAAAACCTCTTTTTTACACATTTTAAACATCTGTGCTTTTCTCTTTTTTAACACATTTTAAACGTGCTTTTTTAAAACTTTTTTTTTTACACATTTTAAACATCTATGCTTTTTTTTTTTAATCTTGTTTTGCACATTTTAAACATCTCATAGCATCATTAGCTAGCACCTCTTGGCAGACAGCACACTGTGGCAGTGGAGCATCTTCAAATCCAGTCCATGAAAATCCAAACTTTAAATAATCGTGGTCATACTTCCTTCTTTTTTTTCCTTGGCCCAGACTCTGTCTCCTCACTCACTGTAGCTTTAGGTACTAAAAATCGATCCATTTTTGTCTCTGGCAAAGGCTAGCTGAAGTTCGCTAAATGTCCGCAATAGTAACTTATTCTGGTTTATTTTTCCTCACGTTGCACCCCCCCTGAAGATCTCTGGCGCCCCCTGGGGGAGGCGTGCCCCACACTTTGAAAGCCCTGGACTAGGCTCTTCCAAGACATTTAAATGTTTCCCTTTAAACCACTCCAGTATAGCTTTAGCAGTATATTTAGGGTCATTGTCCTGCTAGACTGTGAACTTTTGTCCCAGTCTCAAACTTCTGGCTGACTCAAACAGGTTTTCCTTCAGAATTGCCCTGTATTTAGTGTTATCCATTTTTCCTTCAGTCCTGACCAGCTTTCCTATCCCTGCAGATGAAAAACATCCCCACAGCATGATGCTGCCACCACCATGCTTCACTGCTGGACTGGTGTTCTTAGGGTGTTGGGGTTGCACCACACATGGCATTTTCCATGATGGCCAAAAATATCCATTTTTGTCTCATTTGACCAGAGAATCTTCTTCTATGTGTTTGGGGAGTCTGCCACATGCTGTTTGGCAAACTCCAAATGTGATTTTTTAAGCAATGACTTTTTCTAGCCACTCTTCCATAAAGCCTCACTCTGTGGAGTATATGGTTTAAAGTGGTCCAATGGACAGATACTCTCATCTCTACTGTGGATCTTTGCAGCTCCTTCAGCATTATCATTGGTGTCTTTGTTACATCTCTGTTTAATGCCCTCCTTGCCTGGTCTGTAAGTTTTGGTGGGTGGCCTTCTCTTGTCAGGTTTGTAGTGGTGCCATATTCTTTCCATTTTGCTATAATGGATTTAATGGTGCTCCCTGGGATATTCAAAATTTGGGATATTTTTTATAACCCAACCCTGATTTATACTTCTCCACAACCTTGTCTCTGACCTGTTTGGTGTGCTCCTTGGTTTTCATATTGCTTGCTTAGTAGTGTAGCAGAGTCAGGGTCCTTCCAGAACAGGTTGATTTATACAGACATCATGTGACAGATCATGTGACACTTTGATTGCACACAGGTGGATCTTAAACAACTAATTATGTGACTTATGAAGTGAATTGTTTGGACCAGCTCTTATTTAGGAGTTTCATACAAAAGGGAGTGAATACTTATGCACACTCCAGATTTTTTTTTCATCTTAATTATTGTTTGTGTCACAATTAAAAAAACACTTTGCACCTCTAAAGTGGTAGGCATGTTGTGTAAATCAAATGGTGCTAACCCCCCAAAAATCCATTTTAATTCCAGCTTGTAATGCAACCAAACAGGACAAACACCAAGGGGGATGAATACTTTTGCAAGGCACTGTATACTTTCCTATGTGCCCATTGCTAAATATTATATTTTTTAAATTACCTAAATTAGATGAAACATAAAACTTGTCACCTTATTCAGTCACATTGGAGTCGGAGCACTGAGAGCCCACTTACGCATTCATAAAAGACTATTCACATGGTAACAGCATGATAATCACTTTCACCCTTTCAGTTTCGATTAGTTTCTCTTTCACACTGGGAACACCTACCGTAAACAGGATAAAATCTGTCAGACATAGTTTAGGCTATTTGGAGGTAAAACTTGCTGCGAGATGGCATGCGGATTTTATACAATTTGGATGCTTCAGGACAGCAATTCATTTCATGATTCAGAACAGCAACTCAATTTCAGGACAGCAAATCAATTCATGATTCAGTTCATGATTCAAGTCATGATTCAGAACAGTGACTCAATTCAATATTGAGAACTGCAACACTGATGATAAGTGGTGCTTTTTTTTAAAACTTTGACTCGATTAAGTCAAAGATCAGCTTGAGTAAGTGTAAATATCTCTTCTATTAATTATGAGCATATCGGTTGATATTCATGTGCTGTAGTGCATATACAGGAAAAATGACTGAACAGTTTTTCCAGAGTTAAAAGTATTTTCCTCAAAAATAGTTAATTTTGCTTTATTTTGAGTTTAGAGAGTAAAATTTGGAGTTGGAGTGGGAGTAAAATTACAGAGTAATAGAGTCGGTTGTGGCTCTGAACTGGGTAAAATAATACAAGAGTTAATTTCAAGACACACTGAATAGAGTCAAATACCAGATAAACGAAGCTGTTGTAAAAAGCAGTTTTAGAACTGTGTTGGAATGTATGAAAAAACATTATCTTACCCATTGTGACCTGACCTGATGGGATTAAACGTTGATCTGATGGGATTAAGAGTTGGCAGTGGGAGGGGTTTTCCCTCTTCTCATTGAATGCATGGAAATTTTTTAAATTTCTCATTGAATACTCCTCCCACTGCCAATCCTTTATCCCAAAACAATAGGACATAATTTTTTTGATGGCAAGTTAATTGTCCAAATCAATGGCACAGATTTAAGTTTTTGTGCTTGACACATTCCTAAAACTGAAAAGAATCACCTCAAGTGACCAAAATGGTTTGTCACAATGGGTAAGGTCATTTTTTTTCACACATTCCAACACAGTTCTAAAACTGCTTTTTACAACATCTTAATTTATCTGTTTGTTTTTTTAAGTACAATCAGGACATACATATTACATAGATTTTATTGTAGCTGAACTTGTGCTGAATACAAAAAGTCATATGACTTTGAAAATACTGCTTAGATTTGTTGAAATTGACAACAAAATCAGAGCATGCCCAAATCATTCGAGTGCCAAAAAATACCCTTAGACCCCAGAGGGTTAATAATACAAATGTATGGGAGGGACAGCGCAATGTTAGGCTGGAGGATTTGCCCATCAATACTTTCACTTGGTCATAAACATGTCTCAGAGACTCGTCATGTGCCTGCTCCAATGGGAAGTCCCCTAAGGGATTCCCCAGAGAGGGAGGATGGCTCTCCCCACTCTCTGTGTCAGCATGACGCGGTGCTGACACAGACAGACCTGGGACCGCCTGTCCAGCTATAACATTGCAGCAGAATTGTCACGTGATGTACTACTGCAGGATCCACCCACGACTATCTGTTTCATTAATATTTTAAACCTCAGCCAATCGATTCCCAGGATCAGAGGGTGGGTGAGGCTTGGACTACCCACTGCCTTCACACTACATTTTTCTCACCGGAAGTGAATAGTAACAGGCATTAGTGGATATTTGTGTATATCACCATGCACACACTTAACCTTCACCAAATGTGCATTTCCCAGTGCCCCGCACTGAATCAGACTTTGATGTATGGAGGTCTGATTACAACTCCGATTCCAAAAAAGTTGGGACAAAGTACAAATTGTAAATAAAAATGGAATGCAATAATTTACAAATCTCAAAAACTGATATTGTATTCACAATAGAATATAGACAACATATCAAATGTCGAAAGTGAGACATTTTGAAATTTCATGCCAAATATTGGCTCATTTGAAATTTCATGACAGCAACACATCTCAAAAAAGTTGGGACAGGGGCAATAAGAGGCTGGAAAAGTTAAAGGTACAAAAAAGGAACAGCTGGAGGATCAAATTGCAACTCATTAGGTCAATTGGCAATAGGTCATTAACATGACTGGGTATAAAAAGAGCATCCTGGAGTGGCAGCGGCTCTCAGAAGTAAAGATAGGAAGAGTATCACTAATCCCCCTAATTCTGCGTCGACAAATAGTGGAGCAATATCAGAAAGGAGTTCGACAGTGTAAAATTGCAAAGAATTTGAACATATCATCATCTACAGTGCATAATGTCATCAAAAGATTCAGAGAATCTGGAAGAATCTCTGTGCGTAAGGGTCAAGGCCGGAAAACCATACTGGGTGCCCGTGATCTTCGGGCCCTTAGACGGCACTGCATCACATACAGGCATGCTTCTGTATTGGAAATCACAAAATAGGCTCAGGAATATTTCCAGAGAACATTATCTATGAACACAATTCACCATGCCATCCACCGTTGCCAGCTAAAACTCTATAGTTCAAAGAAGAAGCCATATCTAAACATGATCCAGAAGCGCAGACGTCTTCTCTGGGCCAAGGCTCATTTAAAATGGACTGTGGCAAAGTGGAAAACTGTTCTGTGGTCAGACGAATCAAAATTTGAAGTTCTTTATGGAAATCAGGGATGCCGTGCCATTCGGACTAAAGAGGAGAAGGACGGCCCAAGTTGTTATCAGCGCTCAGTTCAGAAGCCTGCATCTCTGATGGTATGGGGTTGCATTAGTGCATGTGGCATGGGCAGCTTACACATCTGGAAAGACACCATCAATGCTGAAAGGTATATCCAGGTTCTAGAGCAACATATGCTCCCATCCAGACGACGTCTCTTTCAGGGAAGACCTTGCATTTTCCAACATGACAATGCCAAACCACAGACTGCATCAATTACAGCATCATGGCTGCATAGAAGAAGGGTCCAAGTACTGAACTGGCCAGCCTGCAGTCCAGATCTTTCACCCATAGAAAACATTTGGCGCATCATAAAACGGAAGATACGACAAAAAAGACCTAGGACAGTTGAGCAACTAGAATCCTACATTAGACAAGAATGGGTTAACATTCTGTGGCAGCGGGGGCGTGGTCAAGCGCCGGTCTGTGACAGGAGGGCGGAGTCAGGGAAGGTAAGTGGCAGAATCACTACACCTGACGGCAATTAACCTGTTTGTGTGTCTCCCCAGTGACCGCGCCCTATTTAAGGAGAGAGAGCGAGAGCAGAGGGAGCTCTCTCCACAACCAGATGACTGGAATGTGTGTGCGTGCGTGTGTGGCTGAGAGAGAAAGATATTTCCACTGAAAAGTGAAAATAAAAGAGTTTTGCGAACTCGGTCTCTGTCCTGCCGTCCTCTGTGCTCCACCCACACCTAGTGAACCTTTACAGTGGTGCCAAAACCCGGGATTCAGAGTGGAGCACCAGCTGATCAGCCCCATGGAGTCCTCCCTGTTCGCCGACCTGGTCCATGCCCTCGCCACGGCCCAGCAAAGCCAGCACCAGGCGCTCGTCACCCTCCGGAAGGAACAGGAGCGCCGCTTCGAAGCCCTGGTGCTGGCCCAGCAGGAAGACCGCGAGGCATTCCGGCACCTCCTCGCGTCGGCGGGGTCCACCAGCACTCCGGCCGCGGGCCCGTCTCCCCTCACCGTTACCAAGATGGGTCCGCAGGACGACCCCGAGGCTTTCATCACGCTATTCGAACAAGTCGCAGAAGCCTCGGGGTGGCCAATGGAGCAGCGCGCGGCGCGCCTTCTCCCCCTCCTAATGGGAGAGGCACAGCTGGCCGCACTACAGCTCCCCGCTGACCGCCGGCTGGACTACGCAGACCTCCACCGGGCCGTCCTCCAGCGCGTGGGGCGCACGCCAGAGCAACAGCGCCAGCGCTTCTGCGCTTTGCGCTTGGAGGAAGTTGGCCGGCCGTTCGCGTTTGGCCAGCAGCTCTGGGACGCCTGCTGGCGGTGGTTGAGGGCTGACAACTGCGACACCAAGGGGATCATCGACCAGGTGGTGCTGGAACAATTCGTCACTCGCTTACCAGCAGGAACCGCGGAGTGGGTCCGGCGCCACCGCCTGGCGTCGCTGGATCAGGCAGTCGAGCTGGCGGAGGATCATTTGGCGGCTGTTCCGGCGGCAGGACAGCAGACGGCGTCTTCTCTTCTCTCTTCTTCTCTCTCTCTTCCCCTCCTTCTGTGTCCCGTCCTAGCCCCCTTCCCCCATCACGGAGACGGGGGCCGGCGCCACCCCAGCTGGCCCGCCGCACCCGTGGTGCCCTCCCATTTCTCCCTTCTGTGTCTGTCTCTCCCCCACCTCAGGTGAGTGAGCCCCAGAACACCGGTGCAGAGGGAAAGCCCGGGCCGGTTTGCTGGCGCTGCGGGGAGCCGGGCCATCTTCAACAGCAGTGCACGGCAATGGAAGTGGGCGCGGTGGTTCGGATCCCCGATGTGCTAGAGGCCGCCCTCGATCGGGCCGGAGCATATCGCATACCGGTGAGTATCCAAGGGGCTACATATCAGGCGTTGGTGGATTCTGGTTGTAATCAGACCTCAATTCGCCAAAGCCTGGTTCAAAACGAGGCATTGGGGGGAGCACAGGGGGTGAAGGTGTTGTGTGTGCACGGGGATGTTCACAGCTACCCTTTGGTGTCGGTCCACATTTTTTTCAGAGGGGAAAAAGCCATAGTGAAGGCGGCGGTTAATCCTCGCCTTACCCACTCTTTAATTTTGGGGACTGATTGGCCGGGATTTCGGGATTTAATGATACATTTAGTAAAGAGTGGGTCCTGCCATTTGACAGGGGGAGGTCCCGGTGTCACTTTGGCGGGAGCAGCTGTCACAGAGCCGTCTACGTCATCTCCGCGTCAGAGTGAGGAGCCGCCGGCTCCTCCTCTCTCTATTGGGGAATCCCTCGCAGATTTCCCATTAGAACAGTTGCGAGACGAGACTCTGCGGCATGCGTTTGACCAAGTGAGAGTAATCGATGGTCAAATGCTCCTGCCGAACGCCACCCCGTCCTTCCCCTACTTCGTGATTATGAAGGATAGGTTATACCGAGTGACGCAGGACACTCAAACTAAAGAGCGAGTCATGCAGCTTTTAATTCCGAAGAGCCGCCGGGAATTGGTATTCCAGGCGGCTCACTTTAATCCCATGGCTGGACACTTAGGGCAGGATAAAACACGAGCCCGAATAATGGCCTGGTTCTATTGGCTGGGGATTCGCGGCGATATCCGTAGGTGGTGTACGGCATGCCGCGAATGCCAGTTAGTAAATCCAGCGGCCATTCCAAAAGCGCCTTTGCGCCCTCTACCGTTAATCGAGACCCCGTTCGAAAGAATTGGGATGGATCTCGTCGGGCCATTAGATCGGTCAACGCGAGGGTACCGCTTTATATTAGTTCTGGTGGACTATGCAACACGATACCCGGAAGCAGTGCCTCTTCGCAATATCTCAGCACGCAGTATTGTGGAGGCGCTCTTCCGCGTTATCTCCCGAGTTGGAATCCCGAAAGAGATTCTGACTGACCAAGGCACCTCATTTGTCACGTACACTGAACGAACTGTATGGGTTATTGGGTATTAAGCCGATCCGCACCAGCGTGTATCACCCACAAACGGACGGTTTAGTTGAACGGTTCAACCGCACCCTCAAGAACATAATTAAAAAATTCATAAGTGAGGACACACGTAATTGGGATAAATGGCTTGAACCCTTGCTCTTTGCAGTGCGAGAGGTCCCCCAAGCCTCCACGGGGTTCTCCCCGTTCGAATTGTTATACGGGCGTAAGCCGCGCGGCATCCTAGACGTGCTGCGGGAAAATTGGGAGGAGGGACCTTCACCAAGTAAAAACGAAATCCAATACGTTATTGACCTGCACGCAAAACTCCACACGCTCATGCACCTAACTCAGGAGAATTTGTGGCAGGCCCAAGAACGACAAGCCTGCCTGTACGACAAGGGTACGTGCCTTAGGGAGTTCGCACCGGGAGAGAAAGTGCTCGTACTGTTGCCCACATCGAGCTCCAAATTAGTTGCCAAGTGGCAAGGACCCTTTGAGGTCACACGGCGAGTCGGGGACGTTGACTATGAGGTGAGGCGAATGGATAGGGGTGGGGCGCTACAGATTTACCACCTCAACCTACTCAAACTCTGGAACGAGGAGGTCCCCGTGGTGTTGGTGTCGGTGGTTCCGGAGAAGGCGGAGCTGAGGCCGGAGGTGCAAAAGGGAACATTGGCATCGCGTACCTCTCCGGTCCCATGTGGAGACCACCTCTCCCCGACCCAACTCGCGGAGGTTGCCCTGTTGCAGACCGAGTTTTCGGACGTGTTCTCACCCCTGCCCGGCCACACCGACCTCATAGAGCACCACATTGAGACGCCCCCGGGGGTGGTAGTGCGTAGCCGCCCTTACAGATTACCCGAGCACAAGAAAAAAGTGGTTCGGGAAGAACTCGAGGCCATGCTCGAAATGGGCATCATCGAGGAGTCCCACAGTGACTGGAGCAGCCCGGTGGTCTTGGTACCCAAGGCCGACGGGTCGGTCCGGTTCTGTGTGGACTATAGAAAAGTCAACGCGGTGTCTAAATTTGATGCGTACCCAATGCCTCGTATTGATGAGTTGCTCGATGGACTAGGCACAGCTCATTTTTACTCAACGCCGGATTTAACAAAGGGTTATTGGCAGATCCCCTTGACTCCATTATCCCGGGAAAAAAACGGCCTTTTCCACACCGTTCGGCTTGCACCAATTTGTCACACTTCCGTTTGGGCTGTTTGGGGCGCCTGCTACGTTTCAGCGACTGATGGACAGGGTCCTCCGCCCCCACGCCACCTATGCAGCCGCATACCTCGACGATATAATCATTTATAGTAATGACTGGCAGCGGCACTTACAACACCTGAGGGCCGTCCTTAAGTCGCTGAGGCGAGCGGGTCTCACAGCCAACCCAAAGAAGTGTGCGATTGGGTGGGTGGAAGTACGGTATCTGGGCATCCACTTGGGCAACGGGCAGGTGCGTCCCCAAATTAACAAGACAGCAGCAGTTGCGGCCTGCCCAAGGCCCAAGACCAAAAAGGGGGTGAGACAGTTCCTGGGGCTGGCTGGCTACTATCGTAGGTTTATACCTAATTATTCGGACGTCACCAGCCCACTGACTGATCTCACTAAAAAGGGGGCACCAGATCCAGTCCAGTGGATGGAGCAATGCCAGCGGCCTTTCTCTGAGGTAAAGGCTGCACTGTGTGGGGGGCCACTATTACACTCCCCTGATTTTTCTCTCCCTTTTAGGTTGCAGACCGATGTGTCAGACAGAGGGCTGGGGGCGGTTTTGTCCCAGGAGGTGGAGGAGGAGGACCGCCCCATCCTGTACATTAGCAGGAAGCTGTCAGTGCGTGAGGGGCGCTACAGCACTATCGAGAAAGAGTGTCTGGCGATCAAGTGGGTGGTCCTCGCCCTCCGCTACTACCTGCTGGGGCGCCCTTTCACCCTCTGTTCGGACCACGCGCCCCTCCAGTGGCTCCACCGCATGAAGGATGCCAACACGCGGATCACCCGTTGGTATCTGGCACTCCAACCCTTCAATTTTAAGGTGGTCCACAGGCCGGGGGCGCAGATGGTCGTGGCGGACTTCCTCTCCCGTCAAGGGGGGGGGGGGGGGGGGAGTCGGCTGCAGGCCAGACGGCCGCCCGGCCTGAGTCAGGTGGTGGGGGTATGTGGCAGCGGGGGCATGGTCAAGCTCCAGTCTGTGACAGGAGGGCGGAGTCAGGGAAGGTAAGTGGCAGAATCACTACACCTGACGGCAATTAACCTGTTTGTGTGTCTCCCCAGTGACCGCGCCCTATTTAAGGAGAGAGAGCGAGAGCAGAGGGAGCTCTCTCCACAACCAGATGACTGGAATGTGTGTGCGTGTGTGTGTGGCTGAGAGAGAAAGATATTTCCACTGAAAAGTGAAAATAAAAGAGTTTTGCGAACTCAGTCTCTGTCCTGGCGTCCTCTGTGCTCCACCCACACCTAGTGAACCTTTACACATTCCTATCCCTAAACTTGAGCAACTTGTCTCCTCAGTCCCCAGATGTTTACAGACTGTTGTAAAGAGAAAAGGGGATGTCTCACAGTGGTAAACATGGCCTTGTCCCAAATTTTTTGAGATGTGTTGTTGTCATGAAATATAAAATCACCTAATTTTTCTCTTTAAATGATACATTTTTTCAGTTTAAACATTTGATATGTCATCTATGTTCTATTCTGAATAACATATGGAATTTTGAAACTTCCACATCATTGCATTCCGTTTTTATTTACAATTTGTACTTTGTCCCAAATTTTTTGGAATCGGGGTTGTACAACCTGAATCCACCAAAGCCTGATGTGTACCCCCTTGAATACTCACAACTATCATGTATGCCCCTGCTTGATCAGGGGAAGCCTATGCTGCATCGGAGATGTGAATCAGTAGCCTCGCCTTCCTTCCACGCCTACAAACCTGCCCGGGCTCGCTCTTGGTTCTGGTGGGCATGGATGAGTTCACCTGTGGAGAGGGAGAGAGGGGGCTAATGGTGGCACAGACACAGAAGGAGAGGGGAGAGAAGAAACGCAAGGACAGACATGAGTGTGGGGAGCGGGTTTTGGGTGAATTGGCCCCCGTTTCCGTGGGGCTGTGGTATAGGAAGGGCAAGGAGAGGGAGAAAGAGAAAATGAAAGTGAGAGAGAGGAGATGATGTAATAGTGCTTGCTTCTGGAAATGCCACGAGGTGGTCCTCGGCCAGCTAGTCTGCCTCCTCCAGTGACGTTGTTCGGTGACACTGGATCCATGCTGACATCATGCTCGGTAGCTGAGTGATGAACTACACCAGTGTCACTTGCTCAATGATGGACTCGATGTCGCACTTGCTGGCCAGCAGCCACTGTCAGCAGGCATCCCAGAGCTGTTGTGTGAATGCAAATGGCTGTCCCACTTGTCAGTGAGCAGAAACATTTCTTGTGCTCTTCTGGGCCATGGCTGACCTGCTGTAGGATGGCTCGCTTCAGGTTGGGGTACTCCAGCATGTTGGTGACCAGAAGCTGCCAAGCCGTGAGCTGGGCTTCCCTCGACAGGAGTGGCAATAGGTGAGCCACCCACAGGGACGATGGCTGGAGCACCTGTGGGCTGGATCCTCTGCCAGCTCTGAATCACTTGCACTTGGGCTTTGAGCAGGGCCTGGAAGCATGACAAGGGCGTGCTGCTGGCACTGGAGGTCATTGGCGAGTGTTTGGAGGAGCTCTCTGACTGGTTTGGACTCCATGGTGGCGTTTGTTCCTCAGTCCCAGGTTTCATCACCAGTGTAACAACTCTTTAACTCATGGGAAACAAAGGAACTGGAAGCAGGCTTCAGAACAGGTGTGTTCTTTTTATTCTGGCACTTTTCAGAGACTTATAATGACACATAAATGCACTACACACACACAAACACACACGCAATGGGGTGTCACAGCTCCCTTTCTCTTGTTCCTGGATGTCTGAAAGACACACAGAAACACAGGTTAATAGACAGCCAGTAATTTGACATAGGTGCATTTCATCACGTTATCTGCTGGTTCAACCTGTCTCCTCGCTGTTCCCAGCCGACGCTTGACCATGCCCCCGCTGCTACAGCTGATTAGTTGAATCAGGTGTGTAGGACAGGGGTAACTCCAGGACCAGGGTTTGGAAATTATTTGGAAATTGGAGATCGCTTACACTACCGTTCAAAACTTTGGGATCACCCAGACAATTTTGTGTTTTCCATGAAAAGTCACACTTTTATTTACCACCATAAGTTGTAAAATGAATAGAAAATATAGTCAAGACATTTTTCTGGCCATTTTGAGCATTTAATCGACCCCACAAATGTGATGCTCCAGAAACTCAATCTGCTCAAAGGAAGGTCAGTTTTATAGCTTCTCTAAAGAGCTAAACTGTTTTCAGCTGTGCTAACATGATTGTACAAGGGTTTTCTAATCATCCATTAGCCTTCTGAGGCAATGAGCAAACACATTGTACCATTAGAACACTGGAGTGATAGTTGCTGGAAATGGGCCTCTATACACCTATGTAGATATTGCACCAAAAACCAGACATTTGCAGCTAGAATAGTCATTTACAATGTATAAATTCCTAAAGTCCTAAAAGTAGATAAAGAGAACCCAGTTAAACAAATGAGACAAAAATATTATACTTGCTCATTTATTTATTGAGGAAAATGATCCAATATTACATATCTGTGAGTGGCAAAAGTATGTGAACCTTTGCTTTCAGTATCTGGTGTGACCCTCTTGTGCAGCAGTAATTGCAACTAAACGTTTGCGGTAACTGTTGATCAGTCCTGCACACCGGCTTGGAGGAATTTTAGCCCATTCTTCCGTACAGAACAGCTTCAACTCTGGGATGTTGGTGGGTTTCCTCACATGAACTGCTCGCTTCAGGTCCTTCCACAACATTTCGATTGGATTAAGGTCAGGACTTTGACTTGGCTGTTCCAAAACATTCACTTTATTCTTCTTGAACCATTCTTTGGTAGAACGACTTGTGTGCTTAGGGTCATTGTCTTGCTGCATGACCCACCTTCTCTTGAGATTCAGTCCATGGACAGATGTCCTGACATTTTCCTTTAGAATTCGCTGGTATAATTCAGAATTCATTGTTTCATCAATGATGGCAAGCCGTCCTGGCCCAGATGCAGCAAAACAGGCCCAAACCGTGATACTACCACCACCATGTTTCACAGATGGGATAAGGTTCTTATGCTGGAATGCAGTGTCTTACTTTCTCCAAACATAACGCTTCTCATTTAAACCAAAAAGTTCTATTTTGGCTCATCCGTCCACAAAACATTTTTCCAATAGCCTTCTGGCTTGTCCACGTGATCTTTAGCAAACTGCAGACAAGCAGCAATGTTCTTTTTGGAGAGCAGTGGCTTTCTCCTTACAACCCTGCCATGCACACCATTGTTGTTCAGTGCTCTCCTGATGATGGACTCATGAACATTAACATTAGCCAATGTGAGAGAGGCCTTCAGTTGCTTAGAAGTTACCCTGTAGTCCTTTGTGACCTCGCCGACTATTACATGCCTTCCTCTTGGAGTGATCTTTGTTGGTCGACCACTCCTGGGGACGGTAACAATGATCTTGAATTTCCTCCATTTGTACACAATATGTCTAACTGTGGATTGGTGGAGTCCAAACTCTTTAGAGATGGTTTTGTAACCTTTTCCAGCCTGATGAGCATCAACAACGCTTTTTCTGAGGTCCTCAGAAATCTTCTTTGTTTGTGCCATGATACACTTCCACAAACATGTGTTGTGAAGATCAGACTTTGATAGATCCCTGTTCTTGAAATAAAACAGGGTGCCCACTCACACCTGATTGTCATCCCATTGATTGAAAACACCTGACTCTAATTTCACCTTCAAATTAACTGCTAATCCTAGAGGTTCACATACTTTTGCCACTCACAGATATGTAAGATTGGATCAGTTTCCTCAATAAACAAGTGACCAAGTATAATATTTTCATCTCATTTGTTTAACTGGGTTCTCTTTATCTACTTTTAGGACTTGTGTGAAAATCTGATGATGTTTTAGGTTATATTTATGCAGAAATATAGAAAATTCTAAAGGGTTCACAAACTTTCAAGCACCACTGTAGTTCAAAGAAGAAGCCGTATCTAAACATGATCCAGAAGCGCAGACGTCTTCTCTGGGCCAAGGCTCATTTAAAATGGACTGTGGCAAAGTGGAAAACTGTTCTGTGGTCAGACGAATCAAAATTTGAAGTTCTTTATGGAAATCAGGGACGCCGTGTCATTCGGACTAAAGAGGAGAAGGACGACCCAAGTTGTTATCAGCGCTCAGTTCAGAAGCCTGCATCTCTGATGGTATAGGGTTGCATTAGTGCATGTGGCATGGGCTGCTTACACATCTGGAAAGACACCATCAATGCTGAAAGGTATATCCAGGTTCTAGAGCAACATATGCTCCCATCCAGATGATGTCTCTTTCAGGGAAGACCTTGCATTTTCCAACACGACAATGCCAAACCACAGACTGCATCAATTACAGCATCATGGCTGCGTAGAAGAAGGGTCCGGGTACTGAACTGGCCAGCCTGCAGTCCAGATCTTTCACCCATAGAAAACATTTGGCGCATCATAAAACGGAAGATACGACAAAAAAGACCCAAGACAGTTGAGCAACTAGAATCCTATATTAGACAAGAATGGGTTAACATTCCTATCCCTAAACTTGAGCAACTTGTCTCCTCAGTCCCCAGACGTTTGCAGACTGTTGTAAAGAGAAAAGGGGATGTCTCACAGTGGTAAACATGACTTTGTCCCAACTTTTTTGAGATGTGGTGTTGTCATGAAATTTAAAATCACCTAATTTTTCTCTATAAATGATACATTTTCTCAGTTTAAACATTTGATATGTCATCTATGTTTTATTCTGAATAAAATATGGAATTTTGAAACTTCCACATCATTGCATTCCGTTTTTATTTACAATTTGTACTTTGTCCCAACTTTTTTGGAATCGGGGTTGTAGTTTGTTGCAGATAAATCCACTGTCATAAAGCTACCTTATTTTACATCTTTAATTCCATGTTTAAAGGGATAGTTCAGGATTTTTGACATGAATCTGTATGGCATCCCCATCAATAGTGTCGTGCAAACACACTGACTTACCCCTGACAGCATCCTGTGAGTCCAGTTCTTGTCCAGTTCTTGTCCAGTTTTGGTCCATACGAAAGTAGTCCGGCAAGTTTGTTGGGGTCACGAAAGTAAAACGTTTTTCGTCTCAAAACAGTATGTGTTCAAAAGAGTGATATATTTGCATCACAAAACCGTTGCCAAATAAAAAGTCAGACCTCGAAATCGCTTGGCACTATTTTCTCTCCCTTCTTATCACTGCGCGCTGCCTGCTTCATCCAGCTGTGGCTCCAGCTTCAAGGATAAGCTGGAGCCGCATAAGTAGGAGTCCTGGCGGGTGGTTTGTATTCGATTCGTTTATATCCCGACCTTGTCAGCTGTCAGATTTATGTTCATGGACCCGGTAAGCTGGTAAATAATATTTATTTTTTTTTTTCTTTACCAAATTCTAACAGAAAACGAGAGCGCCCGAAAGGGAAAACCGAGCCGAGCTGCCTCACAGCTGTTATGCAAATTGCTTTCCTCCTCAGTATACAAGTGCGCTTCCATGGCAGGGAAAAAGAAACTACCACTGCTGCCTATGTAGTGCCCTATTTATACAAATAGGAGTCATTCAGGATTCAGCCATGTTTTTGCTCCGTGTCATGGCTGAATCCTGAATGACTCCTATTTGTATAAATAGGGCACTACATAGGCAGCAGTGGTAGTTTCTTTTTCCCTGCCATGGAAGCGCACTTGTATACTGAGGAGGAAAGCAATTTGCATTACAGCCGTGAGGCGGCTCGGCTCGGTTTTCCCTTTCGGGCGCTCTCGTTTTCTGTTAGAATTTAGTAAAAAAAAAAAATATTATTTACCAGCTTACCGGGTCCATGAACATAAATCTGACAGCTGACAAGGTCGGGATATAAACGAATCGAATACAAACCACCCGCCGGGACTCCTACTTATGCGGCTCCAGCTTATCCTTGAAGCTGGAGCCACAGCTGGATGAAGCAGGCAGCGCGCAGTGATAAGAAGGGAGAGAAAATAGTGCCAAGCGATTTCGAGGTCTGACTTTTTATTTGGCAACGGTTTTGTGATGCAAATATATCACTCTTTTGAACACATACTGTTTTGAGACGAAAAACGTTTTACTTTCGTGACCCCAACAAACTTGCCGGACTACTTTCATCTGGACCAAAACTGGACAAGAACTGGACTCACAGGATGCTGTCAGGGGTAAGTCAGTGTGTTTGCACAACACTATTGATGGGGATGCCATACAGATTCATGTCAAAAATCCTGAACTATCCCTTTAATAAACAGGAACTACAGTATTTGAAGGTGTTTTAAAATGTGTATTTTAATATAATTTAGGTTCTGTTTTTGAACTGTATTGTTAGCATTCTCTATTGAAAATATTTGAGAATTGTGACTTTTTTTAATTAAAAAAAAAAACAACAAATATCCCTAGCTATTTCTATAAACATTTAGCCAAGTATGATAAAAGTAGATGGAGACATTAGAGAAAGTGTCGTTTATAAAAAGAAACAACCAAATATTTCACACACAAATTTCCCAAACATAATTTATTGACAATATTTATTTTTTTGGGGGGGAAAAAAGCCTATTTGTGGATATAATGAATTTTAGTCATGATATAGCAAAATGTAAGAAACAAATTAACTTAAATATTTGACACAATACATAAATGTATAAATAAGTGGTATAGAAAATACATTAAAATAATAACATTATACTTGGCACTGTTGTACCTGACAAATGATGGTACAGAAAAATAGAAATAAATAAAAATAGATATACATTTAAATAGAGTAACTGACCTCTGTAAATTTAATAAATTGCCTTCATAATTAAATGTTAAAAGGGTGAGGTAGGTACCAAATATTACTGTAGTTTCAAATTCTGCATATTATTTAACTTTTTTATAACATATTTTTAACTTTTTTCATAATTTTAACACACAATTTTTTATATATATATATATATATATATATATATATATATATATATATATATATACACACACACATACACGTGTGTGTGTGTTCATCCCCTTTGATGTTTGTTCTGTTTTGTTGCATGACAAGATGGAATTAAAATGGATTTTTGGAGGGTTAGCACCATTTGATTTACACAACATGTCTACCACTTTAAAGGTACAAATTGTTGTTTTATTGTGACACAAACAAGATGAAAAAACAGAAATCTGGAGTGTGCATAGGTATTCACCCCCTTTTGTATGAAACCACTAAATAAGAGCTGGTCCAACCAATTTACTTCGTAAGTCACATAATTATTTGATTAAGATCCACCTGTGTGCAATCAAAGTGTCACATGATCTGTCATATGATGTATGTATAAATCAACCTGTTCTGGAAGGACCGTGACTTTGCAACACAACTTAGCAAGCAACATGAAAACCAAGGAGCGCTCCAAACAGGTCAGAGACAAAGTTGTGAAGAAATATGGATCAGGGTTGGGTTATAAAAATATCCCAAACTTTGAATATCTCAGGGAGCACCATTAAATCCATTATTGCAAAATGGAAAGAATATGGCACCACTATAAACCTGACAAGAGGTGGTCACCCACCAAAACTCACAGACCAGGAAAGGAGGACATTAATCAGAGACACAACAAAGACACCAAAGATAACACTAAAGGAGGTGCAAAGATCCACAGCGGATATGGGAGTATCTGTCCATAGGACCACTTTAAGCCATATACTCCACAGAGTGAGGCTTTATGGAAGAGTGGCCAGAAAAAAGCCATTGCTTAAAAAAAACCTCACATTTGGAGTCTGCCCAACAGCATGTGGCAGACTCCCCAAACACATGGAAGAAGATTCTCTAGTCAAATGAGACTAAAATTGATCTTTTTGGCCATCATGGAAAATGCCATGTGTGGTGCAAACCCAGCACCCTGGGAACACTATTCCTACATTGAAGTTTGGTGGTGGCAGCATCATGCTGTGGGGATGTCTTTTATCTGCAAGGACAGGAAAGCTGGTCATGACTGAAGGAAAGATGGATGGCACTAAATACAGGGCAATTCTGGAGGAAAACCTGTTTGAGTCAACCAGAGGTTTGAGACTGGGATGAAGGTTCACGTTCCAGCAGGACAATCACCCGAAACAGACTGCTAAAGCTACACTGAAGTGGTTTAAAGGGAAACATTTAAATGTCTTGGAATGGCCTAGTCAAAGCCCAGACCTCAATTCAATTGAGAATCTGTGGCATAACTTGAAGATCACTGTACACCAACACAACCCATCTAACTTGAAGGAGTTGGAGCAGTTTCGCCTTGAGGAATGGGCAAAAATCCCAGTGGCTTGATGTGCTAAGCTAATAGAGACATACCCCAAGAGACTTGCAGTTGTAATTGCAGCAAAAGGTGGCTCTACAAAGTATTGACTTTGGGGGAGGGTATATCTATGCACACTCCAGATTTCTGTTTTTTCATCTTAATCATTTTTTGTCTCATCTCATCTCATTATCTGTAGCCGCTTTATCCTGTTCTACAGGGTCGCAGGCAAGCTGGAGCCTATCCCAGCTGACTACGGGCGAAAGGCGGGGTACACCCTGGACAAGTCGCCAGGTCATCACAGGGCTGACACATAGACACAGACAACCATTCACACTCACATTCACACCTACGGTCAATTTAGAGTCACCAGTTAACCTAACCTGCATGTCTTTGGACTGTGGGGGAAACCGGAGCACCCGGAGGAAACCCACGCGGACACGGGGAGAACATGCAAACTCCACACAGAAAGGCCCTCACCGGCCCCGGGGCTCGAACCCAGGACCTTCTTGCTGTGAGGCGACAGCGCTAACCACTACACCACCGTGCCGCCGTCATTTTTTGTGTCACAATAAAACAATTTTCACCTTTAAAAGTTGTAGGCATGTTGTGTAAATCAAATGGTGCTAACCCCCCAAAAATCCATTTTAATTCCAGCTTGTAATGCGACAAAACAGGACAAACAGAAAGGGGGATGAATACTTTTGCAAGACACTGTATGAATGTATGTAATGTGTGGGTGCATGTGTATACACATATCATAGGCCAGAAACATATGAACATGTTTTTTTCCCCATTTATTATTTTAGTAAAATGAAAATGTGTTCCTGTTAACATTTTCATGAAACAGTTCATTTAATTAAATGTGTTAAGTGGCTGGATATTAGTTCTTCAATTTTAGTTGATGTCAAAGTTGCAAATCCCAGTTCTTCTACAATATCACTTAGCACAGAATCACACTGGACACTCTGCTTTACCCAGAAATAATACATTCAGTGCTGGACATGAGTTGGACATTCTTAAGTGTGATTCAACTTTGGCATGACAGAGGAAGGACAACAAAAACTAAATGTGGATCAGAGCTTAAACATATCATGCTCATGAGAAAAGGCACCCTGAATTTACTCTCATAATGTACTGAAATCAAATTGATGGATTGTTGTCAGTTGTAACTTCTGTGTTCATTTGAGTCCTCTCCTGACACCAATGTTGACACCAGATAGTCACCAGTTTGTTAAACAGGAACACGGAGAGACTCCAGTTTTGTTTTAATGCAGCTGGAACTGTCACTTCATAGGTTGTTACCATCCTAATATTTCAGATGCAAAGTATACATTCCCACTATGGTAATAACAATAATGTACATACTACCTTTATGCACACACCTCCTTTAATTTTCTTTGAGTCTCATTGACAGACCTGCTTGAATTGTCTGTCTCAAGATGTGTAGCACTGTGGTGCAATCGAGGCACTGAAGGCAAAGGCAGGCCCTCATTGTCTTTGCAAAGGATTTAAACCTGCTGTCTGTCAGGCTGTGGGAGAGAAGGGCCAGCAGTAGGTAGGAAGTTGGCACTGCTGATAGCAGGCACAGGAGTGAAGGTAGGCAAAGTCTGGATCCGGGTGTGGCCTGGCAGGCAGAGGCTCAGGCTGGCACACAGGGCACCCCAGTTCTGCTCACACTGGGCATAAATATGGCGGGTAATGGCGACACGCACCCCCTCACTACAGCCCAGCAGTATGTTCACCAGTTCCACATGAGGCCTAGAGATATCATCAAGACATAAAGGATAACTTAATGCACTAAAATTGATTACATTTTGATGAAGTCACTTGAATGAATGAAGAATCATCTTAATGATAAGTCCAGTCACCTCCACTAGATAGTCAGAATCTGAGAGTATTAGTACTAAAAGTGTTGACTTTATCTGAAATGATACTGACTAAAATATTCACTTACTCAAGAGCATTTACATGATAGTAATGCAGGATTGTTTATTTAATAATAATAATTTTATATTTAATACAAATTGTATTAGTATTACCCCTGTAATACGATGTGAAAGTAAAGCATCAATTAACATAAACAAATAATGTGCCTTAGATGATCTCATGAGATGAGATGAATAATGTGCCTTAGATCATTCCATGCTTTAATACAAGCTCTGAGTATAAACACTGAAAACAATTGAATGCGTAGTGTTACTCGTTCTTGAATAATTGAAAACACTAATTATCCACTTGCTATATGTTAGTATAAAAGTAGACCACATACCCTTTGGGAAAGAGATCCTGGAAGTGGATCATCTCCATCATGACATTGATGTTCTCCCTGACCACTGAGCAGAAGTTGTGTTTGTTGTAGCACTCGCGCTGCAGCTGAAACACCATCTCCTTCATGGAAACACACTTGCGACTGACACAGCTGAACTTGTGCCGTAACCCATGTGCCATGCATTTCAGTGCATCCTTGATGAATGACTTGCCCTGCAGCAAATGCTAAAGTGTTGACATTCATATCTTAGGGGGCATCTTACTCAATGCAGAGGAGCCCAACTGAATTTGTTGAGGGCTGAGGGTGATTCCTGATTACTTGCTTTTATATAACTAATAATAGACAGATTTAGTGTTTTAGAGCATGGAAATCGGCAAACTGTGCTGGACTCTGGATATGGACATAAGCTCCTGTAATATATAGCCTAGTCTATCCCAAATTCAATATATACGCAGGTGCTGTATGTAGTAAGTAAAAAAGAAGAAGAAAAAGAAACTTGTTTCTTATACCATTTCAGGGAGTGTCACCTCTGGTGTTACTGCCATGCACAGTGTCACATCGAGGTGTGAAGCGTTAACTGTTAGTCAGGTTAGTAACCTCTAGGCCAGTGTTTCTCAACCACTGGGACGCGGCCCACTAATGGGCCTCGAAGTGCCATCTAGTGAGCCGTGAAATTTTTTCAAGTTTGAAGGCAAATACTAAATAGTTCAGCATGTCGTAGTGTCCCAAATCCAGTAGCTGGTTTGCCGTATTCAAGTTTAATAAGCTGGTTTGCCGGTTCAAGTGTAATAAACACATTTGTGGGTAAATTAAGAAGAACAAGCCTTTATTTTGTCACATTTAACCCGTAAGTAAGCACACAGAGCACAAGGGGCTGAATAAATAAATGTTTGTGGATAAATTCTATGGCTCTGTGATGCCTGCTAGAAGAGAAGAGCAGGAAGGATTGACAATCAAGCAGCTGTGGTTTGTTTACACCAGATACTAAAACTTGTAGCGTCCTAGCAACCTTCTCAAAGACACATACAAAAGCCCAGAAACTCCTATTTACCCAGGCAAAAATGATACAGGATTTATATTGTATCTATCCTGATCCCCAGATCTTTAACCCAGCCACATATAAAAAGCTGTACTCATCCATGCCCTTCCAGGTTTTCATCTTTTTGTCCATGTAGAACGATGTCTGTAGCACCAGGTAGTTTGAGATATTGGGGAACTCAATGGATGGATAATTTTCCAACTCATAATGAATGAATGAATAACTTTATTTAAACACAACAAGTTGATCATCAGAGCTGGTGGGGTTGTGTACAGATACAAATAATTACAAATACAAAAGACTAAAAATATACACAATCTTTAAAAAAACAACCTTAAATCTGTTGATTATCTGTTAATTAGCTTCACATTAAGTTAATTAATAGTATGCATAACTATTGTCTTTGTATTTAGTTACGACTACAATAGGATGAAAATTTATTCTACTAATGTCAAATTTAGCTAGTAAATTTTTCTTTCGTAGGAAAAATCCTTCTCTGTTAGCATGTAAGGATCTATCCCTTTGAGTGGTTTCTATATCCACTTCTTTTGAATGTACTTCTTGGTTTTAATAATTTGCTTGTTTGCTGTACACAAACACAGCAATAAGTTCTTGTGTTAATCGACCAGACTCCACTTTTGGATCATTAATCCCTTTTGACTGAGAATGCCCTGCATGCATGGTTTTATGTTGGCTTCTGGCACATCCATACAGTTTTAAATGCAATACCTACAATTAAAAACAGTTTATTTTTATTGCATTTATTTAATTCCTGGGCCCCCATCTTTAACAGGGAGTGATGTTGCATTCTGTTCATACACTTTACATTAGATTATTAAATTCTAACAGAATAGATGAGCCAAAATAATTGGGGATCTTTTTTAATGGGCCCCGACTAGTTACAAGTATGAATAGGTGGGCCTCGAAGCAGAAAAGGTTGAGAACCCCTGCTGTAGGTCATGTTAGACTATAGTGACACCAGTACTGAAGTGTAACTGAAAATGTCTTAAGTATGATTGATTAAAAAAGTGTGTATATATATATATATATATATATATATATATTTTTTTTTTTTCTTTTTCAACTACTATTCATATGCTATAATTATCTGCTTGGATTCAAAAGCTGATTCTCATCTCATCTCATTATCTCTATCCGCTTTATCCTGTTCTACAGGGTCGCAGGCAAGCTGGAGCCTATCCCAGCTGACTATAGGCGAAAGGCGGGGTACACGCTGGACAAGTCGCCAGGTCATCACAGGGCTGACACATAGACACAGACAACCATTCACACTCACATTCACACCTATGGTCAATTTAGAGTCACCAGTTAACCTAACCTGCCTGTCTTTGGACTGTGGGGGAAACCGGAGCACCCGGAGGAAACCCACGCGGACACGGGGAGAACATGCAAACTCCACACAGAAAGGCCCTCGCTGGCCACAGGGCTCGAACCCGGACCTTCTTGCTGTGAGGCGACAGCGCTAACCACTACACCACCGTGCCACCCCAAAGCTGATTCTAAATTTCATTACTTACTACTAATCTCATCTCATCTCATTATCTCTAGCCGCTTTATCCTTCTACAGGGTCGCAGGCAAGCTGGAGCCTATCCCAGCTGACTATGGGCGAAAGGCAGGGTACACCCTGGACAAGTCGCCAGGTCATCACAGGGCTGACACATAGACACAGACAACCATTCACACTCACATTCACACCTACGGTCAATTTAGAGTCACCAGTCAACCCAACCTGCATGTCTTTGGACTGTGGGGGAAACCGGAGCACCCGGAGGAAACCCACGCGGACACGGGGAGAACATGCAAACTCCACACAGAAAGGCCCTCGCCGGCCCCGGGGCTCGAACCCAGGACCTTCTTGCTGTGAGGCGACAGCGCTAACCACTACACCACCGTGCCGCCCTTACTACTAATAACAGTTTAAATTATAGTGCCTTCATTATTATTTCCACCTCCGTTTGTTTGTCTTTTCACAATGTAATTTGATGTAGTGAACCGATTTTTATGAAATTTTGAGGAAAGGTGAGTTGTGTTTGTTGGGGCAAGGAACAGTTGATTAGCTTTTGATGTAAATCTGGATATGTATGTGAATCCAGGATTTTTTTTACTGTTCCCAACGTAACTCAGAAAGTGGTCTAAGGAACAACTGATTAGATTTTGATGCAAATCTGAATATGTGGCATGGCAGAGGTATGCATTAATGACAGACATGTGCGATGGACTAATAGTCCCATGGGAGGCGAGTTCTGTTCTGGCTTTGGATCAAGCACAACTCTCACTAGGATTACTGAAGGTAAATGAATGAATAATATTTTTTTTCTATCCCACCTGGTAGCGATGCTCATTTATCTCAAGCCGCTTTATCCTGTTCTACAGGGTTGCAGGCAAGCTGGAGCCTATCCCAGCTGACTATGGGCAAAAGGTGGGGTACACCCTGGACAAGTCGCCAGGTCTTCACAGGGCTGACACATAGACACAGACAACCATTCACACTCACATTCACACCTACGGTCAATTTAGAGTCACCAGTTAGCCTAACCTGCATGTCTTTGGACTGTGGGGGAAACCGGAGCATGCGGAGGAAACCCACGCGGACACAGGGAGAACATGCGAACTCCACACAGAAAGGCCCTCGCCGGCCACGGGGCTCGAACCCGGACCTTCTTGCTGTGAGGCAACAGCGCTAACCACTACACTTGTCCAGGGTGTACCCTGCCTTTCGCCCGTAGTTAGGGTGACCACCTGTCCCGCATATCGCGTGCGCGTACAGCATTTGAAGCCGAATTTATGCGTCCCGCAAATTCAGAACGTGTCCCGCATAATCGATGCTTGCTGAGGGGGATGTCGCTCTCCCCGGGCCACCCAGGCAGCCAAACGAATATTACTTGAGATTTCAGCACACCACCGTCGCCACTATAGACTGTAGAACAAAACCACACACACACACCCCTCACAACTGACTGGTTGTTGTCAACTTTTTGTTGTTGCCATGACACCGCACTCACGTGCACAGACAGTGACGAGGGACGCAGGTGCAACGAATGCATTGCTTTCATATTAAAAAATGGAGAAAGGTACCGGGGAGATGGCAGGTGAGGCACCACCACCTCCAGTTAAAAAGAGAAAGTGTATGTACAGGAAAGAGTGGGAAAATGAATATTTGTGGCTGAAAGGGGTAGAGGGGGATACTGAGAGGGCTTTTTGTGACCTTTGCAAAACATCTTTCTCAATCGGACATGGCGGGGAATACGATGTGAAACGACACAGGCTCGCGGAGACTCACAAGAAACATGTGCAACAGAAAGAAACGTCTAAATCTATGGATGCTTTCCTCCGACCTAAAAACGACTCTCTAGCTGACAAAGTGACTGCGGTTGTGAGTTAAGAGACTTTTTTTCTACTGTTTCTGTGGTGCTGAGCCACTACAATTCCTGTTAATCCACTGAAAACTAAATGGAGACTTGTCACTATTCCTGCTGTACTGATGCACTGCAAAGCCTCAGACTCAATATTATATTATGATTGATTTAAAGTGAATAAATTGTAATGGAAAATAAATAAAATTGAGTAGCTTCAGTAAATCATAAGTGGAAGTGTGTCTGTCAAGTCATTGAATGGTCAAAATATTATGAATGTTTATTTAAAAAAAAACACATTTGGTGGCCTGTTCATGACCATACATCACCAATAACAGCAGAATAGGGTATTATTGATATACCATGTAAGGCAGTGGCAGCTGCTGGTTTTTAAAACAGGGGAAGCCCATTTTACGCATTCATCGTAAAACCTGTAGGCTGGATATCAAAGCATAGAAAGGTGTGCCCCATTAGCATAGTGAACTAGGCAACCCTACCTAGTGGCAGAAAGTATTTTTGCTTGTACATTTCATGTTATAGTCTGGCTTGCCAGGCTAGTGCCTTATATCCTTAATCAAAAATATAAAACATCCAAAAATCACTGGTTATTCAACGAAGAGCCTTGAACATCATACCCTGATATAGGGCTGCACGATTATGGAAAAAATGATAATCACGATTATCTTGACCAAAATTGTAATCACGATTATTAATCACGATTATTCTTGATGTTAGGGAAATCACTTACAGTGGTGCTTGAAAGTTTGTGAACCCTTTAGAATTTTCTGTATTTCTGCATAAATATGACCTAAAACATCATCAGATTTTCACACAAGTCCTAAAAGTAGATAAAGAGAACCCAGTTAAACAAATGAGACAAAAATATTATACTTGGTCATTTATTTATTGAGGAAAATGAGCCAATATTACATATCTGTGAGTGGCAAAAGTATGTGAACCTTTGCTTTCAGTATCTGGTGTGGCCCCCTTGTGCAGCAATAACTGCAACTAAACGTTTCCGGTAACTGTTGATCAGTCCTGCACACCAGCGTGGAGGAATTTTAGCCCATTCTTCCTTATAGAACACCTTCAACTCTGGGATATTGGTGGGTTTCCTCACATGAGCTGCTCGCTTCAGGTCCGTCCACAACATTTTGATTGGATTAAGGTCAGGACTTTGACTTGGCCATTCCAAAACATTAACTTTATTCTTCTTTAACCATTCTTTGGTAGAACGACTTGTGTGCTTAGGGTCGTTGTCTTGCTGCATGACCCACCTTCTCTTGAGATTCAGTTCATGGACAGATGTCCTGACATTTTCCTTTAGAATTCGCTGGTATAATTCAGAATTCATTGTTCCATCAATGATGGCAAGCCGTCCTGGCCCAGATGTAGCAAAACAGGCCCAAACCATGATACTACCACCATCATGTTTCACAGATGGGATAAGGTTCTTATGCTGGAATGCAGTGTTTTCCTTTCTCCAAACATAACACTTCTCATTTAAACCAAAAAGTTTGATTTTGGTCTTATCTGTTCACAAAACTTTTTTGCAATAGCCTTCTGGCTTGTCCACGTGATCTTTAGCAAACTGCAGATGAGCAGCAATGTTCTTTTTGGAGAGCAGTGGGTTTCTCCTTGCAACCCTGCCATGCACACCATTGTTGTTCGGTGTTCTCCTGATGGTGGACTCATGAACATTAAGATTAGCCAATGTGAGAGAGGCCTTCAGTTGCTTAGAAGTTACCCCGGGGTCCTTTGTGACCTCACTGACTATTACACACCTTGCTCTTGGAGTGATCTTTGTTGGTTGACCACTCCAGGGGAGGGTAACAATGGTCTTGAATTTCCTCCATTTGTACACAATCTGTCTGACTGTGGATTGGTGGAGTCCAAACTCTTTAGAGATGGTTTTGTAACCTTTTCCAGCCTGATGAGCATCAACAACGCTTTTTCTGAGGTCCTCAGAAATCTCCTTTGTTCGTGCCATGATACACTTCCACAAACATGTGTTGTGAAGATCAGACTTTGATAGACCCCTGTTCTTTAAATAAAACAGGGTGCCCACTCACACCTGATTGTCATCCCATTGACTGAAAACACCTGACTCTAATTTCACCTTCAAATTAACTGCTAATCCTAGAGGTTCACATACTTTTGCCACTCACAGATATGAAATATTGGATTATGTTCCTCAATAAATAAATGACCAAGTATAATATTTTTGTCTCATTTGTTTAACTGGGTTCTCTTTATCTACTTTTAGGACTTGTGTGAAAATCTGATGATGTTTTAGGTCATATTTATGCAGAAATATAGAAAATTCTAAAGGGTTCACAAACTTTCAAGCACCACTGTAAATTTTATTTCACTATATTCAAACAAACAATATGAACAGCTTTCAGTGCAGAATGAAATTTAAAAGAGAAATTCTGATTTCCAAATGACAAATAAATGAAATTTATCCAAGAAATTACCAAAGGATGAAGGAACTGAAAACTCAATTACAACAATTACATAGCATTATACTGAGGCTGAATCCAAAATACGTCCAAATAACAGAACTTGAGCCCTTTCGAGGGACAAACTCCTCCTCACCTCCCCCTGCTTCTTCAGACACAGATGGACTCTGTTATTCCAGCATAGATAGCTTTTCTCTCTCACCTCAATCTGTTACCTACTCTCACGCTATCACCCCTTGAAGAAGATACCGCTGCACTGAAGCTCTGCGCACTTGGCTTGCTTGCTTATTTAGGCGGAGTAATGAAACCTTACATGCGTCAGTTCGGCCCCTAATGGTTTGGCGGAGTACTGGTCAAAAAGTGCTTGATTAGATATGCAACAGAGCTCGCATTTTAAATGGAAATAAATCACGATTTTCATTTAATTTAATCGTGGCAGCCAAAATCGCGATTTTCGATTAAATTCGATTAATTGTGCAGCCCTACCCTGATATGCAACACAGAGTCTTTAACACAACACCCAGCTGTGCAACACATCCTTGAACATCTTCTGCAACACAGTCTGGAAATTCATAACCAGGTAGGCTATGCAACACACAGAACCTTGAATATTATACCCAGGTATAACCTATAACACAGAGCCCACCATTCTCTTAACATTACTGAACAATATACACACTTCAGATTCATGAACATGAACACTATTTATACACAAATTCTGCCCTCCGCTCCTTTTCCAGAAAATGGTCTGTGACCCTGTCATACCAGCTGGTTGTGCTTTCCAGAGACTTTACCAATTTCTGTTAGCAGCTAGCACTGCAGATCCCAATAAGGCTCAAGCTAGCCTACAACCAGATTGAACTACAAATGAAATAAACGAGTGAATTCACGAATGATCAAACTGATAGAATGGATGAAAGTTAACGGAGCACAACGAGTAATATTTACATTTATTTACAGAGTAATGTACAGAGACATCAATGAGAAGAACTGTTTATATGAAAACAAATTCGGACAGCACTTTAGCACACGACTACACTTTCTCGACATCCGCTAGGGACTGACTGATCATACTTCCGTGTTCCTCGCCGAAGTACCGCCCTCCTCATGTCTTTCAAACCCTACCTCCAATAATCCTTTATCAGCCCGGCTTCTTGTCCCTCCCACTGTCTCGTTTAGTCCCAGAGAAGCCCGGCTTCCCTGGAAGTGACGATTTTGTTGATTTTAACCAATAACAACTAGCCGAAATTGGCTGTTCAGAGCTGTCTAGTAGACTGCAATGGATACCCGGCTGCCAGTCAGTGTTGCCAGATACTGCTGACGTTTTCCACCCAAAATATGTTCAAAACCCGCCAAAATGCACTTAAAACCGCCCAATCTGGCAACACTGCTGCCAGTCCATAGAGCCCATTGAAATAAGAAAGGTTACAGCCTGGCAGCAAAGGTGATTCTCGTAGCGAACTGCAAGTTCGTCAGACATCACTCAAATAAGTTACAGGATAGTTATGAACATAAATACAATCTTGGGCATATATTATGTTATGCAAGTTATTGTTTTAATGAGAATTAAACGTCGTAGACGCCGCAGTTTGGGGAGAGAATTTTAGAGGAAGCTCGGCTTCCCTTGTTGTCTCTGAGAAATCGCCCCTGATGTAAGGTAGTATGTGCTAGAAATGGGTAAAGCACAGGGGCGATTTCTCAGAGACAACAAGGGAAGCCGAGCTTCCCCTAAAATTCTCTCCCCAAACTGCGGCATCTACGACCTTGAATTCTCATTAAAACAATAACTTGCATAACATAATATATGCCCAAGATTGTATTTACGTTCATAACTATCCTGTAACTTATTTGAGCGATGTCTGACGAACTTGCAGTTCGCTACGAGAATCACCTTTGCTGCCAGGCTGTAACCAGCATTGCCAGATACTGCTGACGTTTTCCAGCCAAAATATGTTCAAAACCCGCCAAAATGCACTTAAAACCGCCCAATCTGGCAACACTGGCTGTAACCTTTCTTATTTCAATGGGCTCTATGGCTGGCAGCCGGGTATCCATTGCAGTCTATGAGAGGGCTCTGAACAGCCAATTTCGGCTAGTTGTTATTGGTTAAAATCGACAAAATCGTCACTTCCAGGGAAGCCGGGCTTCTCTGGGACTAAACGAGACAGTGGGAGGGACAAGAAGCCGGGCTGATGAAGGATTATTGGAGGTAGTGTTTGAAAGACATGAGGAGGGCGGGCTCTGTACTTCGGCGTCGGCGAGGAACACGGAAGGATGATCAGTCAGTCCCCAGCAGATGTCGAGAAAGTGTAGTCGTGTGCCAAAGTGCTGTCCGACTTTCTTTTCATATAAACGTTTCTTCTCATTGATGTCTCTGTACATTACTCTGTAAATAAATGTAAATATTACTCGTTGTGCTCCGTTAACTTTCATCCATTCTATCAGTTTGATCATTCGCGAATTCACTCGTTTATTTCATTTGTAGTTCAATCTGGTTGTAGGCTAGCTTGAGCCTTATTGGGATCTGCAGTGCTAGCTGCTAACAGAAATTGGTGAAGTCTCTGGAAAGCACAACCAGCTAGTATGACAGGGTCACAGACCATTTTCTGGAAAAGGAGCGGAGGGCAGAATTTGTGTATAAATAGTGTGCATCATATAATGTTCATGAATCTGAAGTGTGTATATTGTTCAGTAATGTTAAGAGAATGGTGGGCTCTGTGTTATAGGTTATACCTGGGTATAATATTCAAGGTTCTGTGTGTTGCATAGCCTACCTGGTTATGAATTTCCAGACTGTGTTGCAGAAGATGTTCAAGGATGTGTTGCACAGCTGGGTGTTGTGTTAAAAACCCTGTGTTGCATATCAGGGTATGATGTTCAAGGCTCTTCGTTGAATAGCCAGTGATTTTTGGATGTTTGATATTTTTGATTAAGGATATGAGGCACTAGCCTGGCAAGCCAGACTATAACATGAAATGTACAAGCAAAAATACTTTCTGCCACTAGGTAGGGTTGTCTAGTTCACTATGCTAATGGGGCACACCTTTCTATGCTTTGATATCCGGCCTACAGGTTTTACGATGAATGCGTAAAATGGGCTTCCCCTGTTTTAAAAACCAGCAGCCGCCACTGGTAAAGCACTATCTGTGAGTCTTCCAGCGGCCGGCGCGGCACAGTGGGGGCGGCATCCCACATTGTCCCTCAAAAACATACCCCTTGTCCCCCCTTGGGCTTATGAGCAGGTGGTCACCCTACCCGTAGTCAGCTGGGATAGGCTCCAGTTTGCCTGCGACCCTGTAGAACAGGATAAAGCGGCTAGAGATGATGAGATGAGATGAGATGAGATGAGATGAGATGAAAATTTGCTTCCTGTACATAGTGACTATGGAAAAGAGAAAACCTGTCGCTGTGAAAGCAGATGTTTCTAAGTGCAGCTGAGAAACCTGTTGCGTCTCTATAGCGAGTCATGGTGATAAAGTAACTTATTACCCCAGCCTGTTCACGATCAGTGGTTTTAGCCTGGTGTTAAATGTGCTTCTTACCTGAGAGTCGAATTTGCCGGCGTTGTGCAGGAAACTCGAGCAAATATCATGCAGTCCGCGAATCTTGCATGAGTTGTTCGTGAAACACTGAAATGTCCCGCAGCCCACATCTCCAGCGCTCAGTAAACACTGCTGCAGCTCCGCTACGCAAACACACCAACAGCGTGAGAAGTGCATTACAGAACAAATGCAAACACATCAGTTAGATTTAAACATAACTTTGCATTTCATATTGAGATCGGACTTAAATAATTCAGAGTCAGATTTCGGAAATGCACTTTTTGGTCAGGTGAGTTTGGTGCGTAAAGTATTTGCTTTTCTTCCTCTACTGACTTTCAGACTTTAAGGGCTTTAAGTTTTACACCGCAAAAAACCTCAGACTAAGTTTAAAATGTAAGACACAACCACAGTTAGGAAAAAGGAGTGTTTTGGATAATTACTGATATCCTAATAAGCAGCTGTCTATGCGCTTTTGTTTGTAAAGTAGTGTATAGGCTACAGGGCAATGGACTTAAACACATAAAACTTATAGAAACATATTTGGGGCCTACCTGTGTCCTGTAGGGATAACCGTCTTCTCTGAACATTAAAAGGCCTCTCCTGGGAGGAGGTGTCATGGACATTGGCGGAATCCATAGCGTCCACTCTGCTCTGTACAATCAACATAAACACAACTACAGCCAGTTTCACATACATGTCTGGCAGTGCTAATAAAACTGTCTAAAAATGCAGAAGCTTCCGTTTAGTGCGCCTTCGGATTCCAGCAGCATAACCGAAAGAGGCGACGAACGAAGTGGCGGATTAGAAAGAGGAGTAAACACGGAGCTTCAGAGGATGGATGCTCACTATAACCGCTAAAACCACTGTCTGAGGAAGGAGATGAACAGGTGCCGTCAGTCTCCCAGCTGAACTATCACAAGCGCGGGAGTTACGTGCCACACCGCACACTGCCCTATTCAGTTGAAGACCTATATCGGTGCGTCACCAGGGGTTACTATAGTTACCGGGGTGGCGTTGTGGGATAGTTGTGGAATAATCGCTTAAAGTTGACGCGGGGGGGGGGGACGACACAGTTTGACGTGTCTCTGCGTGTTAATGGTCTGATCCAAACGGACTGGAAATAGGCTAACTGGGTGAAAGGGTCACAGGGTATTGCTGAAGAGCTTCCAAGAGTCCTACATAAAACCTCCAAAATAATATACTAAATTACTTTCTTGTCTTTATAGGCACCTTCTTACATGTTTGAGTTTTAATCTGCTTGCACAAGTCACTTTTCTTAAAAGCTTTGGGCAAATGAATAAATAGCTACAGTTATCATTAATCGTAAGACTGAGAAAGTAAGTCATGCTTATAGCTTAGCTTTCATAATCGACATTTCAACGTGAGGCTCGGGCTCAAGATGAGAATATATGAGGTGCAACAATAAGGGAATAGACATATTTATACAGCTGAATGGAAAGGGGCATGGTCACCTTTGTGTGTGCATGGTGTGTGTGTGTGTGTGTGTGTGTGTGTGTGTAAGCTTGTACAGTATATTACATCTATTTCCATCAGAAAATATGGAAGTTGAGCTGGTATGGTATAAAACCATAGGAGCTTTTTAAAGGTAAAAAAAAAAAAAAAGGAATGACTGGATATGAAACACTAACTCAGTAACAGCTTTATCCTGGTCAGGGTCAAGGTAAATCTGCAGTCTATCTGGGTGTGAGACAGAAACAGAAACACAAGCTGGATGTGACACCATTGCAGGGCAACACACACATACACACTACCGTTCAAAAGTTTGGGGTCACCCAGACAATTTTGTGTTTTCCATGAAAAGTCACACTTTTATTTACCACCATAAGTTGTAAAATGAATAGAAAATATAGTCAAGACATTTTTCTGGCCATTTTGAGCATTTAATCGACCCCACAAATGTGATGCTCCAGAAACTCAAACTGCTCAAAGGAAGGTCAGTTTTATAGCTTCTCTAAAGAGCTAAACTGTTTTCAGCTGTGCTAACATGATTGTACAAGGGTTTTCTAATCATCCATTAGCCTTCTGAGGCAATGAGCAAACACATTGTACCATTAGAACACTGGAGTGATAGTTGCTGGAAATGGGCCTCTATACACCTATGTAGATATTGCACCAAAAACCGGACATTTGCAGCTAGAATAGTCATTTACCACATTAGCAATGTATAGAGTGTATTTCTGATTAGTTTAAAGTGATCTTCATTGAAAAGAACAGTGCTTTTCTTTCAAAAATAAGGAAATTTCAAAGTGACCCCAAACTTTTGAACAGTAGTGTATTTGGAAGCACAGGTGTTTGTTACCTACAGGGCATTTCTGCCTGTTGCACCTCTGCCGGTGCCAGTGGGCCAGCCACAGGGTCATCAGCTGGGAGCCACCCTTCACAGCTGTTTCTCCCCTTTAAACCCAGAACATCTCTAGGTGGTGGTTCAGCGGTAGGGACGTCTCCCTACCACTCCCTGTGGCTGGCCCTAAGATCCTTGGTTCCCCCACTTTGGGCATCTTCTGAGCCAGAGCCAGAAGCTCCCTTTCTCTGCTTCCTCAGCCAGTTCCCTGAGGGCCTTCTTCTGCTTGGACCCAGTGACTCCAAGGGTCTTCAGAAGCTGCTGAGTGGATTTTCCAATGAAGCCTCTGCATCCGACTTTGACAGGGTAGGTTCATACCTTCTACCCTGTTTCTGTACAAGCTGCAGCAAGCTCGCTATACTTCTCCTTTTTTCTTTCGAAGGCTGCCTCCATCATTTCTTCCCACGGTACTGTGAGTTCTGCCAAGATTACCGTCTTAGCAGAGGTGGACCACAGAATGATGTCTGGCCGCAGGGAAGTAATGACTATTTCGGGAGCGAACTTGAGCTGCTGGTCGAGGTCAACATTCATCTGCCACTCGCATCCAGATTTCAAGATGGACCACTCCCTCTGGCTGATGTTTCCTGCTTCTGTTCCTTGTTTAATGAAACCTATCCATGGTTTGGAGGATGACAGGCTGGCTCTGTTGTGTGTGTATGTGTATATATATATTCTCCACTGGAATATCTTTTCCCTTTTCTTCGTATGCAGTGTCTATGTCCTTCCCTGTGCAGTACTATATGCAATTACCTGTCAACATCCACATATAATTTATTTGTATACTGATCTTTGTACTGTGAAAAGTTAGGATCAGCAATAAAAGTTGAGCAAGAAAAAAAATCTGCCAGTCATCCCAATCATAGATGTCAGATTGTCAGTTTGTGTGTGAGAGTTACATTACATTACATTACATTACAGGCATTTAGTAGACACGTTTATCCACAGCAACATACAAGAAGTGCAAAAATCAGGTACAAGAAGTGCTGAACTTCTAGACAAGAAAGTTCTAGTACCAACTGTACAAATGACCAAATAATACCTATTATTCTATCCACATTCACTAGATATAAGCAATCGTGTGCTCTGATTGGCTACTCTACTACTAGACTACTCTTCTACTAGCTTATATATATACTGTGAGTAGAGAAAAACAAAATGGCAGAGTGTGTTGCTGAACCAACCGAGGATGAAATAAAAGCTCTACTGGAAAATACCCCCCCCCCCCCCCCCCCCAAAAAAAAAAAAAATGAATAAAAGTATTTGATGGTAAGAATGTATCTTTTTTATTTTTCAAGAAGTATTATTATATCATTTTTCATTTCATACTCTCACTTCACTGGTTTGTTTATATTCTAAACGGAAATTATTTTGGCAGACATTTTGTATAAAGGTTTTATTTATTGAATTTGCAAAAAATAAAAATGCTCTGTTTCTCAAAATCCAGTGAATGTGGATATAATAAAACTGTTATTCCATTCAATCTCATCATACATGGCTTATTGCCAACTTGGCGCTATGCACCTCATTGGCTATCAGCTCATGTATGGCTCAATTTTGTGGAATAACTGTTAAGCGTAATATTCTGGTGAAGTAACAAAAATCTGCAAACAGCCAAGGAAAATAAGCCAACCATACAAATGAGCTGAAAATTGCAACTAAACAGAAAAAAATAAAACTCCAACAGCTAACCCCAAATCATCATGACCAGGCTAGACAGTACACAGCCTGGGTTGGTCAAGACTGATACGCAATTAGTTAAGTTTATTTGTATAGTGCTTTTAATAACATTGTCACAAAGCAGCTTTACAGAAAATTAAAACTTTAAACATGAGCTAATTTTATCCCTAGTTTATCCCCAATGAGCAAGCCTGTGGTGACAGTGGTAAGGAAAATCTCCCTCAGATGACACAAGAAAGAAACCTTGAGAGGAACCAGACTCAAGAGAACCCATCCTCATTTGGGTGATAACAGATAGCATGATCATAAATAATTTGCTTATACACAGTGGGCAGGGAAGCAGGGGAAAGGTGCAGCCTAAAGAGTGGGGTCTTCAGTCTATGCTTGAAGGTGGTCAGGGAGTCGACAGTTCTGACCTTGATGGGAAGTTCAAAGGATGGGTTCCCTTTTGAGTTTGGTTCCTGAGGGAGTTTTTTCTTTCCTCCATCACCACAGGCTTGCTCATCAGGAATAAAAAAAATATTAGAGATAAAATTTGCTCATATGTTTAAAATCTTTATTAACCCCGCCGACAGTAGTCGGAGGGGTTATTATTTTCACCTGCGTCAGTCTGTGTGTGTGTGTATCTGTCTGTCTGTCTGTGTGTCTGCAAGATATCTCAAGAACCAATGGATCGATTTGGACCAAATTTTGTACATGTGTTGCCAATCACCCAGGAAGGAAACCATTAAATTTTGGAGGTCAAAGGTCAAAGTTCAAGGTCATGGCAGAACTTCAAAATTTTCGCCCAATGTATTTTAATAGGGAAAAGGCGGGGTTTGCACTCGTTAGAGTGTCCCTGTCTAGTTTTTCTTTAAAGCTGTTTGCTACAATGTCTGTTGTTAAAAGTGCTATACAAATAAACTGAAGTGATTTGATTTAATTCAAGATAATTAACTGTAGCATACTTTGACTTGGGCGGCACGGTGGTGTAGTGGTTAGCGCTGTCGCCTCACAGCAAGAAGGTCTGGGTTCGAGCCCCGTGGCCGGCGAGGGCCTTTCTGTGTGGAGTTTGCATGTTCTCCCCGTGTCCGCGTGGGTTTCCTCCAGGTGCTCCGGTTTCCCCCACAGTCCAAAGACATGCAGGTTAGGTTAACTGGTGACTCTAAATTGACCGTAGGTGTGAATGTGAGTGTGAATGGTTGTCTGTGTCTATGTGTCAGCCCTGTGATGACCTGACGACTTGTCCAGGGTGTACCCCACCTTTCGCCCTTAGTTAGCTGGGATAGGCTCCAGCTTGCCTGCGACCCTGTAGAACAGGATAAAGCGGCTAGAGATAATGAGATGAGATACTTTGACTTGTAAAATTAAACTTCTTATCAAACTGTAACACTTCAGAGAAGTTGGGAAACTGAAGGATGGAGACAGACAGGGTACTTTGACTCACTTGATTCACTTTTCTTTGAGTTTTGACTTTTCAACTATTTTTATGACTTCACTGTCTCACTGAGAGACACAAACACACACAGGCAAACAAACATGCAGCTCCATGCTGGATCTCAATTTCTCCTCCTCTCAGCTCTTTTTCTCTTCCTTTAAGCCCTCAGTCATCACTGAAACAGAATACACATACACATTCATCACCATCAATCAATGGCAGGTGTAATCACTTTGCTATTAACTTCCCATGGCCTTGGTCCTTATTCACAAACTGACACTCAACCATGCCTCCACATACTGCCCGTCTCAGGCCAGAGGGCTATCCAGCTTGTAGCCAACTCCCATCCATGAACCCCCACCCCCTGGAAATCTGCCATAGCAATCTGTGCCCCTGGCCTGTGGACCACCTCAAACTTAAAGGTGTTTGAGATAGTCTCTTTAGTGTAGACTCCCCACAACACCAACACACTGGTCCAGGCCTTACTTCCACACCTGCGGTTTGGGGATTACTCACCTGGTAGGGAGAAGAAACAGAGACAGAAAGGGAGGGATGGGGAGGGAAACCACAGGTTTGGGGAACTGGCTGTGGGGGAGTTGACCCCTGCTTCCATGGTGCAGGGATGGGGGGTTGCAGGGAGAAGGGGAGGGATGAGACAGGGGAAAAGAGAGAGAGAGAAAGGGGCAGGATGCCTGCCTGCCACTGGAAATGCCACGAGATGGTCCTCAGCCAAGTAGATTGTGTCCTTCACATTCTGCTTGGGTGGCACGGTGGTGTAAGTGGATAGCATGGTTGCCTCACAGCAAGAAGGTTCTGGGTTCGAGCCCAGCGGCTGGCCTTTCTGTGTGGAGTTTGCATGTTCTTCCCATGTCTCTGGTTTCCCCCCACAGTTCAAAGACATGTGGTTAGGCTAATAACCTAACCGTAATAACCTTAGGCTGAGGTGCCCTTGAGCAAGGCACCTAACTCCCAACTGCTCCCCGGGCTGCCCACTGCTCTGTGTGTGTGTGTGTGTGTGTGTGTGTGTGTGTGTGTGTGTGTGTGCGCTCACGTGTGTGCATGTGTGTGTTCACTGCTTCAGATGGGTTAAATGCAGAGAGGAATTTCACAAGCATGTGATGAATAAAGTTGTTCTTCTTCTCCAGTGATATTGGGCGGTGGCACTGGAACCACTCTGCTGTTCCCGTGGGAACCGGGTGATGAACCGATTGAGCCATCTAGCACCACTGTGTTGATAATCCCCTTGGCATCACACTCTTCTGCCCCCAAGCACCACCTCCATTGTGGAGCTGCTGGGCAAATGCGAATAACTGGCCAACCCCTCCATGGTTAGTGTGCAGAACTGCTGACAGAAAGCTCTGGGCTGCAGCTGACATGCTGAAAGATGGCTTGTTTCAGGTCTCCAACATATTGTCAGTGGGCAGCTGCTGTGCTGCGAGCTGGGCCTCTCCAGACAGGTGTGAGACTAGCCGGTCGCTGCTCCTCCGGCCATCCTCATGCTCCTGTGGCCTGCTGAAATAGCTTCAGGAAGGCCTCTGGATCATCTTGAGGGCACATCTTGGTGAGGGTGATGTGGGGGAAACCTATGGTTGCTGTGGAGATTGCTATGGTGTACCCGCAGATGCAATCAGGCTCCAGAGCACCTTCCGATCCTCCTGCTGGGCATGGAACAGTGTTTAGAAGTGCAAGTCCTACTCCATTTGCATGGTAACGAGTGCTTGGTATTGGTTTTGGTGGGCACTAGCGAGGGTATGGGTGAGGTCTGCAAAGGGTGAGTATTCCATGATGGCACTTCAGCTTCAGTTCTTGAGTTTCAGCACCAGTGAAACACTTCAGAGAAGTTGTGAAACTGAAGGATGGAGACAAGTGGGGTACTTTGACTCACTTTATTAACTTTCTTTGAGTTTTTGCTTTTCAGCTGTTTTTAATACAGCTGAGATACATAAGCACGCACACATGCAACTCTGTGCTGGATCTCACTTTCTCCTCCTCTCACCTCTTTCTTTCCTCCTTTAAGCCCTCGGCCATCACTATAACAGATGACACACACACACACACACACACACACACACACACACACACACACACACACACACATCACCATTAATCAATGCCAGGTGTAATAGCTTTGCCACTCACCTCCCATGGCCTTGCTCTCCATTCATTAACTGACGCTTGACCATGCCTCCACCTCCACACAAACCTATTACATAATTCTCTCCAAACCTTCCACAAAAGTAATAGGAATTCTAAGTTAATGTAATTTCACAGGATCTCATTTAAATACATTTGTAAGAAAAAATGTGCTGTGAGAAAAACATCACAAGCCCCACCCCCTGGGAATTTGAGTCCTCGTGAATGGGGGACACATCTTAAGCTGCCATCATACCTGTTTATCATAAATTGGCAGTGGAAGCTCGTAGAGAGTCAGCTTAGTATTTAAAGGGCTGGCAGTGGAAGTATAAAGTCTGCATCAAAAAATGATTGGATTGCCATATCTCTTTGCAAAACCTTTCATAGAAAGAGTTTATTTTACTGAAAAACCCCTATATCTTAGCATGTGAAGATGCAGTATCTTAAATTAAGGAAAGGCTATCTAACATTTCTCATTGAGAGATTATATAATAAAGATAAAAAAAGAATATAAGACTATTAAGTCTACCTGCTGATAGAATAATACAATTTCAAAATTGAAATGAGATTAATTTAAGACAAAATCTAGAAAAATGCTTAATAAACTTATCATAACATCTAATAAATATCTAATAATCTAAATATATAATAAAAAGAAGAATTAGATGAATTTGCCAATATTCAAGATATTTTTACTTGCGAAGATATCATTTGTTGTAGCTGCTCCAAACACAAGGACAATATGAGCAATAGCTCTGGTTAATAATTGGCAGCCCTACTTGACACAAAGGCACCTCTGTTCCTAAGATTACATGGAATAGGAAGTACCTTTGCTTGGCCGGGTCAAACAATGCACTTGGGCCTTTGCACATCTGGCCTGAATGCAGCTAATGTCAGCTAGCCACAGAATGTAATGAATCTCCTCCACCATTGGGCATAAAAGAAAAAATGAGGAGCAATTAAACTCAACAGATGCAATAAGGCTTTGCTGAGGAATGTGGATTTAATTGTTGTGGCTTGAGCTGCACATAAGTGACCTGCAGCTGTGTTTCAGTGCAATTTTTTCCCTATCCCCATTCAAATAATTACTCTGGTGATTTATAAATGTCCAGAAGACAAATGCAATGTCAGCTGAGACTTCCCTTGACCTCCTCCCCCTGCGATGCCCTGAACATACAATTTCACTCTACATTAGCAAAGCTCTTCAAGGACATGAGGATTTAATTGCTGCATATCGTAGGCCAAAAAGTGCTGCATAGCTCCACTTCTTTTACATGCAAGTTTTCATTGATGTAGAATTTATTTATATGTATCTATATTAAATTATTCAAATAACACTACTATTATGCCATTAGTCAAATTTATTTGTATAGCACTTTTAAAAACAGACATTGTTGCAAAGTAGCTTTACAGAAAATTAAAAACTTTAAACATGAGCTAATTTTATCCCTAATCTATCCCCAATGAGCAAGCCTGTGGCGACTCCTTCAGAAGAAACCTTGAGAGGAACCAGACTCAAAAGGGAACCCATACTCATTTGGGTGATAACAGATAGCGTGATTATAAATAACTCGCTTTTATAACTGTGTCCTATATAGTCACAAAGTATAGCTGTGAAACCAGGAAAATCATTATAGTTTTAACATGAAGTCTGTTTTGTTGGAGTTATAAACTGTTCATTGATGGAAACTTGAGTGCACAAAAACCTGCAGTCCTAAAGTTAGCAAGTCAACTGTAGTCCTCAGACATAAATGTATTACTGTAAGTGTTCGGAGCCATCTTCCAAGTGTGACTTTCGACTGTCTGTATGGGGCCATCTTCCACAGGAACGATAAGATGAGACTCCAGCCAGATGTAGGGCATCAGAATGGATCAGGCGAGTACAAGGAGCAGAAGAGGTCAGCATCTTACTGGTGTCTCAGGATCGACATGTAACTCAAAGAAGGACAGATAGAGGGAAGAGACTGGGGGGCACAGGTTGTTAGGTATGCCAAATGTCACCTAAAGAATAAGAACAGGATACATTTTGCACTGAGTGCAAGCAGGGACTCCGGTAAAACTAATTATGACAGCATAACTAAAAGGGGACAGCCAGCAGGTAACACAGACATGAGGGCGCCCTGGGACATAAAGCACCCAGCTACTACACTACAATACATTAGCTGGATAACCATTCATTCATTCATTCATTCATTCATCTTCAGTAGCCATTTTATCTTGTGGATCCGAAGCCTAGCCTGGTGTGTATGACTGGAGAATGGTGTGTATCCAGCATGTATGACTGGAGAATGGAAAATAGCATGTGTTTCGATAGTAGGAAGAAAACACTCAGGTATATGGAGCTCAGGATTGAACCAGGGACCCTGGAGATGTGAGACAGGGTGTAGCAGTTCTTACGGAGGGGTGGAGCACAGAGGACGGCAGGACAGAGATCAGGTTCAACAAATAGGTTTATTGTTACACTTTTCAGTGAACACAATATGTTGGGCACAGACACACGTGCACACACACATCAGGTGTCTGGTTCGGGAGAGATCTCCTCTGCTCTCGATCTCCCTCCCTAAATAGGGCGCGGTCACTGGGAAGACACACAAACACAGGTTAATTGCTCTCAGGTGTAGTGATTCTGCCACTCACCTTCCCTGACTCCACCCTCCTGTCACAGACCGGCGCTTGACCACGCCCCCGCTGCCACATACCCCCACCGCCCGACTCAGGCCGGGCAGCTGTCCGGCCTGCAGCCGAGTCCCCCCCCCCCTTGACGGGAGAGGAAGTCCGCCATGACCATCTGCGCCCCCGGCCTGTGGACCACCTTGAAATTAAAGGGTTGGAGTGCCAGATACGAACGGGTGATCCGCGCGTTGGCATCTTTCATGCGGTGGAGCCACTGGAGGGGCGCGTGGTCCGAACAGAGGGTGAAAGGGCGCCCCAGCAGGTAATAACGGAGGGCGAGGACCGCCCACTTGATCGCCAGACACTCCTTTTCAATGGTGCTGTAGCGCCCCTCACGCACTGACAGCTTCCTACTGATGTAGAGGACAGGGCGGTCCTCCCCCTCCACCTCCTGGGACAAAACTGCCCCCAGCCCTCTGTCCGACGCATCGGTCTGTAACACAAAAGGGAGAGAAAAGTCAGGGGAGTGTAAAAGTGGCCCCCCACACAGTGCAGCCTTTACCTCTGAAAAAGCCTGCTGGCATTGCTCCGTCCACTGGACTGGATCTGGTGCCCCCTTTTTAATGAGATCAGTCAGCAGGCTGGTGACGTCCGAATAATTAGGGAACTGTCTCACCCGCTTTTTGGTCTTGGGCCTCGGGCAGGCCGCAATCGCTGCCGTCTTATTAATTTGGGGACGCACCTGCCCATTGCCCAAGTGGAAGCCCAGATACCGTACTTCCACCCGCCCAATCGCACACTTCTTTGGGTTAGCTGTGAGCCCCACTCGCCTCAGCGACCTAAGGACGGCCCTCAGATGTTCAAGGTGCCTCAGCCAGTCATTACTATAGATGATTATATCATCTAGATACGCGGCTGCATAGGTGGCGTGGGGGCGGAGGACCCTATCCATCAGCCGCTGAAACGTCGCGGGTGCCCCAAACAGCCCAAACGGAAGTGTGACGAATTGGTGTAAACCAAACGGTGTGGAAAAGGCCGTTTTTTCTCGGGATAGTGGAGTCAAGGGGATCTGCCAATATCCCTTCGTCAAATCCAGTGTCGAATAAAAGCGAGCCGTGCCTAGTCGAACGAGCAACTCATCAATACGAGGCATTGGGTACGCGTCGAATTTAGACACCCCATTGACTTTTCTATAGTCCACACAGAACCGGACCGACCCGTCGGCCTTGGGTACCAAGACCACCGGGCTGCTCCAGTCACTGTGGGACTCCTCAACGATGCCCATTTCGAGCATGGTTTGAAGTTCTTCCCGAACCACCTTTTTTTTGTGTTCGGGTAGCCTGTAAGGGCGGCTACGCACTACCACCCCCGGGGGCGTCTCTATGTGGTGCTCTATGAGGTTAGTGCGACCGGGCAGGGGCGAGAACACATTCGAAAACTCGGTCTGCAACTGGGCGATCTCCGTGAGTTGGGTCAGGGAGAGGTGGTCTCCACAGGGGACCGGAGAGGTACGCGATGCCAATGTCCCTTTTTGAACCTCCAGCCCCAGCTCCGCCTTCTCCGGAACCACCGACACCAATGCCACGGGGACCTCCTCGTTCCAGAGTTTAAGCAGATTGAGGTGGTAAATCTGTAGCGCCCCACCCCTGTCCGTTCGCCTCACCTCATAGTCGACGTCCCCGACTCGCCGTGTGACCTCAAAGGGTCCTTGCCACTTGGCGATCAATTTGGAGCTCGACGTGGGCAACAGTACGAGTACCTTATCTCCCGGTGTGAACTCTCTAAGGCGCGTACCCTTGTTGTACAGGCGGGCTTGCCGTTCCTGGGCCTGCTGCAAATTCTCCTGAGTTAGGTGGGTGAGCGTGTGGAGTTTTGCGCGCAGGTCCATAACGTACTGAATTTCGTTCTTGCTTTGTGAAGGTCCCTCCTCCCAATTTTCCCGCAGCACGTCCAGGATGCCACGCGGCTTACGCCCATATAATAATTCGAATGGGGAGAACCCCGTGGAGGCTTGGGGAACCTCTCGCACTGAGAACAACAAGGGTTCGAGCCACTTATCCCAATTACGTGCGTCCTCACTTACGAATTTTTTAATAATATTTTTGAGGGTGCGGTTGAACCGTTCCACTAAACCGTCCGTTTGTGGGTGATACACGCTGGTGCGGATCGGCTTAATCCCCAATAACCCAGTTCGCGCAGTGTTCGTGACATAAACGTAGTGCCTTGATCAGTCAGAATCTCTTTCGGGATTCCAACTCGGGAGATGACGCGGAAGAGCGCCTCTGCAATACTGCGTGCTGAGATATTGCGCAGAGGCACGGCTTCCAGGTATCGCGTTGCATAGTCCACCAGAACTAATATAAAGCGGTACCCTCATGTTGACCGATCTAATGGCCCGACGAGATCCATCCCAATTATCTCAAATAGGGTCTCGATTAATGGAAGAGGGTGCAAAGGCGCTTTTGGAATGGCCGCTGGATTTACTAACTGGCATTCGCAGCATGCCGTACACCACCTACGGACATCGCCGCGAATCCCTGGCCAATAGAATTGGGCCATTATTCGGGCTAGTGTTTTATCCTGCCCCAAGTGTCCAGCCATGGGATTAAAGTGAGCCGCCTGGAATACCAATTCCCGGTGGCTCTTCGGAATTAAAAGCTGCGTGACTCGCTCTTTAGTTTGAGTGTCCTGCGTCACTCGGTATAATCTATCCTTCATAATCGCGAAGTAGGGGAAGGACGGGGTGGCGTTCGGCTGGAGCGTTTGACCATCGATTACTCTCACTTGGTCAAACGCATGCCGCAGAGTCTCGTCTTGCGATTGCTCTAATGGGAAATCCGCGAGGGATTCCCCAATAGAGAGAGGAGGAGCCGGCAGCTCCTCACTCTGACGCGGAGATGACGTAGACGGCTCTGTGACAGCTGCTCCCACCAAAGCGACACCGGGACCTCCCCCTGTCAAATGGCAGGACCCACTCTTTACTAGGCGTGTCATTAAACCCCGAAATCCCGGCCAATCAGTCCCCAAAATTAAAGAGTGGGTAAGGCGAGGATTAACCGCCGCCTTCACTATAAATTTTTCCCCTCTGAAAATAATGTGGACCAACACCAAAGGGTAGTGGTGAACATCCCCGTGCACACACAACACCTTCACCCCTTGTGCTCCCCCCAATGCCTCGTCTTGAACCAGGCTTTGGCGAATTGAGGTCTGATTACAACCAGAATCCACCAACGGCTGATATGTAGCCCCTTGGATACTCACCGGTATGCGATACGCTCCGGCCCGATCGAGGGTGGCCTCTGGCGCGTCGGGGATCCAAACCACCGCACCCACCTCCATCGCCGTGCACTGCTGTTGAAGGTGGCCCGGCTCCCCGCAGCGCCAGCAAACCGGCCCGGGCTTTCCCTCTGCACCGGTGATCTGGGGCTCACTCACCTGAGGTGGGGGAGAGACAGACACAGAAGGGAGAAATGGGAGGGCACCGCAGGTGCGGCGGGCCGGCTAGGGTGGTGCCGGCCCCCGCCTCCGAGGTGGGGGAACGGGGAGAGGACGGGACACAGGAGGAGGGGGAGAGAGAGAGAGAAGAGGAGAGAAGAGAAGATGCCATCTGCTGTCCTGCCGTCGGGACAGCCGCCAAATGGTCCTCCGCCAGCTTGACTGCCCGATCCAGCGACGCCGGGCGGTGGCACCGGACCCACTCCGCAGTTCCTGCTGGCAAGCGAGTGACGAACTGTTCCAGTACCACCTGGTCGATGATTCCCTCGGCGTCACAGTTGTCGGCCCTCAGCCACCGCCAGCAGGTGTCCCGGAGCTGCTGGCCAAACGCGAACGGCCGGCCGACTTCCTCCAAGCGCAACGCGCAGAAGCGCTGGCGCTGCTGTTCTGGAGTGCGCCCCACGCGCTGGAGGACGGCCTGGCGGAGGTCCGCATAGGCCAGCTGGCAGTCAGTGGGGAGCTGTAGCACGGCCAGCTGTGCCTCTCCCGATAGCAGGGGGAGGAGGCGCGCCGCGCGCTGCTCCATCGGCCACCCCGAGGCTTCTGCGACTTGCTCGAAGAGCGTGATGAATGCCTCGGGGTCGTCCTGCGGGCCCATCTTGGTGACAGTGAGGGGAGACGGGCCCGCGGTCGGAGCGCTGGTGGATCCCGCCGACGTGAGGAGGTGCCGGAACGCCTCCCGTCTTCTTGTTGGGCCAACACCAGGGCCTCGAACCGCTCTTCTTGCTCCTTTCGGAGGGTGAGTAGCGCCTGGTGCTGGCACTGCTGGGCCGTGGCGAGGGCGTGGACCAGTTCGGCGAACGGGGAGGACTCCATGGGGCTGTTAGGCTGCTGTGCTCCAATTTTTTCCCGGGTTTCGGCACCACTGTAGCAGTTGTTACGGAGGGGTGGAGCACAGAGGACGTCAGGACAGAGATCAGGTTCAACAAATAGGTTTATTGTTACACTTTTCAGTGAACACAATATGTTGGGCACAGACACACGCGCGCACACACACATCAGGTGTCTGGTTCGGGAAAGATCTCCTCTGCTCTCGCTCTCCCTCCCTAAATAGGGCGCGGTCACTGGGAAGACACACAAACACAGGTTAATTGCTCTCAGGTGTAGTGATTCTGCCACTCACCTTCCCTGACTCCGCCCTCCTGTCACAGACTGGCGCTTGACCATGCCCCCGCTGCCACACAGGGATGTTTGATTCCAGCTGCAGCTGAGACAAGAGGTACACTGGATAAGATAATAAGATGACTTTTCATACAGTTATTCATTTATTCTTCTGCTTCACTTAGTGTTTACACTGCAAAAATGTACAGTGCTCTGCAAAAGTATTCATCTCCCTTGGTGTTTTTCCCATTTTGTCACATTACAAGCTGGAATTAAAATGGATTTTTAGGGGGTTAGCACCATTTGATTTACACAACATGCCTACCACTTTAAAGGTGCAATTTTTTATGTTTTATTTTTTTTTTATTGTGACACAAACAATAATTAAGATAAAAAAACAAACAAACCCAGAAATCTGGAGTGTGCATAGATATTCACCCACTTTTGTATGAAACCCCTAAATAAGAACTGGTCCAACCAACTGACTTCATAAGTCACATAATTAGTTGACTAAGATCCAACTGTGTGCAATCAAAGTGTCACATGATCTGTCACATGATATCTATATAAATCAATGTGTTCTGGAAGGACCCTGACTCTGCGACACTACTAAGCAAGCAACACGAAAACCAAGGAGCACTCCAAATAGGTCAAAGACAAAGTTGTGGAGAACTATAGATCAGGGTTGGGTTATTAAAAAAATCCCAAACTTTGAATATCCCAGGAAGCACCATTAAATCCATTATGGCAAAATGGAAAGAATATGACACCACTATAAACCTGACAACAGAAGGCCATCCACCAAAACTTACAGACCGGGCAAGGAGGGCATTAATCAGATAGATAGATGGATGGATGGATGGATGGATGGATAGATGGATAGATAGATAGATAGATAGATAGATAGATAGATAGATAGATAGATAGATAGATAGATAGATAGATAGAACCCCGATTCCAAAAAAGTTGGGACAAAGTACAAATTGTAAATAAAAACCGAATGCAATGATGTGGAAGTTTCAAAATTCCATATTTTATTCAGAATAGAACATAGATGACATATCAAATGTTTAAACTGAGAAAATGTATCATTTAAAGAGAAAAATTAGGTGATTTTAAATTTCATGACAACAACACATCTCAAAAAAGTTGGGACAAGGCCACTTTTTACCACTGTGAGACATCCCCTTTTCTCTTTACAACAGTCTGTAAACATCTGGGGACTGAGGAGACAAGTTGCTCAAGTTTAGGGATAGGAATGTTAACCCTAACATAATCTAATGTAGGATTCTAGTTGCTCAACTGTCTTAGGTCTTTTTTGTCGTATCTTCCATTTTATGATGCGCCAAATGTTTTCTATGGGTGAAAGATCTGGACTGCAGGCTGGCCAGTTCAGTACCCGGACCTTTCTTCTATGCAGCCATGATGCTGTAATTGATGCAGTATGTGATTTGGCATTGTCATGTTGGAAAATGCAAGGTCTTCCCTGAAAGAGACGTCGTCTGGATGGGAGCACATGTTGCTCTAGAACCTGGATATACCTTTCAGCATTGATGGTGTCTTTCCAGGTGTGTAAGCTGCCCATGCCACACGCACTAATGCAACCCCATACCATCAGAGATGCAGGCTTCTGAACTGAGCGCTGATAACAACTTGGGTCGTCCTTCTCCTCTTTAGTCCGAATGACACGGTGTCCCTGATTTCCATAAAGAACTTCAAATTTTGATTCATCTGACCACAGAACAGTTTTCCACTTTGCCACAGTCCATTTTAAATGAGCCTTGGCCCAGAGAATACATCTGTGCTTCTGGATCATGTTTAGATACGGCTTCTTCTTTAAACTATAGAGTTTTAGCTGGCAACACCGGATGGCACGGTGAATTGTGTTCACAGATAATGTTCTCTGGAAATATTCCTGAGCCCATTTTGTGATTTCCAATACAGAAGCATGCCTGTATGTGATGCAGTGCCGTCTAAGGGCCCGAAGATCACGGGCACCCAGTATGGTTTTCCGGCCTTGACCCTTATGCACAGAGATTCTTCCAGATTCTCTAAATCTTTTGATGATATTATGTACTGTAGATGATGATATGTTCAAACTCTTTGCAATTTTACACTGTCGAACTCCTTTCTGATATTGCTCCACTATTTGTTGGCACAGAATTAGGGGGATTGGTGATCCTCTTCCCATCTTTACTTCTGAGAGCTGCTGCCACTCCAAGATGCTCTTTTTATACCCAGTCATGTTAATGACCTTTTGCCAATTGACCTAATGAGTTGCAATTTGGTCCTCCAGCTGTTCCTTTTTTGTACCTTTAACTTTTCTAGTCTCTTATTGCCCCTGTCCTAACTTTTTTGAGATGTGTTGCTGTCATGAAATTTCAAATGAGCCAGTATTTGGCATGAAATTTCAAAATGTCTCACTTTCGACATTTGATATGTTGTCTGTGTTCTATTGTGAATACAATATCAGTTTTTGAGATTTGTAAATTATTGCATTCTGTTTTTATTTACAATTTGTACTTTGTCCCAACTTTTTTGGAATTGGGGTTGTAGATAGATAGACTTTAATCATCCCAGAGGGAAATTCCATTGTTTCAGCAGCCTTAAAAACATATACAACAAACACACATACAATACACATAAATAAATAAGCACAAATTTATTCAACCACAAAACACAGCCAGAGGTGAGATAGCTGTCAAGACACACACATATCCAAGTAGCAAGTGAGACTGTAACTGCTTAGTGAGGCATAAAACAGTACTATGCATCAACATTTTAGATTAAAAAATAAGTCATCTCTCTCTGCTCAGAGAGGAGTCATTATAAAGTGCTATTGCTATGGGTAAGAAAGTCCTCTTATATCTGTCCTGACTGCAACTGAGCTGGCGAAGCCGCCAACTGAAAACACTTTTTTGCTTTGCCAGTGTACTGTGTAGAGGATGTGATGCATTGTCCATAATGTTTAACAATTTCTGCAACATTCTCCTCTCCACCACCAAGTCTAGGGGTTCCAAAGTAGTCCCCAGCACAGAGCCTGCTTTTCCAATCAGCTTGTTTAGTCTGTTAGAATCACTTACCCTGATACTGCTACCCCAGCAGATGACAGCAAAGAAAATTGCACTTGCCACCACAGACTGATAAAAAATTTGTAGCAACTTAGTACACACATTAAAAGACCTCAGTTTCCTCAAGAAATAGAGCCTGCTCTGACCCTTCTTCTAGACAGCTTCAGTGTTGCATTTCCAGTCCAATTTATTGTCAATATGCACCACCAGATATTTATAGTTCTCTACCACCTCTACCTCCTTGCCCAGAATGGTGATGGTGTTTGGCTTGGCCCTGTTTCTTCTAAAATCCACCACCATCTCTTTAGTCTTGGCCACATTCAAGAGCAGGTGGTTGTTACCACACCACTCCCCAAAGCGGTCCACCATCTGCCGATACTCTGTTTCCTCTCTCCTCCCGACACACCCCTTTAATGCAGAATCATCTGAGAACTTCTGCAGATGACAAGACTCTGAGCTGTATTGAAAGTCAGAGGTGTAGAGTGTGAAGAGGAAAGGGGATAGAACAGTCCCCTGAGGTGCTCCTATACTGCTGGTCACCCGCTCAGACACACAGCCCCCAAGCCACACAAACTGTGGCCTATCTGAGAGGTAGTCTATAATCCAGGAGGTGATGGTTGTGTCCACCTGCATCCTCTGCAGCTTCTCACCCAGCAGTCCAGGCTGAATTGTGTTAAATGCACTGGAGAAATCAAAAAACATGATTCTCACAGTGCTGCCTGCTCTGTCCAGGTGAGAGTGAATTCTCTGGAGCAGGTATATGATGGCGTCCTCCACCCCCACCTTGGGACAGTAGGCAAACTGTAGGGGGTCCGGGGAGGAGGTCACCTGTGGTCTTAGATGGGCCAAGACCAGTCTCTCCAGCACCTTCATGATGTGTGATGTCAAGGCAACTGGTCTGTAGTCATTGAGGACCAATGGAGAAGGCTTCTTTGGAACTGGAACAAGGCAAGATGTTTTCCACAGCACAGGCACCTTCCCCTGCCCAAGGCAGATGTTGAACAGGTGCTGTAGGATCCAGCACAGCTGGTCTGCACAGGATTTCAGGACCCTGGGACTGATGCCATCTGGACCTGCAGCCTTGTTCAGGTGACGTTTTACCAGCTGCCTTTTCACCTGGTTGCTGGTGACTGACAGACAGGTGGGAGGACTGGAGGAGGAGGAGGAAGAGGAGGAGGAGGAGGCAGAGGAGGAAGAGGAGGCAGCACTGTGGGCTGAGGAACTGAGGACAGTGGGGCTTGTGGAGCTTGGAGAGATGGGGGAGGTAGATGGGGACCCCACACTGAATCTGTTGTAAAACATGTTCAGCTCATTGGCCCTGCTAGGGCCACCCTCTGCCTGATTCCCCTTCCCCTTAAAGCCAGTGATGGTCTTCATCCCACTCCACACGTCTCTCATGTTGTTCTGCTGGAGCTTGTTTTCCAGCTTCCTCCTGTATGCCTCTTTGCTCTCCTTCAGCCTCACCTTAAGCTCCCTCTGCACACTCCTGAGTGCCTCTCGGTCACCATCCCTGAAAGCTTTTTTCTTCTTGTTTAGTAATGCTTTCAGGTCGCTTGTGACCCAAGGCTTGTTGTTGGCAAAGCACCTTACTGTCCTTGTAGGTACTATGCTATCCACACAGAAGGAGATGTACTCTGTAATGCAGTCAGTCATGGAGTCGATGTCATTTCCATGAGGTTCACAGAGCACATCCCAATCTGTGACCTCAAAACACCCCTGCAAGATTTCAATGGCTTCCGGTGTCCAGCGCCTCACTGCCTTTGTGGACACTGGTTGCCGCTGCACCATGGGTGTGTAGGTGGGAGTGAGCAAGACCAGGTTGTGATCTGATCTGCCTGGGGGGGGAGAGCGCTAGAGCTATATGCATCCTTCACATTTGCATATAATAAGTCCAGTATTTTATTTTCTCTAGTAGGGCAGTCTACATATTGTTGAAAAGTTGGAAGAGTTGCAGAGAGAGAGACATGATTAAAATCCCCTGAAATTACTATTAATGCATTTGGATACTGAGTGAGTAGTCTGGCAGTGACAGAATTGATGACGTCACATGCCATGTTAGTGTCAGCTGATGGCGGAACATACGTTACCACCGCTACTACACAGGTGTACTCCCTCGGTAAGTAGAAAGGACGCAAACTCACTGCTAAAAGTTCGATGTCCGAATTGCAAACATGCTCCTTCACCATGACATGCCCAGGATTACACCATCTGTTGTTCACAAGCACCGTGACTCCCCCTCCTTTCTTCTTACTGCTCAGCCTGCAATCCCGGTCAGCCCACACCGTGGAGAAGCCATGAACAGAGATGTTGGAGGCCTGAATATGCTCCTGCAGCCACGTCTCAGTAAAACACATGAGGCTGCATTCACGGTACTCTCGCTGTGTTCGTGTCAATGCCGCAAGTTCATCCACCTTGTTTGCCAATGACCTCACATTCCCCATGATGATTGATGGAATAAAAGGTTTAAATCTCCTTCTCCTGGCTCTTCGTAATACACCGGCCCTGCACCCCCGGCGTCTCCTTCTCAACTCCCTGGGGATTTGATGCCTTGATCCCGACAGTAGTGGTGGTTTGGAGAGCGCTATCAGCTGGTCCTGAAGGTACACAATACTGCCCGCTTTGACATTATCTTCCGTGTATGTTATAAAAACAATAAAAAAGTATTAAAATTGCACAAGCCACTTAGTATCCATATCTTGCACTACTAAGGACGTAGCATAAAACATATAAACGCGACATGAAATGCAACTCAAAAATACTCGACAAACTCCACACAGAGTGAGAGCTGCTGCAACAGGCTGCCATCAGCACGGCGCCATTTTATAGTGTGTTTATAGTACATTTTATAGATGTAACAAAGACACCAAAGAGAACACTGAAGGAGCTTCAGAGATCCACAACAAAGATGTGAGTATCTGTCCATAGGGCCACTTTAAGCCATACACTCCACAGACCGAGGCTTTATGGAGGAGTGGCCAGGAAAAACCAAAAAACAAAACAAAACATTGCTTAAAGAAAGAAAGAAAAAAAACACATTTGGAGTTTACCCAACAGCATATAGCAGACTCCCCAAACACATGGAAGAAGATTCTCTGATCAGATAAGACTAAAATTGAACTTTTTGGCCATCATGGAAAACGCCATTTGTGGTGCAAACCCAACACTTCCCATCACCCTGAGAACACCATTCCTACAGTGAAGCATGGTGGTGGTAGCATCATGCTGTGGGGATGTTTTTCGTCTGCAGGGACAAGAAAGCTGGTCAGGATTGAAGGTAAGATGGATGGCACTAAATACAGAGCAATTCTGGAGGAAAACCTGTTTGAGTCAGCTAGAGGTTTGAGACTGGGATGAAGGTTCACGTTGCAGCAGGACAATGACCCGAAACATATTGTTTGAGCAACACTGGAGTGATTTAAAGGGAAACGTTTAAATGTCTTGGAATGGCCTAGTGGGCAGCACGGTGGTGTAGAGGTTAGCACTGTCACCTCACAGCAAGAAGGTTCTGGATTCAAGCCCAGTGAGGGCCTTTCTGTGTGGAGTTTGCATGTTCTCCCCGTGTCTGCGTGGGTTTCCTCTATGGGGTGCCAAGTGTCACCGGGCCCATTTCGTGGACGAAATGCATTTCATATGACAAAATGGAGAAAATGAAGATGAAATTATAAAACACCGTGATGCCTTTCGTCCACGGAATGCACACATCATTTTTCATTATGTCCACGAAATGATGAAGACAGTATGTCATTTCGTGTGTGTGAAATCATGAAATGCATTTTGTCAATCATGGAATGCATTCCCTATATCGCGAAATTCATGGTGTCAATCACGACATATATTTCATCCACAGAATGCATTCTGTACATCACAACATGTATTTCGTCCACAGAATGCATATGATGCATCACGAAATTAATTTTGTCAATGACAGAATGCATTTCGTCCATCACGAAATGCATTTCGTCCTACGAAATGCATTCTGTGATGGATGAAATGCATTTCGTGATGGACGAAATGCATTTCATCCGACGAAATGCATTTTGTGATGACGAAATGCATTTCTTCCACAGAATGCAGTATGGTAGATCACGAAATGAATTTCGTCAACCACAGAATGCATTTCGTCGGACGAAATGCATTTCGTCCATCACAGAATGCATTTCGTCGGACGAAATGCATTTTGTCGGACGAAATGCATTTTGTGATGGACAAAATGCGTTCTGTCATTGACGAAATTCATTTCGTGATGCATCATATGCATTCCGTGGACGAAATACATGTTTTGATGTACAGAATGCATTCTGTGGACGAAATATATGTCGTGATTGACACCATGAATTTCGTGATATAGGGAATGTATTCCGTGATTGACAAAATGCATTTCGTGATTTCACACACACGAAATGACATACTGTCTTCATCATTTCGTGGACATAATGAAAAATGATGTGTGCATTCCGTGGACGAAAGGCATCACGGTGTTTTATAATTTCGTCTTCATTTTCTCCATTTCGTCGTATGAAATGCATTTCATCCACGAAATGGGCCCGGTGACACTTGGCACCCCATATTCCTCTGGGTGCAGGTTAGGTTAATTGGTGGCTCTAAATTGCCCATAGGTGTGAATGTGAGTGTGAATGGTTTTGTCTCTGTGTCAGCCCTGCGATAACCTGGCAACATATCCAGGGTGTACCCCACCTCTCGCCCATAGTCAGCTGGGACAGGCTCCAGCTTGCCTGTGACCCTGTAGAACAGGATAAGCGGCTACAGATAATGGATGGATGGAATAGCCTAGTCAAAGCCCAGACCTTGAGCCAATTGAGAATATGTGGCATAACTTGAAGATTGCTGTACACCATCGCACCCCATCTAACTTGAAGGAGTTGGAGCAGTTTTGCTTTGAGGAATGGGCAAAAATCCCAGTGGCTAGATATGCTAAGCTAATAGAGACATACCCCCAGAGATTTGCAGCTGTAATTGCAGCAAAAGGTGGCTCTACAAAGTATTGACTTTGGGGGTAAATACCTATGCACACTCTAGATTTCTGTTTTTTTTTCATATTAATTATTGTTTGTGTCAATAAAAATAAAACAATTTGTGCCTTTAAATTGGTAGGCATGGTGTGTAAATGAAATGGTGCTAACCCCCCAAAAATCCATTTTAATTTCAGCTTGCAATGCAACAATAAGAGGACAAACATCAAGGGGGATGAATACTTTTCCAAGACACTGTATATATTAGCAAATAAAAATATCTTGAATATAGGAAAATTCAACTAATATTTCTCATTATTTCTTAATTTCCAGATATTATCCTCAATTCAAGCTAGAAATTATATTGGCAGTTAATTTAACTTATTTCAAATGTTTATGTCTAGAAAGAAGAAAATTATTTGCCATTAGAATGATATAATTTTAAGTTTGAAATGAATAAATTATAATTATATATTAGCATTAAGTATAAATTATAACTATATAATTATTACTTATATATTATATAATTATATATTAATATATAATTAATATATAATTAATTATATATTAATTACATATTAATTATATATTAATATATAATTATATATTAGTCCCCTCCTAGAACTGCCACCTTATTGTGGTGGAGGGGTTTGTGTGCTTGAATGATCCGAGGAGCTATGTTGTCGGGGGCATTACACCCCTGTTAGGGTCTCCTAAGGCAGACAGGACCTAGGTGACAGGCCAGACCAAGAGCAGTTCACCAAAACCCTTATGGAGAATAATCGATCAAGGACCGTGACATTGCCCGGTATGGCGCAGCCGGGGCCCCACCCTGGAGCCAGGCCCGGGGTTGGGGCTCGTATGCGAGCGCTTGGTGGCCAGACCTTTGCCCACGGGGCCCGGCCGGGCTCAGCCCGAAGCGGTGATGTGGGCCCGACCTCCTGTGGGTTCACCACCCACAGAGGTAGCCGTAGGGGGCTGGTGCAGTGTGGATTGGGCGGCAGTCGAAAGCAGGGGCCTTGATGACCTGATCCCCGAACACAGTGGCTAGCTGTTGGGACATGGAATGTCACTTCGCTGGGGGGGAAAGAGCCTGAGCTTGTGCGAGAGGTTGAGAGGTACCGGCTAGAGATAGTCGGGCTCACCTCCACGCACAGCTTGGGCTCTGGAACCCAGCTCCTCGAGAGGTGCTGGACTCTCCACTTCTCAGAAGTTGCCCATGGTGAGCGGCCGCGGGCTGTTGTGGGCTTGCTTATAGCTACCCAGCTCAGCCACCATGTGTTGGAGTTTACTCCAGTGAACAAGAGGGTTGCCTCTCTGCGCCTTCGGATTGGGGCGAGGGCTCTTGCTGTGGTTTGTGCCTACGGGCCGAATAGCAGTATAGAGTATCTGGCCTTCTTGGAGTCCCTGGGAGAGGTATTGAGAGGTGCTCAGACTGGGGACTCCATTGTTCTACTGGGGGACTTCAATGCTTATGTGGGCGGCGACAGTGACACCTGGAGGGGTGTGGTTGGGAGGAACGGCCTCCCCGATCTGAACCCGAGTGGTGTTTTGTTATTGGACTTCTGTGCTAGTCACGGTTTGTCCATAATTAACACCATGTTCGAGCATAGGGGTGTCCCTAAGTGCATGTGGCACCAGGACACCTTAGGTTGGAGGTCGATAATTGACTTTGTTGTCGTTTCATCTGATCTCCAGCCCTATGTCTTGGACACTCGGGTGAAGAGAGGGTCTGAGCTGTCAACTGATCACCACCTGGTGGTGAGTTGGATCCGCTGGTGGAGGAGGAAGCCGGACAGACCTGGCAGGCCCAAACGTATGGTGAGGGTCTGCTGGGAACGTCTGGCCGAGCACTCTGTCGGGGAGGTCTTTAACTCCCACCTCCGGGAGAGCTTCTCCCAGCTTCCGAGGGAGGCGGGGGACATTGAGTCTGAGTAGACCATGTTCTCTACCTCCATTGTAGACACAGCTGTTTGGAGCTGTAGCCGCAAGGTCTCCGGTGGTGGACACTGGAAGTAAGGGATGCCGTCAAGCTGAAGAAGGAGTCCTATCAGGCCATGTTGACCTCTGGGACTCCTGAGGCAGCTGATGGGTATCAGCAGGCCATGCATGCCGCAGCTCGGGCAGTTGCAGAGGCAAAAACTCGGAACTGGAAGGAGTTCGGGGAGGCCATGGAGAAGGACTATTGGTCGGCCTCGAAGAAATTCTGGCAAACCGTCCGGCACCTCAGGAGGGGGAAGCAGTACTCTGCCAACACTGTTTACAGTGCGGGTGGGGAGCTGTTGACCTTGACTGGGGACATTGTCGGGCGGTGGAAGGAATACTTTGAGGATCTCCTCAATCCCACCGTCATGTCTTCCATTGAGGAGGTGGAGGCTGATGACTCAGAGGTGGACTCGTCCATTACCCAAGCTGAAGTCACTGAGGTAGTTTGTAAGCTCCTCGGTGGCAAGGCACCGGGGGTGGATGAGATCCACCCTGAGTATCTCAAGTCTCTGGATGTTGTGGGGCTGTCTTGGCTGACACGCCTCTGCAACATCGCGTGGCGGTCGGGGACAGTGCCTCTGGAGTGGCAGACTGGGGTGGTGGTCCCTCTTTTCAAGAAAGGGGACCGGAGAGTGTGCTCCAATTATAGGGGAATCACACTTCTCAGCCTCCCAGGGAAGGTTTATTCCAGGGTACTGGAGAGGAGAATTTGGCCAATAGTCGAACCTCGGATCCAGGAGGAACAATGCGGTTTTTGTCCTGGTCACAGAGCACTGGACCAGCTCTATACCCTTCATAGGGTGCTCGAGGGTTCATGGGAGTTTGCCCAACCAGTCCACATGTGCTTTGTGGATCTGGAGAAGGCATCATGATATTCTGTGGGGGGTGCTTCGGGAGTATGGGGTTTGGGACTCTTTGCTAAGGGCTGTCCGGTCCCTGTACGAACGGAGCAGGAGTCTGGTTTGCATTGCCGGCAGTAGGTCAGACCTGTTCCCAGTGCATGTTGGACTCCGGCAGGGCTGCCCTTTGTCACCAGTTCTGTTCATAAATTTTATGGACAGAATTTCTAGGTGCAGCCAGGGGCCGGAAGGAATCCTGTTTGGGAACCACAGGATTTCATCTCTGCATTTTGCAGATAATGTTGCCCTGTTGGCTTCTTCAAACCAGGACCTTCAGCATGCACTGGGGCGGTTTGCAGTCAAGTGTGAAGCGGCTGGGATGAGAATCAGCACCTCCAAGTCCGAGGCCATAGTTCTCAACCAGAAAAGGGTGGCTTGCCCTCTCCAGGTTGGTGGAGAAGTCCTGCCTCAAGTGGAAGAGTTTAAGTATCTTGGGATCTTGTTCACGAGTGAGGGAAGGATAGAGCGTGAGGTCGGCAGGCAGATCGGTGCAGCCTCCGCAGTGATGTGGTCACTTTACCGGTCCATTGTGGTGAAGAAGGAGCAGAGCCAAAAGGCGAAGCTCTAGATTTACCGGTCGATCTACGTTCCGACTCTCACCTATGGTCATGAGCTTTGGGTAATGACTGAAAGAACAAGATCATGGATACAAGCGGCCAAAATGAGTTTCCTTCGCAGGGTGGCTGGGTGCTCCCTTAGAGATAGGGTGAGAAGCACAGTCACTCAGGAGGAGCTCAGAGTAGAGCTGCTGCTCCTCCACATCAAGAGGAATCAGCTGAGGTGGCTCGGGCATCTCTTTCAGATGCCTCCTGGACGCCTCCCTGGGGAGGTGTTCCAGGCATGTCCCCCTGGGAGGAGGCCCCGGGGAAGACCCAGGACACGCTGGAGGGACTATGTCTCACGGCTGGCCTGGGAACACCTCGGTGTTCTTCCCGAGGAGCTGGCCGAGGTGTCTGGGGAAAGGGAAGTTTGGGCTTCCATGCTCAGACTGCTGCCTCCGCGACCCGGCCCCGGATAACCGGAAGAAGACGAGGCGAGATGAGATGAGATATTAGCACATCTCAAAAAAATTAGAATACCATGAACAAGTTCAATTTTTTGTAATTTAATTTAAAAAAGGGAAGCTTTCATATATTCTATATTCATTCCATGTAAAGTGAAATATTTCAAACTTTTTTTTTATTTAATTTGACAGCTCCTATGACAGTATGCCATCTTATCTCATCAGCCTCAATCTGACAAATAGAATTTTATGTAATTATAAAAAGAGTAAATTTTACTTTTATAAAAAAATAGCAAATTCATAATATGACACCATTAACTAATTAATAATTTAAATAATTCATATGCAAATATATCACATCAAAATATACTTTTCCTGGTTGCTAATCTAGCTACCTGGTTCTGAATTAACATCACACCAAAGAAATTGAACTGCTCCTGAAGCTCCCTCACCATACATGCTCTGAATGATAACAATTGATGTGATCAAGATCAAATAAAGAAAGGACTACTATTAGTGCGAGAGTGAACTAAATGTAATATTGACTTTTTGCCAGCTGTAAAAAGCAGTATTGTTTGGCAATACTTGGATGAGAAGTAGTGGCCACCCAATACCAATGGCAGCCAATCATTTTACATGCACTAAACATAAATACTCTATGATGAATTTTGTAAAAAACAAAACAATACAAACATAATACCACGCTGAGTGTTACTAGGTTCCATGAGCAGTGTTGGGTAATGAAAACTTGTAATATTGACAAGAGATGTAATCAGTAACCTTATAGATTACTTAAAAAGTGTGTTCCCCTTTCCATCAAAGGAAATAGATACTCTTGCTCAATTCTTTCATCAGTGGTCACAGCTGTACTGAGAATGGACCACCACCAAAATAATATAGTGAGGGGAAATAGGTATTCGGACAGGTTTTTTTTTTTTTAATATAATATCCTTCCAGTGTATATATCCACTTTAAATTTACATACAAAATGTATTTAGACTTTTAAACAAAAATTCATCAGCATAAACAAATATTTAAAAAATTACATTGATTACATTAAAGAGAAAAACATTCAGACAACAAAAATCACCAAGATTAGTATTTTTATTTTTTAATTTTTTTGCAAAGCTTGTTGGCAATAACAGCTTCAAAATGTCTAAGGTAATAACTAATTAGCTTTTTCCTCATTGTGGATTAATATCAGCCCATTCCTCTGGGCAAAGTGTCTTCAATCCCCTAAGGTTATGAGGGTCTCTCTGATGGAATCAGTATTTCAAGTCCTCCATAAATTTTCAATGGGATTCAAGTCAGGAGATCAACTAGACCATGCAAGGCCTTCTTGAGTTATTTTGGCTGTATGTTTAGAGTAGAAACATTGTCTTGTTGAAAAATCCATCTTCTCAGTTTCTCAGATTCAGTTTCTTCTCCTCTTCTGATATGTCCCAGTACATCTCTCCATTCATGATTCCTTTGATGACGTAATGCATCAGTAGCATTTGCAGAGAAGCAGCCTCGTATCATGATGCTCCCACCTCCATATTTCACTGTGGTATAGTGTTCTTGTGATCATATGCACAACCCTTCTTTCTCCAAACATAAGTTGGATTATTACTGGATTTCTGTTTTTCTTTTGTTTGACCATTATATTGCTCCACAAGAATTCTGCTTTGACTAAATGCTTTTAGATGCACATCTCTGTGCTTCTTTTTTAGCAGAGTAGTTTTATGTGAGACATAGCAACAGAGATTGCAGTGTAGTTATTTGTGTAACTGTTGAACCTGCTGCTTTTTAGATTGTCCTGCAACTCTTTTTGACTGACTGCTGGCTTCTCTCTTACCTTCCTGCATAGTTTGAGAGTTTTCCCAAACATTAGCAACATGTTTTATAATGTAAATTCTCAGAGGACAGCATATATATATTTAGAACTTGATTTATTTTCATGTAATCTTTAAATATACACACACCAAACACTTTATTAGGAACATGATACAGTACTAATACTGGGTAGGTCCTCCCTTTATGCTTAAAACAGCCTCAGTTCTTCATGACATGGCCTGGTCTATGCTGTCATGACTGCATCACAATTTCAGCAGATTTTGCAGTTGCATTTTCATGATATGAATCCCCCATTCGACCACATCCCAAATGTGTATTCATTTCATGTAAAGTGAAATATTTCAAGCCTTTTTAATTTAAATTTTGATGATTATGGCTTACAGCTCATGAAAATCAGAAATCCATTTTCTCCAAATATTACAATATTTCCAAAGATCAATCAAAACAGGATTTACAACACAAAAATGTCCAACTTCTGAAAAGTATGTACATTTATACATTCTAAAATCTCCTGGTAGATGGCTGCATTGACTTTGGACTTGATAAAACACAGTGGACCGACACCAGCAGATGATGTGGCACCCCAAATCATCACAGACTACAAAAACTTCATACTGGACTTGAAACACCTTGGATTTTGTGCCTGTCCACTCCTCCTCCAGACTAGGACTATCCACCCATCCATTATCAGTAGCCACTTGTCCTGTAGAGGGTCGCAGGCAAGCTGGAGCTTATCCCAGCTGACTATAGGTGAGAGGCAGGGTACACCCTGGACAAGTCACCAGGTCATCAGAGGGCCAACACATAGAGACAAACAACCATTCACACTCACATTCACACCTACAGTCAATCTGGAGCTACCCATTAGCCTAAGCTGCATGTCTTTGGACTGTAGGGGAAACTGGAGCACCTGGAGGAAACTCAGACACGGGGAGAACATGCAAACTCCACACAGAAAGGCCCCCATTGGCCGCTGGGCTCAAACCCAGAACCTTCTTGCTGTGAGGCGACAGTGCTAACTACTACACCACCGTGCCACCCCTTCTAGGACCTTGATTTCCAAATTAAATGCAAAATTTATTTTCATCTGAAAAGAAGAATTTGGGCCACTGAGCAACAGTTCAGTTCTTTCTTTCCTTAGCCCATGTAAGATGCTTCTGATGTTGTCTCTGGTTCTGGAGTTACTTGATATTCAGAAAGCGACAGTTGTAGCCCCTTTCCTGAAGACGTCTATGTATGGTGGCTCTTGATGCACTGACACCAGCCTCAGTCTGCTCCTTGTGAAGCTTTCCCAAGTTCCTGAATCAACTTTTCTGGACAATCCCCTCAAGGCTGCAGTCATCCCTGTTGCTTGTGCACCTTTTCCAGCCAGCCTTTTCAGCAATGACATGCTGGGGTTTACCCTCCTTTTGGAGGGTGTTATCATCATCTTCTGGACAACTGTCAAGTCAGCAGTCTTCCCCATGATTGCGGTTGCATGTACTGAACTAGACTGAGAGATACACAGTATTTATTCTGTTTCACTCAAACTCAAAATGAAATGCTCTAATATTTTGAGATTTTTTAAACATTTTTTTTGCACTGTATGCCATAATTATTGAATTAAAATAGACAGATGCTTGAAACATTTTAGTTTACATGTAATGAGTCAAGAATATATTCAATTTTCACTTTCTTAAATAGCTGATGGAAAATATTGAACTTTTTCATGACATTCTAATTGTTTGAGATGCACTAGTATTGGATTCAGATCTGGTGACTGGGAAGGTTAATGAAGGACACAGAACATGTTCTTTGTGACATGGTGCATTATCATGCTGGAAGTAACCATAAGAAAATGGATAAATTCTGGCCCTGAAGGAATGCCTATGGTCAGCAACTATACTGAAATGGTGTGTGGCATTCAAGCAATGACTGGTTGGTATTAACGTTCCCAAAATTTGCCAAGAAAATATTCCCCACACCATTACACTACCTCTACCAGCCTGGATTGTTGACCCAAGACAGGTTCATGGATTCATGCTGTTGGCTTTAAATTCTGACCCTAACATCAATGTGTCTCAGCAGAAATTAATCAGACCAGGCTACATTTTTCCAGTCTTCAACTGCCCAGTTTTGGTGAGCCTGTGCTCACTGCAGCTTCAGTGTTCTGTTCTTGGCTGACAGAAGTGGAACCTATTGTGGACATCTCTGTTGTAGCCCACCCAACTCAAGGTTTAATGTGTTGTGCATTCTGAGATGCTTTTCTGCTCACCACAATTGTAAAGAGAGATGATCTGAATTAGTGTAGCCTTTCTGTCAGCTTGAACTAGTCTGGCCATTCTCTGCTGTCCTCTCTCATCAACAAGGTCTTTCCATACACAGAACTGATGCTCACTGGATAGTTTTCCTTTATTGCATCATTCTCTGCAAACTCTACAGACTGTTGTTTGTGAAAATCCAAAGAGATCAGCAGTTATAGAAATACTGAAACCAGCCTCTCTGGCACCACGAATCATGCCATGATCAAAATCACTGCAATCACATTTACCCCCCATTCTGATAGTTGATGTGAACATTACCTGAAGCCCTTTACCTGTATCTGCATGATTTTATACACTGTACTGCTGCAATATAATAGGCCAATTGCAACCCCTATTCCAAAAATAATTGTAAAACAAATAAAAACATAATGCGATGATTTGCAAATCATGGCAACTGTATATTGCTTTGAAAATTGTACAAAGACAACATATCACATGTTTGAGAAATTTTATTCTTTTTTGAAAAATATACTGTATGCTCATTTTGAATTCCATGCCAGCAACACATTTCAAAAAAGTAGGGACAGGAGCATGTTTACCACTGTGTTGCATCACTGCCTTAAGAAAAATAGGCAAGTGTAAGGCTATGAGCAACTTTGACAAGGAAGTACAACTGGTGAACTGGTAACAGGGTCATGGGTGCCCAAGGCTCATTGACACATATGGGAAGTGAAGGCTAACCCATCTGGTCTGATCCCACAGAATAACTACTGTAGTACAGATTGCTGAAAAAGTTAATGCTTGCTATAATAGAAAGGTATCAGAACACACAGTGCATTGAAGCATGCTATGTATGGGGCTGCATAGCCACAGACCAGTCAGAGTGCCCATGCTGACACCTGTCCACTGCCGAAAGTGCCTACAATGGGCACGTGAGCATCAGAACTAGACCATGGAGCAATGAAAGAAGGTAGCCTGGTCTGATGAGTCATGATAAAGAGTTCAAGGTGTTGACTTGGCCTTCAAATTTTCCAGACCTCAGTCTGATTAAGCATCTGTGGGATGTGCTGGACAAACAAGTCTGACCCATGGAGGGCCAACCCTCACAACTTACAGGAATTAAAGGATCTGTTGCTAATGTCTTAGTGCCAGATACTATAGCACACCAGGTCTTGTGGAGTCCATGTCTCAGTGGGTCAGAACTGTTTTGGTGGCACAAGGGAGAGTGACACAATATTAAGCAGGTGGTTTTAATGTTATGGCAGACCCATGTATATGTATCATATAGGCAGCAACTCATAATTGTGTACCTACAAAGTCAACCAATAGGTTTCAAGATACATCTTTATGATGTGCATGGTTCTAAACTGCCCAATGGCTCTAGAATTCTCCTCTTTGAGGATCCAGACGCCCTCAGCGCATCTCCACTGGTTGGCAACTCTTCCTTTCCTCCAAATCACCTTCAGCATCTGCCAAACCTGGTGGAGGAGTCTTGGGCAGCATTTATACACGCTGTATGTTATTCTGCTCGGTCCTGGAGCAGAGGCTGATCTTGCTGCCTTAATGACTGGTTGGATCTCTTTTCAGCTTGGTTCTTTCAGGTTGAACTCAAATGATGGAGGATCTGGGTTTATTAGGGCTTTGTTGTAACCAAGCTCCTGCTTTCTTACAGGGTCACTGAGGGTATTGTGCAGGTGGGTATTGATTTCATCCAGCAAACACTCGAGGTGGCCACTCCATTTATCACCAAGCAGCTTCTTGGTAAAACCAAAGGGGTTGGTGATGAAAGATGCCCTCTTCTTGGCTCTTTCCTTTCCCCGCCTCCTTCACCACTCCGCTCTTTGAAGGGCCATGAGCTTTTTCCTGAGGATGTCTTGCAGCTCCGCAAGTGGCTCATGTTCCTATTCATCTGTGACCATGTACTGCTTCTTGAGGGTTCTAAGCTCAGTCCATAGCTGATGTATTGTAGCCACTCTATGGTTCTTGTTGTAAGGTCTCTTGCTGGGCTCTGGTTCTGTGTGGCTGAACCTCTCCGATGCATAGGTGACAATGATGGTTGTCATCACCTGCAGCCATCTCTCTACATCAACCTTAGCTGTTATCTGTATGATCCCACAGACATCTTCCTCAAACTGGTGCCACTTGTTCTTGTTGCTTGCACGGGGCCATTTGATCCGCTGTTGAATGACCCTACCTGGACTTGTTACTGCAGGTATTTGGAGGGGCTGGGCTCTGTGGGGTGAGTCCTGGCTGGGCTCCTCCTGTGTCTCACCAGAAACTAGTCCTGTGCATTGCACCTGTCTTTCCTTATCCAGACATTTCATCCTGGCTTGATGAATTTTTAGCCCATGTGGATTTTTGCAAACTTTGCCACAGACACATCTTGTTTCAGTTGTCATCTGGCCTCTTCCCAGATGTCACTGGTTGAGCCAGAAAATAAGGTTTCAAGATACATCTTTATGATGTGCTGGGATGCATCCTCAGTGAATACAGTCAGTATGTATGACAAATGAGAGAAAATCAGTGTAATCCTGTAATCTATCTTCTGTGAACAATTATACATTTTGTTTATAGATTGCTCTATATACATATAATGGTCTTATCATGGTCTACTAGGCCAATATCTAAAAATAATTATCACAATATTCCTTCATTAAAATATTGTGGTAATTGATCATATTGCTAATAAGGTAAAAGCCAGAGACTCGCAAACATTGAATCTCTGCTCCTGTATCCAAGTACACCATCCTGAAAGCTCAAGAATGCACCTCTCATACCTTGCTTTGCAGCCACAATAATGGTAATAGGAAATTAAAGGCATTATTAGGATATTAAAGCAATATCACACAAGCAAGACTGTTGTACTGGTACACATGCATCATGATTGCAAGTGGTTTATTGCTTTTCTAGAACAGTTCTATAAACCAGAAATTAATATTTAGTAGCTGACATTTCACACATAATATAGCCAAATATTTTGTTTATTTTTGCTCCATCAATGAAAATACTCCTCAAAGAAGCCACAGTTGGATAAAGTGGTGAGTGTTACCATGTCAATGCACAGACTGACTGACAGCCCACAGTAAGTGTGTGGCAGTGGGGGCATGGTCAAGTGTTGGTCTGTGACCGGAGGGCGGAGTCAGGGAAGGTAAGTGGCAGAATCACTACACCTGATGTGAATTAACCTGTGTTTGTGTGTTTTCCCAGCAACCACACCCTATACAAGGAGAGAGAGGGCAGAGGAAGGGCTCTCTCCCGAACCAGATGTCTTATGTGTGTGTGTATGCATGTGGCTGGGAGAGTGTACGTGTGTGTCACTGAAAAGTGCAAGAATAAAAAGTTTTTGGAACTTAGTTCTGGGCTGCTGCCCTTCTGTGCTCCACCCACCCGCTCTGAAGTCTACAGTGGTGCCAAAACCCGGGATCCGAGCACAGAAGAGAACAGCCCCATGGAGTCCTCCCCCTTCGCAGACCTGATCCACGCCCTCACCACGGCCCAACAGAGCCAGCACCAGGCGCTGCTCACCCTCCAAAAAGAGCAAGAACAACGGTTCGAGGCCCTGGTGCTGGCGCAACAGGAGGATCGTCAGGCGGTCCGGCACCTCCTCGCGTCGGCGGGGTCCACCATCTCCACCGCTGCGGACCCCCTCCACCTCACCCCAAAGAAGATGGGCCCGCACGACGACCCCGAGGCCTTCCTCACGTTATTTGAACAAGCAGCAGAAGCCTCGGGGTGGCCGGTGGAACAGCGAGCGGCGTGCCGCCTCCCCCTGCTAACGGTCAAGGTGCAGCTGGCCGCGCTACAGCTCCCTGCTGACAGCCGGCTGGTCTACGCGGATCTGTGCCGGGCTGTCCTCCAGCGTGTGGGGCGCACCCCAGAACAACATCGTCAGCGCTTCCGCGCTCTGCGCATAGAGGAGGTCGGCCGCCCATTCGCGTTTGGCCAGCAACTCCGGGATGCCTGCAGGCGGTGGCTGAGGGCTGACAACCGCAACGCCGAGGGAGTCATTGACTTGGTGGTGCTGGAGCAGTTCATCGCGCAACTTCCCAAAGGAACGGCGGAGTGGGTCCAGTGCCATCGCCCGGCGTTGCTGGATCAGGCCATCGAGTTGGCGGAGGATCATTTGGCGGCTGTTCCCGCAGCAGGATCACAGGTCCCCTCTTCACTTCTCTCCTCTCTCCCCCTCCCCTTCTGTGTCTTGTCCTCGCCCCGTTCCCCCACCACGGAGGCGGGGGCTGGCTCCCTCACAGCTGGTCTGCCGCCCCCGCAGTGCCCTCCCGTTTCCCACTTCCGTGTCTGTCTCCCCCCCCCCCAGGTGAGTGAGCCCCAGAGTACCGGTGCAGAGAGAAAGCCCGGGCCGGTTTGCTGGCGCTGCGGGGAGCTGGGCCACCTCCAACAGCAGTGCTTGGTGATGGAAGTGGGCGTGGTGGTTCGGATCCCCGACGTGCCAGGAGCTGCCCTCGATCGGGCCGGAGCATATCGCATACCGGTGAGTATCCAAGGGGATACGTATCAGGCTTTGGTGGAACCCCAGATACCGTACTTCCACCCGCCCAATCGCACACTTTTTCGGGTTAGCTGTGAGGCCCGCTCGCCTCAGCGACTCTAGAACAGCCCTCAGGTGTTCCAAGTGCCGCGGCCAATCATGACTGTAGATTATTATGTCATCTAGATAGGCGGCTGCATAGGCAGCATGAGGGCGGAGGACCCTGTCCATAAGCCGCTGGAACGTAGCGGGCGCCCCAAATAACCCAAAGGGGAGCATGATGAATTGGTGTAAACCAAACGGTGTGGAAAAGGCCATTTTCTCTCGGGATAGAGGAGTCAAGGGGATCTGCCAATATCCCTTGGTTAGATCCAGTGTTGAATAAAAGCAAGCAGCGCCTAACCGATCAAGTAACTCATCAATGCAAGGCATTAGGTACACGTCAAATTTAAACACTGTGTTGACCTTTCTATAGTCCACACAGAACCGGACTGACCCATCAGTCTTGGGAACCAGGACCACTGGGCTGCTCCAGTCACTGTGGGACTCCTCGATTATGCCCATTTTGAGCATGGCCTTGAGTTCATCCTGAACCACCTTTTTCTTGTGTTCGGGCAAGCAGTAAGGGTGGCTATGCACTACCACCCCCGGGGGCGTTTCAATGTGGTGTTCTATGAGGTGGGTACGACCCGGAAGGGGCGAGAACACGTCGGAAAATTCCTTCTGCAACTTGGCTACCTCCGTGAGTTGGGTCGGTGAGAGGTGGTCTCCACAAGGGACCGGAGTGGTCTGCGAAGTTATCTTTTTTACCTCCGGTCCCAGCTCCGCCTTCTCTGGGACGACCGACGCCAACGCCACGGGGACCCCCTCATTCCAGCGTTTTAAAAGGTTGAGGTGGTATACTTGCAGTGCCCCGCCCCTATCCGTTTGCTTTACCTCATAGTCGACGTCCTCGACTCGCCGTGTGACCTGGAAGGGCCCTTGCCACTTGGCGACTAATTTAGAACTCGACGTGGGCAATAATACGAGTACTTTTTCTCCCGGCGTGAATTCTCTAAGGCGCGTGCCCCTGTCGTACAGCCGGCTTTGACGTTCTTGTGCCTGCCATAAATTCTCCTGTGTTAATTGCATGAGGGTGTGGAGTTTTGCGCACAGATCAAGAACATACTGGATTTCATTTTTACTCAGTGAAGGTCCCTCCTCCCAATTTTCCCGCAGCACATCCAGAATGCCACGCGGCTTACGCCCATATAATAATTCGAAGGGAGAAAACCCTGTGGAGGCTTGCGGGACCTCTCGTACTGTGAACAACAGGGGTTCGAGCCATTTATCCCAATTACGTGCATCTTCACTAACAAATTTCCGGATTATGTTTTTGAGTGTCTGGTTGAATCGCTCTACTAATCCATCCGTTTGTGGGTGATATACACTGGTGCAGATGGACTTAATCCCCAGTAACCCATACAGCTCGTGCATTGTGCGTGACATAAACGAGGTGCCTTGGTCTGTCAGGATTTCTTTCGGAATCCTGACCCGGGAGATAACGCGGAAGAGTGCTTCCGCAATACTGCGTGCTGAGATATTGCGGAGAGGCACTGCCTCCGGATATCGCATTGCATAGTCCACCAGAACTAAAATAAAGTGATATCCCCATGCTGACCGATCTAATGGCCCGACGAGGTCCATCCCAATTCGCTCAAACGGGGTCTCGATTAGAGGAAGAAGGCGCAACGGTGCTTTTGGAGTGGCCGCGGGATTTACTAATTGGCATTCACGGCACGCCGCACACCACCGACAGACATCCCCGCGAATCCCAGGCCAATAGAACCGGGCCATTATTCGGGCTAGTGTTTTGTCTTTCCCCAAGTGTCCAGCCATGGGATTAAAGTGAGCCGCATGGAATACGAGTTCCCTACGGCTCTTTGGGATTAACAACTGGGTTACTCGTTCCTTGGTTTGAGTGTCCTGCGTCACTAGGTACAATCTATCTTTAATAATGGCAAAATAGGGGAAGGTTGGCGCTGCGCTTGGCTGAAGAGTTTGACCATCGATTACTCTCACTTGGTCAAACGCATGCCGCAGAGTCTCGTCTCGCGACTGCTCTAACGGGAAATCCCCAAGAGAATCCCCGAGAGAGGGAGGAGGAGCGGAGTGCTCCTCACTCTGACACGGTGTTGACGCAGACGGCTCTGTGACAGCTTCTCCAGCCAATGCCACACTAGGATCTTCCCGTGATCTACTAGGGCAGGACCCGCTGCATGTTAAATACTCCATTAATTCTTTAAATCCCAGCCAATCAGTACCCAAGATCAACGAGTGGGTAAGACGAGGATTAACCGCCGCCTTCATTTTATACATTTGGCCCCGGAATAGAATATGGACAGACACTAGAGGGTAATGGTGAACATCCCCGTGCACACACAACACTTTCACCACTTGTGCTCCCCCCAATGCCTCACCTTGCACCAGGCGTTGGTGAATTGAGGTCTGATTGCAACCGGAATCCACCAAAGAGTGATATGTATCCCCTTGAATACTCACCGGTACGCGATACGTTCCGGCCCGATTGGGGGCGGTTTCCGGCGTGTCGGGGATCTGGATGACAGCCCCCACCTCCCTTGCGGGACTCTGATTCGGGAGACGCTCCGATTCCCCGCCGCGCCAGCACACCGGCCCAGGCTTTCTCTCTGCACTGGTGTTATGGGTGTCACTCACCTGAGGGGGAGACAACACAGACACAGAAGAGGGAGATAGGAAGACACCACAGGTGCGACGGGCAGGCTGGGGAGGAGCCAGCCGCCGCCTTTGTGGCAGGGGAAGGGGGTGGAGAGGGGGACAAGAGACAGGAGAGAGAGAGGGAGAGAGAGGGGGAAGAGAAGCGAGAGGAGGTGCCTCGTCTGCTTGCCATCAGAGCCGCCTCCAGATGGTCCTCTGCCAGCTCGATGGCTTGTTCCAGTGACGCCGGGCGGTGACACTGGACCCATTCCGCCGTTCCTTCCGGAAGTTGAGAGATAAACTGCTCTAGTGCCACCAGATCGATGATCTCCTCGGCGTCGCGGTCTTCTGCCCTCAGCCACTGCCGGCAGGCGTCCTGGAGTTGCTGGCTGAATGCAAACAGCCGGCCGACCTCCTCCAGTGTCAGCATCTGGAAGCGCTGACGGTGTTGCTCCGGGGAGCAGCCGAGCCACTGCAGGATGGCTTTCCTCAGGTCTGCAAAGACCAGCCGGCTGTCAGCAGGGAGCTGCTGCGCTGCGAGCTGCACCTCGCCAGTTAAGAGTGGGAGGAGGCGTGCTGCGCGCTGCTCCAGCGGCCACCCTCATGCCTCGGCTGTTTGCTCAAAGATGCGGTCCCATCTTCGTGAGGGTGGCGGCAGCGGCGGCCAGCGGCCCTGCTGACGTGAGCCGGTGCTGGAACGCCTGGCGATCTTCCTGCTGGGCCAGCATCAAGGCTTCAAAGTGCTGCTGCTGCTCCTTCTGGAGGGTGATCAGCTCTTGATGCTGGTTCTGCTGGGTGGTAGCGAGGGCAAGGATGAGCTCTTTGAATGGGGAGGACTCCATGGGGCGGTTACCTTCTGTGCGTCCTAGGTTTCGGCACCACTGTAGTAAACCCCGGTGTGGGTGGAGCACAGAAGCACGGCAGGCGAGAGTTTGTGTTTACACACACGCACTTTATTCGGCTTTCTTTCTTTCTTTCTTTCTTTCTTTCTTTCTTTCTTTCTTTCTTTCTTTCTCACGCACTCACTCACTCACTCACTCACTCACACAAGTGTTGTGGTCGGGGAGAGCCTCTTCTCTCCTCTCCCCCTCCCTTTATACTCCATCCCTGCAACAAACAAACACACACACACACACACACACACACACACACACACACAAATTGACATCAGGTGTAATGACCTAGCCACTTACCTTCCTCGATCCTGCCCTCCATTCACAGACTGCTGCTTGGCCACGCCCCCGCTGCCACAGTGATCAACAAATATAATTTTAAAAAAAGCACTACAGCCAGTTGGGTTTTATTCCCATCATAATTATAGTTGGTGTGTCCTGCTGTTATGGATACAGTGTGTGTTCTTAATAGCAACACAAAACATGCTCCGGGCAGCATTTTTCCATGCTACTATATCTATTAGTTCTTTTCTCTGATGCACCATGGGTGGTTATTGCCTGTCAAACATCAGGTCTTGTGTCAATCAGCAATGATATCTGATTAAAGTTTAGCTGAGAATACTAGATATACTGCAGAAAAGCACACACAGTGCTTTTATGCACTTTTTGGGCATAGTTAATAGATTGGGCTTTGGTGACATAAAAAATTTAATCAGGTAATCCATAAAAAGTAACTATAATCTGATTATGCATATATTGAAACCCTATTCTGTTCACAAGTAACAAATATTTGTAACCAGATTACAAAAGCCACATTACATATAATATGGTGCTATCCTTCCTGACCATTCCATAAGTTATGAAGTGGTTCAACAAATCATGCAACTTGGATTCTTTCTCCTCAAAATCTATTTTAGCAGTCTAAAAACACCATTTTTCTCACAGTCTTGAAGAGGTGAAAGAAATTTATGATTAGTGGTGAAAAATCTGTATCCTGACAGCAATTGTTGAGCACAGGAAGCCTACTAGTCCCCCCAACTCAGCCTCCAGCTAGTGGGTCAGATCAGGTTTCGCCAGATGGGGAAAGGGGGACAAAGTATCTTTAACACCAGTTTCAGGACTTGGGCAGTAGTCAGAAGACCAAGCCAGTGCAGGAAATCTGAGATCATTGCTGGCTCAGGCTTGGTTTACATTCTGATGAACATTTTTCTGCTGAACACAATAGAGAGACTAAAGATGTTGAGCCCTGAGGCTTAATTGCCAGGTGGTGCAACCCTGTGCTCTCAAATATATATCGAAGAGTGTGTGCTACAGTGCCTGATAAGCTGTAAACAATAAACAAGTGCTTTTAATGCCTGATGAATTCATACCCCAAAGATTCTACCTAGACCTCAACAGTTCATAATTTGGTCTATATTCGCCAGATGTTCCTGCAGCTCCTTTAATGCTGCTCTGATGTCTCCCATTTTGTCTACTTGTTGATGAGGGCATTCATGGTTGTTCCATAGTTAATCTAATGTGTTGGAAATACATTTTTATCCCAATCTTGATTGATACCTTTCAACAATGAGATGCCATACATGCATTGCAAGCTTTTTGTGGACCATGGTTTCAGCAGTCAGATGTAACCAATATGTCAAGAAAATTCTACATACACACAGCTGATCTTTATTTGAAGTTAATCAGAATCACATCATTGACAGCTATATAATAATTTTGAACACAGCTTTTAATGTAATTGGTTAATTCTGACCACAGTCACATAGACATACTGTAAGTTTTTTTCCCCTCTAAAATGTTTATCACTCAAATTTTTGTTGGCTGTTATATCACTTTGAAGGTGGAAAAAGATCTGACATGATTTATCTTGATTTCTTCCCCCATCACAAAAACCTGCAATTTTAACAGGGGTATATAGACTTTTTATATCCACTAACACACACACACACACACACACACACATACATACATATATATATATATATATATATATATATATATATATATATATATAATGTGTGTGTATGTGTGTGTATATATATATATATATATATATATATATATATATATATGTATATATATATATATATATATATATATATATATATATATATGTATGTATATATATATGTATATATATGTGTGTGTGTGTGTGTGAAACATATTAAACAAATAAAATCACAATATTTTTTCATTTAAAAAGAAAATGTATGCATAGTAACATTGTGTATTAATACCCACTACTAAAGAAAAGTTTATTGTTTTTCCAATTTTACTTAAGATATACTTCAATCTTACTGTCCCAAGAAAACAATTTATTTCAATAGCAAGTGTATAGCTGAGGACACATAACTGCCAAATCTGGCAACCTGATGTGTGAAATGTTAGACAGAGTTACATTCTCAGAAGAATGGTGCTGAAAGATGTAAATAAGAGAAATTTATAGCTCTTCTAACTAGCAAAAGAACACTATGTCCCTTCTATGAAGAAAAACCTCAAATGCTCTACTGGAATTGCCACAGCAATAAGTTTAGCTCAAAGTGCTAAAAGCTTTCATTCCCAAACAGACTCCATGACTTGACACAATGTAGGAGTGAGAGCACAGTGAACTTTCATAAGCACTCTCTCTGCTTAATGTCCAGTAGTGGAAGGAAAAATTAACTAATCTTCCGCAGTTTACTATTGCATCTCAAACAATTAGAATAGCATGAAAAAGTTCAATGTTTTCCATCAGTCATTTAAGAAAGTGAAAATTTAATATATGCTAGACTCATTACATGATAACTAAAACAAGCATTTTTCTATTTTAATTATTTAGTTAAATGAGACTTACCTGCAAGTTCAAGTTTGACTTAAATTCTATCTCATAAAGAGTAGTAACCGAGGACTGACATGAAGAACAAAGAACAAAGCCAACTGGGAGTTGACGTCACACTCATTTCTTCAAATCCTACTCATTGTGGATGAAACACAGCATAAAGACATCTCATAAAGGTAAAGAAACGTTAGTAACTGAGGTGACCGAGGACCACACAGGGAGGGGTAGGGTGGGCATGTTGGTCCTCGGTTACTATTCTTATGAGATAGAATTGAAGTCAAACTTCAACTTCCAGGTAAGTCTCGTTTAACCAAATAATTCTATCTCATAAACCGCCGTGAAGTCTTCAAAGCATGTGAGGACACTATGAATATTCCCAACAATCAACAAATAAAAGAACACACAAACAAAAGCAAAGTTTTGATGCTTCATTACAGTTTTATTCATAGCTCCAACAATTCAAACTTAACTACATCTTGATTAACTGGGGGAGATATTTCTATGAATAATTCTCAAATCGAATCGTTAACTTAAATACAAACTTATCACGGCCCCCCATAGAACAACAAAAAAAAATACAACCTACTAATGCATCACCTGTTTGTAATAAAATCTTTTAAAGGTATTAGCATTATTCTAACCTGCCCTTTGAAGAATCTCATCTAAAGGAATGACAGCTTGATAAGCAGCCATTGAGGCTGCATGCCTCATAGAGTGGGGCTTAAATACATCACTGTCTCTACCAGCCAACTGCAGTACAGTTTTGATCAATCAAGCTAATGCCTGGGGCCTGACTGCCTTGTGAGGCTTTATGGTAGAAATCAGAAGCACATCATCATGCCATAAAGTCTTTATTCACCCTATATAGTCCTCCAAACAAACATAAGGACATATGTCTGTATCCAAAGTGTACCTAGGAATAACCACAGGAGGCAATTAGGTCTACTTTGTTTTACATGCTTACTGAGGATAAACACAAATTCATCACCAGATTTCTTCAAATACTCCTTGTTAATATTCAGCTGTACTAAAGTCTGTTTCCTTTGAATGCTGACTAAAGCCAACAGCATAGTTAATTTTAAGGTGAGTTCTTTAAGAGACAACAATCTGTTTGGACTCATTGTTTTCAAAAATTCAAGTACCTGCTGCAAGTCCCAAATACCATAATACTTTCTGGATGGTGGCTTTCTCTCAAAGGCACCTTTCATGAAACAACAAACTAATGGATGTTGCCCCACTGGGATATTGTCTGCTGAAATAACACATGATAAAGCAGACCTGGCAGTGTTTAGAGCAGAACACGATAAATGCAGCTGTATATGTAAGAATTCTAGCACATCTGTCACATCAGGGGAATATGCAGCAATTTGCCTTTCACTACAGAATAGAATTCTTTCCAACTCTTCCAAGTTGCCTTGAGCCAGCACGGAAGAGTAGGCTCATAAAATCACATAACTAATGCCAAATCCAAATTCACAAGTTCAAAGGGGGCCACCTCTGGACCCTCGCCATGCGACCAGGAGGGCACATCAGCAGCCCCCGACTGGTGTGATGGGGCAAACAGGGGTTCACCCCAGCAGCCTCAGACTGGGGTGCAGCATGCGACTAGAGGATTACCACTTAAGTCTCTCAACATCTGTACATATAACATCCATACTATAAATTACTTAAATGAAGACTCGCTTGAAACTATGCTCCATGAGATAAAAGATATCAAGTGGGACATAACTGGACTAGCTGAGACTAAAATGAAAGAGTCCAAAATTGAACTCCTAGAAGAATCAGGGCATCATCTCCTCTTCTCAGGTAATGAAATTTCTAGATCTCATGGTGTTGGTTTCCTTGTCAACAAATCTTACCTGGACATCCCCTGATGGAAAACCTTGAAAACAAATTATATTTTATTATAACCAGGCACCAGTCACCATGCCAAACTATCATCGATTGTTCAGCCCTAAGTTGATCAGATATCTCTGACCACTGGCTTGTAAGATCCACCATCAAATTTAAATTCTCATGGCCAAAGAAATTAAACAGTCCTCAAAAATATGATCTAGATAAATTGAAAGATAATAACATCAAAGACTCTGTTAGGACTGGGGACTGTTTTGGCCTCTAGCGGCCGCTGTTATTTCTTTATCTTGTCATGTTTGTTTTGGCCTCTAGAGGCCGCCACTGTTTTCTGTGTTTTGTATTTGTTTTGACAGCCTTTGTTTTCATGTGCTTTTTTGCCTCACCTGTTCCTTATTTCCTGCCCCGCCTAGTTCTAATTACCCTGTGTATAAATACTTCCTCAGTTTGGTCCCTAGTCACAGAGTCTTTGTGTTGTTATCACCTGAGATCTCTGTTCTGTGTTCCTTGCCTTTGTCTTTGTGGTCTTTTGTACTTTGTTTTCTTGTGGATATTTTGGACTTTGTGTTTACCATTTTGGGATCTTCTGAGCGTTTGGATTTTTGCCTTTTCTTTTCTTATCTTTGGCTTTTTGTTTTGACTTTGAACTTTTGGATTTTTTATTTTTTCTCGTATATCTTCTGAGTGTTGGGATTATACTTTTGTTTTTTTGCATTGTAAATAAACTGTTTTTTTTTCTACTCTACTTTCGCCTCACTCCTCTGCACTTGAGTCATTCCCCTGGTGGCCTAGTGGGGGTTTGCTGGATTACTACACCAGTGACCCGGGTTCGATTCCCAGCAAAACCCTAACAGAAAGACTCCGTCATGACCGACTCAGCAGAGGCTGCTTCAACTGTCTACCCAGCCAACCTTCAGGGAATTATGGCAGCTTTAACATGCTTCGGAGCGACCATGGACACTCATGGACGAACACTCGCAAGCCAACGAGGTACTGCTTCAGCAAATTGGGAAAGCCCTGGCACAGCTGACTCCTACGCCCACATCTCCCCCTCTTGATCTTGCTCCTGCTCCACCATCTGCTCCAGTGCCTCCGGCCACGCTGCCTCCATCACCTTGCGAACCCTGCCTTCCTGCACCACAGAGGTATGGCGGCAAGCACGGTGAGTGCCAGGAGTTCCTTACCCAGTGGCAACTTACCTTTGAGCTCCAGCCTTCCACCTACACTACGGATCGCCGCAAGATTGCATATGTGATAACCTTGTTAGCTGATAAGGCACGAGCTTGGGCAACAGCTGTCTGGCAAAGACAGGGACCCGAGTGTTCTGACTTCAAGCTGTCTACAGAGGAGATGCTTCGGGTCTTCGATCAGGCAGACATCAGTAAAGATGCAGCCAGGAAGCTCATGTCCGTCCGACAGGAGGGAAGCGTTGCAGACTACGCCATCTCGTTCCGGACGCTCGCAGCAGTCAGTGGGTGGAATGAGATGGCCCTGGTTTCAGCCTTCCACCATGGTCTGTCTGACCCCATCAAAGATGGTCTGGCCTCTATCGGATGCCCAAGTGACCTCGAAACCCTGATCTCACATGCCATTCGTCTTAACAGGATTAGAGAGCGCCGCCGAGTCCTGAGCTTTCCCGGCCTCACTGCCTCGACCTGGAGCCCGTCTACCTCCTCCAGTGACTCTCCGGAGCCCATGCAAGTGGGCCGTACCCACCTCTCCACATCTGAGAGGGAGCGCAGAAGGAGGGACAAGTGCTGCATCTACTGTGGCAAGCCTGGCCACTTCCGAGCATCATGTCCCGAGCTCTCGGGAAAAGGACTGCCCCGTCCAGCCGAGGGAGGGTTGTGACGGGGCCTACCCTCTCTCCTGAACTTCCTGGCCAAGGAGTCTACATCCCAGTCTCCATCTCCTGGGGTGAGTCTGTCCACTCTTGCCAGGCCTTGTTAGACTCCAGGGCGGCTGGAAACTTTATGGACGTCCACTTCGCTCGAACTATCAATGTCCTGACTGCACCTCTTGAAGTCCCGCTGTCTGTGTCTGCTCTGGATGGCCAAGCTTTAGGTGATGGAAGAGTCACCCAAGTAACTTCTCCTGTCTTTCTCCAATCTCAAGCTCACAAAGAAGAAATATCCCTGCACCTGATTCATTCACCAGAGTTCCCAGTCATTCTAGGCTTTCCTTGGCTTACCAGCCACAACCCGTGCATAGACTGGGTAACGAGCCAGGTTGTGGAATGGGGTCCTGCATGCCATGCCTCTTGTCTGCTCTCTAGCTCTCCTGTGTCTCCTGCCGAGCCTCCTGATCTCACCGAGTTATCTCAAGTTCCCACAGAGTACTGGGATTTGAAAGAAGTGTTCAGCAAGAGTAGGGCCACCGTTCTTCCTCCGCACCGTGCCTACGACTGTGCCATCAATTTGCTCCCTGGGACTACCCCTCCTCGGGGCAGACTGTTTTCCCTCTCTCAGCCAGAACGCAAGGCCATGGAGGAATACATTAAGGACGCCCTGGTCTCTGGGTTCATTCGACCCTCCACCTCACCTGCTGGCGCCGGCTTCTTCTTTGTCAGTAAAAAGGATGGAGGACTCTGACCGTGTATTGACTACAGGGGCCTTAACAAAATCACGGTGCGCAACCGCTATCCCCTTCCGCTGATGTCCACAGCGTTCGACCTGCTCCAAGGCGCCACTGTCTTCACCAAGTTGGACTTACGGAACGCATACCACCTCATCCGTATCCGACAGGAAGACGAATGGAAGACTGCCTTTAACACCCTGTCAGGGCACTATGAGTATCGAGTTATGCCCTTCGGACTCACCAACACACCGGCAGTTATTCAGGCCCTAATCAACGACGTCTTGAGGGACATGATTAACCAGTACGTTTTCGTCTATCTCGACGACATCTTGATATTTTCCAAGACCTTACAGGAGCACCGCCACCATGTCCGCCAAGTCCTCCAGAGACTTCTACAGAACAATCTGTTTGCTAAAGCCCAGAAATGCGAGTTTCATGTCCCCGAGGTCTCCTTCCTGGGTTTTATTGTACGGACGGGACAACTCCAAATGGACCCAGCCAAGACCCTGGCCGTCCGGGACTGGCCTACTTCCAAGTCCGTTAGAGAAGTTCAGCAGTTCTTAGGATTCACTAACTTCTACCGCAAGTTTGTCAGGAACTTCAGTTCCGTAGCAGCACCCATATCAGATCTCACCAAAAAGACTGGTGGATCTTATGTCTGGTCTCCTCGGGCGGAAAAGGCATTCAAGGACCTCAAGCACTGCTTCTGCACGGCACCCATTCTGGTCCTCCCGGACACTTTCCAACCGTTCATCGTGGAGGTGGACGCCTCGGACAGTGGTGTCGGCGCGGTGCTCTCTCAACGCTCAGAAGGAAAGTTGCACCCCTGCGCTTACTTCTCCCACCACCTGAGCCCTGCAGAGTCCTGGTATGATGTGGGGGATCGAGAACTGCTAGCGGTTAAACTGGCCCTTGAGGAGTGGAGGCACTGGCTGGAGGGAGCGCAACATCCATTCCTGGTTTGGACTGACCACAAGAACCTGGAGTACCTCCAGCAAGCCAAGAGACTGAACCCACGACAGGCTTGGTGGGCCTTGTTTTTCAGTTGATTCAATTTCACCCTATCGTACCGCCCTGGCTCTAAGAACACCAAACCGGACACGCTCTCCAGGCTATTCTCGCCAAACAACAGGGAGAGTGAAGTTGGGCCTATTATCCCGGATTGTGGCCCCTGTCCACTGGGGTGTTGAGGAGGCTGTCCGACAAGCTCAACGCCAGGATCCCGGTTCTGGGACGGGGCCACCGGGCCTCCTGTATGTCCCTCATCAAGCCCAGGCCAAGGTTCTCCAGTGGGGTCATTCGTCCCCTCTCACCGCCCACCCGGGAGCTCGGAGGACCCTGGACTTATTGAAAAGACGCTTCTGGTGGCCAAGCATGGAGAAGGAAGTGAGGTCATTCGTCCTGTCCTGTGAGGTGTGCACCAGAAGCAAGAACCCACAACAGCATCCCCAGGGCCTCCTGCATCCCCTGCCCATTCCCCGGCGTCCCTGGTCCCATGTGGCAGTCGACTTCATCACGGGTCTTCCTGACTCACAAGGTAACACTGTCATATTGGTCATCGTTGACAGATTCTCGAAGGCCTGCCGCTTCATACCACTGTGCAAACTCCCTTCTGCTCTTGAAACAGCCAAACTTATTTTTAATCATGTCTTCCGAGTCTTTGGTCTCCCACAGGACATCGTCTCTGACCGGGGGCCCCAGTTCTCCTCCCGAGTCTGGCACGGGTTTTGCAAGCTCATCAGGGCCACTGCCAGCCTCTCCTCTGGGTTCCACCCCCAGTCCAATGGCCAGACGGAGAGGGTCAACCAGGACCTGGAAACCACCCTGCGTGGCCTGGTGATGGATAACCCGACATCATGGAGCACCTGGCTGCCATGGGCGGAGTACGCCCACAACACCCTGCAGTCATCGGCCACCAGGTTGTCGCCATTCCAGGGCCAATTCGGGTTCCAGCCACCTCTGTTTCCTGACCAGGAGGAGGACGCTGGGGTGCCCTTGGTCAACCAGTACGTGAGACGGTGTCACAAGACCTGGAACAAGGTCAGGAGGACCCTCATCCAGACTTCCAGGTCCAACCAGACTCAGGCCAACCGCCATAGAAGGCCTGCCCATGTTTTCCGCCCTGGGCAGCGGGTTTGGCTGTCCGCCAAGGACCTTCCACTTTGGGTGGAGAACCGCAAGCTTGCTCCTCGCTACATTGGCCCCTTCAAGGTGGTGTGGAGGGTGAACCCTGTCGCCTACTGGCTCCAGTTGCCCCGGACTCTAAGGATCAACCCCACGTTCCATGTTTCCCTGTTGCGGCCTGTACTGTCGTCCACGTATGCCCCTGCCCCTAGGAATCCCCCGACCCCCCCGCATCTTCCAGGGTCAGACTGTGTTCACCATGCGCCGCCTGCTTGACTCCCGCCGGGTCCGCGGTGGGCTCCAATATCTAGTGGACTGGGAGGGCTATGGCCCTGAGGAGCACTGTTGGGTCCCCGCTCGGGACGTATTAGACATAGAACTTTGTCGGGACTTCCATTCGGCCCATCCGGATTGCCCTGGGAACGTCAGGAGACGCTCCTTGGGGGGGGGGGGGGGGGGGTCCTGTTAGGACTGGGGACTGTTTTGGCCTCTCGAGGCCGCTGTTATTTCTTTATCTTGTCATGTTTGTTTTGGCCTCTAGAGGCCGCCACTGTTTTCTGTGTTTTGTGTTTGTTTTGACAGCCTTTGTTTTCATGTGCTTTTTGCCTCACCTGTTCCTTATTTCCTGCCCCACCTAGTTCTAATTACCCTGTGTATAAATACTTCCTCAGTTTGGTCCCTAGTCACAGAGTCTTTGTGCTGTTATGTTATCACCTGAGATCTCTGTTCCGTGTTCCTTGCCTTTGTCTTTGTGGTCTTTTGTACTTTGTTTTCTTGTGGATATTTTGGACTTTGTGTTTACCATTTTGGGATCTTCTGAGCGTTTGGATTTTTGCCTTTTCTTTTCTTATCTTTGGCTTTTTGTTTTGACTTTGAACTTTTGGATTTTTTTTATTTTTTCTCATATATCTTCTGAGCGTTGGGATTATACTTTTGTGTTTTTTTGCATTGCAAATAAACTCTTTTTTTTCTACTCTACTTTCACTTCACTCCTCTGCACTTGAGTCATTCCCCTGGTGGCCTAGTGGGGGTTTGCTGGATTACTACACCAGCAACCTGGGTTCAATTCCCAGCAAAACCCTAACAGACTCATTCAAACTCAGTAACTCGCTTTACACCTCTTTTAAGTGAGTTAGACTCAGAAACTCTCTATGGAAAGATCACTTCCATCATCAATGACTCAGTTGAAAAACATCTTCCACCAAAATCAATTTCACACTTCTTGAATGACAAGGGAAACCAAAATTGCCATTGACAAGAAGCATGAAATAAGGAAGAACCATGGCACATCATCTAACCTTTATAAAATCACAAAAGCTGAAACAAAAAAAAAATAAAGACAAGCTCAAACAAACTGAAAAAGAACTAGATTCCTTGAGTAATCTACCACCAAACAAACAGTATTATGCAGCAATCAAGAAACTCAAAGCAAAACCCAAAAACATTAGTTGGGGTATCAAAGATAAGAATGATAACATCTTGATAGGTAAGATCAACATCTTAGAAAGACAGGCTGAATTTTATGAGGCTCTCTATTTTGATGACTCTCTAGACACAACTATTGACGACTCTCAAGAAGAATCCATTCCATCAGTTCTTAAGAGCAAAATCACCCATGCTATGGAGCACTTGCATGTGACGTCACATCCGCTCCAGATTGTAGACAAACGCCATCTTGGCGGTCAAGCGCCATATTTCCGCCGCCTTTCCGACGCTGACTTTCATTTTTTTTTTGCCGAAATATTCAAAAATTACCGTGCCACAATGCCGGATACTTGCATGGCATATAAATGCCACAACAGGAGAGGTCAGAAAACAGGAAGAAAGTTTCATAGGCTGCCACGGGACCCTGACAGGCGCGCAAAATGGATTGCTGCTATCGGCCGGGCTGATCCAAACAACAAGAACAAGGCATGGGTACCGACTGGAAGGAGCGATCACTGGCGCCTGTGCAGTGACCATTTCATCTCAGGTTCGTCATGTATTTATTTCAATATATCCATGTGGTTATTTGCAGCATAAGTTTATGACTTGCTCTAATAAAAAAATTCTGGGAAGTGGGAGCCTGAGAAAAGAGGGTTGGGGCGGGGGGGTGGTGGACTGAGTCTTTAGCGGTGTGGTACGAAAAAAAACAGTAAAGAACTTATAAGAATTTACCACTGTCTTAGTAGTAAATCCTTATAAATATAAGGATCAATCCTTATTAGGACTTATAAATAAATATATATGCCCACGCATCTTTAATTCTAAGAATTATGATTTATCAGTATTGCTAATTAAGGTAAAAACTAAGGAAATTAAACTGGACAAATACGTTTTTATTTCATTAAGCAGGTTTACCATATATACAGTAATAGTGATAGACTACTGATACTTGATCTAACTGATAATATAAAATATTCAACCATAATCGGCTGGTCAGTGCTATGCTAGATACTACTGATATATCTAGCATCAGTTAAGTGACTTACCCGGCCAATGACGATAGTTTTTTTCTTCTTTACAAGATGCCACATCTTAGGGGGGCTGACAAATCCTGAATTTCTGTAGAGATAACTCTCCAGAGATTTATAAGCACGCAGTGCTTCACCACTGAACAGCGAAGGAAAGTTGATTAGGTAATTATACACGTCTGGATATTCCACCTCCGGCAGTTCAAGATCCACTGACATGGTTGTGAAAACTCCATCCGGTAAGCCATAAGGGTCACAAATCTGTAGACCGTTTATTTTAGACATGTATCTAATTATCTGTGCATTAGAAAAATGAGCCGTGTAGTCCGTCGGTTGAAAGTGATCCATTCTGTACACGAGCGCAGCAGTATTCAGCTGTGTTGTTGCCCGACAAGATGGCGTCTGTGTACTTTCCGGTCACGTGACTGCAAGATCTCTATAGACAACCTCAAGTATGGAAAAAGCCTACCCTTGCAAAAAAGTTTATTCAAGTGTGCTTCTAGTATACTTCTTTTAAACTAAAAATAATAGAGTATGCTTTCAGTTGACTGTTAATTTACTTATCAGAGATATATTTAATAAAGTTATACATAAGTATACTTGGCTTATACTGAAAAGTATATAGAAAAGTCTAAGTATATTAAGCTTATACTTAAACTTTTGATCAAGAAATACTTAACAAAAGTGTAATAAATATTAAAATATTAGTGCCTTATGTTTAAATGTACTTGCCCTGTCGTTGTGCTTATCCTTTTGATAGTAGCCTATAAAATGCTTTTTTTCACACATATTGGCTTCTTTGTGATATATACTGCAGCATCTTTTCAATTCCATCTTTTAAACCTACATGTACCGTAAGCTTGTGGTCAGGGTGGAATAGCTTAAGAGTAAACAGTGTTGGAACATAAACTTATTTTTTATGTACATAGTGTTATTAACCAACAAAGAGACAGATAAACATTTCTCTTATTTTATTTGGCAACAAATTTGAAAATAAAGGTGAGAATATTGTGACAGACTTGAATCATACTGGCTGTCATTATACGCCATAACCAAAATCTGAATTTTTACAATTTCATCAAAAAACAATTCAAATTTCATCAAAGGTTGTTATTTATTTATTTATTTATTTTTTATTTCTCCTGAATGGGATAATTAAATTTATTTACAGTATTTATTTTTCTTTAGAGCTTGGATGTCAATTTCAGTTGTCATTGCCATGTTTTTATACTTTGGCATTTAATACAATGATGCTTTAAATTTTGATTTTTAAAGAAAATAAATATGTTCTTAATCCTGAGTATCTTTTGTTATTTTGTGAATTCTTACCTTTATAACTTCATTGTAACTTAAGGTACAAAACACTTAAGTTGTCTACTGGTAGTGTGCATGAAGTAAGGGCTAGGGGTAGAAAACTAATCGTATACCTAGAAGGGTAATTGCAGTATACTTCAAAACTAAAACGTGGACTAGATGTATATAACCAGTAACTAATAGTATATTTCCAATATGCTAGAAAGTATACTTTTATTAACTAAAAAGTGGACTAGAAGTGTGTAACGAGTAAACCAATTGTATATTTCCAGTATACTACAAGTATACTTTAGTAAACTAAAAAGTGGACTAGAAGTATAAAACATGTAAACTCATAGTATATTTCCAGTATACTATGAAGTATGCATTTGTAAACTAAAGAGTGGAGTACAAGTATAGAACTAGTAAACTATTAGTATATAAGTTTACTTGTGGTATACTTGCAGTACAAAATAAAAAATACTAGTTGTATACTCAAAGTTTACTTCTCTTAGACTTAAAGTATACTTTTTATAAACTAAAAGTGGGCCAATTTAGTCCCAAGAAGATTAGTTTACTTACGAGTACAACCCCGATTCCAAAAAAGTTGGGACAAAGTACAAATTGTAAATAAAAGCGGAATGCAATGATGTGGAAGTTTCAAAATTCCATATTTTATTCAGAATAGAACATAGATGACATATCAAATGTTTAAACTGAGAAAATGTATCATTTAAAGAGAAAAATTAGGTGATTTTAAATTTCATGACAACAACACATCTCAAAGAAGTTGGGACAAGGCCATGTTTACCACTGTGAGACATCCCCTTTTCTCTTTACAACAGTCTGTAAACGTCTGGGGACTGAGGAGACAAGTTGCTCAAGTTTAGGGATAGGAATGTTAACCCATTCTTGTCTAATGTAGGATTCTAGTTGCACAACTGTCTTAGGTCTTTTTTGTCATATCTTCCGTTTTATGATGCGCCAAATGTTTTCTACGGGTGAAAGATCTGGACTGCAGGCTGGCCAGTTCAGTACCCGGACCCTTCTTCTATGCAGCCATTATGCTGTAATTGATGCAGTATGCAGTTTGGCATTGTCATGTTGGAAAATGCAAGGTCTTCCCTGAAAGAGACGTCGTCTGGATGGGAGCACATGCTGCTCTAGAACCTGGATATACCTTTCAGCATTGATGGTGTCTTTCCAGATGTGTAAGCTGCCCATGCCACATGCACTAATGCAACCCCATACCATCAGAGATGCAGGCTTCTGAACTGAGCGCTGATAACAACTTGGGTCGTCCTTCTCCTCTTTAGTCCGAATGACACGGCATCCCTGATTTCCATAAAGAACTTCAAATTTTGATTCGTCTAACCACAGAACAGTTTTCCACTTTGCCACAGTCCATTTTAAATGAGCCTTGGCCCAGAGAAGATGTCTGCACTTCTGGATCATGTTTAGATACTGCTTCTTCTTTGAACTATAGAGTTTTAGCTGGCAACAGTGGATGGCACGGTGAATTGTGTTCACAGATAATATTCTCTGGAAATATTCCTGAGCTCATTTTGTGATTTCCAATACAGAAGCATGCCTGTATGTGATACAGTGCCGTCTAAGGGCCCGAAGATCACGGGCACCCGGTATGGTTTTCCAGCCTTGACCCTTACGCACAGAGATTCTTCCAGATTCTCTGAATCTTTTGATGATATTATGCACTGTAGATGATGATATGTTCAAACTCTTTGCAATTTTACACTGTCGAGCTCCTTTCTGATATTGCTCCACTAGTTTCGGCGCAGAATTAGGGGGATCGGTGATCCTCTTCCCATCTTTACTTCTGAGAACTGCTGCCACTCCAAGATGCTCTTTTTATACCCAGTCATGTTAATGACCTATTGCCAATTGACCTAATGAGTTGCAATTTGGTCCTCCAGCTGTTCCTTTTTTGTACCTATAACTTTTCCAGCCTCTTATTGCCCCTGTCCCAACTTTTTTGAGATGTGTTGCTGTCATGAAATTTCAAATGAGCCAATATTTGGCATGAAATTTCAAAATGTCTCACTTTCGACATTTGATATGTTGTCTATGTTCTATTGTAAATATAATATCAGTTTTTGAGATTTGTAAATTATTGCATTCCATTTTTATTTACAATTTGTACTTTGTCCCAACTTTTTTGGAATTGGGGTTGTATACTGTAAGTACATTGATATCAGTATACTTGGCACACAAAAGTATACTGAAGGAAATATACTTTAACTTAAGTATACTTAATAAAATGAACTTGAAGTATAATTCTTTTTGATATGTTAGGACTTGACAACATCTATTATGAATATCTTAAAGCAGGAGGTGATGCCCTGCATCTTCTGTTTAACAAAATCCTTACAACTAATGTAGTACCACAGCCTTTCAAAGAAGCTCTGATCGTTGTGCTATTCAAAAAAGATAGCTGACTTGAATGCAAAAATTATAGACCAATCGGCTTGAGCCATATTTATAAACTTTTCATAAGCATCATAGCAAATCGAGTCAAAAATTATCTTTATGTGTCTTTCCCAGATTCACAGGCTGCATACCAATCTGGAAGAGGAACCATAGAGCAACCAATAGCCTTAGAACAAATAATTGAAAAATCTATTGAATTTAACAACTTTGTGTACCTTGCTTTATAGACTTTACAAAAGCGTTTGATAGTATAAAACTACCCTACCTGTGGAAATTTTAGAAGAAACAAGCATAAACAAAAAATACATTCATCTCTTTAAATGCACATATGACAACTCCAGAGCCTGCATTAAAACTGACATTGGTATATCAAAATCTGTTGACATTCTAAAAGGCATTAAACAGGGTGACATTCTATCTGCAATTCTTTTTTGTATTGTCATCGCCAGAGGTGGAAAGTAACGAATTACATTACTCGCGTTACTGTACTTGAGTAGCTTTTTTGTGTACTTATACTTTTTCAAGTAATTTTTAAAGAGTGTACTTTTACTTTTACTTAAGTATGTTTTCTTTTAAGTAGTGTACTTCGGTACATTTTACATCACAACCGTTACTGAGTAAAAAAAATAAATTAATTAAAAAAGGCTAAAACGGAGAAGGGGAAATGCGTTCTGGAAATGAATCACGGGAAGGACAGTTGTCGCGCGCGCGAGTCTCACACAGACGATGGCGGCCATGCACCGGCGCTTTAAGAGGGGGCTTCGGGGGGCTCAAGCCCCTGGGCCACAGCCAATCAGGGGCCTTGTAATATTAATAAAATAATAAACTGTCGGAATCGTGGGCCTACATTAATGTATGGATAGAAATAAGGTTAGAAATAAATGAGCGCACAGTAGCCTGCTGTAAGAGACATGGTGGATGTGGTTCGCGAAACGAACACCCACAAATGTACCAGAATAAAATGTAACAAAATGTAACGTCACGCACGAAAGCGTGCCAAAGACTGCAGACTACTGAGACACAAATTTAGAGGCTTTGAAAGATGAAGCGTTCACATGTTAGCGGGGGGCATAAAAGGAAAAAAGAGAGAGATGCAGGTAATGATAGAATCGTTGCCTAAAGTCACAGACTTTTTTAAGGTAAGGATCACCAATCTGTTCGGAATATCAGCTACTTATCAGTTATCAGCCTACCAGCAGCTAGGCTATGTGCAGCTAGGCTAGATATGCTATGATCTGTCCAACAGTAAAATAAATCAGTTGTGATTTGAATACGTGTCGTGTGATTTGAGTTATAATCCTGTTAGTATAATAGCATATTTCGATGGGGATAATAAAATGTCTAAAACGGCATCTACTGAAGAAATTGATGAAAAGATTGTAGCTTATAATGTTCACAGTTTGGGCAGCAGACAGATTAAGCATACTGAGGGGAATAGCAATACAAAGCTAGCGCAGATCCACATTTCTCGCTAGCTGTGTTGGGTGTGTTGTTAACCCGTGTGGATTTAAGTGAAATACTTGGGAAGTTCTGTGGTCAAGATAACGTTTTAAGGTAAGGACACTTGATTATTAATGTTTGCCCGCCATGGCTTGTTGTTGACGAAAGGCCCACATGATTTTGCCTTATGCAGCTACTGCTAGCGTCATGCTTTGAACTAGGTTAAGCTCATTTGCGCTAAAGGATGGGTTTATTGAAGGACTTTGATGTAGCTAGTTTCTTTTTAAAAAATCGTATGCTCAAAACAGTATGCCCGTGTTCATCATGTTTAACTTTTTTCTTGATGGAGTGCGTGAAATATTGTTGCAAGTGGTATTTCGATGCAGTCATGTCAAAAAGGCAGTTGAATGCACGGTCTTATTCAAGGAGAAGGAAGACTTGCATGATGCTTGAACATAGATCGGTAAAATAGACCCTAGTAGGACTTGGTTTCGTGTATTTCAGTCTGTAGAGTTATAAGTTTGGCCGCTGTCCATGGTGTTTACGTTTCATGTGGCCGCCGAGCCAAGTACCTTCATCATCATCATCATGTTCCCCTGTCAAAAGTTAAACTCTCTAGGGGTGCTTCTGCTGTAGCAGTTGCAGCAGTTGCTCAAAGTTTGATTTGTCCATCATCATACGTCTTATCTGTTGGGTGTCTATGCCCAGCAGATTTTCCCATTTCGTCCATTTGTAACCATTTTTGTCAAACAGGAGCTGCTTTTGCACTTGGTTATTGCCCATCCGGCAAACGTGAGCAATATATTTTAGTTGTTGTACGTAGCAGGATAGTTTTATATCCTGGGTTCCTGTCAGTTTCCGGAGGTCAGCATTGGACATCTTGTAGCTCCAGTCTATATCTTCATTTGTAGTGTTCTTTTGGTCAGGGGCATTCTTTCGTTTATATCCACTTTTAATCATTTTCCTTAGGAAGCCGTGCCACACTACCTCAATTTTGTGAATTTCACTGGATGATAGTTGCCATGCCTGTGTGCTGTACAGGAGACGAGATCGAACGCATGCCACTAGGAACTTTATATGGGTTTTTAGTAGTATTCGGTGGTTGGTTAGAACGTGTTTCAGTTCATTCCATTTCATGAATGCAGCACTTATCCTAGCATGCAGGAAGTGTGAGGATTCATCACAGTTGCTGACATTATAACCAAGATATTTAAAGGTGCGGACGTTTTTAATATTAGTGCCGCCAAGGGAAATGATACTTGGTTTACATTTGATATCCTCATTGACGTTAAAAGCCATTGTTTCTGTTTTGACATATGATATTTGTAAACCAAAGCGGGTGTAGGTCTTATCATACAACTGAAGAATATTCTGAAGCTCCTCGATGGATCCAGCGAGTATGGCCTGATCATCTGTGTATAGAATCTCTGTTATGCAACCCTCTCCTGATGCTCGTGCTTTCGTACGCATTTCTCTTGTGGATACCTCATTTGGAATGCAATATCTGAACTTGAAGCCTGTATCTGGGTACAGTTTTGATATCTCATGCTGTGCAATCCTGACAACAAAGTCCATATAGATATTAAAAACTGATGGCGATTCTAGGGCACCTTGTCTTGCAGTGAATGTTTGTTTTCATGCCGCCGAGCTATTTTTATGTATTTTATTTTTTAAAAGGACTTGTCTGTAGGTGTGTGTGTTTTATGTTTACAACACATAGGTCTACATTAGCGCACGCGCGCTTGTGTGGTTATCTCTGGCCATGCCCCTGCGTGAAAGTTATGCAGTATCACTGTCCTGTCCGTGGTAATAATCAGAACCGGCTCTGTAATGATAATGCACGCGTTCTTCTCTCCCTCTGTGGTCGGATGTGTTGAGCGATGTGAGCGTGGGCCTTGCGCAGCTACGCTGAGCCAAACATAACCTATCGTAGACTTCTAGGCTAATTACGCGCTTACACTGTAAATGCTTGACACGTATTGCAAATAAAATAAGAGTGTTTTCCTGGCCAATGGTAAGGGTAAGGTTGACAGGTAGCCTATGAGGGGCCTAGCCCCTGGGCCACGGGTGTTGATAAAGCGCCCCTGCGGACATGGAGGAGACCGAGGAACCTGTGGTGGACGACCCTGCAGAAAACGCAATTTCTTCCAGTAATGAAGTGCACCCCTGGCCCTACATACGTGATCACTTCAGCTTCATAGAGAAAAGGGGTGACAGTTTCATTATGCAATGCAGATTATGTGTGCCCAAGAAGACAACCATTGCGGCATACAAAAATTCGACGTCTAATCTGCGCAAGCATGTTGAGGTAAGTATTGTCATTGGCATCATAATCACGGGCGCAGATAGAGGGTGGGACGGGTGGGATTCGTCCCACCCAGATTTAAATTCACCTCGTTCGGTCCCCCCCCACTTATAGGGAGGAAAAAACGTCTATGCTGTCTTTCTTTGCATAAGGCAAACCTCACGGAAAAATCAAAAGACTAATTACCATTCGGTTTATTGAGGTGCACAGCAGTGTATACATAGTTGCAACAACTCACATAAAACAAAACAAAGACTGATATTCGGTTGGTTGAGCTGCGCAGACTGCACAGGTTGCGAGCTCGAGCTTGGTTGCTATGGTTACCCACAACAAGTTTGACAGGCATGTTGGGGTTGGTTTGCTGGCAGCTTTGTCCCCCCCCAGGTTTTTTGTCCCCCCAGTTTTTTGTCCCCCCCGGTTCAAAAAACGTATCTGCGCCCCTGATCATAATGTTTCCTTTCCATAGTAAAACCGACAATAGGCTGGTTATATTCCAAAAATAGTGGATGGCATTGCTAATGTTGAAGTAGCAACCTGTTGGTACTGTAACATAACGGTAACTAGTCTGTTATTCGGTTGGCTAATCATGCAAGCAAGTTAGCTCGCCAACCTGACGTGATCAGTCCTCCTACCATTCTACATCCAACAGGCCAGAAAGGAATACTAAGCAAAACAAATAATGTTTGAATTGAATTGTTCAATAACACACAGTGCACACAGGCAAGCTACGAGATTTCGGTGCAACATTTCACTTTCATATTTCGTGTACAATGCTTTGTGTGTGGTCAGGGCGATGTAAACGACATGACTGTGTGTATTGACCTTTTTTGTTTGTCTCAGTTTTAATGCAGCATTATCCTAAGCATTCAATTTGATACACTTCCTTTAAATAAAACATCTGGGTTGAGATGTACATATATCCTTGTTTCCTCTTCTTTTTCATTTTTGCACAACACAATGGAGGCAGAAAACACCCATTGTTAAAAGTAACGTTTTACTTTTACTCAAAGTACATTTTAAATGATCTACTTTTTACTTTTACTTGAGTAGATTTTTTGTCTGGTAACTTTACTTGTACTTAAGTAAAATTTCATCAGAGTAATAGTACTTGTACTTGAGTATAATATTTTAGTACTCTTTCCTCCTCTGCTAATATATTTGGATCTTGTAGTACTCTTCAGTGTTCTTGTACTCCAACAATATCAATTTTTAAGTTTTCAATGCAGTGAACTAATTCTATAGTTCTTGCTTCTTCTTTTAAAGTATTAGCATTAAAACCTTGCTCTTTGAAATGGCCTCCTACAATGCAGTAGAGCTTTGGACCTGTTACTGTGATCCAATGAAATCCTTCCAGTAGGGTCTGAGGGTACATCACTTTGCCCAACTGTTGCTGAATCATCAGTATTGTCTGCAACAAAAATGACATTGGTATTTACTGTTGTGTGATTCATTTAGGTTTGACAAATCTATTAATTATCTCGCTCGCTACTCCATTCGATGATACAGTTTTGACATCTTTGGTGATGAAGTAGATTCATTAGGAATGCTTAACTGTAGGACACGACTCAAATGAGCTTAAACCAGGGTCCACCAGTTGTTTCTCCTTCGCCTGTTGGTCTGTTGAAGAAAAATCTAGGTCCACTTCCACACTTTCAGCCACTGGAGTGAGCTGGTTATACTGCCAGAGACTCAGTCCCATGTGTACAGTGGTGCTTGAAAGTTTGTGAACCCTTTAGAATTTTCTATATTTCTGCATAAATTTTACCTAAAACATCATCAGATTTTCACACAAGTGCTAAAAGTAGACAAAGAGAACCCAGTTAAACAAATGAGACAAAAATATTGTACTTGCTCATTTATTTATTGAGGAAAATGATCCAATATTACATATCTGTGAGTGGCAAAAATATGTGAACCTCTAGGATTAGCAGTTAATTTGAAGGTGAAATTAGAGTCAGGTGTTTTCAATCAATGGGATGATAATCAGGTGTGAGTGGGCACCCTGTTTTATTTAAAGAACAGGGATCTATCAAAGTATGAGCTTCACAACACATGCTTGTGGAAGTGTATCATGGCATGAACAAAGGAGATTTCTGAGGACCTCAGAAAAAGCATTGTTGATGCTCATCAGGCTGGAAAACATTGCAAAACCATCTCTAAAGAGTTTGGACTCCACCAATCCACAGTCAGACATATTGTGTACAAATGGAGGAACTTCAAGACCATTGTTACCCTCCCCAGGAGTGGTTGACCAACAAAGATCACTCCAAGAGCAAGGTGTGTGATAGTCGGCGAGGTCACAAAGGACCCTAGGGTAACTTCTAAGCAACTGAAGGCCTATCTCACATTGGCTAATGTTAATGTTCATGAGTCCACCATCAGGAGAACACTGAACAACAATGGTGTGCATGGCAGGGTTGCAAGGAGAAAGCCACCGCTCTCCAAAAAGAACATTGCTGCTCATCTGCAGTTTGCTAAAGATCATGTGGACAAGCCAGAATGCTGTTGGAAAAATGTTTTGTGGACGGATGAGACCAAAATAGAACTTTTTGGTTTAAATGAGAAATTTTATGTTTGGAGAAAGGAAAACACTGCATTCCAGCATAAGAACCTTATCCCATCTGTGAAACATGGTGGTGGTAGTATCATGGTTTGGGCCTGTTTTGCTGCATCTGGGCCAGGACAGCTTGCCATCATTGATGGAACAATGAATTCTGAATTCCATCCATCCATTATCTGTAGCCGCTTATCCTGTCCTACAGGGTCGCAGGCAAGCTGGAGCCTATCCCAGCTGACTATGGGCGAGAGGCGGGCTACACCCTGGACAAGTCACCAGGTCATCGCAAGGCTAACACATAGACACAGACAACCATTTGAATTCTGAATTATACCAGTGAATTCTAAAGGAAAATGTCAGGACATCTGTCCATGAACTGAATCTCAAGAGAAGGTGGGTCATGCAGCAAGACAACGACCCTAAGCACACAAGTGATTCTACCAAAGAATGGTTAAAGAAGAATAAAGTTAATGTTTTGGAATGCCCAAGTCAAAGTCCTGACCTTGATCCAATCGAAATGTTGTGGAAGGAACTGAAGTGAGCAGTTCATGTAAGGAAACCCACCAACATCGCAGAGATGAAGCTGTTCTGTACGGAGGAATGGGCTAAAATTCCTTCAAGGCGATGTGCAGGACTGATCAACAGTTACTGGAAATGTTTAGTTGCAGTTATTGCTGCACAAGGGGGTCACACCAGGTACTGAAAGAAAAGGTTCACATAGCCACTCAGATAAGGTATTAGGCAGAGACCCGTCCACCCGTAAATTTGACGGGTGATTGCCGATTTCAACGGGCAAGTATACACACAGACGGATACTGAAACGGACGATAATGCCGAAAATTTTCGCACATGAATACTCCCACATGTCGTCCGATAAATCCAGTTATGTTCCGCCCACACACGGACTGGCCATCGGGAGTAGCGGGAGTTTTCCCGGTGGGCCGGTGGTTCAGCGTGGGCCGGCGGAGAAAAAAAAAAAAAAACAGTTGCGCGCTGGCCTTTAATATGATAAGCAATGTTAACAGTTTCTTTAACAAACTGTTAACATTGCTTATTACAGTTGCGCGCTGGCCTTTAATATGATAAGCAATGTTAACAGTTTGTTAAAGAAACTGTTAACATTGCTTATCATATTAAAGGCCAGCGCGCAACTGTTTTTTTTTTTTTTTTTCTCCGCTGGCCCACGCTGAACCACCGGCCCACTGGGAAAACTCCCGCTACTCCCGATGGCCAGTCCGTGTGTGGTTCCGCCATCATTTACAAATCGTAAGAAACACAGTTTAATACGAAAAATACTGAAAACTTGAAATGAAAAATCAGAATATTTCATCGTTTCCGCCATTTTGGCCCGCACTGAATCTTGTAACATGCGGACTGAATAAATCGCGAATTCTGATTGGTCGAAAATTGCCAAACACCCTGCGTTGTAGTTTCCTCTTTCTTGGCGGGAGAACCGCATTTTTTTTTGCTGACTCACTCTTCTGGATCAAGATGAATCCCAACAAACGCCCCAAATTGAATGTGACAAAAACTGATTCGTTTTTCCACAAAAAGACAGAAAAGGTATGTGTGATACATTGATTAACAAGGGGGTTTCATTGGGGTATGGTAAAATAGAATACTGTTGGGTTTTTTTTTTTATTAAATACTGTAACTAGATCAAAAGATTATATACAATTCATTGTTGTTTATTTTCTTTTCACTTTTGTTACCAAATCAAACACCATACATACATCTGATACATTCAGGAGTGAAACTGAAAAAAATACAAAGTAAAAATATGCAATATTTCTGATCAAAAATTACACGCCATTTCACCCTGAAAATGTCCTAGAATGCAGGAAATGAAGTCTAAATTTCAAAAATTTTCTGGGGGGGCATGCCCCCAGACCCCCCTAGAGGGACTTCGCGCCTGCAGCGCTCGTCTTCGCACCTGCGGCGCTTATCAGGATTATATAAAATATTATTTTTGACTGGTAAATTTCTTTTTCTGCCTAATACCCTACACTCAGAGATATGTAATACTGGATCATTTTCCCCAATAAATAAATGACTGAGTATAATATTTTTGTCTCATTTGTTTAACTGGGTTCTCTTTATCTATTTTTAGGACTTGTGTGAAAATCTGATGATGTTTTAGGTAAAATTTATGCAGAAATATAGAAAATTCTAAAGGGTTCACAAACTTTCAAGCACCACTGTAAACTTAGTCTGCATTTAACAAAGTCACTGTATTGCTGCAGTAATAAACAATTCAAGCATTGAAATGCAGAAATACATAGACACCTTAACTAAAAATGCTGAAGAAATCAGTATATTTATCAACGTATCAAAAACAAAATGCATGTCCACTCACAAAAATACTCCCCCTTTCAATATAACAGTCTACAGGAAACCAGTCAAACAAGTAACTGAGTTTATCTATCTGGGTCATAAACTTTCTTCTAGCAATGATGGCTCTGTGCCTGTTCAGCATAGGATTGGCCTTGGTTGGGCAGCATTTGAGAGGAATAAAGATCTCCTCACCTCTAACCATGTCCCCTACCAAATTAAGGCTAAAATTTACAATACATACATACTACCAGTCCTGATCTATGGGTTAGACTGTGTTAATTGGACAACAGTGCTTCTAAAAAGAGTTGAAACCTTCCAAAACCACATCATGAGATTCATGACAAATAAACATCTCTCCAATCATATAAGGATCCAAACTCTTCTTGAAACAACTGTTTTAACCCCATCTGATTGATGTAAGCTACAGCTGCCATATTATCCAGCTCAAATTTCAGATGGACATCAATCAGCTTAGAGCAAAAATAGTCATACAAATAAATTCTACATACAGTTCTCTTACACAGAGCACCTTGCTCTCGATTCCATAAACATATCCATCATCACCACCCTTCTTTTCATCCATCCCCCTAATCTTGTTGAGTTCTAGATTACGATACTACAGCTTGCCAAATTCAACTCCAGGCAAAGAAGATACGATTTTCCCAATAACCTGAGCTATGAAACAAATTGGGAAAATCTCCCATCCAAATCCTTCATGCAAAGCAACCTCAACCTTTCTTTATTTTTGTCAGATAATCTCACTGTCATCAACTTTGTGTTAAAAATAAAGCCTAAAATGTGATCTCCTGTGTAGGCGTCAACACACATTTGTCTGGGTGGATAGTAAAACCCAAACCTTTGAAATAAATCTCCCTTACATTGTTGTAGCACTCAAAGAAATTGGCCCCTTGCACATAGAAATCATCTATATAGCCACTATTCATGTATCCCTTCTGTCAAAGCATAGCTAAGACTGGTTTCATGACCTTAGTAAAAAATTCTTGGTGAACTGGACAAACCCATAGGCAAGGCTCTAAATTCATACAGTTGCGCCCCCCCCCCCCCAAAAAAAAAAAAGTCAAAAACTTTTGATGCTCTTCAGCCACAGGAATGATATAGTAGGCATGCTTAAAATCTAGTGAGGCCATGTATGCACTCAGTCTGATCAAATTGACAACTGACATCTGATCACTAAGAGTGTCCATCTTAAAGTGTTTGAAAAGGATGGCTTCATTACAATTCTTGAAATTGGAAATGAACCTATGTGAACCATCTGGTTTGGGGACCACAAAAATAGGAGATATACATACCTTGAACTCGTGCACTGATTGACCTATTGCACAGAGCTGCAATAATTTTTCAACTTCTGTAGCTATGCCTTGTTGTTGCTGGCTATTGAAATTTATCTGCCAATAATTGCTATATTTAGAGGGGTTATCTATAAATTCTATGTGACAGTGTTGTACATAAGCTAAAATTCATGGTGTTTCCAGCCTTGAAAGGAGGCTGTTTGCTAATTCTTCTTCTGATCTGTTCATATACATTTACATGCCAATTGTGGGTAGACTTTGAGCCTGACTTCTTGCCTGACTGGGATGCATTCTGAAAAGACTTGTGCTGTTGATAACCAGAGGGTCCAACAGCATCCCATGGCATGCCATGGCCACAAAAGCCTCTGCCTTCACCTCTAAAGGAACTACCTCGGAATCCTCATGGTAAATAGGGCGAAAATCTTTGCCCTCTTCCTTGGGACCCTGATGACTGATTTTTGCACACTTTATTCTTATACAGCTCTGCCATCTCCTTTATCTTTTTGGCAGTATCTCCTCCAATAAGAAATTCATCCGCAGGATTTGTTGAACACCACAGGGCTTTTGCAAACCTGCTCTTAAAGTGCTCGTCTTATGAAAATGACATCACTCCTGGAAATTATACCTTATAAAACTAGACATGTTAAATAGTTCACTGTGTAAATTGTATTTTAATATGAGACCAGGAACATGTTCTATTTAGTTGTTAAAGTTTGGCTCTGAGTCCGCCATTACATGAATGCATTCCTGGTAAGTTACTCTTAAGTCAAAGGAAGTGACATCATACGCACAATGCTTGAAAGTTTGCAGCGTTTCTGGCTTTGTCTGCTTTGCAAAGTGTAGCACGTTTTTAATGATTTTTTTTTTATTCTGCAACAAAACTAAAACCAAAGCATGTCTCCTAAGAGGTTTGTCGTTCAAGGCTGTTCAAGTGTAGCCAATAAAAAAACAGAATTTCAATCCATTATAGCCCAAAGTCAGCAGAACACTCATGGAATGAATAGTTTGATTTGTATGGACAAAGAGAGGTAACTTCAAGCCAACAGGACAGTTTGTTGTCTGCTCCATACATTTTGAAATAGATAAATTTGTGAGGCAAATTCACATAGAAGGATTTGAGCAACGTCTGGTATGCGGAGCAGTTCCTATGATCTGGAAACAGAAGTCTGAAGCACCATCCCAAAGAGCTCACCGCACAGTCGGCGTCAAGCTTGTGTTTAGCCTGTTGCTTGAATTTATTAGTTGTCCTTAGTCTTTTATCCTTTTAACTGATAGCAGTTCTGAAGTGTTATACAAGGCTAAATAATGGCAGTAATTAGGCACTTTCACTTTCAGTGCTGGAGCCAGCAGGAGTGGGTGGTGTGTTGTGCCATATACATTGTGCGCAGCGAGCACGCAACAGCCAGGAATTTGTTAGGGTTCACCTCCAAAACTAAGTTGCTCATAAAACTACAACCTTTTCTGGTTCTAACAGGTACAAAAAAAAAAAAAGGATGGCAAATACCCTTTACATGTAGTCTACGGTGCAGTCTGGGAATACAGTATGCTATTATGTCAATGCACGAAGTTCCCACGCCCTGTTCAAATCCAACAGGACTTGCCCAGCTTGCTTTTCACTGCATTCATGTCACTTGGTATTGTGACTTGATTGTATTACAGATACAATCAAGTCACAATACCAAGTAGACATGTACTAAAACTTTTTTTCCCTATTGGATGGGAGGGGGGCGCACTGGGTGCCCCTCCCCCCCTTAAATCTGTGCCACTGGGGTCAGCATGTAATTACTGTTATTTATTTTTTACTAAAATTCAAATGCTGTAGTCAAAGGAGAGGGTGGAAAGGCTGTTTCTGGTTGTGCTGATGATGCAGTATTTGAAGAAGGGGGAACTGCTATCCTTGATTTGCAAGTGACATCAAAGCAAAATAGAAACCCAGATGTTGGCCATGTTGGTGGATATACAAATGTGGGGTCAAGCAACATTCCATACAAAACAATCACGCATGCGCAACTCTCTTTGTTTTTCTACTGCATTAAATGTTCTTTTAGCTATGCCATATCTTTGTGCTGTATATGGTTGTAGTCACAACAGTACTCGTGACTGTGGCATGTTCTGATTTTTTTAGAATTCCATCTGTGATTCGGAAAGATTTGTTTTACTTGACTTAATCCCTTTGCCCCTTCGAGGAGTATAGGTCATCCACTATCACCTGCCCTGATCTTGATAAGTGGATGTTTCTGTAACATATCTTTTTTTTTTTTTTCTGTGGTCGGGGCGTTAACTCTATGCACAACCTCTAACCGGGAGGAGCAGGTGATCGGATTTCATCTGGCATGGGTGGCCCTGCCAGGAGCTTTTGCTCCAGCCAGCATAGCTCTCCGGGTAATAGACAAACACAAGCTGCTCCACCATGACAAGGTACTGATCACAATCGGAGCAGGTAATTTGGAAAGCGGGCGAGGAAATTATGAGGCTTAGTATAAAGAGGAGATGAGCACGGCTGAACAACATTGGTAGGGCTGATCTAACAGAGTCTTCAAAAAAAACAGCTCATGTTTGCAGTAATCATTTTATCTCAGGTGAGATTCAAAAGCTTTCTCAATAATATCATAGAAGAATTTTATTTCATGTTACTATAATTTTGCAATAAAATGAGTGTTCTCTTGTTGTGGTTCACTCGGTTGTTATAATTTTAACATGTCTCATCTCATTATCTCTAGCCGCTTTATCCTTCTACAGGGTCGCAGGCAAGCTGGAGCCTATCCCAGCTGACTATGGGCGAAAGGCGGGGTACACCCTGGACAAGTCGCCAGGTCATCACAGGGCTGACACATAAACACAGACAACCATTCACACCCACATTCACACCTACGGTCAATTTAGAGTCACCAGTTAACCTAACCTGCATGTCTTTGGACTGTGGGGGAAACCGGAGCACCCGGAGGAAACCCACGCGGACACGGGGAGAACATGCAAACTCCACACAGAAAGGCCCTCGCCGGCCCCGGGGCTCGAACCCAGGACCTTCTTGCTGTGAGGCGACAGCGCTAACCACTACACCACCGTGCCGCCCAATTTTAACATGTGTATTAACATTTTGCTTCTAGGAGCACCAGCAAAATTATATGATAGAAACAATCCAGACTGGGCACCCACTCAGAAAATGGGCTATGTTTCATCCAAGGTCGGACTTGATTCTTCGGCAGCCAAACTAGACAGAACGTGATATCTGGGTACTTGATGGTCAGTAGAAGCATCTTATCTTCAGAAAAGTCTGACTTTTTAAAATAATATGGGTCAAAACCTCACACATCTATCTTCTCTTTGTGTCAAATCTTCGCTCGATCGTTCAAATCGTAGTAATACTGAGAAAATTCAGCATTGTTTACAGACACGCTTTCAGCAGCTACCATCCTAGTTGCTTTGTATATCCACCATCATGGCGGATGCTCATGACGTAGTACATTTTGATCATGTGATTGCAAGTCATCGATTTGTACAACAGTAGACATAGATGCTTTGGCTATAGCGCACTTGGATGAAATACCAAAAGGAGAAGAAAGCAGTTGTTTAGACAGCTTATTTTGTTTACAGGCAGTATTTGGCGGAAGATGGATATGATGTGTTACTAGTACCTGAAGACACAATATTAATTGAACAGTGGACATTTTGCTCATGTTGTGAGAGAATTCCTTTCAGAGCTTATAAATACAAAAAAACCCCAAACAAACAATGAGTTAGTTGAGAGAGATAACAGGATGGCACATCCATTCATTTGATACTGAAATCATGTTTTAGATGCAATATAACATTGCACGTGTTTCAGTGGACAAAACGGCAATGACAAGATTCAGAAATACACAGGGAAGTTTATCACAGAGTGATTATAAATTAATCTTGCAATGGCCTTTTCCTTCATGCCAATTCTGTGATTATTGTAGGGACTTTGCCTTAAAATTCACTCTCTAAAGGAAAACTGCAAGAAGAACATAGGTTTTGGATTTCTTGAAAAAATATTTTATAGTTGCAGAGATACAGTGACTTTAGTAAAAAAAAAAATAACGATAATGGCGCACTGACCCCCTACCCACACACCTCTACTTAATGTTGTAGCACAAAATAGATAGGGTCTACATGGTCCTAATTGGTACTGTTAGAACTAGAAAAGGTTGTAGTTTTATGAACAACTTAGTTTTGGAGGTGAACCCTAACAAATTCCTGGCTGTTGCATGCTCGCTGCGCACAATATATATGGCACAACGCACCACCCACTCTTGCCGGCTCCAGCACTGAAAGTGAAAGTGCCTAATTGCTGCCATTATTTAGCCTTGTGCCTACCAAGTGAGGTTTACAAAGATGACAATTACAAAGAGACACTGCTTTATCATAACTGTGAAAATTAAACACCAAATCAGTAAAAAAAAAACAACCAATCAAAAAACAAACAAACAACTAACTATGATTTGTACCATGTATTAACTTCCTGGGTTCCAGAAAACTGCCTGAGCAGTTATTGCTCTTCTTCATGAGCGACTTGGCTTGCGTATTCGTCTGCCTCTTTCTCCATGGCTATAGGTTCTAAATTGTCCCCAGACAACCAACCAAAGATTGAGGATGAATTTAAAGAGCTTTTGTCATCTTTTTCAAAAGAATCAGTATCAAGAAAGCATGCCATTGCAGAGAATATTATGAGCCATTCCACCGAATCGGTGCCATTTCCGTCCCTAAAAATTATATGTATAAATGCACATAAAAATGTACTTTAAAATACATTTCCTTATTATGCAGCATGTCCTGCACGTTGTTCTGATTTCAAATTTAAGATATATAATTGTAAGGATTAATAAAAACTACCTAAAATACTGAAAAATAGCATGTGTTACCTGTCCCCACACTCTAACTTTATACTTAACTATGAAATACTATGATTAAAATCCTCCAGAAACAGTATTTCTTTTGCATTGTTGTGACTCCATATCCTATCCATGATTTAAATATATTTTTTTCATAAGAAATCCACAATATCTTAGTTAAAATACACATTTTAGTCGTGTTCCTGGGTTTTCACTCAGTCCTGTTACCCAAACATATTACCCCATCTGACAAATTTGGAACATTCCATAAATCACATGCTCAACAGGAAGTTACATCAGTTGTGTCTTCTGAAGGCCATGGGAAGACCAAAAGTTAGTTCTCTCATTTACTTTTCTGTATATTTGATGATTTTTAACTTTGATAAGGTCAATGTCAACATACTGTCCTGTTACTTAAATTATTTCTTAGATGAGATTTATTTTAAAAATACAGATTTTTGGTAAATCACTAGAATGTGCTAAGTGTGGTCATGCTATTAGCGATGACGCCATGTGGCTTAATTCCATGTATTAGCTCATCCTAGGCTAAAAACTCCTGTTACTTTCAGAGTTTTGGTAACAGGACTGAAAAAAAAAATGCAGCCATCTTTAACTTCCAAACCTTGTAACGTAGCCTGAGGTTGACCAATACACATTTTGAATAGTTAAATATGTGTGTTATTATAATCAGTGTTGAAAAGATATAACAAATTAAGTTTAATTTGGGAGTGGTATAACAAGCAAATGGCACCCATTTGGTGGAATGTCCCTTATAGAGTTAGTGTGGATACAAAAGAAGGCAGTGGCACATATGACATCACACATGCAGCACTGCTGACCTGTAAATCGCTGCAATCTAATAATAGCAGACAAGCTTTTAGTGATTTTTGGAACAGAATTCAGATGCAAAAAAAAAAAATTTCAAACTAATTTTTTTTTTAATTCAGTGAACTTTACAACCTATTTGAGCATATCACACACAGAAAACCCAGGATTTTATTATGTAATTTTCATTAGACTAGCACTTTAAACTGAGGTCTTATAGCATCCCTTTGCCTTTGGTTCAACTCATAATTAGTTGCCATAGCCAAGGTTATACCATTTATGTAGTTATGGCTTCTTTCCCTGCATTGGTCTTTAGCAGTGACTCAGTCACCTCTAGTTGACAGTTCACAGATGCAGTGTTGACTGGAACTTGACATCATTTACCCAGGTTTTACCTGGAATCTCATTCCAGATACTTTGTTCACACTTAGGCAAGCATGAATTGACATTCTCTGGTGTGCTATGACATTTCATCATGGCTTTACTTTGTTCTCGGCTGATTCTTTGTAAGCATAATTTAACAACCACTCCAGCCAGTTTTTCATTGATCTTAGGTCCCTTAATATCTGGATTAAGGTCAAGCTGACTGCCATAATCCACAATATCACATTCATTGCCCTTAAGCTTGTCCTGAGGTGTTTCAGTTGAGTCATTAACAGGATCGGCAATGTTATCCAGATCTTGTTGGAGAAGTCTCCCTATCACCACCTCTGAAGTAACCGACTTCCTGATGTGGAAATCATATTCTAGCTGTTGATATCCACTGAAGCTAGCAAAATTCTGGTTCAGCCATTCAAGGCCTTCTAAAATCGCTCGATTCACTGAACTTTGTTTGAGTAATGTTAATTGTGTAAGGCCGCTCTCAGGCTGACCTTCTGGCTCAGATGTGCTCTCACTGGAGTCACTGGCCTTTAACATGAACTACCAGGATACACAAAATGAAAAGTCAAGTTAACAGAGAACTGCAATGAAAAGGTATTATTTCAAAATTGCCACCACCATTTCGTTCTCAGTGAACGTCTTTGCGAGGACATTCTAGGTGAATAAAATGAAATGTGACTCATACAGAGCTCACTTCACCATTTGTATATATTTTTGTGGATTATACTTACCCAAACAGGTGCACAAAAACATCAAATTGGACCAAAATTTGGCCAAATCACGGTTCAGCTCACTCAGCTCCCCCCAAAAAACGTCTACTCCCTTCGGCCGATTTTGGTTCAAGGAGTGTGATGTCAACTCCTGGTAGACTTTGTTCATTCCTCATGTCAGTATGATGGTTATGGTTTATGAGATAGAATTTTGATAATTATGACCTACAGCACACAAAAAAACTAACCCCCCCAGATAGTAGTGTATTTCATTTTGAGTTTAAGCAAAACAGTATAAATACCGCGTGTCTTTTGGTCTAGTTCAGTACACACAACCAAAATCATGAGGAAGACTGCTGACTTGGCAGTGGTCCAAAAGACAATCATCAACACCCTCCACAAGGAGGGTAAGCCACAGGTGGTCACTGCTGAAAAGGCTGGCTAGAAAAGGTGCACAAGCAACAGGGATGACCGCAGGCTCCAAAGTCCTCTTTTCCGATGAAAATAAATTTTGTATTTCATTTGGAAATCAAGGTCCTAGAGTCTGAAGGAAGAGTGGATAGACACAGAATCCAAGGTGCTTTAAGTCCGGTGTGAAGTTTCCGCAGTCCGTGATGATTTGGGGTGCCATGTCATTTGCTGGTGTTGGTCCACTGTGTTTTATCAAGTCTAATGCAGCCATCTACCAGGAGATTTTAGAACACTTCATGCTTCCATCCACTGACAAGTTTTATGGAGATGCCAATTTCCTTTTCCAGCAGAACCTGGCACCTGCCCACAGTGTAAAAACTACCAAATGGTTTGCTGACCATGATATTACTGTGATCGTTTGGACAACCAACTCGCCTGACCTATACCCCATAAAGAATCTATTGAGTATTGTCAAGAGGAAGATGAGAAACACCCAACCCAAAAATACAGATGAGCTGAAGGCCACTATCAAAGCTCAAAGCAACCTGAGCTTCAATAACACCTCAGCAGTACCACAGGCTGATTGTCTCCATACTACACTGCACTGATGCACTAATTCATGGTAAAGGAGCCCCAACTAAGTATTAAGTGTATAAATGGGACATACTTTTCAGAAGTTGGACATTTGTGTTGTAAATTCTTTTTTAATTGATCTTCTGAAATATTCTAATAATTTGAGATACTGAATTCCTGATTTTCATGAGTTACAGTATAAGCCAAAATCATCAAAATTTAAACAAAACAAAAAAAAAAAGGCTTTGAATATTTCACTACTTATAATGAATATAAAATATATGAAAGTTTAGTTTTTTTTAATTAAATTAGGGGAAAAAAATCAACAACAAAAAAACTTTCACGATATTCTAATTGTTTGAGATGCACTAGTATAATCACAGCAAGGAATCCTGGATAAATGCAGCAGCAGGCCGTGGGCCAGTTATTCATTTGTGTGGTTCCCAAAACAAAATGGAACCTGCCAGAATACTTCTGAAGTACAATTTCAGACATGATAAAATGATAGAAGCAATTCCCAGTATGTAATATTTATTCATAGAAGCTTATTCCTGCATACCCTGTTACAAGTGAAAAAAGGAAGCATTTCAACAAATGTGAAATGTCAGATTGTATTCACATTCCTCATCACAAAAACTACTAATTTACATGACATCATTTAAACAAGATATTCCATTCTTCTTTCACTCATGCTAATTTTATGAATGATTTCTCTCTCTCTCCCTCTCTCTCTCACACACACACACACACACACACACACACACACACACACACACACACACACACGGTGCATAGGCCAAAGACCATTTCCTTCTCTTATGCTTTACATATGGACAAGGTTTGTCCAGCTCAATCTAAGCATGTTCCCACACAAAGTGTAATTCCGGTTTTGGTGCAATTCCTCAGTCAGTGATCCTGACGCTTCGAGCCGTCATAATCCACAAGAAGCACAACTTGCATCATGTGGCACCTAAAGAAAGAAAGCTGTGTGAAACAGGGCTGAAACAATATTGTAATATGACAAACAATAAACATTATGAGAGTTATCAAAAGGTCAAATAATTTTCAGCTACGCCATGCAAAAAGATCACTTTACACAAGTTATACAGTACAATGTGTGACGATGGTGGTAACATTACATTGTTTAACAGAAAAGTCCATTAGTACAGCTTCCTGAAAATGAACTTTTACCTCATTGTGCCTTTGCTGTGGTGTTCTGGCTGGTAGCATCCTGCTGCTCTGTCTCGGTCGATGAATTCAACACTCCATCTTCTTTCTTCTCTGAAGCCAGGAAGTCATGGATAGCTTTCTCAATGTGTGGCCGGAAAATATGGTTCAGCTTGGGATCCACCACCTGAGTTATAATTCGGTCCACACCAGACTCCAACATTCCAGACCTATACGAATAGTGGAAAACTTCCTGCAGTTAATACTACATTTGTGATTTCAGCTGAAATCAGCAACTCCAGTACCCTTAGGCAGTGCCATCGTACTATTTTATGTAATGTCTGTTTGTATAGCGTGATTGGTTCAAGTTAAAAATTCATATTTTGTGCATTTACTAATTTAAACATGCACTTTCCAAGTGGTACAAATTGTCATATATGGGCAATATGTATGAAATACAGGCATGAAATTATTTTCATATTTAATGCTTCATAAATTAGAAATTTTGATCTCTTTTAGGCAAGTTACAATGACATTTACATAAAGCATGAAGCAAAGGCAAGACCTCTTGATTTGACATGGAAGAAAAACTTTCCTTGAAATAAACTGGGTCATTTTTTTCAGTTGCATTATGTAAGAACTTTAAAAAAAAATTGAGAATCATTCCTAAATTTGAAAATATCAAACATAACAATAAATAAATAAATAGCAATATTGTCCAGCCCAAGGATAATAAATTAAATTGTAACGTTACTGTAGCAGATTTTGAATTACTGATTTACAACACCTTTGTAGTGAAATTGGGTAAATTCTGAGCAAAAATAACTGATATTTAGTATAAAACTTTCACCAAATGTTAGAATGCTAAGAGTGCAGTTTGTCCTCCAAAAATTAAAGAAAATCAACAACATTAACAGCTGATTCAATACTTCTGTTCTCCTGATAGCAATTCATAAGCCATTTGTCAGTGAAAATCAGTCTAAAATGTGCTCTATGAATAATACATCACTAAGTGAGATGCAGTGGCGGCTGGTAGTCTTTCAAACGGGGGGACTGGTTGGTTACGATATTTCCAGATTTTAAAAGAAAAAAGAAAAAACATCAATTTTGCCCATACTCTTGCCTCTGATCTGGCTGATTGTTGGCAGGGTCACAAACTGTGAAATAACAGGTTCTTTTGGCCCATTAGCCTACTGTCCAATATACATGGTGGTGGTGTTGGGGGGTATATTTTAACATTTTATATTTTAAAATTGTGGCATGTTGTTTAAAAATTGATCATTATTGAAAGCAGCACTTTGTCAGGAACCTCAGCAGTAACAGCAGAGTGTTCTGGAATAGGCACAAGCACTGACCTTGGGGAGCCAAACATAGAGCTGGGTGCCACACATTTCATTCAATGACACTTTCCCTATATTTTACTTATTTTGACTGAGAAATGTTTTATTGACAATTTTGATAACCCTTCACTTTTAATCCAGGTCTGTAGTGTGAAATGTTCTCAGCTGTGTTTTTGTTTAAAAATGTTTTCCAAATTGTAGCTGTGTTTAATTCATATCCAGAAAAATATATATTCCAATATAATATACTCAGCATAAACATTTTAAATAGATTCTATATTTTTGGTCCATCCATGACATATTACTAAAGTAGCCTATTTACTGTTGTTGATGTGGGTCACTTGCTGTTAGCCAATTCACTTTCTCGTACCAGGAGAGCTGAAAGGAACGAGTATTATTCCCTACCTTTTTCACCAAGTCAATTTGAGGTGTTGGTCTACCCTGCTCTTTAATTTTAATTTTTTCCTCGAAAGGAAGACTGGCAAATGGCTTCGCCAAAATTAAATCAGCAATGCTTGGCATCCGTGCGCAGCTTTCTTGCTAGCTGACTAGCCCCCTCAAGTTCAAGTTCAGTCACTCAAATAAACGAAATTTCTGGAACTAAGATAGCAAACTTGACAACACTATATTTACACTTTATTTACAATGAAAATATATACAAACTAAAAAAGCTGGTAGAAACCGTATGTAATGAATGAAATCGAAATGTAAGCTGATCTCTTACAATACACCACAGCACTTGCGAATCCGCATGGGACTGAACTGAAATTCACCGCTGCCTGTCTATAGTTGAAACAAGCTGTAAATCAAAGAAAATATCCAGCCGCTTTCACCAATCATCAGTCTCCTCGCGGAAACCGCCATGTCCCTCCCACTGTGAGGCTCGGAGTCCGTAGGTGGGCATTTTCGCAGTATTTGTCCAATAACCGTCTTGCATTTTGATATTGAAAAGCGCATAGCTCCCAAATGCCACTGAAGTCCACTGAGGCTGGGAGTCCGTGGGGCGGGCGTTTTCGCAGTATTTGTCCAATAATCGTCTTGCATTTTGATATTGAAAAGCGCATAGCTCCCAAATGCCATTGAAGTCCACTGAGGCTGGGCTGCATCGCGTTGTCATGAGGGGGAAAAACTCACGCGCACATTAGGCGAACTGGGGAAAGTTATAAGGGAATGATTTCGCACTGTAGTGGGTTGAGCACATATATTTCTATGATTCTGGATCTGAAATAGCAATGTTATATGTTATAACTTATAACATTGCTATTTCAGATCCAGAATTTTTAGAGGAGGCTGAGGTGGGGTTTACATTAGACCGTATCAGCGGATCATCAGATTAATGTTTTTAAAACGATTAGTGTGCACACAGCAACACCAATACACGATTTGTGTGCACACAGCAACACCAATACACGGATACGCTCGGCTCCGCAGGCATCCTGCGCTCCAAATCACTCCGCCCTGAACAGCGAGTGCCCTCTGGAGGGTGCGCACTCCGGCCCTGCGCAGCTCACAGAGTGGGCGAGTGTAGTGCACAAGCAATGATTCGGGACTGAGCGGCTGTGTGTGTGATCCCAGCGCATATCACTTACCACTTGCAAGTGGAAGGATGGCAAGCCTAAAGACAATCATAACTACACAATGGGCAGTATTTGCATCAGTATTTGCAGTATTTTCATACTTTTATACTCTTTAATGAAAGGTGATACAAGGCGGAAGTCCGCGCCGTTTTTCAGCAGTCGCGTCACATGACCAACGCCAGCGAATCAGGAAGGTGGATGTCACAGTCACGTTGTCCAATGACGACGCCAGCTAGAGCTCAGCACAGCGTATCCGCGTGTTCTCAATGTTTACACAGCACCAGAGCTGACACGATCTGGATTGAATACGTGGACCCTGGCGGATTCCCGTTTCCAGGCGGTTTAATGTAAACGGACAGTGCATCCGCGAAGAAAACGAGACACATACGGTCTAATGTAAACTTGGCCTGAGCCTCCCTCGTTGTCTTAGAGCAATCGCCCGTGGTGAGATGGTGTGCGCAGCCATCACTCACTTCATACGTCCTATTCATTCATTTCATACTTTTAGTCATTGTTTAGTAATCGGCAATGTATTATTCAGTCCTTTTCAGCTTTAAAATGATATGGGGAGCAAAAATGGATATTTTTTTCGTTTTGGTTCACATCTCCTGAATCATGAGACTTGCTTTTAGAAATTACTCCAAACATTTTTTTTCCCCCAATTCTCAAAAAAGGTCTCAAATATTCACAAGTGTAGGGCTGCAACAGCTAAATAAATAAATAAATACATTTGATTAAAAAAAAATAGTTGGCAATGAATTTCATCAACAATTACACAGCAACCCTACTATAACGAACACTTTTATTAGAAATTTTCGCATATAACAAACTAAGTTTGTGTCCCCCGCCGATAATGACGAAGAGTTGGAGTCTTTAAAATACCCCCCCCCACACACACACCACATGCACTCCTCTTCCCACCAGAGACAAACAATAAGTAATTAAGTCCGCAGTCAAGTTAACAACACATTAACGCAATAAAACAAACAGCTTAACTAGCCTAGCTTAGGTGCTGATCACTAACAATTATATAAAATGGCACCCATTGACTTAAAAATCCCTTAACTCTTTGGGGCTGAGAGCTTTGCCAGCGAAGCTCGGCATGTTTAGAATGAGATGGTCATGTATTTAGATAAATATCTTCACAAGTTTATTATACAAGCATGATAAACATATTGACAAACTTTATGCTTTACACTTTCCTATGTGCCCACTGCCAAATAATAATAGTTTTTAAATTACCTAAATAAGATGAAACATAAAACTTGTCACCTTACTCAGTCACACCTGAGCTGGAGCACTGAGTGTGCATTTACGCATTCATAAAAGACTATTCACATGGTAACAGCATGATGATCACTTTCACTCTTTCAGTTTCGATTAGTTTCTCTTTCACGGTGGGAATGCCCACCGTAAACGGGATAAAATCTGTCAAAGTTCAGGCTATTTGGAGGTAAAAGATGGCATGTGGATTTTATGCACATCGGATGATTTAGGACAACAATTTGGTTCAATCTTTAGAACACTGCTGATGAACGGTGCCCTTTTTATACATGCATGTACATATGAGTGACATTGACTCGATCCAGCCAAAGATCAACTCAAGTGTAAATATTTCTTCTATTTATTATGAGCAGATCAGTTGACATGTGTGCGCTGTAATGCATACACAAGAAAAATGACAGCAATTTACAAGAGTGAAAAGTATTTTCCTCAAAATAGTTAATTTTGCTCGATTTTAAGTTTAGAGAATAAAATTTGGAGTTGGAGCAAAATTACAGAGTAATTGGCTCTGAACTGAGTAAAACAGTACAAGAGTTAATTTCAAGACACACTGAATAGTCAAATAACAAAAAGTCAAATACCAGATAAATGAAGATGTTGTAAAAAGCAGTTTTAGAATGGTGTTGAATGTGTGAAAAACATGACCTTACCCATTGTGACTTGACCTGATGGGATTAAGAGTTGGCAGTGGGAGGGGTTTTCCCTCTTCTCATTGAATGAAGAGAATTTTTTTTAAACTCCTTGAATACCCCTCCCACTACCAACCCTTTATCCCAAAACAATAGGACACACATTTTTTGATGGCCAGTTAATTGTCCAAATCACTGGAGCAGATTTAAGTTTTTGTGCTTGATACATTCCTAAGACTGAACAGAAATCATCTCAAGTAACCAAAACAGTTCAGCAGAATGGTTAAGGTCATTTCCTCCCCGCACGCATACACACAGTTCTAAAACTGCTTTTTACATCTTCATTTATCTGTTATTTTTTTCTTTAAAGTACAATCATGACATACAAAGTACATAGATATTATTATAGCTGAACTTGTGCTGAATAGAAAAAAAGTCATATGACTTTGAAAATGCTGCATAGATTTGTTGAAATTGACAAAATCAGAGCACACCAAAATCATTCGAGTGCCAGAAAATACCCTCAGACCCCAGAGGGTGCTGGCCCGTAGCCAGGGGGGACCGGAGGGTTCGTTCGATCCCCTCCCCCCCAGACACACACGCCCCTCAAGATTACTCAAGATTTATTCATTTGTTCATGTCCGATGAATATACATTGATTCACATTTAAATTTACAATATCAAATCCAGACTAATCAAAAAAGAAAAGTAGACTAAGTGAGGACGAGTTAGAAAAATGGGTTAATTTCTCCTATGTTTATGTTTACACGTTTTGTTCAGACTGCTTTACACCCCAATCCAGTGGGTGGCGGTAATGCCCCCATTAGACCCCTTTCACTGACGTCACCCGAAACCGGAAGTAAACAAACCCTGCGCCATATTGGAAGACCAACAAACTCGTGATTAGGGGGAAATAACGGCAGCGCGCGGAATTTAAACCCATGAGGCACTTGGTTCATCAAAAACCTACAATGGTAAACTTTTGTGCTGTGTTAGGGTGTTCTAACAAAGCTGATGGGAAAGGTGAAAAGAAGTCTTAAGATAGATGGCCTTTCAATTTCATAAAATCGGTGAAATTTAGTTCCCCCTGAAATTTGGTCATTGTGACATATGTTTGTTTCTGTAAAATATCATAAAATATCAGGCCATTCTGTGGCTGGGAAGTTATTTAATTTGAGGGGATTCCCTAGCAAATAAACATGCATGAAATCGCTCACTTCACGCAATCAAGGAGACAGAGGAAGTTCGTGTGTGCATGTGCAGGTTTACCTTCTTCTTTTGGGTTTTACAGCAGCTGGCATCCACAGTGTTGCATTACTGCCATCTACAGGTTTACCTTGACCATGCACTGACAGTTACATCATTGTCACTAAACGAACAACTGATCACACAGAGGTGCTCGCTGACCACCGATATTTATTAGTTTGGTCCTGCGTTTTCTTCTCTTCTCGCTTTCCGTTACTGTAGTTGGTCTTTCACGTTTCATTCACACACTCGTCCTCCATTTTTCTCTCCTGTTTCAAATTTGTATCCCACAATGCCTTGCATGAATGGGGAAAGCCCACCATATGATGCATGACATATCTTGAATTGGGTCATGTTGAAGCAGGAAAAAAAATGGAGACTTTAGAGCCACATGGCCCTAAATTCATTAATTGTTCTATTAAAAAAAAACCCTTATAAAATTGGAAGTTTGCGATTCAAATTCAGTAGCTTTCAGTCCACTCAACAAAAATAATTGGGTGTCATGGAAAATTCTTTTTATAACCTACACTCTAAAAAGGCAGTCTACCTTGAAAAGGACTTTATTTTACAAGCTAAAGGCAGTTTTACTTGAGTCTTTCTTCTGTAAGCACTGCTATAATGGCATATATAAACGTAAGATATAAATATATATAAATCTTATAAACGTAAGATACTCTTTGTCAGAAAATGCAGGTGATAGATGGATGTAATCGCTGGAAGAGTTTTATTTAACCCATTGACGCCGGATGCTGCGTCGCGCAACATTGCCCCAGCACTGGTTGTTGCATAACGCAACATTGCCCCAAATGCTGGTTGCTGCATAACGCAGCATTGTTGATTTGTCATTATTTTCAAGACGCATGCCAGATTTGTTTTTTTTTTAATAAAAATGTGTTAGTGTTAATGCTGAATGAGCATGATCCAATAAAATCAGAGAATTTTATCTTTTAAATGCAACTTATTTCATGTCTTTATGTGCTTCAGAGGCTGATATATTGAATTTTTCATAGGCGTTTTCAATTAATTATTTTTATTTCAGAAAACCCTCAGGCAGATGGGGACCTTTTCTAAAAACTGGCTTAGGCATTTGCAGACTTTTTTTTGCAGGCGTTTCAGGCGTCAATGGGTTAAAAGCACACTGGCAAACAGATCCAAATCAGTAATCAAAAATCAGAGTCGAGAAACAGGCAATGGTCAAGTGAGACATAGACAGAATATCAAAGGTGGAGACAAAGGGCAAAATACAAACCAGACTCAGAAACCAGAAATATCAACACAGTGCTACAAAAGGCTTGGTAATGGGAGACAGAAGGTATAGCACGTATACTTAATAAAGTCTGTGTAGTGAGAATCCTTATAAAACATGTACATGGTAATTAGTTTTCACTTTTAAAGCAAATGAAAACAAAGTACAGAGATTTCATCTATAACTACAATCAACTTGATGGGCTGGGGGGGAGGAAATGTGGCAAGCAAACAACGGTAAGTGTGACTTATTTTCTTTTCTCCATAAATATATAAGTGAATTAAGCGTAAATATAAATTAAACACGTAAAACGGTTTTGTTTTACGCAAGAGTGAATGTTTGGTGTGACAAGTGGATCCATTTTAGTTTTACGAACTTTTTGGTATAATGATCTATTTGGACATCCCCAGGGAGTTTGTTATAGCGGGGCTGCAGTGTAGTTGGACTGTGAAGCACACCGCAGCATGCTACATAATTTCATCTGGACTAAAAAACACATTTGATTGGAAATAAGGGTTTTAATTCTTGACCTACTGTACTACACTCTGTCGTAGACCATTGCGCACTTGATTTTTGTTGATGGAGGGACTCCACTCCTGTGTGCTCAGGTGACTAGATACGAAGTTGTCCACCTTCTGCCGTAAATTCTGATAAGCTGGCTAGAAAAAAATGAGACAGGTGAATTTATTATAAATTTGAAGAATGGATTTTTTTTTTTTAATTCACAATGGAAAATATATATCACTTTCATATATGGATTATTACACAATGCAGTTCAATGTAGTTAATTTAATTATTAAAAAAAGTTTATGTTTTCACTTTTTCTTGTCATTATCCTCACCTGCTGTATCAAGCTAATGACAGTTTAGTCAAAAGAGGAAAACCACTTAAATCAATTACAAGGCAAAATACTATACTGATACCTTATATTCTATATCTAGGCCTATATAAAAAAAAAGTCATATCCAGATGAGAACTTCATTAATACAACAGACTAAATAGCTTCATATGATTCAGGCCTAGGAAGAGAAGAAAAAAAAAGGTGTTTTTCCGGTCGTCCGCCCGACCCTGCTAAAACCTCGCCGACCCTGTACATATTTTAACTAGTTCATTCAATAAAGAACTCAATTTCTAAACAAAATACATAGAGAAAATGATCAACAACGCGACATGCAGTCTGTGTGGACTCGTTTACTTAAGACGATCCACAAAAAAATCCATTCCGGGCGCTGCCATGTTGATCGGTCACACGTGTTATCGTGATCACATTATCACTTACGGGAGTTTGTCGAGACAAGAACGAGAACATGGCGACCACCAGTGGCACTATGATTTTTAAAATTAACTTATGTTGTAATTTTTCAATAATTTCATCCTTTAAATCAAATCTCAATTTAATTCAAATTTATAATTTATACCACCCAACACAAGATATAGCACACAACCTTAAAACATCCACTGTATCAGAAGACATAGGTCACACACGACCGTCAACAATGGCCCCACATGGAATAGAAATAGCCGAGGATATAAATCTGGGCAATCTGCTCCATCGGTAAGTATTTTATCAATATTTATTGATTGCAAATTTCACATGCAGTATTGCACAAGATTTAATGCCAGTGCTGTCCCTGCCGTAAGCTGTTTCACAAAAATAGGCCTATCTTGAATGGGCAATAATACAAGTAAATTCTAGGCCTAGAGTCTGACAAATTATATACAATACGCTAATACCGTAGAATCTCATGTACAAGTCGAAAAATTTAGTCCTAAAATCTATGTTTCAAAGTCAGGGGTCGTCTTATACATGCACCAAATGAATTTACAAGCAAAATTGCCCAGCTGGTCGACGAAACAAGTTTCTGATGATAAAATGCGTACTCTCGTATAACACGAAAATAGGTTACTCTATTACGGTGGATACAGATTTTTATGTCTGAAGTCCGGGGGGGGGGGGGGGGGGGGGGGGGGGGGGGTCGACTTTTACACGAGATTCTACGGCAGGTCTAAATGTCAACCCGTGAGCCCAGCACAGTGGTGGGCCAGATTTTTTTTTTGGGGGGGGGGGGGGGGGGGGGGGGGTGTAACAATTAAAAAGGCTGAAGCCCCTTCACCATGAACCACAGGCAAGAAAAATGGAACGGACAACGAGTGACAGTTCTTACAACAGCAACTGTACAAAAACAAATACATCAGAACACTAACATTCTTACACAGGGTGCTGACTCCCCTCCAGCCATAAAGTTTAGTCATTATTTAACATTTAAATATTTAAAATAATATGGTTGAAAGTCTAAGAGACTGTCCGTTCTTGTCTTACACTAGTGTGAAGCCGCATATTCAACATAGACAATTTAAAAAAAAAAAAAATCCGACCGTCCTACCCTAAATTTTTTTGAAGGGTTGACAGGAAACACACAATTTTTTTTTCTAGGCCTCAAGGGGCTTTTAGGTTTTCAGCTACTTCTACACTCTCAGAAAATACATTATTGTATCTTTAGGAGTACAACGGCTTTTCACCAGGGCAGTACTCTCTAGGTACTTATTTGTACCCTTTACATGTTCCCAAATAGTGTATATACAGTATGTACTATTTTTTGGCCCTAAAAAGATACACAATTACTTTGAAGTCCAATAATGAGCCCTCGAGGGTACATTAATGCAGATTGTACCATGGGGAACAGAAATGGACTCCGACTGCACCCCTATTTCTGACAGTGTCGGTGTTCATTTATCCTGTATTCATGAGCAATGTATTGAAACGGCAACAGTTCTCCCTGTAGAGTCATTCCAAACCAATGTGCAAAAAATGCTTCAAAGGACCCTTTGAAATGGTCAATATGAACTGAAACACTTTCCTGATGAACTTTTTTTAAACCAAACTTTACTTTCTATGTTAAAAAAAAAAAAAAAAGTTTAGATGTAGGTTTTACAAGCTACGTACTTTTGAAAAATCAACAGGTGATTTTATTTTATTTTTTTGCTTTGCTTGAGTGTTTCTCACAAATCTAAACAAAGTACAGAGTAAAACAGCTGTGTGATTAGGGACTCCTCCATACAGTAATGACAACCTCAAGATGAATTTAAAAAAAAAAAAAAAAAAAAAAGTGTTTTTTTTGGTTTTATCTTTTGCAATTATGACCACCTGATATGTGCAATAAGTGTTTCATCTTACTTCATAATTCTTCTTATACGCGCACACACACACACACACACACACACACACACACACACACACACACACAGTGGTGCTTGAAAGTTTGTGAACCCTTTAGAATTTTGTATATTTCTGCATGAATATGACCTAAACATCAGATTTTCACACAAGTCCTAAAAGTAGATAAAGAGAACCTAGTTAAACAAATGAGACAAAAATATTATACTTGGTCATTTATTTATTGAGGAAAATGATCCAATATTACATATCTGTGTGTGGCAAAAGTATGTGAACCTTTGCTTTCAGTATCTGGTGTGGCCCCCTTGTGCAGCAATAACTACAACTAGATGTTTGCGGTAACTGTTGATCAGTCCTGCACACTGGCTTGGAGAAATTTTAGCCCATTCCTCCATACAGAACAGCTTCAACTCTGGGATGTTGGTGGGTTTCCCCTCACATGAACTGCTCGCTTCAGGTCCTTCCACAACATTTCGACTGGATTAAGGTCAGGACTTTGACTTGACCATTCCAAAACATTAACTTTATTCTTCTTTAACCATTCTTTGGGAGAATGACTTGTGTGCTGAGGGTCGTTGTCTTGCTGCATGACCCACCTTCTCTTGAGATTCAGTTCATGGACAGATGTCCTGATGTTTTCCTTTAGAATTCACTGGTATAATTCAGAATTCATTTGTTCCATCAATGATGGCAAGCCATCCTGGCCCAGATGCAGCAAAACGGGCCCAAACCATGATACTACCACCACCATGTTTCACAGATGGGATAAGGTTCTTATGCTGGAATGCAGTGTTTTCCTTTCTCCAAACAGAACACTTCTCATTTAAACCAAAAAGTTCTATTTTGGTCTCATCTGTCCACAAAACATTTTTCCAAAAGCCTTCTGGCTTGTCCATGTGATCTTTAGCAAATTGCAGACGAGCAGCAATGTTCTTTTTGGAGAGCAGTGGCTTTCTCCTTGCAACCCTGCCATGCACACCATTGTTGTTCAGTATTCTCCTGATGGTGGACTCAGGAACATTAACATTAGTCAATATGAGAGAGGCCTTCAGTTGCTTAGAAGTTACCCTGGGATCTTTTGTGACCTCGCCAACTATTACATGCCTTGCTCTTGGAGTGATCTTTGTTGGTCGACCACTCCTGGGGAGGGTAACAATGGTCTTGAATTTCCTCCATTTGTACACAATCTGACTGTGGATTGGTGGAGTCCAAACTCTTTAGAGATGGTTTTGCAATGTTTTCCAGCCTGATGAGCATCAACAATGCTTTTTCTGAGGTCCTCAGAAATCTCCTTTGTTCGTGCCATGATACACTTCCACAAACGTGTTGTGAAGATCAGACTTTGATAGATCCCTGTTCTTTAAATAAAACAGGGTGCCCACTCGCACCTGATTGTCATCCCACTGATTGAAAACACCTGACTCTAATTTCACCTTCAAATGAACTGCTAATCCTAGAGGTTCACATACTTTTGCCACACACATGTAATATTGGATCATTTTCCTCAATAAATAAATGAGCAAGTATAATATTTTTGTCTCATTTGTTTAAGTGGGTTCTCTTTATCTACTTTTAGGACTTGTGTGAAAATCTGATGGATGTTTTAGGTCATATTTATGCAGAAATATAGAAAATTCTAAAGGGTTCACAAACTTTCAAGCACCACTCTATGTACACACACACACACACACACACACACACACACACAGTGCTCAGCGTAAATGAGTACACCCCCTTTGAAAAGTAACATTTTGAACAATTTCAATGAACACAAACAATTTCCAAAATGTTGACAAGACAAAGTTTAATATAACATCTGTAACTTATAACAGGAAAAAGTAAGTTTAATAATATAACTTAGATTACACATTTTTTCATTTTTACTCAAATTAGGGTGGTGCAAAAGTGAGTACACCCCACAACAAAAACTACTACATCTAGTACTTTGTATGGCCTCCATGATTTTTAATGATTGCACCAAGTCTTCTTGGCATGGAATGAACAAGTTGGCGACATTTTGCAACATCGATCTTTTTCCATTCTTCAACAATGACCTCTTTTAGTGACTGGATACTGGACGTAGAGTGATGCTCAACTTGTCTCTTCAGAATTCCCCAAAGGTGTTCGATTGGGTTCAGATCAGGAGACATACTTGGCCACTGAAATCACTTTCACCCTGTTCTTCTTCAGAAATCCAACAGTGGCCTTAGATGTGTGTTTAGTCATGTTGGAAAAGTGCACGACGACTAAGGGCACGGAGTGATGGTAGCATCTTCTCTTTCAGTATAGAGCAATACATCTGTGAATTCATGATGCCATCAATGAAATGCAGTTCCCTGACACCAGCAGCACTCATGCAGCCCCACATAAGGACACTGCCTGTTTCACTGCACATGTTTCACTGTAGGCACCATGCATCTTTCTTTGTATTCCTCACCTTTGCAACACCATACAGTTTTGAAGCCATCAGTTCCAAAAACATTTATCTTGGTCTCACCACTCCAGAGTATAGAGTCCCAGTAGTCTTAATCTTTGTCAGCATGGGCCCTGGCAAACTCTAAGCGGGCATTTTTGTGCCTGGGCTTTAGGAGAGGCTTCTTTCGTGGATGGCATCCATGCATGCCATTCATCTGCAGTGTACGCCGTATTGTGTCACGGGAAATAGTCACCCCAGTTTGGCTTTCTACTTCTTTAGATAACTGCAGTGAACTTGCATGCCGATTTTCTTCAACGCTTCTCATTAGAAGACGCTCCTGTCAAGGTGTTAACTTCCGTGGACGACCTGGAAGTCTCTGTGAGATGGTTGCAGTTCCATCTTTCTTAAATTTTTGTACCATTTTTGCTACAGTATTCTGACTGATAAGTAAAGCTTTGCTGATCTTGTAGCCTTCACCTTTGTGGTGGAAAGAAATTATTTTCTTTGGGGAACTCTGAAGAGACAAGTTGAGCATCACTCTCCATCCAGCATCCAGTCACTAAAAGAGGTCATTGTTGAAGAATGGAAAAAGATTGATGTTGCAAAATGTCACCAACTTGTTCATTCCATGCCTAGAAGACTTGGTGCTGTCATTAAAAATCATGGTCGTCATACAAAGTACTAGATGTAGTAGTTATTTTTGTGGGGTGTATTCATTTTTGCACCACCCTAATTTGAGTAAAACTGAAAAAAAAGTGTAATCCAAGTTATATTATTAACCTTACTTTCATGTGATAAGTTAAACAGATGTTATATTAAACTTTGTCTTGTCCACATTTTGGAAATTGTTTGTGTTCATTGAGATATTGTTAAAATGTTACTTTTCAAAGGGGGTGTACTCATTTACACTGAGCACTCTATCTATCTATCTATCTATCTATCTATCTATCTATCTATCTATCTATCTATCTATCTATCTATAAAAATAAAGGTCTTATTTCATCTTATCTTAAGAATCAAATCAAAGTCCTTCCCACGCCATGTGGCGCAGAGGGCAGCGCCGATCTCCGTTTCCGTAGCCCTCGGCCTCTCGCTTATTACATAGCTAGGGTTACAGTGGTGGCTAGTCCTCTGGTAACCGCGAGAGTTTGACTCCCCACTTGCATCTGTATTGCAGCGTGCCTTGCCAGACGGCAGTAGGTACCATTTTTGATGGTCTTTGGTATGACTCGACCATGAGTAGAACTCGCGATCTCCTGATCGAGAGGCGGACACGCTAACCACTAGGCCAATAGCCGGTACTATCTTAAGAATAAGCTTGTGTTAGCTAAACAAACTAATGCTGAAGGAGGACTGTGAGGAGTCAGTGATACCTCCTGCATCACCATGCTGCAACATATACAATAATGTGAAAAAATAAGTACATTCCATGGAAAATTGTAGAATTTTCTCAACATATTTAACAAGCAAACATTTCACCCTTTTGATACAGTGCCTACAGAAAGGTGATGTACTTGAACAACAAGGAAAATAAGCTCTTTCAATCATTTATTCAACAAAAATATCAATAGATGCAATATTCTGCAGAGAAAGTAAGTATACCCTTGGCTTCAGAAGTTAGTATTGCCCTTTAACATAAATAACTTGTCGGTGATTTGTGTAATTGTCCACCAGTCTCGGATATCGGCTTGATGAAATTTTTGACCACTCTTCCATGCAAAATTCCTTCAGTTGCAAGATGTTTGAGGGTTTTCTTGCATGTCACCTTTTCAAATTTCCCCACAACATTTCAAGGGAGTTCAAATCTGGGCTTTGAAAAGACCATTCCATAGCCCTCCATTTATTCTTTTTGAGCCATTTCTTAATGGATTTGCTTAAGCTCATTATCTTTTTGAAAGGTCCACCTCTGGTTCAACTTCAGAACAGAGGGCCTCACATTATCTTCAAGCACTCTTTGACACGATTCAGAATTCATAGTTAAAATCAATGAATGCAAGCTTCCCAGTCCCTGAGACAGCAAAGCAACCCCAAACCATAACATTTCCACCACGTTTCATTTGAGATTCTTCTCCTGAAAAGTCATCTTTGGTCTGTACCACACATGTACTCTTACTGTGGCCAAACAACTCTACCGTTGATTCATCTGTCCAGAGCAGGTTATTCCAAAAGGCAGAGTCTTTGCCTATATGTTCATTGGCAAACTGTAGTCTTGCTTTATCGTTCCTTTTGGACAGCAAAGGCACGCCTCCCATGCAGGTCAAATTTGTCCAAAACTCTTTGATTGTAGATGTATGCACTTTCACACCAACAGTTGCAAGCGTTACCTGCAGATTCAGTGATGAAATCTTGGGGTTCTTGGAGACTTCTTTTAGCATCAAATGGTCTGCTCTTGGGCGGAGTTTAGCCAGTCCTGGACAAATTGGCAGTTATTTATAAATCAATCAATCAATCAACGCCACTTGTAGATGATTTTCCTTACAGCAAAATTATTTATTTCTAATAATTTACAGAGCTTTTTAAAATCCCTTGCCAGATTCATAGGCATCCACAACTTTTAAGGGCAGCACGATGGTGTAGTGGTTAGCACTGTTGCCTCACAGCAAGAAGGACCTGGCTTCGAGACCAGCAGCCGACAGGGGCCTTTCTGTGTGGAGTTTGCATGTTCTCTCCATGTCTGCATGGGTTTCCTCCAGGTGAACTGTGGGGGGAAACTGGAGCAAAGACATGCGGTTAGGTTAACATGGGGTGGCCTTAGGCTGAGGTGCCCTTGAGCGAGGCACCTAACGCCCAACTGCTTCCCAGGCACTGTAGCATGGCTGCCCACTGTTCTGTGTGCGCACTCATTGTAATGGAATTTTTAGTATAGCCCTGTGTGTGTTAGGGGTTCATGACCCATTCACGAACCCAGTGCTGTGTGTGGGTGTGTTAGGGGTTCATGACCTGTTCATGAAATCAGCGCTGTGTGTATGTGTGTGTAGGAAGAGAATTAGCAATAAGGGTGCCTGTCCTTGAGAAACACCTAAATGTTGGGAAAGATACAAAGGGAACACATCTATTGACAAAGGACAACTCCTTTTATGGTAACAGTGTAAATTCTTGCTCTCAATTGGGTTATGGTCTGTCGGTTCCACAAGGATATAAAAAAAAAAAACCCATTGTGCTTTGCACTGAGAAACCAGCAATATTGTCTGCTTGGATCCAAACGAGTTTTTATTTTTCCACCACAATTTGGCATATTCGGCAGGATCCCATGCACAGCAGGGAACTAGGGCTGTGCGATATATCGAATATACTCGATATATCGCCAAAAATTCTGTGTGAGATACATAAAATTATTATATCGTAACTATCGAGTATTTTATGGTCATCTTCCGACTTGCGTTTGTTTTGTGTTTGTTGCGTTTGTTTAAAACCTTTTCCGGTGGTTTTCTCCCTGTCCCTCAGGTAGTAACGTGAGAGGCTGCCTAAGGGTAAAGAAAACAATAATGTCACGCACTCGCCAACCAATCCCAAGCGACATCTCGGTGCTGAAAGGAACTTCCGGGAAGATTTTCTAGTTTCGGTTGTGTTGCCAGATTGGGCGGTTTTAAGTGCGTTTTGGCGGGTTTTGAACATATTTTGGGCTGGGAAACGTCAGCAGTATCTGGCAACACTGCCGGCAGGAAGATTTCCTAGTTTCGGTTTACAGCACTGACTCAGTTCGTGCAATCGCTGGTGTTGCATAGGCTACCGTGTAAGCTCTGTCAATTTCAGCGACAAATTAAAAATGGAAGCGGACGAATTGGTTCCTAAAAGAACTAGTAAGGGGTCAGTCATCTGGCATTTTTTGGATATCGCGAGGAAGACGTGGAACAGCAAATGCCAGTTTGTAAAGTGTGCAAAAAAACCTGTCATCACGAAAGGCAGCAGCACGACAAATATGTTCCATCATCTGAAAACGCACCCGGTACAGTATGAAGAGTCTCTTAAACTCCGAACTACTTGCCCACAAGCTAAACCCCCACACAAGCGAAACAAATGACCATAGCGGCCTCGTTCTCCAAAGCCACCCCATATGAGAAAACCAGTCAGAGATGGAGAGCTATAACGGATGCAATCACTAACTTCATTGCCGAAGACATGATCCCAATTAGTATAGTGGAAAAACCAGGCTTCCAAAAGTTACTAAAAACACACTCAATCCCAAATATGAGTTGCCTGGTCGCAAGCATTTTACAGAGAAGGCAATACCGGAATTATACACATCTGAGAGGCAGAGCCAGAAAACATTCAGTTCAAAAGTGTGCAAAGAGAAAAATTATGTTTTGCAGATCTCTCTCTTCTCTCCCTCAATCTCTCTCTCTATTGTGAATGTTCCAGTGGTTCTCAGTAGTCAGGTTAATAGCTTTGAGATCTATTTTTTAAAATAATTTAATGAATGAGCACTTTTCTTATTTAGGCTAAATGTCTCTCTCAATGTTGAGCTTGCACGTCATTGATTTGAGCTCTGAGCAGCCCTGTATTGTATTGCCCCTTTGTTGCAATTTTCAAGATTGTTTTTGCAGTTTGTGCCACATCTTTGTTGAACAGTATTTCAATTCAATTGTGATTAATCACTAACATGAAAATTTTAAATGTGTTGTTGAAAACCACCTGTAAAGTTAACCAAGAATGTTATTTAATCTGCAGGGATTGTAGTGAAAACAGTAAAGAGTAAAAGTTAGATTTCATGGGGTCCTTTAGAGGAGATTTAAATATATCGAGATATATATCGTACATCATGAAATGGAGAAAATGTATCGGGATATTCATTTTTTCCCCATATCGCACAGCCCTACAGGGAAATCCCCCATTTTAGAGGCGATCTGAACAAGCTCTACAGAGACAGATCTGCAGTTGCAGTCCACACGCCGAGTAAGGCAAAGGACACACAAAGGAAGTTGACCACTGCCGCTGGGATCAAACAATTTAGTGAGAGGAAAATTCCTGCATGCTATTTTTGACGAAAATTACGAATTTATTAATCTGCTCATGTGGAAAGATCATAGTGCAGAATCTTGAATTGCGTAGCAACATATGCAAGTCAGTAAATAAATAAATACACACACACACACATATACACACACACACACACACACACACACACACACACACACACACAAAACCCCGATTCCAAAAAAGTTGGGACAAAGAACAAATTGTAAATAAAAACGGAATGCAATAATTTACAAATCTCAAAAACTGATATTGTATTCACCATAGAACACAGACAACATATCAAATGTCGAAAGTGAGACATTTTGAAATTTCAAGCCAAATATTGGCTCATTTGAAATTTCATGACAGCAACACATCTCAAAAAAGTTGGGACGGGGCAATAAGAGGCTGGAAAAGTTAAAGGTACAAAAAAGGAACAGCTGGAGGACCAAATTGCAACTCATTAGGTCAATTGGCAATAGGTCATTAACATGACTTGGTATAAAAAGAGCATCTTGGAGTGGCAGCGGCTCTCAGAAGTAAAGATGGGAAGAGGATCACCAATCCCCCTAATTCTGCGCCGACAAATAATGGAGCAATATCAGAAAGGAGTTCGACAGTGTAAAATTGCAAAGAGTTTGAACATATCATCTACAGTGCATAATATCATCAAAAGATTCAGAGAATCTGGAAGAATCTCTGTGCGTAAGGGTCAAGGCCTGAAAACCATACTGGGTGCCCGTGATCTTCGGGCCCTTAGACGGCACTGCATCACATACAGGCATGCTTCTGTATTGGAAATCACAAAATGGGCTCAGGAATATTTCCAGAGAACATTATCTGTGAACACAATTCACCGTGCCATCTGCCGTTGCCAGCTAAAACTCTATAGTTCAAAGAAGAAGCCGTATCTAAACATGATCCAGAAGCGCAGACGTCTTCTCTGGGCCAAGGCTCATTTAAAATGGACTGTGGCAAAGTGGAAAACTGTTCTGTGGTCAGACGAATCAAAATTTGAAGTTCTTTATGGAAATCAGGGACGCCGTGTCATTCGGACTAAAGAGGAGAAGGACGACCCAAGTTGTTATCAGCGCTCAGTTCAGAAGCCTGCATCTCTGATGGTATGGGGTTGCATTAGTGCGTGTGGCATGGGCAGCTTACACATCTGGAAAGACACCATCACTGCTGAAAGGTATATCCAGGTTCTAGAGCAACATATGCTCCCATCCAGATGACGTCTCTTTCAGGGAAGACCTTGCATTTTCCAACATGACAATGCCAAATCACATACTGCATCAATTACAGCATCATGGCTGCGTAGAAGAAGGGTCCGGGTACTGAACTGGCCAGCCTGCAGTCCAGATCTTTCACCCATAGAAAACATTTGGCGCATCATAAAACGGAAGATACGACAAAAAAAGACCCAAGACAGTTGAGGAACTAGAATCCTACATTAGACAAGAATGGGTTAACATTCCTATCCCTAAACTTGAGCAACTTGTCTCCTCAGTCCCCAGACGTTTACAGACTGTTGTAAAGAGAAAAGGGGATGTCTCACAGTGGTAAACATGGCCTTGTCCCAACTTTTTTGAGATTTGTTGTCATGAAATTTAAAATCACCTAATTTTTCTCTTTAAATTATACATTTTCTCAGTTTAAACATTTGATGTCATCCATGTTCTATTCTGAATAAAATATGGAATTTTGAAACTTCCACATCATTCCATTCCGTTTTTATTTACAATTTGTACTTTGTCCCAACTTTTTTGGAATCGGGGTTGCACACACACACACACACACACAGCGAGAGAGATATGGGTCCGTCTCAGAAACTGGTCTCTTATTTGGGACATTATGGTCAAAAATTTTTCTAATTTTACAATTTTTTTGCATTTACCTAACACTCAATGTTTCTTTTGTGATGTTTAATAAGAATAAAGATAGTATCTTGTTTTATCTGGCTTCAACTGTGGAAAATTTTTTGATTACAATTCAAATGCTTTTGTAAAATTGATTTTCATATAAAATAACTACATCATGAAGAATTAAAGCCCCTCCTTCACAGATGAGTGAAAATATTGAATAAATTTCCTCTTTTTGATCACTTGGGTTAAAAATACCAAGTTATGATGACTGAATTGATTATTCACTTAAATATGAATAATATGATGCATTTTGGGTATTTTATATGGCGAAATAGGACAATAGGACACAATGGAAAAATCAAGAACACACCAGAAAGATGAGAAAAACGGCGGTGGTAAAAGAACAGCGACTGTACCGGCTGAAAGTTGCACGGGTCTCTGCTGCGGCGTGCAAGCAACGGGACATCACTACCGCACCAGATGGAGCACGAGGCGGGGGCGGGGCAAAATGATTGGCCGTAGATTCTATCAAAAGTTCGATCTAAATTGACCATGGTTGCAAAATATTGGCCAAAAATACGCAAACACTACTAAACATTTAAGATGAAAAAGAAACATTCTATTGCCTTATACTGCAAGACTAAAACAAAATAAAACTGTCAAAACTCACCTTTTCAGTGATAATGTCCAAACAGATCACTCGTGTAACAGAAAGACCGCAAATGGAAGCACGATCAACTAACTGTTGGAGTGGAAAATTCCATTCTACACATGCAAATTGTTAATGTGTGTCCTTCCCCGCACACAAAACACGCTACAGTAAAAAAATAGACCACAACTAATTTTATAGCTCAGAAATTCATACAAGACCAGCTACCATTATAACATATTCTGTAAGAAAAACATTCTATACCTAACTTTCAGCTTTCATTTTAAAAAGCAAAATCACAGATTTATAACTAAATTTTTATATGGCATAGTGATTTTAAGTTACTACTTTTGGTGAGGTAGTGACTTTGACCCTGAAGCTTTCCGTTTAGATCAAAACACACGATCATATTGGTTTTGGGTATGCGGAAAATGGAGTTACAACGGTGATCAAATATTTTGCATGATGTTTTATTACGGTTATGATTATTCTGTGAGCGCACCAATCCTTAGGTTTTTAAAGTTACAGCTTAAAATACAATTAGTGATAACTGTAGACTTTTCAGTGGACTACAACCGTTTTAAGGGAATGCAATGTAGTCAACCATATCATATCCCAGATCAAGCTGCCATTTTCCACAAATTTGCAGAATTTTTGGCAAATTCTGGATAGAGTATTCACATCAAAGATGAAACAAACAATCTGTATTATTTCTTCATCTCATCTTCATCCGCTTATCCATAGCCGGGTCACGGAGGCAGCAGTCTGAGCATGGAAGCCCAAACTTTCCTCTCCCCAGACACCTCGGCCAGCTCCTCGGGAAGAATACGAAGGCGTTCCCAGGCCAGCCGAGAGACATAGTCCCTCCAAGCCTGTCCTGGGTCTTCCCCAGGGCCTCCTCCAGGGGGGACATGCCTGGAACACCTCCCCAGGGAAGAGTCCAGGAGGCATCCGAAAAAGATGCCCGAGCCACCTCAGCTTATTCCTCTCAAATGTGGAAGAGCAGTGGCTTTACTCCGAGCTCCTCCCAAGTGATTGTGCTTCTCACCCTAAGGGAGCGCCCAGCCACCCTGCGAAGGAAACTCGTTTCAACCGCTTGTATCCGCGATCTTGTTCTTTCGGTCATTACCCAAAGCTCATGACCATAGGTGAGAATCAGAACGTAGATTGACCGGTAAATCGAGAGCTTTGCCTTTTGGCTCAGCTCCTTCACCACGATGGACCAGTAAAGCGACCGCATCACTGCGGAGGCTGCACCGATCCACCTGTCGATCTCACGCTCCATCCTTCCCTCACTCGTGAACAAGATCCCAAGATACTTAAACTCTTCCACTTGAGGCAGGACTTCTCCACCAACCTGGAGAGGGCAAGCCACCCTTTTCCGGTCGAGAACCATGGCCTCGGACTTGGAGGTGCTGATTCTCATCCCATCTGCTTCACACTCGACTGCAAACCGCCCCAGTGCATGCTGAAGGTCCTGGTTTGAAGAAGCCAACAGGACAACATTATCTGCAAAATGCAGAGATGAAATCCTGTGGTTCCCAAACAGGACTCCCTCCGGCCCCTGGCTGCGCCTAGAAATTCTGTCCATAAAAATTATGAACAGAACCGGTGACAAAGGGCAGCCCTGCTGGAGTCCAACATGCACTGGGAACAGGTCTGACTTACTGCCGGCAATGCGAACCAGACTCCTGCTCTGTTCGGACAGGGACTGGACAGCCCTTAGCAAAGAACCCCGAACCCCATACTCCCAAAGCACCCCCCACAGAATACCACAAAGGACACGGTCGAATGCCTTCTCCAGATCCACAAAGCACATGTGGACTGGTTGGGCAAACTCCCATGAACCCTCGATCACCCTATGAAGGGTATAGAGCTGGTCCAGTGTTCCACGACCAGGACGAAAAACGCATTGTTCCTCCTGGATCTGAGGTTCGACTAATCGGCCAAATTCTCCTCTCCAGTACCCTGGAGTAAACCTTCCCGAGGAGGCTGAGAAGTGTGATTCCCCTATAATTGGTGCACACTCTCCAGTCCCCTTTCTTGAAAAGAGGGACCACCACCAGTCTGCCACTCCCGAGGCACTGTCCCCAACCGCCACTCGATGTTGCAAAGGTGTGTCAGCCAAGACAGCCCCACAACATCCAGAGACTTGAGATACTCAGGGCGGATCTCACCCACCCCCGGTGCCTTGCCACCGAGGAGCTTGCAAACCACCTCAGTGACTTCGGCTTGGGTAATGGACGAGTCCACCTCTGAGTTATCAGCCTCCGCTTCCTCAATGGAAGACGTAACTGTGGGATTGAGGAGATCCTCAAAGTATTCCTTCCACTGCCCGACAATATCCCAAGTCGAGGTCAACAGCTCCCCACCCGCACTGTAAACAGTGTTGGCAGAGTACTGCTTCCCCCCTCCTGAGGCGCCAGACGGTTTGCCAGAATTTCTTCGAGGCCGACCGATAGTCCTCCTCCATGGCCTTCCTGAACTCCTCCCAGTTCCGAGTTTTTGCCTCCGCAACTGCCTGAGCTGCAGCACGCCTGGCCTGTGGATACCCGTCAACTGCCTCAGGAGTCCCGGAGGCCAACATGGCCCGATAGGACTCCTCCTTCAGCTTGACGGCATCCCTTACTTCTGGTGTCCACCACCAGGTTCGGGGATTGCCGCCACGATGGGCACCGGAGACCTTGCAGCTAGGGCTGGGTTCAAAAGATCGATCCACGATCCGATATCGATTCACGTTCAAAAAATACGAGATCGATTCAAAAATGTGTGGATCGATCTCTTCCAGGTGGCTATAGGCACTATTTTCTCAACCGCGCAAGGACTGCTATAAAAAGCGGGTGCCGGCAAACGAAACCGAAACTTAAGAACGCGAGATGGCTGAAGCTGCACAGCTAAAATCACCGCCTGGCCTGAAAGCTGATGTATGGCATTACTTTGGATTCAAACGTTACGAGGACAGAGACGAAGTCGACAGAACAAAAGCAGTGTGCAAACTGTGCCACATAGAGGTAAAATATAGTGGCAATACAACCAATCTCCGCAACCACTTATCCAGGCACCAAGCCGACACAGTTTCAGCTAAACCTGCGGCGAATCAAACTGCACTGGAGAAGGCATTTGGTGTTAAATTACATGCACAAACACATATTGGGCTGTTCCTGTCAATAGGGACAGTTTTTACTTTAAAGTGACAATCCAGCAATATCTAAGTAAATCGATATCGAATCGGATCGTGACCTTATGAATCGGAATCGAATCGATCCAGGAAATCTGGATCGATTCCCAGCCCTACTTGCAGCCACAACTCCGAACAGCCACGTCAACAATGGAGGCAGAGAACATGGTCCACACAGACAATGTTCCCCGCCTCCCTCGGGAGCTAGGAGAAGCTCTCCCGGAGGTGGGAGTTAAAGACCTCCCCGACAGAGTGCTTGGCCAGACGTTCCCAGCAGACCCTCATCATATGTTTGGGCCTGCCAGGTCTGTCCTGCTTCCTCCTCTGCCAGCGGATCCAACTCACCACCAGGTGGTGATCAGTTGACAGCTCAGACCCTCTCTTCACCTGAGTGTCCAAGACATAGGGCTGGAGATCAGATGAAATGACAACAAAGTCAATCATCGACCTCCGACCTAAGCTGTCCTGGTGCCATGTGCACTTATGGACACCCCTATGCTCAAATATGGTGTTCGTTATGGACAAACTGTGACTAGCACAGAAGTCCAATAACAAAACACCACTCAGGTTCAGACTGGGGAGGCCGTTCCTCCCAATCACGCCCCTCCAGGTGTCAATGTCGTTGCCCATGTGAGCGTTGAAGTCCGCCAGTAGAATAATGGAGTCCCCAGTCTGAGCACCTCTCAGTACCTCTCCCAGGGACTCCAAGAAGGCTGAATACCCTATACTGCTATTTGGCCCGTAGGCACAAACAACAGCAAGAGCCCTCTCCCCGACCCGAAGGCGCAGAGAGGCAACCCTCTCATTCACTGGGGTAAACTCCAACACATGGCGGCTGAGCTGTGGAGCTATAAGCAAGCCCACACCAGCCTGCCGCCGCTCACCGTGGCCAACTCCAGAGAAGTGGAGAGTCCAGCCCCTCTCAAGGAGCTGGGTTCCAGAGCCCAAGCTGTGCGGAGGTGAGCCCGACTATCTCTAGCTGGTACCTCTCAACTTCCTGCACAAGCTCAGGCTCTTTGTCCCCCCCAGCAAAGTGACATTCCATGTCCCAACAGCTAGCCGCTGTTTTCGGGGATCAGGTTGTCGAGGCCCCTGCTTTCGACTGCCGCCCAATCCCCACTGCACCAGCTCCCTTCTACTACCTCTGTGGGTGGTGAACCCACAGGAGGTCGGACCCATGTCACCGCTTCAGGCTGAGCCCGGCCGGGCCCCATGGGCAAAGGCCTGGCCACCAGGCACTTGCATACGAGCCCCAACCCTGGGCCTGGCTCCAGGGTGGGGCCCCGGCTGCGCCATACTGGGCGATGTTACAGTCCTTGTTTTATTAATTTCCACAGGGGTTTGGTGAACTGCTCTTTGTCTGGCCTGTCACCTAGGACCTGTTTGCCTTGGGAGACCCTAACAGGGGCATAATGCCCTGACAACATAGCTCCTAGGATCATTCAAGCACACAAACCCCTCCACCACAATAAGGTGGCAGTTCTAGGAAGGGTGTATTATTTCTTTCATCATTTTATTTCAAATTAAAACCAACATCACCATTCAAAACCATATAGTTTATTGACTGAGTATATTTAGTGGGGTACCCCCACACAGGGCTCGAAATTAACTTTTTTTCTTTGTGTCCCCCAGTGGTCCCAAATTCTGTGTTGTATTGTCCCGAATGGAAGCAATAGTGTCCCCATTTTTTTCCTCTCTGAAATAACCAGTGGTTAATATTATCATATGAAGTTACTATTATATTTGTAACTATGCGATTTTGAACCCTTTATATCATTTTTACAATAAGTCACAAGACACAAGCGACACATGTCCTATACATCATCTACTTCAAAATTACAGTTATTGCATTTTCAGTTTATTAAACTTTGGTGATCTCACTGGATGAATAGATACCCGTTTATTTAAAGGGGCCAACTAGCTCATTCAGAAAATGTTTCAACTCCCTACATCTGCAGTACACTTTAGTTGAAAATAAGACCCCTTTTATGTTCATTTCATCTACTTATACCTTGAATATCTGTTGGCACTTATAAGACCAACTTAAAATTTTCACCATTACCGTTATCCATTTTTATGAACTTTCCGTTATCCATTACCGTTATCCATTTTTATGAAATTTCCGTTATCCATTTTATGAACTTTCGCTGCCGAAACGTGGGTGAAAATGTTAGCAACATCAGCATAGTGCCAGGTCCGAGCCTAGTTGTGCTGCTGACTGACTAAACTTTCTGAACTAGAAAGACACCAAGAAAACTCACTTATTCTGTTGAACGCTATCTTCCATCAATATCATCCACATCATTCCTGTTGTATTTTATAACGTGTCTAACAGTGTTCATTCAGTTCATTCAGTTGCTAGCGTTGCCTGCAGACCAGGCGATGACACTTTGGATCCTGAAGGTCCCGGAGACGTTATGTCTGGGCTTTCAGTTTCTTCCCCGCGGTCGGTCCGCTTCAACCACTTAAGCATTTTTGTTCTGGCAAGAGTCGGCGCAGCGTGTGCGGTAGCAATTCCATTCCAAGTCCATATAATGCGGACTCCGGCCGAAGATTCTAGAACAGAATGCGCTGCTCTGTAGCCTACGGATGCAGGTGCATCGAAAGTGTAGCTACTATGTATTTTTCGCTGTTAACGTTTTAAAATTAAAATTGACAAATTAGGTGAATGTCTACGTGTGTGTTACGGCTTTGTAAATAATATTAATGTAGAACTTTTTTTCTAGATCTATTTTTTCCATTGTCCCGGGATTGTCCCAGATATGATAATTTTGTGTCCCGATGACATTTTTTATGGTCCCTGGGACGTCGGGACACCGTTAGTTTCGAGCGCTGCCCCCACAGTACCCAGTTTCTGAGACAGATCCATACACGCGCGCGCGCGCAGGGCACCACACACGTGTCTGGGACACGGTACAGGGAATAAACTTTCACATTCCAGATAGCAGGCAACAAATATAGAGAGTATTATTGGATTGGCATAATATAAAATGGGACAGAAAGGGGTTCAAGCAAGAGAAAGGTTCGGTTCCGCTACCATGGTCGGCCAATGTTATTTTTATGACCACCAATTACAAGCCAGAGTCATGTACCCAGTTCAGACTTTGGGTAGAGAAATATGGGTTCCCTGAAAGGGGAAGTTTTACTTTGCAGTAATTAAACGTACTCAGAGATGGATTAAAGCAAGTTGAACAAGATAATGAGAAATGTAAGAAAAAGGATAAAAGTATGTATAGATTGGCCCACCTTTGACATGTGGATGGCATAAGCACGGACAAGAAATAGATGCTCACAACCACAAGGGAAAGGGGTTGCTGGTGCTACTGCTGCTTCTGCTCTCGCTCTGTCTTGTCCCCCTTTTTCCTCCATGTTGTGTTAAGCAGGTTTCATCCTCCAGACTGTATCCGGACTTGGACTCATTAGACTCATGCCTGCCTCAGGCCCCTCCCCAGCAGGAAAACGTAAAAAGCGCTACCAGAACAAGACCCGCCACCATATCCAGTAGAGGCTGGGACACCTTTTTCTCCTGTGGCAAACCACACCCACAGCAAAAAAAAAAGAGACTTGGAGCCATGGGAGGAGAGAGAAGTGCTAGAGAGCAGCTACGAGTCTTCTGTGCTGAATTTAAGTCCACGTCCTTTGAGCTCCAGCACATCTATGCATTGCAGCTGGGCCTGGACATGCACACCTGAAGAATGCCTGGCATGAGGCTGGAGCTCGCTCGAGCATGCAAAGACAGCTGCATCACCTGGGAAATGTGCAGACTGACAGAACTAATTAGCCACTCAGTGCACGCAGAGAAACAGGCAAAAGAACAGACTGAAAAGGCTAACAAAGAGAAAGAAGACACTCTGCACAAAGCCATGCTCACCATAGTCCTAACCCACCCTGAGCATCTACATGCTGAACGTGGGAGAGGACGGGGTTGTGGCATAGGCAGGGGAAGAGGACGGAACGTGGGTGTCCAACTATGGCAAAATGCAGCATTGGGCAAGAGATTGCCCTGAAGTAAGTGCAAACAGGCAGGCACACAATAGCAGTGACTGACTGGGAGACAACATTGAGCATATCACCCAGCTAGTGGGGGTGCAAGAGAGTGGGAAAATGGGACACTTAAAAACAAACTGGCTAAATGTTGCAGAGATTCAGGCCTTAATTGGGTTAAGGCCCTGCCCATTGTACTCTTGTATGTGCATGCTTTCATCTAAACTGGGGAACAGGGGCGCTGCGCCCTCTTACCGAAATGCCGATTGAACCCCAAGTCATACTTAGGCCATGCTACTGTACAACATGCAATCTTTCTCTAAACAATCTTTTCTCCATGAAAACATCCCAGCAACACCACGTAACAATGTATCTGATCATCAAATACATTATAATTACTTCAAAAATATTCTAATCATCGTAGATACACCGTCAGACGGTGCAAAAATTATCCAAATTGGCGTTTTCCAGACCGAGGTGCCATGTTGTTTAGTTGTTTACTTGTCGCAGCTGTTCTTGCGAGATTTGACATAGGTTACATACAAGATCAGCTGACTTGTAGAGCGAGATTTCTCGAGACTGAATGACCTTTCACCCACCAGCACGGGAGCTTTTGACAGAAGTTGTTCGCGAGTTGTTTTTGTTGACACTTGGGCATTTAAAGATGAGATCCCGTGGCACGAAACGGAAGAAAGCCAAAGACTGTCCAGGGCAGATGATGATGATGATGATGACTTCTTTTTTTCTGTCACAAAGTGGATAAAGCTGTTTCCGATGGCAAGATCGCGACAATCGAGGGATCGGTCCATGCCGCCGGTTCCGGGGCCTCATTGAAGGACGCGCCAACCGAGCACTGTGACAGCACCATCGTGGAATCTGTGACGAACAAAGACCAGATGTCTTGCTCTGATGAAGGCACCGAGTGTTCAGTGGAAAAGCAAAATGAGAAGAAGGCCAAGTTCCAGGAAAAGTTCATATATGTTTTTTTTTTTTTTAGCACGCTTACATTTTTTGCATGGTTTCAAACTTTGTGATTTGGGTTGGATTCCAACTTTACAATGTTTACTTTTTTAGTTTCCTTTTAAAGAAAATAATTTTGCTCTGGAATTTTTTTTTCCCCATTTTGAACAACTAACTCTACCTTATTCTAGTATAAGAAAACAACAGATTTCTCTGGTGAATGTTTAACACTTTGTAAGTTTGAGTAATTTGAATTTGAATTATGAATTTCAATTTGAATCATGAGGAATTAGTATTATATGGAATTTGAATTATGAGGTATTAGAATTTGAATTAAGTCTTGTTTGTGACAGTTTTATTTTCTTTTTCAATGTTGAAAAACAATGTTATAATTTCCCTCTCCGATAGCCTCAGAATGTCCCATTGTAGCCTCAATTTTTCAAAGGCTTTGCACGGTGGAAGGGGGGCACCATCCCCCCCCCACTTGGTCGCTTTGCTCCCTCGCCATAGTTGATTGATTGATTTATTCCGAACAGTAAAGAAGATATAAAAACAAAAATAAAAATATGCAATCATCAAAACATCGTCATAAACAAACAGAATAGCGTAGCCACAAGGCAGTAACATAACGATGTTCGGAAAAGATTAGGAAGAAGTAAATAACTTATCAAATCCTAACCCTCTATATCACCGCTAATCAAACGTCACTTTCCACCATAATAAACTATATATACACAAAAGAAAACAAAATCAACAAAAAAAAAAAAATACCAAGACATACCAACATGGTATAATATCGACCAAATCAAATCATAAATACAGATACTTATGTTATGCATATATACACACACACACACACACACACACACACAATACATATACACAGTACATACATATACACATACCTATAACTACTATACATATCCATACGTACACAGACACCCATATAATTATGCATATTATGCTTATATTTTATACAATTTTATACACACACACATTATATATATCCGTATGTACCCATACCCACATATATACACATATTAATCAATAGAATGTTATTGTAATTCCTCCTCCCTATACCTCATAAAGATGTGTTCCTTATACCTTTTTTTTGAACTGGTTTATAGTTGTACATTTCATGAGCTCCACATTCAAAAACTGTTCCATAGCTTTACTCCACAAACAGAAATACTGAACGTTAACGTTGTCCTAGCACTACGAATTTTAAATTTCAATTTCCACCTAAAATTATAGCCCCCCCTCTCTATCCGAGAACATTGTTTGGATATTCCTTGGTACTTTATAATTCCTTACTTTGTACATTATTAAGGCAGTTTTATATTATATAATATCCCTGAATTTTAAACATTTTGAATTTAAGAATAGTGAATTAGTAGGATCTCGGTAACCAGCACTATGAATTATTCTTATAGCTCTTTTTTGAAGTATACGGTAGTTATTGCATGAAGTGAACATTTATACGTATTTCCCCACACCACTGAGCAGTAATTTAAGTACGGTAAAACCAGGGAACAGTAAAGAATGAGGAGTGAATTATAGTCCAGGACGTGCTTAGCTATACTCAACACAGATATGCTTCTTGATCGTTTAATTAGTATGTATATGTGATCTCCAATTAATTCTATCATCTATTATTACCCCAAGAAATGTATTAGAAACTGTTTCAATATCAACACCATCTACCTGTACATTTATTGCCCTATTTATTTTATAATTATTAAATAACATGATTTTTGTTTTAGACAGATTTCATAATTTATTTCAATCAAACCAACTTTTTAACCTGCACAATTCTGAAGAGATTATGTTTTCTAACTCATGTAAATTTGTTCCAGAATAAAACATTTGTCTCATCTGCAAATAATACCATCTTAAATATCTTTGATACATATAATTTATATAAAGAATAAACAGTTTAGGACCCAATACTGACCCCTGAGGGACACCACAATCAATATTCAAATGAGTTGAGACAGAGTCACCCAACTTCACAAATTGTGTCCTGTTGCTCAAATAACTTATCCAATTAATACAACTCCTCTTATCCCATATTGTTCCATCTTATTAATATATCATGATTAATAGTATCAAAAGCTTTTTGAATATCAATAAATAACCCAGTGACATATTTCTTATCTATAGAGTTACTGATTTCTTCAATTGACTCCATTAGTGCCATCTCTGTTGATCTATTTACTCTAAATCCATATTGACTATCACTGAGTAGTTTGCATTTTTCAATGAATTTATCTAATCTGTTATTGAATAGTTTTTCAAGAATTTTGGAGAATTGAGGAAGTAAAGAAACAGGTCTATAATTTGTGAAGTTGTGTTTGTCCCCAGATTTATCCAATGGAATTACTTTTGCTATTTTCATATTGCTTGGAAATGTACCGGTTTGAAATGACAAGTTACAGATGCATGTTAATGGTTTAGAAATCCCCCCAATAATAGTTTTCACTAGTTTCATATCAATATCATTACAATCTGTGGATATTTTATTACTACATTTATTAAATATATCAATAATTTCTTTCTCATCTACTCGTGTAAGAAACATAGAACAAGAATTCCTCTTTATAAAATATTATCTATACAATCATCATTTGTTACAGGATCATATATATTTTGAGCTAATCTTGGTCCAACATTAACAAAAAAATTATTAAAACTATTAGCAACTACATCCATGTTATAATTTTCGATACCTTTGTCATTAAAGCATTTAGGGTAATGTATTTGTCCAGAGCCATCTTTAATAATACTATTTAATATATTCCATATTCCTTTATTATTTTTGCTATTATATATTAATTTACCATAATAATCCTTCCTACATCTCCTTATGATACTCGTTAACTTGTTTTTATATTTATTGTCTGCCTCTTTGGTTCTTAATTTATTAAATTCTCAAAATAGAGTGTTTTTCTTCTTACAGCCATTTTGTAATCCCTTAGTAATCCAAGGTTAGTCATTATAGTTTTGTTTTGTACTATATTGCTTCAGTGGGCAATTTTTATCATATAATAATTTGAATATACTTAAAAAGTTACCATATGCTCCATCAATGCTATTCTCTATATAAACTGATTCCCAGTCTTGTATTAATAAATCATTATTTAATGCAAACATGGCTTCCTCAGTCCTAACTCTTCTATACTTAAGTTTATGGTCCGTCACATTTCTCTTATGATTACAGTCATAAATTGTAAAAACTGGTAGATGACCACTAATATCATTGATTAATATTCCACTTATGTTATTATCTATATCATTGGTAAATATATTAAGGTAGCACTATGGTCAGTAATTCTGGTGGGTCTGGTAATTTTTGGGTGGAGACTCGTACTGTACATGGTATTAATAAATTTCTCAGTCATACTGTGCTTATTAGGGTTCAACAGATCAATATTAGTATCCCCACAAATGAAGATAATAAAGTTATCTACTGTAAATGTCTTTTCTACCCAGTCCTTAAACGCCTCTATTAGGGTTGGGCGGTATCCAAATTTTGATACCTTTAAACTGTCTCTGTGTTTTCCCGGGGTATACGGTATTACCGAGAAAAAAATATTTTGTTTCGGCCTACTGTGTAACGTGCGCCTATACCGGCGGACCTTGTCCAGACCTGCGCCTATGCCTCAAATGTACTATTTAAAAGCAGCATAGCGAATTGTGTGCATTGTGGTATGGATTAAGCAGCAAAGCGAATTTTGTGCATTGATGAATGGATTAAGAGATATTTCAAAGCATCATGCAACTCTTCCTTCATCTTGAAAATAGCATTCAACTGTCGTTTACACGTCTGTGTTGAAACGCCATTTGCAGCACTATTTCACCTACTCCATCAAAAAAAAGTACACGATGAGCAGGATCATACCCTTTCAAGCATGGGAAATAAAAAAAAAGAAAAGAAAAAGAATCAACCAACACCCCGTTTAGACTGCGCGATAAACCATATTCTTCAGCGCAAATGAGGCGAACCTAATTCAAATGCGTGATAGCTGCACAAGGCAAAATCATATGGGCCCACGTCATGCCATGGCGGGGAAATTAATAATCAAATGGCCTTACCTTGCTTAAAACGTTGTCTTGATCACATAACTCCTTACAATTATTCCACTTAAATCCATACGGTTTAACACACCCAACAAAGATAGCAAGCGCATTGCTAATTCCCACCAGAAACCTAACAGTTTACGCTACGATGTTTTCTTCCGTTTCTTCAGTAGATGACATTTCAAACGTTTATTACCCACATCCCAAATGTCATACGTTATATTATTTTACCTTGTTGTTACTCATGTAACCTACTCAAAACACTCAGATTGGAGGTGTTCCCCTCTCGCGCCGTGACCGTCTTCTTACATACTTTACACACAGCTTCATCTGTGTTTGCTGGCTCTCCCTTTTCGTTTGGTTTGAAACCAAAATACTGCCACACTGCCGATGTTTTTTTTGCCACTAACTCGTGATCTTGACTTGCCATCTTTCAACCGCGGTCTCAGTCTCTTGCGAAGCTTTCTGTCAGACTCCAAATGTCACGCAGGGTTGCCATGGTAACGACATAAACAACCCTGCACGCGATGAGAACTTCTTTAGGAAATTGATAGAATTAGTGAAAATACGATCACACAGTTATTCGGGATGATCTTCAATTTATTATTTTATATTATGACCTCATGTACTCCATATTTATTTAGATATTATATATTTTTTTTAAAATGACGGTAATGAGACCGATACCGTTGGTACTTTTGGATACCTCGGGATACCTTCTTACCGTAATACCGCCCAACCCTAGCCTCTATACTAGTTTCTGGTGCTCTATATATACACAGCTAATTAATACATTCCTACTTTTTTCAATATTAATTTCGATTGTTAAACATTCTAATAAGTTAATCACAGTTGTCATGCCATCTATTAACTTATAATTCAAATTACAATCCACATACACCGCCACTCCTCCTCCACCTTTATATTTCCTATTTATATAATTAAATTCATATCCAGCCAGTTCGAAATCCACTCCTTTCTCCAGGTCAATCCAGGTCTCCGATATGGCAATTATGTTAAATGGATGAGTAAAGTGACTTAAGTATTTCTTGATGTATTTGAAGTTAGCGTACATGCTTCTGCTGTTGAAGTGTATTATTAATAATTTTCCCACAGCCTTAGTGGACTGATTGTACTGTTCCTCTGTGCAATAGTGGCAATTGTCATTAATGGTTGAGAAAAAGCTATTGTCCGGGTCTATGTCATTTTCTGTATCCAACAGTTTATGGTCAGTGAATTCATGTGGTTTCAGTTCCAGGTTTTCATAATCAACAAAGCATTTGCGTGAGACGAGTAGTGTTCCGGGTAACGGATGAAAGAGTTATTTCGGTGTGTGTCATGGTTGAGTTTGATGTAGTGTCACGTCGGTATTGATTACCATATAGTCCCGATAGCCATCACTGATATTTGTCCAAGTCCTCGATGTTCCGTATGACCAGAACTCTCGCCTCCTCCGGTGTACAACTCAGCTTGATGAATACTTTGCAGTTGGTGATCCATGTAGATTGAATTTTATTTTCTTTCTTCAGATGTCGTGCTTTTCTGGCAATGTCAGCATTGCGTTTTGTCAGGTGCTCATTGATGTAGACGTTTGTACCTTTCAGTTTCCTTCCTTGTTTCAGCAATGTAGCTTTATGTTTCCGGCTGATGAATCTCATGATGATGGCAGCGTTCTCCTTGTCTCTCCTGGGTAGAATGTGGCAGGCCTCGACGTTGTTGCAATCAATATCGATTCCCTTCGAGTGTAGGAATGCTGACACTTGTTGCTCCACGGAGTTGCTGCCCAGTTCATCAGATTCTCCCTCCCTGGTCACTGCTTTTGCATATGACCGGGGTTTAATCTGAATCCCAGTGACAATGACGTCGTTCATCCTGGTGTACTGTTCCAATTCAGCAACTCTGCTTTCCAGGTGGGCAAGACGCCGGTCCTTCTCAGGTGGGGTTTACATTAGACCGTATCAGCGGATCATCAGATTAACGTTTTTAAAATGATTAGTGTGCACACAGCAACACCAATACACGATTTGCGTGCACACAGCAACACCAATACACGGATACGCTCGGCTCCGCAGGCATCCTGCGCTCCAAATCACTCCGCCCTGAACAGCGAGTGCCCTCTGGAGGGTGCGCACTCCGGCCCTGCGCAGCTCACAGAGCGCGCGAGTGTAGTGCACAAGCAGTGATTCGGGACTGAGCCGCTGTGTGTGTGATCCTAGCGCATATCACTTACCACTTGCAAGTGGAAGGATGGCAAGCCTAAAGACAATCATAACTACACAATGGGCAGTATTTGCATCAGTATTTGCAGTATTTTCATACTTTTATACTCTTTAACGAAAGGTGATACAAGGCGGAAGTCCGCGCCGTTTTTCAGCAGTCGCGGCACATGACCAGCGCCAGCGAATCAGGAAGGTGGATGTCACAGTGACGTTGTCCAATGACGACGCCAGCTAGAGCTCAGCACAGCGTATCCGCGTATTCTCAATGTTTACACAGCACCGGAGCTGACACGATCTGGATTGAATACATGGACCCTGGCGGATTCCCGTTTCCCGGCGTTTCCAGGCGGTTTAATGTAAACGGACAGTGCATCCGCGAAGAAAACGAGACAGATACGGTCTAATGTAAACTTGGCCTCAGTGTTCTGCAGCCTGAGCGACTTTACTTTCATCACCAGGTCCATGATGGTTTTCTGTTGTTTTATAACAGAAACTACTTCTGCCAGAAAGTCGAGTGACTTTTTAATGTCCTCGCCTTCCTCGGCTGTAAAGTTCTTTTTTGGTGGCATAATTCACCAGTAAAGCCATCCAATTCGGTAAAATGTTTGGAGAGTCCTTTCCTCACCTCACTGCCTTTCCGAAATTTCCCGCCAGAGGAAGTGACCATGGTGAGCTCCCTCATACTAAATTTTTCTAGAAAAACCCCTGATGTGTGTACAAGAGTCAGAGCAAGAACAGACTTGAGCCCGTTTGAAATACTCTTTGGCAGATCGCCAAATACTGGGATAGGCCCCCAGCCAATTCCACAATTGATCACGGGCCTATGCAATGATGAAATGTTGCATTATTGTGCAGAACTCTTTTTCTGTATTGTCTCACCCATGAGCAGGTAAAGGAGGCACTACCAAGGACAGATGAAACCACACTACATGATCTGAAGCCTGAAGTGGTGAAAGAATTCAGGAGAAAACGCTGGAGAGACCGAAGGTGGCTAGGACCGTATCAGGTGTTGCTCATGACTCAGACAGCTGTGAAGGTGAAGGAAAGAGCCATGTGGCTACATGCCAGCCACTGCAAGAAAGCACCACCCCAGAAGGAGAAGACAAGACACGGGCAGTAAGTTAGTGACTGTAGAGTATTACTGCACCTCACTGACAGTGGGAAGAGTGGATGAGATGAGATGAGAAGAGACAAGAAGGACTTTAAATGATCCTTTGCAGGAAATTAGATTGTTACAGCAGCAAAGACACAAACATTTTAACAAATCAGTCCCACATCCCACATGCACACACACAGTCCATATTACTGACCGAGTCCATATTGTGTAAACAGACAAATTGCTTAAAAAGTGTATCGACAATGAGCATGAAAGTGCTAGCAGTATATCTAGTCTAAAACAATGGCGAAATTTAATAAATAAATAAATAAATAAATAAATGAGGGTTTAAAAACTAAAGCTAAGAGCATGTGGATAAAAGGACAGAAGCAGTTATTGCACATTAAACAGTCTGATGGCAGTAGGCAGGAAAGATTTCCTGAACCTCTCAGTCCTACAGTTTGGAAGGATGAACCTGTGACTGAAAGAACTGTGTTGGAAGGCCCCAAGGGCATGGAGAGGGCAAGTGTGATGATCAAGAATTGAGTTCAGTTTTGATAAAACTCTCTGCTCTGCCACTTGCTAGAGTTGGTCAAGTTTGAGACCTATGATGGAGCCAGCCTTCTTGATTAATTTGTTAATTCTGTTTTTGTCTGCTGAGCGTGCCCCCTCACCCCAACATACAACACCCCCCCCCCCCAAAAAAAAAAACGACACTAGCTACGGCAGTGTAGTGGTTAGCACAGTTGCCTCACAGCAAGAAGGTTCCAGGTTCGAACCCAGCAGCCGGCGAGGGCCTTTCTGCGTGGAGTTTGCATGTTCTCCCTGTGTCTGCGTGGGTTTCCTCCGGGTGCTCCGGTTTCCCCCACAATCCAAAGACATGCAGTTAGGTTGACGTGGGGTGGCCTTGGGCTGAGGTGCCCTTGAGCAAGGTACCGAACCCCTGACTGCTCCCCGGGCGCTCTGGTGTGGCTGCCCACTGCTCTGAGTGTGTGCTTGTGTTCACTGCTTCAGATGGATTAAATGCAGAGGATGAATTTCACTGTGCTTGAAATGTGCATGTGATGAATAAAGGTTTCTTCTTCTTTGATAAAAAGTGCACAGGAGAGGCTTACAAATATTAAAAGATCGTAGGTGAGCAATTCCAGCGTTATGGACGCGACACTTGAACTCAAAATGGCAACAAATGACCCAGTGCATGTTTTATTGTCTCCCAGTATTTAAACAGGTGTTGCATATTTTAAGGCTGTACCATACTGGAGAAGTGATAGAACAAGAACAATTCCCATAGTACATCTAGGGCATGCCAGAAAACGCCAATAAAAGATGCGTTATGGATGTGACAGAAAAAGTATCACTTTTCTTGGGTGACTGTACATTTTTATCAAACTCTGTGAAATTGTAAACCTAATGTCGAAATGGAGATATCCGTTTGATAGAGGGGTCCAAGGTGAATATTAAAAAATCTTTGTTTAAAATATTTTGTATTTCATGCAGTGTTTCGGAAGGAAAAGTCAGCGTTATGGATGTGACGAAATTCCGTTATGGATGTGACGCGTCTGAAATAGACATGGAATATGTTTAGAAAATCAGCAATTTAACGACCATAACCCTTTGAAAAACTCTCTAAATATCAGCTAAAACTATCAAAGTTCTTAAATAATATTTAGGATGGCTATTGTTTTGCTGTTTTGTGGATTTTAGCATACATTTCTGTGGCTTGTGGCAATAATATAGAATTGTACATGATCAAAGTTGATTTTAGCTTGGGTTTTACATTATAAGAAAGAAAGACTGACAGTGACATTAGGTTGGTTACAAATTGGTTCAACTTATTCACATCTGTAAAATACAGGCCTAGGTGATATCTCTGGGAGTGGTTTTGATGTATTACATGTTGCTTTATTTTTGCATGGTGAGGTTGACATTTACATGGAATTGCCCAGGTATCCGTGTGGGTGGACCAGTCCAGCTTGTTGTCTAGCATGACTCTCAGATATCTGTAGCTGGAGACCTGTTCCACCACTGCTCCTTGAGTGGTGACTGGGTCTTGAGAAGGTCTCTTTTTCCTGAAATCTACAGTCATTTCCTTTGTTTTCTGGACATTGAGCTGTAGATAGTTGAGGCTGCACCAGTCCACAAAGTCCTCGATGAGGCCCCTGTATACATAGTTTGCACATGACATCACAGAGTCGGGGATTCCCTAGTGGCGGCCATCTTGTGGGTCAAGCTTACCGTACGGGTCACTGAGCACACATTGTAACGCGCGAGTACAAAGTCTTCAAAAGAACCCAAGCAGGCTATTTAAAGCTAGCAATGGTGCACACCTGTTGTATTCACGGCTGTCGTAATAGGTCAGATGATGACGTCAAGCGGAGCCTTTATGGAATTCCCACTGTACGGGAGCACGAAGGCGAGCAAACAAAGAAACTCAGCATACAAAGGAGAAATCTATGGCTTGCGAGAATCAACCGCAAGGATTAATCAGCCTTCCAAACACAGCAAAGTCTGCTCCGATCATTTTATAAGTGGTAAGTTGTTTAAATAAACAAATCAATTGGGTTTAAGTTTGTTTTTGGAAACCAAAACATCATGTAAACAATCTCTGGAGAATGCCTAACTGGAACCGCCGAGTGTACGTTTACATTGTAATGTACACTTAATATCGCTCATTTGTCACGTTTCTATTTGACACTTGTCACTTCACTCACGCAAGGGTCATTTTTCATCTCATCTCATCTCATTATCTCTAGCCGCTTTATCCTTCTACAGGGTCGCAGGCAAGCTGGAGCCTATCCCAGCTGACTACGGGCGAAAGGCGGGGTACACCCTGGACAAGTCGCCAGGTCATCACAGGGCTGACACATAGACACAGACAACCATTCACACTCACATTCACACCTACGGTCAATTTAGAGTCACCAGTTAACCTAACCTGCATGTCTTTGGACTGTGGGGGAAACCGGAGCACCCGGAGGAAACCCACGCGGACACGGGGAGAACATGCAAACTCCGCACAGAAAGGCCCTCGCCGGCCCCGGGGCTCGAACCCAGGACCTTCTTGCTGTGAGGCGACAGCGCTAACCACTACACCACCGTGCCGCCCCAGGGTCATTTTTGAAAAACATTTTAGGTCTATTCTGTATGATTTGATTTGTGTTTAATCAACCAGGGATGCAAACAGCGCGCCTTTTGGCGGATGCCGCCTTTTTCACGGCTGAATCGCGCAGATCCGATTTTTTTTTTAGGGGGGGCGTTGGAGTGTCCGATTATAATTTCAAAGTAAATTCTGTATTAAAATTACTAAATAAGCAAATCTGTTACAGTCCATGAAACATAGGAAGTATAAGGATGAGAAAAAAACAGTTTGCAAAAAAAACTAACCCTGTTTTTTTCTCATCCTTATACTTCCTATGTTTCATGGACTGTAACGGATTTGCTTATTTAGTCATTTTAATACAGAATTTACTTTGAAATTATAATCGGACACTCCAACGCCCCCCCTAAAAAAAAAAAAATAAATAAAAATAAAATCGGATCTGCGCGATTCAGCCGTGAAAAAGGCGGCATCCGCCAAAAGGTGCGCTGTAGAATATATAAAGTTGTATATATCAGACAGCCTTTAAAAGTTTGATTAAGTCAGTTTCAGGCTTTGGAGCAGGCTTTGGCAGTTTCAGGCTTTGGCAGCCCTGCATAGTCACTTGAAAATACATCTTTGTCCACTTCGTAGGGGTCAATTCCCCCAATCAAGGCCAGTTTGGCTGCATACCGTTGTCGTGAGATGTCGTCTAATGTATCTATATACTTCTGTTTGCTTGATTTTGCCGACAATGATCTTTATTTTAGAAAACCAACTATATAACTTCATAAATTTGTCCGAGATAACGTAGCCGGTAATGGCGATGGTCCGTTTTGTTTGACCCACAAGATGGCGGCTGGAGGGCTTTCCCCGGAATGCCGTGACATCAGTGAAAACTATGTATTCCTGCTCACTACTTCCCTGACAACACCCAACCACTGCTGTATCATCAGAGAACTTCTGGAGAAAACAGCTGCTCGAGTTGCATTGGAAGTCTGAATGTGAACAGGTCACGGTATTTCATGATACAGACCTCCCACCTGGTAAATAACATATTTATGACTATTTTGCACAGGCGGGTCACGTTGTGAGAACATGTGAGAAGAATACTGCAGTTTGTGTGTGATTGTAGATACTGCTTTTAAGTTAAAGTTTTGCTCAAGGTATTGCCTCTGTTGGTGTACAGTACCTGCGAATGCTACTTTATGCTTAAAAGGTCTGAACAGAGGTGCATGTGTCTAAAGAGGTAAAGCGATGAACTGTATTGTCTTTGTATTGTTTGTGTGTGTCTGAGAAGAAAAGGCAGCAGTCTCTGTGTGCGCACGTGCTGCAGCTATCTGTGTGTGAAGTATTTTTAAGGTGATATCAGAGCTTGAGCAGGAGAGAGAGAGTGTGTGTGTGTGTGTGTGTGTGTAATTTTTTTCTTCATCTCTGTAAGCAGTGTTTCCCACACATTGACGAGACTATGGCGGCCCGCCATAGTCTCAGTCCGCGCCCGCACGCACGGCGACACTGACGCACCCGGCCTGACATTGCGTGCGTTGCCCATCTGAGACAGCGTGAGGAGACAACTCTGATAAGCTACATCCTGTCTGCATCTACATGTTAAGGTAAGTTTATACAACTTTATGTAGCCTTTGACACGATTGAGAAGGTGACATTTAGGCTACGCTATTGTGCTTTATAGGCATATGGAGAGCGCATTGATCAGACCCTCCAGGATTTTGCGATGTTGCGATTTGCAACTTCAACGCAAATTCAACCAATCCCCGCGAATTCAGGGCGGTGTTGCAATTATATCCAATCACCACAACTTTCCCGCAAATTTGACCAATCGTTGGCGTCGTCTTGAGGTGATGTCGACAAACTACCTTCCGCCTTACTTCCGTGTATACGTTCAAGAGAAGCAGCATGTGCGCAGTGTTGCCAGATTGGGCGGTTTCCCACCCAATTGGGTGGTATTAGAACATATTTTGGGCTGGAAAACTTCAGCAGTATCTGGCAACATTGCATGTGCGAGTCAGTGTTTATATAGGCTTAAATTCTGTTACTGAAAGTGTGTTATGTTTACAGTGAAGGACTGTGTGCACTTTACATTATTTTTTTTACTTAATACAAGAAATTAATGGATGCCAACGTTTTTGCCAAAATGGTATTTTATTTTCCATTGTTTAGGCAGCTTCAGCATCATACTGTGAGATTCTGTTCAAATTGTTTTTTTTCTTCTATGAAGCCTGAGCCATTTATTTTATTAGTTTATAATTATTGTTTAATTTAGTCTTCAGGAGAGACTGCCTGCACACAGTACTAGTATTTAGTTTTTTTTTCCTTACATGAAAGCTGAGGCATTTATATTTTAAGGTACCTTCTTGTTGTGCTGTGAGATTCTATGCACTTTAACTTTTGAACCAACAGGTGCATTTGGATAAGTAAAGCCTATTTTTCTGCATTTTTGTAGTCCTGGTAATCTTTTATATTGGTTAAGTTGTTTATAGGACCATTTCTCAGTGTTTTTGTTTTTTTTAATCAATAGTTTTTCAGTAATAACTTATTTAACATATCACTCAATTTTAATCACAAAAAGAGAAAATCGCAACAATTTCTTGCAACTTTCACTTCCTCCCGCAATGTAATCACAACAAAAACCTAAAAAACACCGCAACTTTCATCGCAATTTTTTGGAAAAACCCATGCAACATCAGACATTTTAGCCCGCAACAAATCACAAAAAAGGCCCGCGAAATCCTGGGGGGACTGTTTGATGGATGACGTTAAGTGTATTGTTTCAGTAAAATTACTTTGTCCATTTTGTACTGGCAAACCTACCTTTTCTGTAAGGCAACAGTAGGTTATTTTGAGGCAATATTAGTTAGCCCTACGTAGTTATCTAATTCGTCAAATTAACTTTATCATCCTACCAGGATCAGGTCGTTTCCAAATTCACCGGCGAAGTGCTTCCCGCTTGACATTATATGTGCGCAGTCTATCCAAGTGATGGAGACGTGAAGTGACAGCAGTGATAAACTAATCTAGGTCTGCAAGTACATGTTAAAAGGGAGAAGTAGTCTATTCTAACAGAGCGCGAACTTCAATGCCACTTTTGAGAATTAGTGCTAGTAGCCTTAACACGATTTGTTACTGGTGAGACGGAAGACGTTAAATTATTTTTAGCCTTTTCTAATAGGCTACCTTCTAAAGGTGAAGCTATTAGGCCACATAATTAAGGGAATGTAGTTACCTACTTAATTAAATTAACTTATTGACTCGAATTTGATCGTTTTCAAATTTACTGATGAAGAGTGTTTCTCCACTAACGTAGTAGAATTATACTGCACTGTGTTGTGACCTTCTGTATTGGTGTTATGTCTGATTTATTCTTCAAACACACACTTATTTAATTTAAACACAGTTAACTGACCGCTCTCATTTCTTTACCTCTTAGGACAAGAGCCAGGCTGACATACTAACACGCTTAGCAAGTGAGTGCAATGAATGGGGGCAGATATACCCATTATTCAACCACTTAGCAGCGACTGTTCTTGTTGTGTCGGTGTCGAGCGTGAATTGTGAAAGAGACTTTTCCACAATGAACAGGGTAAGGACATCTGCAAGCAAACCAGTGATGTGAATTTCAATTTACATTTACCCATTGTTTTTATGCTCAAATCCCACCTAAGTTCAATATCACTTTCACTTAATTAAATATTTCAGAGTGAGCTTACAATCACATGACTCATTGTAGTAACAAGTTGTTTGCCATTTTAGGTCAAAACAGACCTTCGGAACAGACTGCAAGGACAGCACCTGGCCACCTGCTTGAGGATTTCCATTAACGGGCCACAACCAGAAGATATAAAATTATGAAAGGGCACTCGAACTCTTTCTCAAAGCCAAGAAAAATCAAATGCACAAGCGCAGGGTGTGGTCTTTGTAAACAGGGCAGGCATTTGTCAGGGTCACTTTTGACATACAGCGGAGCTAGAAGTCCTTGTTTTGTAGGACTTTTTGTAGGAGTTCAGGGTGTGAAGTATTGTAGGATTTTTGGTTTGGTTGCCATCTGTAATATGTTCTTCTTGTAGGACTGCCCTAAAATAAAATACAAGCTGCATAACCAATACCAACGAATTTGTTCTTTGTTAGTCTTAGTTTAGTAGTATTAGTAGGCTAAACAACCCCCGCGCACCCCTGCAATTCAACCGGACACGCGTGCCCCATGCACCCCTGCAATTCAACTGGACACACGCGCCACCCCACCATGGGCTGCCCCCATAGTCTCCAAAATTTCTGTGGGAAACACTGCTGTAAGGTTGTAAAATTGTGAACTACTGAGTGAAAGAGAATGCGTATATGAAAGAATTTACAGGCATCAAGGGTTTTAAAAGAGACTCAAGGTAGAACACCACATTTTTTGGCAAGAGTTAGAATACGAAGATATCTTAGAAGATTTATTTTGACAGCAGAAAAGAAAAATACATTGTTGACAGCTTTAACTGAAATAGTAAGTTTACAAGAGGTGAGTAAGGAGTGGCCGTATGTGAATTGGGTTGCACTTTTTGGGAGATTTTGGACAGTAAAAAACTTAAAAGGCACATTAGACGATTTGATTTACACTGGGCTAGGTATTGTAAGAGCCCTATTTGTACATCACGTGAACAGGTATTTAGCCCTAGGGGAGACAGGGATTCCGAGGTGGTGAAGGTATTCATGCGAGGAAGTTAAATAATCCAGGGGTAGAGATTTCTGTAGTGTTAAGGAAAGTTTCATGGCTGACAGATAAAAGAGGAAGAGCTGGGGAAGAGAGATGTAAAATAGGTGTGATGCTGAGAAAGATTAAAGCTAGAATCTTGCCTGACGAGGACTCAATCATACCTAATCATTTAGCAAGAGAACAATTAAGAATACAGGGAGTGGAAATGGCTGATGCCCTTTTGCAGATGGTTTGTTTGAAAAATCCTATAGCTAAGGACAGAATTAAAAATATATCAGAGAAATGGGCTAAGTGAACTAAAAAGATAAGAACTCCGTGGCCTTGGGATGGTTTATTTGAGGTGGGTTTGTGTGAGGAGATGGACACTGATTAAAAATTACAAGCCAAAAGACCAGAGTGAGAAAAGACTAAAGAAGAGAGGAGAGATACTCAACCTCTTTAAAACAGAGAGAACTTCTTGAAATCAGTGAAGAAAGTCAGAAAGATACTGAAAATGAAGAGAAAAAAAATCAAAGAAAAATTGAGACAGATATTTGAAAAATACAGTGCCCCACCCCTTGAGGAAGTTAGAAGGACACAGCCCAATAGGGAGAGTGCGCCACCCCATATTCAGTGTGTCAATTTTCAGAAGGACAATATCCTGTGGTAAAGCTAAAGGGAGACAAACAGATCTCATCTCATTATCTCTAGCCGCTTTATCCTTCTACAAGGTCGCAGGCAAGCTGGAGCCTATTCCAGCTGACTACGGGCGAAAGGCGGGGTACACCCTGGACAAGTCGCCAGGTCATCACAGGGCTGACACATAGACACAGACAACCATTCACACTCACATTCACACCTACGGTCAATTTAGAGTCACCAGTTAACCTAACCTGCATGTCTTTGGACTGTGGGGGAAACTGGAGCACCCGGAGGAAACCCACGCGGACACGGGGAGAACATGCAAACTCCACACAGAAAGGCCCTCGCCGGCCACGGGGCTCGAACCCGGACCTTCTTGCTGTGAGGCGACAGCGCTAACCACTACACCACCGTGCCGCCCAGACATACAGATAAAAAGGGGAAATAGAAGTAGAAGAAAAGGATCAGGAAGTTGAGGATCAGATAGAAAGAGCACAACACATTTCAAAGAAGGAAAGGAGAAAACATGACTGTTCTGCAGAAGCAATAATAGATTGTTACAAGGAAGTGAAAGAGGCTCTCTGAGGTGTGGAAAAGAGAATGAAAATAGAGACAAATGGTTAATGAAGGAGTTGGAAGAGAGAGAAGCAAAACATCCAACAACTATTGATAAAGCTATAGGAAATGTAGAGGAGTCGATAAGCTTTATTAAAAGATGTACTGAAGAAGAAGAATCTGAAAGAGAGGAAGAAATAGAGACAGAGTTGCAAAGACAGCCAGTTGAATATTGTTTAGATTTTTAACAAGATCAGCCTGTGAAAAGAAAGTTGAGAGACAGATATACACTGAAAGCACCTAAAAAGTTCATTGCTCATGATTCTGAACAGTTTCCAATTCTAGTTAAAGGAAGACTGACACGGTACATTCCATAACAAACAATGCCCAGCATCCATGAAGGAGCCAACAAGTAGACAAGAGAATTTGAAGAAAAGACAGTGGGAACAATGTTGGCAATTGGTGATATGAAAGCAGCTTTGGCCAGAGTAACTGGCCAGTCAGCTATGGAAGAACTCCTCAGAGATGCACAGATGACAACAGCAGCACAAGACCAGAGAATAGATGGGACAGAGTTTAATCCATACTGTCCAGCCCTGTGGCATGCACTGAAAGCAGCATACCCAACAAAGCCAGATCCAAGAAACTTGAAAGCAGATTCACTTAGAGAAAATGACAACCCATCTGCCTACATTCACAAAACAATGAAGGAGATGGCATGAAGAAACTGGGAGATGATCCAGAAGAAAATCCACTTATGGCTATGTTGTTTCGTTCATCAATCCTAGAAGGGCTGCCAGAACCAGTCTGGAAGATGGAGTGTGCCTGAACTCACTGAGTCAGGCAGAGTTCTGTGATCATGTGACCCATGCTGTGGAAAAGCACAGGAAGAATGAACTGAAAACCAGAGAACAACAAAAAGAATTACTGAGAAAAATGGCCAAGTTGCAGTTGGGAGAGCTGACTGAGAAATCCAAAAGAAAACAGACAAGGTATAAGCACCAGTGACGAGTGAAAAGGTGGTGCAGGCACCTCCTCAACCTCAGAGTGCAGCAGCTCAAAATGCAAAAATGGTACAGACCCCTCAGATGGGACAGATAGTCCCATCCACAGGACAAGTGGCTCCTCAGTTAGGACCAGTGGTTCCAGTAATCAATGTCTACACCCAGAGACATTGTCTTCCTGTGCTTTTCCCATGCTGTGGAAAAGCACAGGAAGAATGAACTGAAAACCAGAGAACAACAAAAAGAATTACTGAGAAAAATGGCCAAGTTGCAGTTGGGAGAGCTGACTGAGAAATCCAAAAGAAAACAGACAAGGTATAAGCACCAGTGACAAGTGAAAAGGTGGTGCAGGCACCTCCTCAACCTCAGAGTGCAGCAGCTCAAAATGCAAAAATGGTACAGACCCCTCAGATGGGACAGATAGTCCCATCCACAGGACAAGTGGCTCCTCAGTTAGGACCAGTGGTTCCAGTAATCAATGTCTACACCCAGAGCCGAGGCAGATGGTTACATCCCCAGCAGACTTGTCACTGGTGCTTGTACCTTGTCGGTTTTCTTTTTGGATTTCTCAGGCCAAAGGGAAATGGTGAACCCTTTCAAAATGGCACACCCAAAGTCTGCTGGGGATGTAACCAGCCTGGTCACAACCAAAGAAATTGTCCAACTGGCAAGACCCTGCTGGACATGGGGGGATGGCACCCTGGCAACCTCCCCAAGAACATCATCCTGGCCCTGTAAATCTATGGTCAGGTCCAAAACAAGATTACTAGGGGTGCCCAGAGAATCCTACCAGGGAGAGCCAGTTCCTTTTCGCATCTTATGGGGCTGGATCAAGAACCAATGCTGCTGGTTCAGGTGGAAGGTAGGCCAACACCTATGATGGCTGACACTGGAGCAACTTACACTTGTGCAAGTCCTAATTATGCCTCACATCTCCCCAAGTCCGGTAAATTTGCCAAGACAATAGGATTCTCAGGTCAAATGCAACCAATTCCAATGACAGCTCTAGTAAGTCTAACCACAAATAACAAAACAGCAAAAATTCCAATCTTAGTTTCAGGGCAAGCTCCAGTAAATTTGTTAGGAAGAGATGCATTATGTAAACTGGGACTTCAAATTTGGTGTACGTCTGATGATGTGTATACAGATGAATTGGGAGAAAGTAGTCAGATGAGTTTATTAGCAGGGAATGTGAATGTCTATTGGTTAGGTGAAATAGAAGAGTCAGTTCAAAAGGCAATAGATAAATGGGGAGGATTTATTCAGGCTCAAATTCCAGAGGCACAGAGGCCTCATTTACAGTACCACTGTACTTTGGATTTGGATGATAAACAGGACTCCAAATTGGAGGAAAAGTGGCAAGAAGCAACAGAAGGTAGGGAAGTGAAACTCAGTTCTCAGTACATTGTGGTAGGGGAAAAAAAAAAAAAGGTGCTGCTTTACAGGTAGACGGTCATGAGTTTATTCAGGAGTGGTATAGTATACCAGGAGCAAAACCACATGTGACTTGTAAATGTGGGTTACAAGGCAAGAGATTTGGGGTATATGGCTAAAAGAGCAGATACTACTGATTGGAACAAAACAGAAACCCAGTGATTTTTCATGCCTCTGACAGCTCAATGATAAAAAAATACTTTGCACAACAGTAATGATAGCAACACCTCAAGAGGTAGTTGTAAAAGAGGAAGAGACAGAAAAGCTAGTGAAAACAGCTAGTTCAGATGACAGAGCAAGAAAGCTCATTGAAAGAGCAAATACTAGAACAGATACCAGATGTATTATGGTCAAAACATGACACCAGTGTAGGGTTAGTGAAATCTGCTAGCCTAATCAGGATAGAGTTAAAATCTAATGTTAGACTGCCTAGAAGAGCTCAATATCCTATAAAAACAGAAGCAGAAAAAGGGATTGTAGGAACAACACAGCATTTAATTACAGCAGGAGTGCTGGTAGAAACATGCAGTCCCTTTAACACACCTATTCTTCCAGTCAAGAAGGCTGCTAAGCCAAAATCGAGGTTAGTTCATGATCTCCGTGCAGTTAATGAAGTAGTGAAAGATTGGCCAACTGAAGTGCCAAACCCTCACACATTACTTGCCAATGTTCCTCCTGATGCTAAGTATTTTACAGTCATAGATCTTTGTTCAGCCTTTTTCAGTGTACCATTAGCTGAAGAATCTAGGTATCTCTTTGCATGTACATATCATGGGAAACAGTACATTTACACGAGAATGCCACAAGGGTTTAAGCATTCTGCTCATGTGTTCAATCAAGAGTTAAAACAAGATCTGGAAGAGTTTGACTTAAGAAGTACTGTCCTGCAGTATGTAGATAACATTTTGATTTGTTCTCCTACGCAGGAACAGTGTCATAAGGACTCAGTGGAGGTGCTGCTAAAATTGGTGCAGGGAGGATATAAAGTATCCCAGTCTAAGATGCAGTATTGCCAGCCTCAGGTAGAGTATTTGGGGAAAATAGTGGCATATGGGACATGAGCAATCGCCCCCTCGCAGTTAGAGGGCCTTAGTAAAGTGCCACAGCCTATGACAGTAGAACAGATGATGCCCTTTCTAGGGATGACTGGTTTTAGTTCAGACTGGATTGAGGACCATGCATTGAAAACAGTTCCTCTTAGACAAATGATGACTGAAGTGGGTATAAAGACTAAGTGCACCATTGAGATGGAAGTCAGATGCCTTAGTAGCTTTTGAGACTCAAAAACAAGAATTACAAACAGCTCCAGTTTTAGAAACACCTGATTACACTAAGCCTTTTCACCTGTATGTAGCTAACAGGCATGACAAATATATGTCAGCTGTGTTGATGCAGGAAACTTGTAGCGGCAGAAAGAAACAGCCTATAGTGCATTATAGTACCAAGTTGGACAGTGTAACCCAAGGATGGCCGCCCTGTTATCAAGGCTTGGCAGCAGTTCATCATGCATAAAAGCATCAGTCCTGACCATAGGATATCCAGTCATTATTTACTCACATCACAAAATTATTGAGATGCTTGAAAACAGTAGGTTTGTCCTCACACAGGCAAGGGTTTTGCAATATCTGAGTTTATTAACTTATCCAGATATAACTCTGAAGAGATGTATAACAGTTAATCCAGCGGACCTACTACCATTTCAGTTGGAAGGGAAACCACGACTGTGTGGCAGATTCACTGACTTTTTCTAAATTAAGACCAGATTTATGCCGCTTTTCCACTACAAACGCGGCTGAGCCGTGCCGAGTCGAGCTGAGTCGGGCTGAGCGGGGCTGTTGAAGTTGCATTTCGACTACAACCGCGCTGAACCGTGCTGGCTGGAAGTGGGTGGACACATTGGGTGGAGTTAGCGAAAGTGGGTGGACGTCATGTGATGTCGTTAAGCAGCGCAAACAGTGACATCAGTGACAGTGGCGGAACAAGTCAGAGCCGGGCCGGGGGCGGGGCAAATGACCGGACCCTTTATTAAAGCTTATCATAACATCATTTTAGGCTACAAAATGTCCGCAACTGCGGTGTTTACCAATTTCAACACTACCGGGTGCAACTATGTTATTTAGTACATCAAGTCCTTCAAATGAACATGTAACTCAGACACAAAAAACATTAGGATACTGTACATGGCTCATAATAAAACATCAAAAGCCTATACTGCGCACATTATTTGAAGGGCATACGAATGAGCGCTCAGAGGTTGCAGCAGTGACAGGAAGAGTCAGAAATAAAAGGAGGGCGGTGCAAACCTCACTGAATGCACTGTGTTTACCAATTTCAACACTACGGGGTGCAACTATGTTATTTTGTACATTAAGTCCTTCAAACGAGCATGTAACTCAGAAACAAAAAAAACATTCGGCGACATACTGTACATGGCTCATAATAAAACATCAATAGCCTACTGCGCGCATTATTTGAAGGGCATACGACGAGCCTTGCGCTCCGCGAACTCGTCCACGATGCTCTGTATGTCACTGATTCAGTGAGCTTTTAAGCAGTAGTCTCACGACCCGAATAGTAAACAATAAACATGGAGGACATGGAGTCGTTAGTGTTGCTGGTCTTGGTGCTGTGGCTTGACAACGGCAACAGATACTGGCAAGAGCGTATAGATGAGGCGAGGCGCATAAGGCTTCAGAAATTCTCGTAATTCGTAATTCTTCTTCTTCCGGGTTTGCGGTGTTTACAGATCCCAGCGCGCTCGCGGGGCGTGTGTGGGCATGTGAGGACACTCCTCCTCACCAATCAGTGCACAGGGGAGTGTCTGCTCACGCCCCCAGCCTCAGTCAGCACGGTTTGGCTCGCTTCAGCCCTACCCCAAAACGGTGCGAGTTTTAGGGGCTAAGCAGGGCTGAAACGAGCTGAATCGTGCTGGTTTTTGGTAGTCGAAACGCGAGCCGTGTCGGGCTGAAGTGAGCTGAAGCGAGCTGAAGCGAGCTGAAGTGAGCTGAAAAAGGGTAGTGGAAAAGGGCCAATACTGGCAAGAGCGTATAGATGAGGCGAGGCGCATAAGGCTTCAGAAATTCTCGTAATTCTTCTTCTTCCGGGTTTGCGGTGTTTACAGATCCCAGCGCGCTCGCGGGGCGTGTGTGGGCATGTGAGGACACTCCTCCTCACCAATCAGTGCACAGGGGAGTGTCTGCTCACGCCCCCAGCCTCAGTCAGCACAGTTTGGCTCGCTTCAGCCCTACCCCAAAACGGTGCGAGTTTTAGGGGCTAAGCAGGGCTGAAACGAGCTGAGTCGTGCTGGTTTTTGGTAGTCGAAACGCGAGCCGTGTCGGGCTGAAGTGAGCTGAAGCGAGCTGAAGTGAGCTGAAAAAGGGTAGTGGAAAAGGGCCATTAGAGTCTGTTCCATTAGAGACACCCAATGTTACATACTTTATTGATGGGTCCTGTTTTAAAGGATCACATGGGTAATCATTCAGGTTACACCATAGTTGAGAAAAGACAAGATGGCACTTTTCCAGTAATAAAAGCTGAACAGTGCCAGCAATCTTGTTCTACTCAGTTAGCAGAGTTGGAAGCTCTAACAGAAGCCTGTAAGTTAGTGCAAGGTAAAGTAGCAGGAATACACATAGATTTGGCTTATGCTCATGGTGTGTGTGACCTTTTCGGAGCAGTTTGGAAAAAAAGGGGGTTTAAGAAAACAGATGGTTCCCCAATTCAACACCTAGGTCAAATATTGGAGCCAATACACTGCAAAAAAAATGATGTCTTAGCAAGTGAAAATATCTTGAATAGTTGAAATGATCTAGCATTTCCTATTAGAAGAATACAAGACACCAATTCTGAGATTATTAAATCTAGTTCTAGATTGCAACCAACTTATTCTAAGATGTCTTATCAAGTAAAAATATCTGTCCACGCAGAAAGATAATTTCACTAGTATTAAGTAATTTTCTCCTCAAATTCAGTTTTCAATTTTTTGCAGTGTAGCTGGCATCATCATGGCTGACACCACCTAAGTTAGCAATCATCAAATGCCAGGCACATAAAATGGGGAATAATTTTGTTATTGAAGGTAATAATGCAGCAGATGAGGCAGTAAGACAGGTCTCAAATGGCCCTTTTCCACTACCCTTTTTCAGCTCACTTCAGCCCGACACGGCTCGCGTTTCGACTACCAAAAACCAGCACGACTCAGCTCGTTTCAGCCCTGCTTAGCCCCTAAAACTCGCACCGTTTTGGGGTAGGGCTGAAGCGAGCCAAACCGTGCTGACTGAGGCTGGGGGCGTGAGCAGACACTCCCCTGTGCACTGATTGGTGAGGAGGAGTGTCCTCACATGCCCACACACGCCCCGCGAGCGCGCTGGGATCTGTAAACACCGCAAACCCGGAAGAAGAAGAATTACGAATTACGAGAATTTCTGAAGCCTTATGCACCTCGCCTCATCTACACGCTCTTGCCAGTATCTGTTGGCCACAGCACCAAGACCAGCAACACTAACGACTCCATGTCCTCCATGTTTATTGTTTACTATTCGGGTCGTGAGACTACCGCTTAAAAGCTCACTGAATCAGTGACATACAGAGCATCGTGGACGAGTTCGCGGAGCGCAAGGCTCGTCGTATGCCCTTCAAATAATGCGCGCAGTAGGCTATTGATGTTTTATTATGAGCCATGTACAGTATGTCGCCGAATGTTTTTTTGTTTCTGAGTTACATGTTCGTTTGAAGGACTTAATGTACAAAATAACATAGTTGCACCCCGTAGTGTTGAAATTGGTAAACACAGTGCATTCAGTGAGGTTTGCACCGCCCTCCTTTTATTTCTGACTCTTCCTGTCACCACTCTGAGCGCTCATTCGTATGCCCTTCAAATAATGTGCGCAGTATAGGCTATTGATGTTTTATTATGAGCCATGTACAGTATCCTAATGTTTTTTGTTTCTGAGTTACATGTTCGTTTGAAGGACTTGATGTACTAAATAACATAGTTGCACCCCGTAGTGTTGAAATTGGTAAACACTGCAGTTGCGGACATTTTGTAGCCTAAAATGATGTTATGATAAGCTTTAATAAAGGGCCCGGTCATTTGCCCCGCCCCCGGCCCGGCTCTGACTTGTTCCGCCACTGTCACTGATGTCACTGTTTGCGCTGCTTAACGACATCACATGACGTCCACCCACTTTCGCTAACTCCACCCAATGTGTCCACCCACTTCCAGCCAGCACGGTTCAGCGCGGTTGTAGTCAAAATGCAACTCCAACAGCCCCGCTCAGCCCGACTCAGCTCGACTCGGCACGGCACGGCTCAGCCGCGTTTGTAGTGGAAAAGCGGCAAAAGTGTCAAACAGCTATTTTTGTGCCAAGGTTATAGAAACCATATCACCACCTTGGAAGACATAGCCACACTACAGCAACAAACTGCCCCTTACGAGAAGTCATTATGGGAACAAAGGGGAGTAGGGGAAGCTAGAAATAATAATGAGATATGGAGACCCCACAATGGTTTAATCATTGTACCAGCATCCCTCCTCACTAACAGATGTCCATGGTTTAGACCACTGTGCAAGGGGGAGGTAGTAAGGAAAGTTAAAAACAAGGTTATTGGTCACCATATCTTCAGGCTATGGTAGACAAGGCATTAAGCAGATGTGAAATTTGTGCTCAAAATAATATCAGGAAGAGAATCACAGCTCCATTAGGGCACACACCAGTGCCAGAACCAATACCATTTAGACATTTAGTAATAGATTATATGGACATGATCAAGAGAGTTCAAGGAAAACGGTATATGCTGGTCGTAATAGGCAGGTTCAACAACGTTGTTTTTTTAATCCAAATGAGAGTCGGAGCTTACCCATCTGTGTTCTCGTTTCTTGAAGGCCGATCTTGTGGCCAATTGTTTTGAAACAATCTGACTTTCAGTTGTTCATTCAGTTCTCTGTTCATTCGCTTCTTCCACGTAAGGGCAAGATGGCAGCAATATCCAGTTTAGAAATCAGATGGCTGCTACACTCACTCTCTCCATACTGTGTATTCCACCATTACTGCTCGGCTCAGGCAATTACTAAAACCCGGGATGGAATGGGATATCACCGGTTTTGGCAACAACCGTGGGGAGGTCACTGCCCGAGCAATATGTCCCATCCTGGGTTTTACCAACAACCCTTGGCTCACGGTCTAGGAGGACTGGTGCAACTGAACTCACTTTATTAAAAAAAAAAAAAAATCCTTTTCTTGTTTTATTTTTCTTTAATTGTTGGGACTGCACCCTCTTTCAATACGGGCTTATAGCCAACGCTACTCAACGAATAAGAGGTTTTGCATGAGTCTTCAGTAAAATGTGCAGAGCAGAGGAGAGACCACTTTGTAGCTGCCCAATGTGTCTGAATTTCTCGCAAAACGCGTCCAAATCTTTGCAGTTTGAACGTTCTTGGGCCATGAATGTAATGTAAATCCAGCTTCTGTCATGCTGCTGCACCTGCCAAAAACACATCTACGTGGCATGGAGATAAATTGGCTCAAAATGGATGATCAGAGTTGCAGTCAGCTCTGCGTTTTAGTATAGTGGAAATGGCGATAAGACCAATAGACTTCCTGTTGTGACGTTATGGACGTCAAGGTCATTCACTCAGACCGCTACCTATATAAATCACTTTAATCATAAAAATTACTATATTAGATTTATTGTTAACGCTTAAAACTATTCCTGTGCCATTCTTGAGGTCTCAAGGCATTTATAAACGAAAATGAGGCCATGGCTCTGCATATATGCTTTAAGATTTTCAGATACCCCATTCCAGTTTGCATATAGGTCAAACAGGTCCATAGAGGACACTATCTCCACTGCTCTACACCCAGCCCTCACTCACCTGGACTCAAAGAACACGTGTGTGAATGCTGTTCTTGGATTACAGTTCAACATTCAACACAATCATTCCCCAGCAGCTAATACAAAAACTCGGACATTTGGGACTCAACACCTCTTTTTGTAACTGGGTGCTGGACTTTCTTACAGGGAGGCCACAGAACGTTCAGGTCAGCAGTAACACCTCCAGGACCATCATGCTGAGCACAGGGGCCTCACAAGGGTGTGTGCTCAGCCCGCTGCTCTTCACCCTGCTGACCCATGACTGTGTACCAATCTACAGCACCAACCACATCAAGTTTGTGGATGACACAACTGTGGTGGGCCTCATCACTAACAACGATGAAGCCAACTACAGGAATGAAGTGAGCCAACTGGTCCAGTGGAATAAAGACAACAATATCTTCCTGAACATGGGGAAGACCAAAGAGATAGTGGTCGACTTCAGAAGAGGTCACTCACAGCATCCCCCTCTGACCATCGACGGTGCTGCAGTGGAGAGGGTGAGCAGCACCAAATTCCTAGCAGGGCTGAACGATATGGACAAAATTTCTTATCTCGATATCGATACGAAACGATATGACTACGGTTCGGTGAAAACCAAGCATTTTTCAGAAAAATAAAAACATCATAATACAAAAAAAAAAAAAAAATGTGGAAAATGCAGTTTTATTTTTAAGAACTCACTGCCAGTCATCAACATTAACATAAATTACAAATAAATAAATTACAAATCAAACATTTTACTGCAGCTCTGCTTTAACAACAGGTCCGTGGTTGTGGCAAAATGATCGATTTCACGGAGCTCGGATTCAACATTCATTTTACGCTCATTATAGAGTTTCGGAATGGCCACTTGATTAAAATGTGTTCGGGATGGTATTTTATAACGCTTGTCCAGCGTCCGAACCATTTTTTTAAAGCCCTCTTTCGAGACTGTGTACACAGGTACCATGTCTTTTGCAATGTGGTACGTTATAGCATCTATAATTTCTTTATGTCTGGTGGACGTCGACTCGTATGGTGTAACGCTACTGAACGCATCAGCAATCAAACTTTGCTTTGGCTTATTTTGGGATGACTGAGAAGTCCCCAGTGTTTCTCTCATTGTCATACACTCTTCGTGTAGCACGCGATGGTGTTGTTTCAGGTGGTGAAACATGTTTGTTGTGCTACCTTGCTTCATCGCAATTTTTGCTAAGCACGATCTGCACAACACCTCACTCTGGTTAACATCCTCCTTTTTGAATCCAAAATACCTCCAAATAATGGAGGATGATTTATGTTTTGGCACCAAGTCAGATTCTGCACCGCCACCGGCCGCATTATCTTCCACACTCATTTTCTTTCTTTTTAATTTCCCCGCTGTGTCTGTAGTGTGCGCGCGCCGGTCTCCGTCTCCCTCACTCCCGCCCTCATATGTTTGTCATTGGTTGGCTTCAGCTGTCGATCCACAGCAAGCATGAAATAAGGTTTGTGGTTGGCTGGCCTTAGTGGTGCATTCAAGGGCAATCGTAAAAATGATGTTTGTTGTGACTGCCAGAGCTGTACATGCAGGGCGAGCGTGGGGAGGGGAAATCTATATCGTCTATATCGTTGCTTTTTCGATATTAATATCTTGAATGTTCATATCTAGATATAGATACGATAACGATTCAGCCCTAATTCCTAGGGGCGCACATCGCTGAGGACCTCTCCTGGTCCAACAACACCGCATCGCTGGCCAAGAAGGCTCAAACTCGCCTCTACTTCCTCCACAAACTAAGGAGTGCACGAGTCCCACCCCCATCATGTGCTCTTTCTACAGGGGCACCATTGAGAGTGTCCTCACTGGCTGCATCACTGCGTGGTATGGAGGCTGCAGTGCCTCCCGCCAGAAGACTCTGCAGCATATAGTGAACATGGCCAGCAAGATCATTGATACCCCTCAGCCCTCCCTTACGGACATCTATCACTCCCGTCTCACCCGCAGAGCCATCAGCATCGCTGGTGACACCTCCCACCCTTCACACTCACTCTTCAGCCTCCTGCCCTCAGGGAAAAGGTACCGGAGCCTCCGGGCCCACTCCACAAGATTACTGAATAGCTTCATCCACCAAGCTGTCAGGATGCTGAACTCTGTCCACTACCTACCCCTGGTCTGTAACACATTCACAAAAGAAACTCCATCTCATCCGTTTGCACATCACACTACAATTGTTTGCATTACTACTGTATCTGCTGCTATTGCTTATTTGCACTACTGCTCATATACACCTCATAAGCAACTCTAACACCTTCTCCGTTACAGATATTGTACTGTATTTGCATTACTGCTACAACCCCGATTCCAAAAAAGTTGGGACAAAGTATAAATTGTAAATAAAAACGGAATGCAATGATGTGAAAGTTTCAAAATTCCATATTTTATTCAGAATAGAACATAGATGACATATCAAATGTTTAAACTGAGAAAATGCATCATTTAAAGAGAAAAATTAGGTGATTTTAAATTTCATGACAACAACACATCTCAAAAAAGTTGGGACAAGGCCATGTTTACCACTGTGAGACATCCCCTTTTCTCTTTACAACAGTCTGTAAACGTCTGGGGACTGAGGAGACAAGTTGCTCAAGTTTAGGGATAGGAATGTTAACCCATTCTTGTCTAATGTAGGATTCTAGTTGCTCAACTGTCTTAGGTCTTTTTTGTCGTATCTTCCATTTTATGATGCGCCAAATGTTTTCTATGGATGAAAGATCTGGACTGCAGGCTGGCCAGTTCAGTACCCGGACCCTTCTTCTACGCAGCCATGATGCTGTAATTGATGCAGTATGTGGTTTGGCATTGTCATGTTGGAAAATGCAAGGTCTTCCCTGAAAGAGACGTCGTCTGGATGGGAGCATATGTTGCTCTAGAACCTGGATATACCTTTCAGCATTGATGGTGTCTTTCCAGATGTGTAAGCTGCCCATGCCACACGCACTAATGCAACCCCATACCATCAGAGATGCAGGCTTCTGAACTGAGCGCTGATAACAACTTGGGTCGTCCTTCTCCTCTTTAGTCCGAATGACACGGCGTCCCTGATTTCCATAAAGAACTTCAAATTTTGATTCGTCTGACCACAGAACAGTTTTCCACTTTGCCACAGTCCATTTTAAATGAGCCTTGGCCCAGAGAAGACGTCTGCGCTTCTGGATCATGTTTAGATACGGCTTCTTCTTTGAACTATAGAGTTTTAGCTGGCAACGGCGGATGGCACGGTGAATTGTGTTTACAGATAATGTTCTCTGGAAATATTCCTGAGCCCATTTTGTGATTTCCAATACAGAAGCATGCCTGTATGTGATGCAGTGCCATCTAAGGGCCCGAAGATCACGGGCACTCAGCATGGTTTTCCAGCCTTGACCCTTACGCACAGAGATTCTTCCAGATTCTCTAAATCTTTTGATGATATTATGCACTGTAGATGATGATATGTTCAAACTCTTTGCAATTTTACACTGTCGAACTCCTTTCTGATATTGCTCCACTATTTGTCGGCGCAGAATTAGGGGGATTGGTGATCCTCTTCCCATCTTTACTTCTGAGAGCTGCTGCCACTCCAAGATGCTCTTTTTATACCCAGTCATGTTAATGACCTATTGCCAATTGACCTAATGAGTTGCAATTTGGTCCTCCAGCTGTTCCTTTTTTGTACCTTTAACTTTTCCAGCCTCTTACTGCCCCTGTCCCAACTTTTTTGAGATGTGTTGCTGTCATGAAATTTCAAATGAGCCAATATTTGGCATGAAATTTCAAAATGTCTCACTTTCAACATCTGATATGTTGTCTATGTTCTATTGTGAATACAATATCAGTTTCTGAGATTTGTAAATTATTGCATTCCGTTTTTATTTACAATTTGTACTTTGTCCCAACTTTTTTGGAATCGAGGTTGTATTTTGTACATTGATTTTAGAGTGTATTTTTACCTATATTATCTATATTTATATATATATATATATATTTTTATCTGTTTTTACAAGTAAGGTGAGCGAGAAAAACGGCATTTTGATTCTCCTATATGTCCTGGATATACAGTGAATTGACAAAAAAAAAATCTTTGAATTGAATTGGGGTCTATCCGCTGGACTAGAGTTTCTCTTGCAAAAGAAATAGTGATCTCAATTAAATTACCTGATTAAATTAGGGTCGTATATAAATAAGGGAATATCTTGGAAGAAAGTTCATCCCTCCAACACATTTCCACAGACTTGGCAAGGAGCACTGAAGATATTCTCGAGACTCATGGTGGCCTCACAACTAAAACACTTCATTTTGGTTTTAATTTTAAGTGATGAAATGCTTCATCACTTGGTGTCTTCAGTCCCTAAACATCTTTTAAGTGCTGTGAGAACGAATGGCAGTACTATAAAGTGGTAAACGCTTTACCGTCCCAAGTTTTTCTGATTTTGGGTTGTACAATCATGTCGGGTTTTCGTGCAATGCTACCTGAGGGACCCAAGGTCATAGGCATTCAATGGTGGTTTTTGGCTTTGTGCCTTATGTGGAGAGATTTCTCTGGATTCTCAATCATTTGATGATGATCTGGATTGCTGAGGGTGAAATCCCCAAGTTCCTTGCAGTTGTACGTTAAGAAACGTCGTTCTTAAACTGTTGGACTATTTGTCCACACAGTTCTTCATAAAAGTGGTGAACCTCGCCCCATCCTTGCTTGTGAATGACAAGAGCATTTGGAGGATGCCCCTTTCATACCAAATCATGATACTATTACTAGTAGAATGTTCAAAATAGATTTTTTTTTTTAAAAGCTTTCCACAACTTTCCCAGTTTTTTGCTGCCCCTGTCCCAACTTTTTTGGGACATGTTGCAGGCATCAAATTCAGAATGAGTGTACATTTCCAAAACCAATAAGTTTGAGTGTGAACAGTAATTATCTTTTTTTTACTGTATTCATTTGAATATAGGTTGAAAAGGATTTGCAAATCATTGCGTTCTGTTTTTTTAAGTTATGTTTTACACAGCATCCCAACTTTTATGGAAATGAGGTTGTAGTACATTTATCTAATTGAAAATAAGTGTTGTATGCATGGTTCTTCTATGTTCCTAAGTTTATAGCTGCTATAATTTCTGGAGACCATGAATCTGGTATTCTGCTCTCAGTTTTCATGCTCTAAAGTCTCTATTTTCGCTGGTATGATTAGTAGGAAGCCACCATAGCATCACCATATTCCTGATGGTTTTGTCTTGTAATTTTATATCCGCATGAGCTCTCAGCTGTTGCTCAAGGTAGCAATAAAACTACGTCATTTACATTTAGTTAGCTGGCAGACACTTTTATCCACATTTGAGCCGAGCAGGTGAAGGTTTAGGATCATGTTCATGGACCCAATCATGGCAGCTTTGCAGTGCTGGGATTTTATCATTAGCCCAAAGCCTTACCTACTGAGCCACCACTGCAGCAGTTGTATTCATTTATTTACAGTTAACTACTATGAAGCTTGAACTTGACCTCCATTTATAGGTAAACTCTAAACATCCACCAGTTGTTGAAAATTTTGAAGGAACCTTTGAAGTAGATGGTTTTGATCACTTCAAGTTGGAATGACCCTTACAAATGGTTGCCATGAGCCATTTCCTTTCAAAGTGATTTACTAGGCTTCAACTCTTGGACTACAGCACATGTGTTTGTCTTTCAGTTGGTCAATAATGTCTGTCAAGAAAGCCCTTTTATGGAAATTTTTGTACACTTAAATTTGGTCAAATGGCTGGCATGAGTGTTCTCTCTTCTAATGCCCCTTTTCCACCAAAGCAGTTCCAGGGCTGGTTCGGGGCCAGTGCTTAGTTTGGAACCGGGTTTTCTGTTTCCACTGACAAAGAACTGGCTCTGGGGCCAGAAAAACTGGTTCCAGGCTAGCACCAACTCTCTGCTGGGCCAGAGGAAAGAACCGCTTACGTCAGCGGGGGGGTGGAGTTGTTAAGACCAACAACAATAACAAGACCACGAAAGGTCGCCATTTTTAAGCGATGAGAAGCAGCAGCTGTACAAACGCGAAGTCATCCTTTATTATTGTTGTTGTTGTTGCTGCTGCTGCTTCTTCCATGTTGTTTTCGCTTCGATATTTGCGCCAAGGTTTATGCAAACGTAGCGACGTAACTGACGTATACAACGACGTAACTGACGTATACAGCGACATAATGACGTGGCTTCCCTTAGCACAGCGAGCTATGGAAAAGCAAACTGGTTCTCAGCTGGTTCGCAAGTTGAACGAGTTGTGAACCAGCACCAGCACTGGCCCCGAACCAGCCCTGGAACTGATTTGGTGGAAAAGGGGTATAAGTCTCATTTGTAGGCACTGGTTAAAGGGATCCTGCAGCAGTGGATTTATTCTCAAATGTATTTTAAAGGGGAACTGAAGGCAAATTTATCAAAATTCTATTTCTCATTTTATTAAATATAGGAATGCATGTTTGATAGCCATTTTGTCAATGCTATCGCAAGTTATGAGTGTTTGAAATATGCTATGTAATATATCAGTCCATAAGTCAAAGCAATGGCCGTAAACAAAATTCGTTGAGACCTGTGCGAGACATAGTAGGATGGAAGTAAAACATACAGCGGAAATCATCTCATCTCATTATCTCTAGCCACTTTATCCTGTTCTACAGGGTCGCAGGCAAGCTGGAGCCTATCCCAGCTGACTACGGGCGAAAGGCGGGGTACACCCTGGACAAGTCGCCAGGTCATCACAGGGCTGACACATAGACACAGACAACCATTCACACTCACGGTCAATTTAGAGTCACCAGTTAACCTAACCTGAATGTCTTTGGACTGTGGGAGAAACTGGAGCACCCGGAGGAAACCCACACGGACACGGAGAGAACATGCAAACTCCACACAGAAAGGCCCTCGTCGGCCACAGGGCTCAAACCTGGACCTTCTTGCTGTGAGGCAACAGTGCTAACCACTACACCACCGTGCCGCCCAGCGGAAATCAAAGTGACCAAAATCTGCCAACGTTGTCAAAAGATGTGCACGCCCTCTTTCGAATGCTGATGTAATCACGCCAGAAGTTTTGCTTGTTTTGATAGCAATCAGGAAAGTTTGAAAAAAGTAGGCAGTAATCATCATTTAAACTTGTTTTTGTGCAATATTTCGTTTCGAAAACAGTTTTCAAAATGGCGGCACTGACACCTGGCTGTCACTTCATATTTCAAAGTCTCGCACAAGTCTTGTGAAAATCGTGCGGATAAGTGATGCCTGTCATGGACCAAACAAACTAAATTCAACATGGCTAAAAACTGAATAGGCCAATAAGTATAATATTTAATTGCAATTAGTTGCCAATATGAGTCACAATATAAGGTTACTAAAACCGAAAACGTAATTGAATAACACTTTAAGAAATAAAGCAAGTTTTAAAATGACTTCAGTTCTCCTTTAAGTAAAAGTAATCGCAGATTTCAAAAATTAAACTTTCATTTTCAGAGACCAAATAGTGTTCGAGAAAAATTAATTCTCTTTAAAATGCCAGATGGGCTTGGCTAAGTGATGACATCAGGTAGTGGTCGCTAAGAGCAACTTGGCTGTTTATATTCCTTGTTTACCTCACAGTTTTGCTAGTTTTAAAGTATTTTACTGTATTTATCAGTTTTTAAATAACGTATGCCTCATTTTGTAGCATATAAATACCACAATGATGCTAAAAAGAAAGCACAAGCTGGAACTAGACTGCATTTCCGCAGAGAAAATGCAAAGCGTACTTGTTCGGCTGTGGCACAGTCACTGACAGAAACTGGATCGGACATGAGACCTCGCACTGCAAAATCTTTTTTTACATTATCTATATGGTACTGGTTCTGGGTAGATTAGAGAGAGAGAATGTATGTGTGCGCGCACGCATGTAATGTGCGTGTGCCTGCGCGCTCTAAAACCATGGTTTTAAATGGCTTAACTTGCAGCGTGACATGACACTTCATGCTCTAAAACAGGACTCGACATTTAGGACTGCCCGATTGCCTGGGGCAAGTGAAACATGTCCCTGACATGCCCGACTGGACAAGTTGGAATGAGCATATATTATGAACTAGCACCACAAAAATTGGGTTTCATCTTATTTCAGTTCCTAAAAGTGTCCCTCACTACGTATCCAACATTATGTCTTGACTGTTTTCTTCGTCTCGGTTTCATTTACTGCTTTGTAAGTTATTTTATATACTCCCTCTGTTGTAGTATGGTACGCATACTGTTTATAGACCCCTTGTGCATGACGTCACGCATCACGTGATAATTACAGCTGGAGTCAGACAGACACCACCTTTCATGCAAGTCAGGCTTAATCTGCCTTCAATATGGTTAATTTTTGCACTGTTTTTGCTTGTTCAAACAGAGAAAACAGATACAAGGCATTACCGTCTCCCCGCTATCAAGAAAAATGTTAAACAGAAGCAAATGCTTCAAGAACAATAAGAAAATGAGTGGTTAAAGAATACGAGGGGAGGAGCTCAGCCTGAAAACTCTAGAGAAAGTCACGACTGTATTTAAAATGTATTTTACAAAAGCAAAGTCAGAAGTGAGTATGGAGAAGTGAGTTTGCTTAAGAATCTCATTTTATATTTTTCTGCTCGCATTTGAGTTAGCTCCTTCATGAAAGTGTTTGATTTTCTTACAGGTGAAGCAGCTTCCTTATTCTACACAGAAAACCCAGATTGGTTTCAGACAACTCGGGCATTAAAAAAAAAAATAAATAAATAAATAAATAATAATAATAATTCAGCAAGGAGTGACGTGCGGTAAATCCTGAAAGAACAGAAGAGATTAAGAGCAGAGAGAGCTGGAGCTTTGTTTCTGTCATCAGAGGAACACAGTCCTGTGCAAAATATCTTTTTTTTTTGGTTACATCATCCACCTCTAGGTTTATTAAAACAAACAAACAAAAAAACCCGCTGTGTCATGACAGACCGGCTGCACTGATTCAGTTACAGGTTGCCAGGTATGTATAAAAATACCCTTAACTTACGCACTAACCAATAATTTTAAACTCAAACATTATCCTGTCTATCATGACGCAGCGCTGTTTTTTTTTTTTTTAAACCTAGAGGTGGATGATATAAAAAAAAAAACCCCGATATATAATATTCTCAAACACAGTACTGTTCAAAAGTCTTGGCACCCTATTGTTTTCTTCATACAAACTTTGAGAGATTTCTACATTATCGAGTAATGAACCTACAGTCAGAGAGTTCTACACAAACACACTGAACTTTACAACAGCTGCATGCACGTGAAATGGAAATAAATCGACTTAGGCAGGAAAAACTATTTTGGATACAATTGTTATTGTCCATTACAAATAAAAAGTAACCAATAACCAAACTTAATAATAAACTTAATTAATAACCAAACTTCAACTCAATGTGTAATCTTCATTTTATGTTGCAATTCACAACTCTATGGTTTTCCTAAAAAAAAAAAAAAGAAAAAAGTACCCGCAAAATAGGGGGAAGTGATAATATTGGGGGGCTAGTGGTTTTAAAAGTTAACATCGAGCCCTGTAAAATCTTTTTTTTTTAACATGATTTACATGGTGCATGGTTTAAAACAGATTATAGAGCGCGAAGCGCTCAGTGTGACATGACAAAGTTTTTCTCCCGAAACGTCATTCAGGGGAAAAATGAACGGAAGTGCATGGGGGAAAAAGGGGATGAGCCAAAAGAAAGGTAAAGAGGTGTGGGTCAGAACCAATTGCAAGTATGTATCAGGAGAGTTGGCCTGAGGCATCATATTAAGTTTGGTGGGTCTCTGATGAAGCGTGTCCAAGCAGTACAATTTGATTTGTGAGCCCCATTCATTCTCTATTGGGGGGGGGGGGGGGGGGGGGGGGTGAACAGTAAAACGACAAGAATGAGAGAACAGGTGCATCTATCCAAAAGCTGTATGCAAGCGCACTATACCGGTTCAGGCCAGACGTGTCAGAGTTGGAAAGGTGTCAATATCTTTTTTTTTTTTAAAGACAAAGAATTTTCATTTTATAGGTCTCTGCACTATTAGACTGGTACCAAAATTAAAAAAAAAAAAGTGCTTATTTAAGGAGTTAAAGGCATTTTTGAGACAAAGTCGGCAAACAGTCTTATTTTGTCAATTTGGGTGTGCCGAATTCAAATCTGCAATATGCCGAGCTCTATCTGACCTCTGTTGACCTCTAGAGGTCATTGAACTTTGGGCCTGTAAACGTCTCAGCTGAACCCAGTTTCTCAGCTTTCTAAGGAATGAAATGTACTAAAATGATTAAGTTAGCAAATGGCCTTGTTTGTTAAATGTTTGGGTGCTGAATTCATTTTTCATTTGTAAAACGACATATGACCTCTGATAACCTCAAGGTCATTAAACTTGGCCTATAGGCCTATGCATTTAACGGCATTTTTAAACTGACTTTACTCCCCCAAAAAGAATATGAACAGACAAAAAACAAATAGAAAGGAACAAATACAAACATTAAATGTCAGTCCATGTACACTGAGTGCAGAATTATTAGGCAAGTGAGTATTTTGACCACAACATCCTTTAAATGCATGTTGTCCCACTCCAAGCTGTTTAGGCTTGAAAGCCTACTACCAATTAAGTATATCAGGTGCTGTGCATCTGTGTAATGAGAGGGGGCAGGGCTCGAAATTAACTTTTTTTCTTTGTGTCCCCCAGTGGTCCCGAATTCTGTGTTGTATTGTCCCGAATGGACGCAATAGTGTCCCCATTTTTTTTCCTCTCTGAAATAACCAGTGGTTAATATTATCATATGAAGTTACTATTATATTTGTAACTATGTGATTTTGAACCCTTTATATCATTTTTACAATAAGTCACAAGACACAAGTGACACATGTCCCATACATCATCTACTTCAAAATTACAGTTATTGCATTTTCAGTTTATTAAACTTTGGCGATCTCACTGTATGAATAGATACCCGTTTATTTAAAGGGGCCAACTAGCTCATTCATAAAATGTTTCAACTCCCTACATCTGCAGTACACTTTAGTTGAAAATAAGACCCCTTTTATGTTCATTTCATCTACTTATACCTTGAATATCTGTTGGCACTTATAAGGCCAACTTATAATTTTCACCATTACCATTATCCATAGCCCTGTGATGACCTGGCGACTTGTCCAGGGTAGGGTTGGGCGGTATCCAAATTTTGATACCTTTAAACTGTCTCTGTGTTTTCCCGGGGTATACGGTATTACCGAGAAAAAAATATTTTGTTTCGGCCTACTGTGTAACGTGCGCCTATACCGGCGGACCTTGTCCAGACCTGCGCCTATGCCTCAAATGTACTATTTAAAAGCAGCATAGCGAATTATGTGCATTGTGGTATGGATTAAGCAGCAAAGCGAATTTTGTGCATTGATGAATGGATTAAGAGATATTTCAAAGCATCACGCAACTCTTCCTTCATCTTGAAAATAGCATTCAACTGTCGTTTACACGTCTGCGTTGAAACGCCATTTGCAGCACTATTTCACCTACTCCATCAAAAAAAAGTACACGATGAGCAGGATCATACCCTTTCAAGCATGGGAAATAAAAAAAAAGAAAAGAAAAAGAATCAACCAACACCCCGTTTAGACTGCGCGATAAACCATATTCTTCAGCGCAAATGAGGCGAACCTAATTCAAATGCGTGATAGCTGCACAAGGCAAAATCATATGGGCCCACGTCATGCCATGGCGGGGAAATTAATAATCAAATGGCCTTACCTTGCTTAAAACGTTGTCTTGATCACATAACTCCTTACAATTATTCCACTTAAATCCATACGGTTTAACACACCCAACAAAGATAGCAAGCGCATTGCTAATTCCCACCAGAAACCGAACAGTTTACGCTACGATGTTTTCTTCCGTTTCTTCAGTAGATGACATTTCAAACGTTTATTACCCACATCCCAAATGTCATACGTTATATTATTTTACCTTGTTGTTACTCATGTAACCTACTCAAAACACAACTCATTGGAGAGATCTCGTGGAAGTGGAGTACCCTAGGCTATGGTGTGCCTTAGGGGACATATTAGATTTTTTTCGATTTTGCGCGGTCATTTACATTATTGCTGGCTCTTCCTTTTCGTTTGGTTTGAAACCAAAATACTGCCACACTGCCGATGTTGTATTTTTTTTTTGCCACTAACTCGTTATCTTGACTTGCCATCTTTCAACCGCGGTCTCAGTCTCTTGCGAAGCTTTCTGTCAGACTCCCAATGTCACGCAGGGTTGCCATGGTAACGACATAAACAACCCTGCACGCGATGAGAACTTCTTTAGGAAATTGATAGAATTAGTGAAAATACGATCACACAGTTATTCGGGATGATCTTCAATTTATTATTTTATATTATGACCTCATGTACTCCATATTTAGATATTATATATTTTTTTAAAATGACGGTAATGAGACCGATACCGTTGGTACTTTTGGATACCTCGGGATACCTTCTTACCGTAATACCGCCCAACCCTAGTCCAGGGTGTACCCCGCCTTTTGCCCGTAGTCAGCTGGGATAGGCTCCAGCTTGCCTGCGACCCTGTAGAACAGGATAAAGCAGCGACAGATAATGAGATGAGATCGTTATCCATTTTTATGAACTTTCCGTTATCCATTACCGTTATCCATTTTTATGAACTTTCCGCTATCCATTACCGTTATCCATTTTTATGAACTTTCCCATTTTTATGAACTTTCCGTTATCCATTTTATGAACTTTCCGTTATCCATTTTATGAACTTTCGCTGCCGAAACGTGGGTGGAACATCAACATAGTGGCAGGTCCTAGCCTAGTTGTGCTGCTGACTGACTAAACTTTCTGAACTAGAAAGACACCAAGAAAACTCACTTATTCTGTTGAACGCTATCTTCCGTCAATATCATCCACATCATTCCTGTTGTATTTTATAACGTGTCTAACAGTGTTCATTCAGTTCATTCAGTTGCTAGCGTTGCCTGCAGACCAGGCGATGACACTTTGGATCCTGAAGGTCCCGGAGACATTATGTCTGGGCTTTCAGTTTCTTCCCCGCGGTCGGTCCGCTTCAACCACTTTAAGCATTTTTGTTCTGGCGAGAGTCGGCGCAGCGTGTGCGGTAGCAATTCCATTCCAAGTCCATATAATGCGGACACCGGCCGAAGATTCTAGAACAGAATGCGCTGCTCTGTAGCCTACTGATGCAGGACAGGTGCATCGAAAGTGTAGCTACTATGTATTTTTCGCTGTTAACGTTTTAAAATTGACAAATTAGGTGAATGTCTACGTATGTGTTACGGCTTTGTAAATAATATTAATGTAGAACTTTTTTTCTAGATCTATTTTTTTCCATTGTCCCAGATATGATAATTTTGTGTCCCGATGACATTTTTTATAGTCCCCGGGACATCGGGACACCGTTAGTTTCGAGCGCTGAGAGGGGGTGTGGTCTAATGACATCAACACCCTATATCAGGTATGCATAATTATTAGGCAACCTCTTTTCCTCTGGCAAAATGGGTCAGAAGAGAGATCTGATAGACTTTGAAAAGTCTAAAATTGTGAGATGTCTTGCAGACGGATGCAGCACTCTTGAAATTGCGAAGATGTTGAAACGTGATCACCGAACAATCAAGCGTTTCATTGCAAATAGTCAACAGGGTCGAAAGAAGCGTGTGGGGAAAAAAAAAGGCGCAAAATAACTGCACATGATCTGCGGAAAATCAAGCGTGAAGCTAACAAGCAGCCATTAGCATCCAGTTCTGCCATATTCCAGAGTTGCAACATTCCTGGAGTGTCAAAGAGTACAAGGTGTGCAATACTGAGGGACATGGCCAAGGTAAGGAAGGCTGAAAAACGACCACCACTGAGTAAGGCACACAAGATAAAACGTCAAGACTGGGCCAAGAAATATCTTAAGACTGATTTTTCTAAGGTGCTGTGGTCTGATGAGATGAGAGTGACTCTTGATGGGCCAGATGGATGGGCCTGTGGCTGGATCAGTAATGGGCACAGAGCTCCACTCCGACTCAGACGCCAGCAAGGTGGAGGTGGAGTACTGCTATGGGCTGGTATCATCAAAGACGAGCTTGTTGGACCTTTTCGAGTTGAGGATGGACTCAAACTCAACTCCCAGACCTACTGCCAGTTCCTGGAAGAAACCTTCAAGCAGTGGTATAGGAAAAAGTCAGCATCTTTCAAGAAGAACATGATTTTCATGCAGGATAACGCTCCATCTCATGCGTCCAAATACTCCACTGCGTGGCTAGCCAGTAAAGATCTGAAAGGTGAAAAAAATAATGACATGGCCCCCTTGTTCACCTGACCTAAACCCCATAGAGAACCTGTGGTCCATTATAAAACGTGAGGTCTACAAAGAGGGAAAACAGTACACCTCTCTGAACAGCGTCTGGGAGGCCGTGGTTGCTGCTGCACACAATGTTGGTTGTGAACAGATAAAGAAATTGACAGAATCTATGGATGGAAGGCTTTTGAGCGTCCTCATGAAGAAGGGTGGCTATATTGGTCACTGACTTGTTTTTGTTTTGTGTTTGAATGTCAGATATGTTTATTTGCAAATCTGGAGTTGTCATATCAGTGTACCTGGTGAAAATAAATAAGTGAAATGGCTACATATTTGGTTTTTATTAAGTTGCCTAATAATTCTGCACAGTGAAAGTTACCTGAACACATACATATTCTCCTAAAATGGTCAAAACTAAAAACACCCCACTCTAACTTCCATACATATTCAGCTTTGATATTTATGAGTCTTTTTGTTTGATTGAGAACATAGTTGTTGTTCAATAATAAAACTAATCCTCAAAAATACAACTTGCCTAATAATTCTGCACTCCGTGTACATGTGACTTACTTTTCACAATGAGAATGCCTAGGCGATCACCTTACATAACATTGCATTACATTTAGCGGTTATTGTTTATACAAAGCTACTGAAAAAAGGACCGATTCAGCAGCATACAAAATGTGGGGGCATACAGGGTATACAGGCTAATCAGGGTTAGTATATATGAGAGTTTTTTTCTTTGTTGTTTGTTTTGTTTTAAACGGGGTAAAGCCTTTACAAAAAAACAAACAACAAAGGGTCATTCCATGTCAATTCACACACCCTCCCCAGTGACACCTCTTCAATTTGCCTGATATTTATTTTATTAGTGCCTTATGATGTCAAAAGAAAGAATCCAACATTTTAGCTTCCTAGCTCGAACGTTTTTTTAATTTTGGCCCTTCAAAGTTTGGGTGCCATGCCCACTTTTGGGGTCCGGGAATTGTACACTTAATTTGCAAGCATTTTTGGAGGCCCATATCTTTTGTTCTAAGGGGGATATAGACCTGTAAATTGCTATATCTATGTATTCTGGCCCTGTCTATCAGATTCTGCATCTAAAAATAGCACAGGTTTACTAACTTTAGAGATATTAACCCCTTAAAAGTGGATTTTTTTAATGACACAAATTTTTTTTTGACATTTCAGGGGTCCATATCTTGGAAAGTTTTTGTGTTGATAGGGTTTAAACTGATTTATCATCATATTTGGGAACTCTACTGTGTACTGAGAGAGTTTCAAGGCACTCAGAGCTTTGGTGGGGGTACAGGAGGGCCCCAAATATGGCTTCGGGACAAAATTACCATTTGGTACGTCGTACTTCAGGCCATTAGTTGGCCATGTGGGCACATGATGACTGGAATGAGCCTTTAACCCTATCAACAGACACCTTTTATCAAACTTTTAAGCCAATAAAAACTTTGATTACCCAACTCCTTCAATATAAACTAAGCATTTGTATATGGTACTGTTTTTGCATATTTTCTGAAAAATCCGAAAAGTCCGGAAAGTAGGTCAAGGCAAGGCAAGTTTATTTATATAGCGCATTTCATACACAGTGGCAGTTCAATGTGCTTTACAGAAGTAAAAGCAAAACAGTAAACAATAGAAAATAAAATTACATAAAATAAAGGGGGAAGAAGAGAGAAAGTTTAGTAAAAACAGCAGAATAAAATGGAATAAAAGTTAAGTAAAGTTTAAAACGTAAAAATGATATTTATCAGTTAGCAGAAAGCATCTGAGAACAGCTTGGTCTTTAGTCTAGATTTGAAGCTGCCAACAGCAGGAGCATTTTTGATGTCCTCTGGCAGTTGGTTCCATAGCTGTACTGCATAGTAGCTAAAAGCTGCTTCACCACACTTTGTTTTAACAACAGGTTTTACCAGTAAATTTTTCTGCTGCGATCTGGTAGATCTGATTGGGTTAGGCTGCTGCAACATATCAGAGGGGTAATTGGGCCCTGTACCATTTAGAGATTTGTACACCAGCAGCAATGCTTTAAAGTCAATTCTGTAGCTTACTGGAAGCCAGTGAAGGGACCTTAGAATTGGAGTAATGTGCTCTGTTCTTTTTGTTCGTGTGAGAACCCTCGCCGCTGCATTTTGAACCAGCTGAAGTCGTTTGATGGTCTTTTTTGGCAGGCCTGTGAAAAGGCCATTGCAGTAATCAACCCTACTAGAGATGAAGGCATGTATAAGTTTTTCCAGATCATTTTTTGACACAAGTCCTCTTAGTTTGGAAATGTTTTTAGGTGATAAAATGACGATTTAGTGATTGCTTTCATGTGACTGTCAAAGTTTAGCTCGCTGTCAATGAAAACACCAAGATTTTTAACCATATCAGGTTATTAACCAGGTCAGCTATTGTTTTAACTGCCAATTCAAATCAAAAGGTACTAAAACACATTCAAATTATAAAATAGTAAGATTAAAACAAGGATAATATCACTGAACACATATATTTGAATATATAAACTGACAGTTTACATTTATTAACCCTTTGCACACTGTACACACACACGTAACTTAAACTACACTTACTTAAGAATAAATTAGTCATGTGATCAGATCAGACAATTTTAATGAGGCATGGACGCCATTTACTGCTGTAAAATACATGTAGGCACAATACAAAACGATTCAATTCAATATAAAACCATAACCAGGCTTGCTGACTGACACTGACAGTTAAGCATGAATGTACTTTGGAAGAAGCATCTCAATTCTTTCTACATCAACCGTAACAAGTTTATAATGCCAAGCACTACGACCTTGAATCTCTGGCGCATTTACACGACATATAACGTCTTGAAATGGCACCCAGCCTAGAATATACAACTTTATGGCAGTCATCACTTAGTGACAAGCCAATCTTGCAAGTATTTTGTTCCATCTTCCATGAGCAGGGGATTTTTTGGTTAACAAACTGACACCGAATATTGGTGTCTTCCCCTCCCGACAATGACCTTATTGAAACAATCCTCTTTTCTCTGTGAATTCAGTTTAGATATTTATAAGCAAGCAAATACTCAGCTTGGGAGCCTTTGTGTGATGTCACAGTTTGTTACAAATTAATTTTACTTTGTATACAAAATAATTGTTACAAAAGTGAAACATTTGTTTACAGATATCTCTGATTTTTTTAATGCTAACTGTTCATGAAAATACCAGTGGGTTTGAGCCATATGCTCAACACTTTGATATTGAAACAACCAATAATTGTAAGTAATGAACACATAGCATAAAACTGTTAACATTTAGATGTCTTTATGATCAATACTTTAAAAACAATTGTATAGAAGAAAGGTATGTATCAAAAATATATAGAGTTCCTCATGAATACCCATGCCCCCTTCATGTTTATAATGATTATAATAAAATTATATATATATATATGTATGCGAGGAACGAGCGAGAAATAGACTCGCTGATCCACACCACCCGGATCTACAGCGATGACATAGGGATGTCATTCGGATTGGACAAGTGTGGCCGGATGGTCTCAAAGAGAGGCAAGATGATCCGGTCTGAGGGGATTGACCTACCAGAGGGCAACATAGGTGATATCCAAGACAGCTACAAGTACCTTGGCATCCCACAGGCTAATGGAAACCATGAAGAGGCCACAAGGAAGTCAATCACAGCCAAATACCTCCAGAGAGTAAGGCAGGTCCTGAAAAGTCAGCTGAATGGTAAGAACAAGGTCCAAGCCATCAACATGTACGCACTACCAGTCATCAGATACCCCGCTGGTATCATAAACTGGCCAAAGGAGGAGATAGAAGCCACAGATATCAAGACTAGAAAGCTCCTCACCATGCATGGAGGGTTCCACTCCAAGTCCAGCACCCGGAGACTATACACTAAGCGGAAAGAGGGAGGCCGAGGGCTAGTGAGCATCAAGACCACGGTTAAGGATGAAACATCGAAAATCCTAGAATACATCAGAAAGATGGCCCCAAAGGATGAACTGCTAAGTGAATGTCTCAGGCAGCAGAACCATGATGAGAGTGCAGAGGAGGAGGAGGAACAGACAACCTGGAGAGACAAACCCCTACATGGCATGTACCACCGTCAGATAGAGGAAGTGGCTGATATCAAGAAATCCTACCAGTGGCTGGATAATGCAGGACTGACAGACAGCACAGAGGCACTAATCATGGCAGCACAAGAACAGGCCATAAGCACAAGAGCCATAGAGGCCAGGATCTACCAGAGTAGATCAGACCCAAGATGGAGACTGTGCAAAGAAGCCCCTGAAACAGTCCAGCACATAGTAGCAGGGTGTAAGATGCTAGCTGGATCAGCGTACATGGAGAGGCACAACCAAGTGGCTGGGATAGTATACAGGAACATCTGCAACCAGTATGGAATAGAAGTACCCAAGTCCCAATGGGCCATACCACAGAAAGTGGCTGAGAACAACAAGGCCAAGGTTCTGCGGGACTTCAGCTTCCAGACTGACAAACAGATCCTGGCTAACCAACCGGACACAGTGGTGGTGGACAAAGAGCAGAAGAGGGTGGTGGTGATAGATGTGGCAATCCCAGCTGACGCCAACATCAGGAAGAAGGAACATGAGAAACTTGAGAAGTATCAAGGGTTGAAAGAGCAGCTGGAACGGATGTGGAAGGTCAAGGGTTGTGTGGTCCCCGTGGTAGTGGGGGCACTTGGGGCAGTAATCCCCAAACTGGGAGAGTGGCTCCAGCAAATCCCAGGAACAACATCTGAAGCCTCAGTCCAGAAGAGCGCAGTCCTAGGAACATCGAAGATACTGCGCAGAACCCTCAATCTCCCAGGCCTCTGGTAGAGGACCCGAGCTTGAGGATGACATGGATACCACCCCCTCGCCGGGGGTGAGAAGGAGATTTTTTTTATTTTTTATATATTATATATAGGGGCGGCACGGTGGTGTAGTGGTTAGCGCTGTCGCCTCACAGCAAGAAGGTCCTGGGCTCGAGCCCCGGGGCCGGCGAGGGCCTTTCTGTGCAGAGTTTGCATGTTCTCCCCGTGTCCGCGTGGGTTTCCTCCGGGTGCTCCGGTTTCCCCCACAGTCCAAAGACATGCAGGTTAGGTGAACTGATGACTCTAAATTGACCTTAGGTGTGAATGTGAGTGTGAATGGTTGTCTGTGTCTATGTGTCAGCCCTGTGATGACCTGGCGATTTGTCCAGGGTGTACCCCGCCTTTCACCCGTAGTCAGCTGGGATAGGCTCCAGCTTGCCTGCGACCCTGTAGAAGGATAAAGCGGCTAGAGATAATGAATGAATGAATGAATGAATGAATGAATATTTATATATATATATATTTATATATATATATATATATATATATATATATATATATATATATATATATACACACAACCCCGATTCCAAAAAAGTTGGGACAAAGTACAAATTGTAAATAAAAACGGAATGCAATGATGTGGAAGTTTCAAAAGTCCATATTTTATTCAGAATAGAACATAGATGACATATCAAATGTTTAAACTGAGAAAATGTATCATTTAAAGAGAAAAATTAGGTGATTTTAAATTTCATGACAACAACACATCTCAAAAAAGTTGGGACAAGGCCATGTTTACCACTGTGAGACATCCCCTTTTCTCTTTACAACAGTCTGTAAGCGTCTGGGGACTGAGGAGACAAGTTGCTCAAGTTTAGGGATAGGAATGTTAATCCATTCTTGTCTAATGTAGGATTCTAGTTGCTCAACTGTCTTAGGTCTTTTTTGTCGTATCTTCCATTTTATGATGCGCCAAATGTTTTCTATGGGTGAAAGATCTGGACTGCAGGCTGGCCAGTTCAGTACCCGGACCCTTCTTCTACGCAGCCATGATGCTGTAATTGATGCAGTATGTGGTTTGGCATTGTCATGTTGGAAAATGCAAGGTCTTCCCTGAAAGAGACGTCGTCTGGATGGGAGCATATGTTGCTCTAGAACCTGGATATACCTTTCAGCATTGATGGTGTCTTTCCAGATGTGTAAGCTGCCCATGCCACATGCACTAATGCAACCCCATACCATCAGAGATGCAGGCTTCTGAACTGAGCGCCGATAACAACTTGGGTCGTCCTTCTCCTCTTTAGTCCGAATGACACGGCGTCCCTGATTTCCATAAAGAACTTCAAATTTTGATTCGTCTGACCACAGAACAGTTTTCCACTTTGCCACAGTCCATTTTAAATGAGCCTTGGCCCAGAGAAGACATCTGCACTTCTGGATCATGTTTAGATACGGCTTCTTCTTTGAACTATAGAGTTTTAGCTGGCAATGGCAGATGGCACGGTGAATTGTGTTCACAGATAATGTTCTCTGGAAATATTCCTGAGCCCATTTTGTGATTTCCAATACAGAAGCATGCCTGTATGTGATGCAGTGATATCTAAGGGCCCGAAGATCACGGGCACCCAGTATGGTTTTCCGGCCTTGACCCTTACGCACAGAGATTCTTCCAGATTCTCTGAATATTTTGATGATATTATGCACTGTAGATGATGATATGTTCAAACTCTTTGCAATTTTACACTGTCGAACTCCTTTCTGATATTGCTCCACTATTTGTTGGCGCAGAATTAGGGGGATTGGTGATCCTCTTCCCATCTTTACTTCTGAGAGCCGCTGCCACTCCAAGATGCTCTTTTTATACCCAGTCATGTTAATGACCTATTGCCAATTGACCTAATGAGTTGCAATTTGGTCCTCCAGCTGTTCCTTTTTTGTACCTTTAACTTTTCCAGCCTCTTATTGCCCCTGTCCCAACTTTTTTGAGATGTGTTGCTGTCATGAAATTTCAAATGAGCCAATATTTGGCATGCAATTTCAAAATGTCTCACTTTCGACATTTGATATGTTGTCTATGTTATATTGTGAATACAATATCAGTTTTTGAGATTTGTAAATTATTGCATTCCGTTTTTATTTACAATTTGTACTTTGTCCCAACTTTTTTGGAATTGGGGTTGTATATATATATAAAAATTTCCCCTTTTTACTAATTGATATGCTAATTTTCCCCACATGAGTGGCGAGGGGCCCCTTCCCCTTTTCTTGAAAAAAAAAAAAAAAACCTGATCAGTCTAAGGCCACATCCACACGACAACGGCAACGTGATGTTATTTAAAAAAAATATCGCCTCCAAATGGGCAACGATCAGTAGAAATCAGGTCCATATGGCAACGCAACGCTTGCTGAAAACGATGCAATACACATGCCACACCTCTAGGGGCGCTGTAAGACGGTCCCTTCGGACACACCAGAACAACCCATACGAAAAAGAACAGTAAAGAACTTATAAGAGTTTACCACTGTCTTAGTGGTAAATCCTTATAAATATAAATAAATATATATGCCATGTATGATTTACTCCTGAAAGTGGCCCATTTTGCATTTCTCATACAAATTTTTTATGAAAATCTAGTATTTATGAAGTGAACATTGTGCATGGTTTTTACAGATAATGTGTATGATGAATTACACCGTCTTTGTATGCTTCATGTAATGTTTGTAGTTTTAAATTATATTTTACAGTTTAAAATGTACATGCCTTTTATATGTAAATCCAACACAAACATATGTGGATTTACATATAAAAGGCATGTACATTTTAAACTGTAAAATATAATTTAAAACTACAAACATTACATGAAGCATACAAAGACGGTGTAATTCATCATACACATTATCTGTAAAAACCATGCACAATGTTCACTTCATACATACTAGATTTTCATAAAAAATTTGTATGAGGAAAATGCAAAATGGGCCACTTTCAGGAGTAAATCATACATGGCATATATATTTATTTATAAATCCTTATAAGGATTTATCCTTATATTTATAAGGATTTACTACTAAGACAGTGGTAAACTCTTATAAGTTCTTTACTGTTCTTTTTCGTATGGGAATAGAAGTAAGGACGCATGCGCATAAACTATTATGCGCGAGACTTCATATTAGCCACAAAGTCAGGAAAATCTGTTCGTAAAATTACATTATAATGACCAAATACAATGAAAAGTATTTTTCCAGTCTCACCTGTGAAAGGTAATCCCATGTGATCTCGTTTGGACGGTAAACCTGTTGGTACAGTTAAACGCAGCTAATCTTTATTCTCCGCTTTGACCTTTCCAATATGGCGGCGAGGATGACGTACGCGGAAGGCGGCGTCTTTAATGGTCCGGAATAAATTGAATACTACACGTTGATGGATTAATTTGCTGTTTCTCACCTGTGAAAGGTAATCCCATGTGATCTCCTTTGGACGGTAAACCTGTTGGTACAGTTAAACGCAGCTAATCTTTATTCTCCGCTTTGACCTTTCCAAAATGGCGACGAGGATGACGTACGCGGAAGGCGGCGTCTTTAATTGTCCGGAATAAATTGAATGATACACGTTGATGGATTAATTTGCTTTTCTACGCCCTTTTTTGAGGAATGTATTGTAGGACTTAAACCATCATCTGAAGAGGTGAGATCGCTCCTTTTTTCCCCTTATTTTTGCTGGCGGGATTGACTCTGCCCTAAGGGCTATTCTCTCTCTCTCTCACTTTGCACCAGGCATTACACAATAAATATTCACAGTGAAAATATTTTGTAAGCGCGTTTCATGAACCAAGTTATAGGATTTCTTGACAACTCGCATCGCATCGCAATGAGATCATTGGCACTACTGGTGTTAAGAATCAGACCATTTTATAAATGAATATTTTGCTGTAGAGCTGCAGTGTTTGTACAATTGCATGTTTTTGCTTCACTATTACTGTCACTATTCTGCTTCTTGCATTACTACTGTGAACTAACACTGAACATAATAATAATAATAATAATAATAATATCCAAGCTCGTGTTTCACTCTCACTAGTGCTCTGTAAGGCTTTTTCCTGGTGATATTCATTACACTTCTACCCGGCGTGAAGCATTCACAGTCATGTGGTTGTGACGTCATCGTAAACAAATCCGTTTTACTCATCCAGACGACTTCACAACGGCAACGTTGCCAGATCTTTCCACTCTGGAACCCGTTCTCAAAAAGATTGCGTTTTGGGCACCCAAAACGCCGGCGCCGTGTGGACGCCAGGCCTAAACGATAAGCAATTGTATCGGAGTCACCTGAATCCATTGCCGTGTGGACAGGGCCTAAGTTTAACTTCCAGATCGTATGTCAGAACAAATGTAGTAAAGCAACTAGGATGTTTTTCTTGGGATCATCCCCTTATTTGCATCTTTCCCGTTCCTGTTTGAAAGATGCATTTAACTATTAAGTGTATAGTGGTCAGAGTTTGGTTGGATACAGGGAAAGGTGTCAAATGTAAAAAAAAAAAAACAGCATCGTGAAACAGCCGGGAAAGGGTTTATCCCTTGTAATTGTCAATATAACTAATGGGGTATTGGGTATAAATAATCTTCCCATAGATTAAAATCACTATATGGGTGTGCTTTTACTACCTTAAACATGAATAGGCAGTCAAAACAATAGTTTACCTACTTTCCGAACTTAGGATATTCAGAAAATATGCAAAAACAGTACCATATACAAATGCTTAGTTTATATGGAAAGAGTTGGATAATCAAAGTTTTTATTGGCTTAAAAGTTTGATAAAAGGTGTCTGTTGATAGGGTTAAAGGCTCATTCCAGTCATCATGTGCCCACATGGCCAACTAATGGCCTGAAGTAGGACGTACCAAATGGCAATTTTGTCCCGAAGCCATATTTGGGGCCCTCCTGTACCCCCACTAAAGCTCTGAGTGCCCTGAAACTCTCTAAGTACACAGTAGAGTTCCCAAATATGATGATAAATCAGTTGAAATGCCATCAACATAAAAACTTTCCAAGATATGGACCCCCAAAATGTAAAAATAAAATTGTCATTAAAAAAATCCACTTTTAAGGGGTTAATATCTATAAAGTTAGTAAACCTATGCTATTTTTAGGTGCAGAATCTGATAGACAGGGCCAGAATACATAGATATAGCAATTTACAGGTCTATATCCCCCTTAGAACAAAAAATATGGGTCTCCAAAAATGCTTGCAAATTAAGTGTGCAATTCCCGGACCCCAAAAGTGGGCGTGGCACCCAAACTTTGAAGGGCCAAAATTAAAAAAACGTTCGAGCTAGGAAGCTAAAATTTTGGATTCTTTCATTTGACATCATAAGGCACTAAGAAAATAAAAATAAGGCAAATTGAAGAGGTCACTGGGGAGGTTTTGGGCATTTGTGTGAATTGACATGGAATGACCCCAAAGAAAAAAAAAAACCTCTCATATATACTAACCCTGATTAACCTGTATACCCTGTATGCCCCCACATTTTGTATGTTGCTGAATCTGTCCTTTTTTCAGTAGCTTTGTATAAACAATAACCGCTAAATGTAATGCAATGTTATGTAAGGTGATCGCCTAGGCATTCTCATTGTGAAAAGTAAGTCACATGTACATGGACTGGCATTTAATGTTGTATTTGTTCCTTTCCATTTGTTTTTTGTCTGTTCATATTCTTTTTGGGGGAGTAAAGTCAGTTTAAACATGCCGTTAAATGCATAGGCCTATAGGCCAAGTTTAATGACCTTGAGGTTATCAGAGGTCATATGTCGTTTTACAAATGAAAAATGAATTCAGCACCCAAACATTTAACAAACAAGGCCATTTGCTAACTTCATTAATCATTTTAGTACGTCATTCCTTAGAAAGCTGAGAAACTGGGTTCAGCTGAGACGTTTACAGGCCCAAAGTTCAATGACCTCTAGAGGTCAACAGAGGTCAGATAGAGCTCAGCATATTGCAGATTTGAATTCGGCACACCCAAATTGACAAAATAAGACTGTTTGCCGACTTTGTCTCAAAAATGCCTTTGGGTGTCACAATTCTGGATTTTGGTACCAGTCTATATGCAGCTTACAGATAATTCACTTGGTGGACTCACGGCTACTTGGGGAAAATGGTAAGAGTTATTAGTGTGCTTGCTAAGCACAAAGCAGCATGAAGCACACTACTGTTCTTCTTAAGTTTACATTATTATTTATTCATTCACCCACCCTTTTTTGGCACCGCTACAGCTTTTGAGATATCAACACAGTTCCAACTCTGATACATCCATCTTTGACCATGCCACATGCTCTCCCAGCACCATCTAGATCATGTTTTCTTTTGGCTGCTCCCGATTAGGAGTCGCCACAGCAGATCTTTCGTCTCCATTGCTCCCTGTCTTCCGCATCCTTCTCTACCACACCTGCCACTTTCATGTCCTCTCTCACCACATCCATGTATCTCCTCTTTGGCCTTCCTCATTTTCATGTGCCTGGCAGCTCCATCCTCAACATTCTCCTTCCAACATGCTCTGCATCACTTCTCAGGATGTGCCCATACCATCTGAGTCTCATCTCTGAGCTTAATTCCCAAGCTCTCCACATGTGCTGTCCCTCTGATGTGGTTGTTCCTTATCCTGTCCAACTTTGTCACTCCCATCACAAACCTTAACATCATGTAGGATCATGTAAAAAAGCCCACCCATGTAGAAGATCATGTAAAAAACAAAAATATTTTAGACCATGAAGTGGCATGTCGCGTTGCAAGTTGAGCCATTTTAAACCAAGATTTTAGAGCGCACAACTACACACACTTTCTGTAGATTGTGTGTGTATTTACTTATTTTAATGATTTTGCAGCACGAGATCTCATGTCTGATCCAGTTTCTGTTGGTGACCCTCTGCCATAGCTGAGGAAGCACACTGCATTTTCTCTGCGGAAATGAAGTCTAGTTCCAGCTTGTGGTTTCTTTTTAGCATCATTGTGGCATTTATATGCTATACAATCCAGCATACTTATTTAAAAACTGATAAACTCGGTAAAAATACTTGTAAAACTAGCAAAACTGTGATGTAAACAGAGAATATAAACAGCTGAGTTGCTCCAAGCGACTGCTATATAACGTCATCGCATACGTCAAGCCCATCTGGCATTTTAAAGAAAATTCATTTTTATTGAACACTATTTGGTCTCCGAAAATGAAAAGTTTAAATTTTCGAAATCTGCGACTAGACTACTTAAAATAAGTTTGAGAATAAATCCGTGTTGTAGGGCACGGCAGTTACTAATGATAGCGTTCGATGGCACCCCTAACTGAGACATTATGATACAATGCTGCATTAGAATTAAGCTCATAACTCAGAATTTCCCACCAGGAACGTTTACGAAAACGCTCCTCGATACAGAATTCCTACTTGGAAAGTCACGAAGTGTCCTCAATAAAAGTATTGGCTTATCAGACAATCAACAGAACCACCCTTGTACCAAAAGTACCACTTCTCTACTTGAAATAAGAGACCAAATACTGCTATAGCGTCTTAATCAGCTGGATGTGAGTTGGTTAACTCTGTAACACTGCCCATACAGTTTGCGAAGGTAAATATCATGAACCGAAACATCCTTTTCGCCACTTAATGACGTAATTCCGAGTTGAGACTTCCCACTTCACAATGAAGCCTAGTGCAGTTATCTCTGGCTTTTCACACTGTATTGAAAAAATGAGAGAGAAAAAAAAATAAAGGCTCTAACATATGACATTCAGAAAAGCCATATTATGAAATAAGACGTCTCAAATTTTACATTTTGTTGCCGCCTAAATTATATAACAACGGACGACGCTTTTTTTTTTAAGAAACATAAACAAATTCCACTCTGTAACATTAATGCTAGCTAGTCACATTTAGCTATGCTAGCTAGTGAAGTGAAATACCTTAGTGTCCACGTCTGCTAGGCAGTCCCTTCTAAACTCGTCGAAAAGACCTCGGTTCTTCAGATGTTCCACGATTAGTGCGATTAGCTGAGGATCACCTGGAGGAAGACCGGCTGCACTGTTTGCGTTTTCGGCCATACTCGGTTAGACTAGCGAACTCGATAGATGTAGCCAATAGTAGCTAGCAAATATTGCTAGCTAATAAGTGAAGTTGCGTTGCTTGGTTTCGAAATATCTTTTTCTTAGTAGGCAAGCGGAAGACACTTGCCGTTTTTGCCAAGAAAAATGCAATGAACATTCAGAAAACGATCAGCAAAGTCAAGAAAACAGCTAACACTGTGTTATAAACACTTCCCAGTCCTTTGCTTTGTTATGGTGGTTTGCTCATGAAGAGACTTTACCGCCACCTACTGCATGAAACAATGCGGCCAAAATATACAACAGTACAGTATCTCATACAGCATGCCATATTTCAGTGACCTGACAGACTGGTTAGTTGGTACAGTGATATGTGGTGTGCTGAAATAAATTCACTTCAGCGTCTGTAGATATTCATGTTTTGCACAGATACTTTTTTGTGAGGTTAAGTCATAAATTGTAACGTAGATTAAAGTAACACATTCAGGCTTGTGATTCATAAAATTAAGTATCAAAGTAAGTTTTAATAAATGTCCATTTCTTGCACTTGAATTGTTTTGTTCATATTTACCTGTGTTCATTAGCAATGAAGGGTTTTCTCTACGACATAATACTGTGCTATAAAAGTTTTAGAAAAAAGACTCAAGAAATTTAATATATCCTTTAATACCCACATATCCCATATATGAGCCTTCCATGTCATAACTGGTAAACTGTATTAATGTAAATCAAAATTTTATTTCATTTGAAGTTGTCATGACATTCAAAGTTGAGGGTCAGTGATCCATGAAGCTATCAACGAGTGTCCTTGATTTCTCTTGCATGATTATAGCACACCAGAGGGACTCAAACCCTCATCTGGTGGCACATACACACCTATGGGCAATTTAGAGTGGCCAATCAACCTAATCTGTACTGGCTAGTGGCCTAGTGGTAGCATGTCTGCCTTGCGCTCGGGAGATTGTGAGTTCTATTCACAGTTGGGTCATACCAAAGACCATCATAAAAATGGTACCTACTACCATCTGGCAAGGCATGCTGCAAAACAGATGCGAGTGGGGAGTTAAACTCCTGTGGTTACCAGAGGACTAGCCCCCCACTGTAACCCTAGCTATGTAATAGGCTGAGTGAACAGAGATTGGTCCTGCATGATGTGCCACATGGTGGGGGAAGGACTTTAACTTTTAATCAACCTAATCCATCTCATCTCATTATCTCTAGCCGCTTTATCCTTCTACAGGGTCGCAGGCAAGCTGGAGCCTAACATGTCTTTGGACTGTGGGAGGAAACTGGAACACCTGGAGGAAACCCACACAGACACAGGGAGAACATGCAAACTCCATACAGAAAGGCCCCTGTTTGCCACTGGGCTCAAACCCAGAATCTTCTTGCTGGGAGGCAACAGTGCTAACCACTACACCACCGTGCTGCCCCTTACCATGACATTACTTACAGAAAAGTATTCTGTAAGTAAGAAAAACAGATAAAATTGGGTGATTGGGTTGCACATGCGCATTCTGTGCTACGCACTTCCTGGTTCCCGAATTGTTTGCGGTGAGTCTTTTTTCCGCAAGTGTTGGCGTTAATTACTAATCTTTTTAATTTTTTCTACAAATGATTTTCCAGTATCCTCTTAATTTTTTTAAATTGTACTTTCACTTTCCTTTCTCTCTATTTTCAGAAGAACACAGAGACCAGAAGCTTTTTTTTCCTCCTCCTGTGTAAAGACCACAAGCAGAGGCTATCCACATCAGATCTGCTTTAATATCAACAGATCTTCGATTAAGGTACGTGAATGTTAGGGTTTTGCTGGGAATCGAACCCGGGTCACTGGTGTAGTAATCCAGCAAACCCCCACTAGGCCACCAGGAGAATGACTCAAGTGCAGAGGAGTGAGGCGAAAGTAGAGTACAAAAACAGTTTATTGACAACGCTCAAAAGATCAAAAATCCAAAGCAAAAAATAACAAAAGTAAAATCCAAACGCTCAGAAGATATAAGGGAAAAATAAAACATCCAAAAGTTCAAAGTCAAAATCCAAAACCTGAAAAGAAGAGGCAAAAAATCCAATGCTCAGAAGATCCAAAAATGTCAAGTACAAAGTCCAAAAAGTCCAAAAGAAAGCAAAATACAAAAAACACAAGGACATAGGCAAGGTACACGGTACAGAGGTTACTAGCCATAAACAGCACAAAGACTCAGTGACGAGACTTAACTGAGGAAGTATATATAGCCAGGGTAATTAAGAAACTAGGTGGGGCAGAAAATGAAGAACAGGTGGGGTAAGAGGCACATGAAAACAAACACAAAACACAGAAACAATAGCGGCCTCTAGCTGTCAAAACAAACATAACAGGACAAAGAAATAATAGCGGCCTCTAGCAGTCAAAACAAACATAACAAGACAGAGAAATAATAGTGGCCTCTAGAGGCCAAGATAGTCCCAAGTCCTAACAGGACCTCCCCTTCAAGGAGCGTCTCCTGACATTCCCAGGACGATCAGGATGGGCCAAATGGAAGTCCCGACAAAGTTCTTTATCTAAAACGTCCAGAGCGGGGACCCAACAGCGCTCCTCAGGGCCATAGCCCTCCCAGTCCACTAGGTATTGAAGCCCGCCACGGACCCGGCGGGAGTCCAGCAGGCGGCGCACAGTGAACACGGTCTGACCCTGGAGGATGCGGGGAGGCAGGGGATTCCTAGGGGCAGGGGCATAAGGGGAAGACAGTACGGGCCACAACAGGGATACATGGAATGTGGGGTTGATCCTTAGAGTCCAGGGCAACTGGAGCCGGTAGGCAACAGGGTTCACCCTGCGCACCCTGCATCTTGAAGGGGCCAACATAGCGAGGGGCAAGCTTGCGGTTCTCCACCCGCAGAGGAAGGTCCTTGGCAGACAGCCAAACCCACTGCCCAGGGCGGAAAATGTGGGCAGGCCTTCTATGGCGGTTGGCCTGAGTCTGGTTGGCCCTGGAAGTCTGGATGAGGGTCCTCCTAACCTTGTTCCAGGTCTTGCGACACCGTCTCACATACTGGTTGACCGAGGGCACCCCAGCGTCCTCCTCCTGTTCTGGAAACAGAGGTGGCTGGAACCCGAATTGGCACTGGAACGGCGACAACCTGGTGGCCGATGACTGCAGGGTGTTGTGGGCATACTCCGCCCATGGCAGCCAGGTGCTCCATGATGTCGGGTTATCCATCACCAGGCCTCGCAGGGTGGTTTCCAGGTCCTGGTTGAGCCTCTCCGTCTGGCCATTGGACTGGGGGTGGAACCCAGAGGAGAGGCTGGCGGTGGCCCCGATGAGCTTGCAGAACCCCCACCACACTCGGGAGGAGAACTGGGGCCCCCGGTCTGAGACGATGTCCTGTGGGAGCCCGAAGACTCGGAAGACATGAGTAAATATTAATTTGGCTGTTTCAAGGGCAGAAGGGAGCTTGCACAGCGGTATGAAGCGGCAGGCCTTAGAGAATCTGTCGACTATGACCAAAATGACAGTGTTACCTTGTGAGTCTGGAAGGCCCGTGATGAAGACAACCGCCACATGGGACCAGGGACACCGGGGAATGGGCAGGGGATGCAGGAGGCCCTGGGGATGCTGTCGTGGGTTCTTGCTTCTGGTGCAGACATCACAGGACAGGACAAATGACCTCACTTCCTTCTCCATGCTTGGCCACCAGAAGCATCTTTTCAAGAAGTCCAGGGTCCTCTGAGCTCCCGGGTGGGCGGTGAGAGGGGACGAGTGACCCCACTGGAGAACCTTGGCCCGGGCTTGACGAGGGACGTACAGGAGGCCCGGTGGCCCCGCCCCAGGATCGGGGTCCTGGCATTGAGCTTGTCGGACGGCCTCCTCAACACCCCAGCGGACAGGGGCCACAATCCGGGACACAGGGATAATAGGCCCAACTTCACTCTCCCTGTTAGTGGAGGAGAACAGCCTAGAAAGAGCGTCAGGTTTGGTGTTCTTAGAGCCGGGACGGTACGATAGGGTGAAGTTGAATCAACTGAAAAACAAGGCCCACCTAGCCTGTCGTGGATTCAGTCTCTTGGCTTGCTGGAGGTACTCCAGGTTCTTGTGGTCCGTCCAAACCAGGAATGGATGTTGCGCTCCCTCCAGCCAGTGCCTCCATTCCTCAAGGGCCAGTTTAACCGCTAGTAGCTCTCGGTCCTCCACATCATACCGGGACTTTGCAGGACTCAGACGGTGGGAGAAGTATGCGCAGGGGTGCAACCTTCCATCCGAGCATTGAGAGAGGACCGCGCCGACGCCACTGTCCACCTCAATGATGAAAGGTTGTGATGTGTCAGGGAGGACCAGAATGGGTGCCGTGCAGAAGCGGTGCTTGAGGTCCTTGAAGGCCTTTTCCACCTGAGGAGACCAGACATAAGATCCACCTGTCTTCTTGGTGAGGTCCGATATGGGCGCTGCTACAGAACTGAAGTTCCTGACAAACTTGCGGTAGAAGTTAGCAAATCCTAAGAACCGCTGAACTTCTTTAACGGACTTGGGAGTGGGCCAGTCCTGGACGGCCAGGGTCTTGGCTGGATCCATCTGGAGTTGTCCCGTCTGTACAATAAAACCCAGAAAGGAGACCTCGGGGACATGAAACTCACATTTCTGGGCCTTAGCAAACAGATGATTCTGTAGCAGCCTCTGGAGAACCTGGCGGACATGGTGGCGGTGCTCCTGCAAGGCCTTGGAAAATATCAGGATTTCGTCGAGGTAGACAAAAACGTATTGGTTGATCATATCCCTCAAGACGTCATTGATAAGGGCCTGAAAAACTGCTGGTGCATTGGTGAGTCTAAAGGGCATTACTTGGTACTCATAGTGCCCTGATGGGGTGTTAAACGCGGTCTTCCACTCATCTCCCTGTCGGATACGGATGAGGTGGTAAGCATTCCGTAAGTCCAACTTGGTGAAGACAGTGGCACCTTGGAGCAGGTCGAACACTGTGGACATCAGCGGAAGGGGATAGCGGTTGCGCACAGTGATCTTGTTCAGGCCCCTGTAGTCAATACACGGTCGGATCCCCCCATCCTTCTTGCCGACAAAGAAGAAGCCGGCACCAGCAGGTGAGGTGGAGGGTCGAATGAACCCAGAGGCCAGAGCATCCTTGATGTATTCTTCCATGGCCCTGCGTTCTGGCTGAGAGAGGGAAAACAGTCTGCCCCGAGGAGGAGTAGCCCCAGGGAGCAAGTCGATGGCACAGTCGTCGGCATGGTGCGGAGGAAGAACGGCGGCCCTACTCTTGCTGAAAACCTCCTTCAGATCCCAGTACTCTGTGGGAACTTGAGATAACTCGGTGAGATCAGGGGGCTCGGCAGGAGACACAGGAGAGCTAGAGAGCAGGCAAGAGGCATGGCATGCAGGGCCCCATTCCACAACCTGGTTTGTTACCCAGTCTATGCGAGGATTGTGGTGGGTAAGCCAAGGAAGGCCTAGAATCACTGGGAACTCTGGTGAATGAATCAGGTGCAGGGATATTTCTTTTTTGTGACCTTGAGACTGGAGAAAGACTGGAGAAGTTACTTGGGTGACTCTTCTGTCACCTAAAGCTTGACCATCCAGGGCAGACAGAGACAGTGGGACTTCAAGAGGAGCAGTAGGGACATTGATTCTTTGGGCGAAGTGGACATCCATAAAATTTCCAGCCGCCCCGGAGTCTAACAAGGCCTGGCAAGAGTGGACGAACTCACCCCAGGAGATGGAGACAGGGATGTAGACTCCTTGGCCAGGAAGTTCAGGAGAGAGGGTAGCCCCCATCACAACCCTCCCTTGGCTGGAGGGGGCGGTCCTTTTCCCGAGAGCTCGGGACATGAGGCTCGGAAATGACCCGGCTTGCCACAGTAGACGCAGCACTTGTCCCTCCTTCTGTGCTCCCTCTCAGATGCGGAGAGACGAGTACGGCCAACTTGCATGGGCTCCGGACAGTCACTGGAGGAGGTGGACGGACTCCAGGTTGAGGCAGTGAGGCAGGGGAAGCTCAGGACTTGGCAGCGCTCTCTAATCCTGTTGTTAAGACGAATGTCATGTGAGATCAATGTTTCGAGGTCACTTGGGCATCCGATAGAGGCCAGACCGTCTTTGATGGGGTCAGACAGACCATGGTGGAAGGCTGAAACCAGGGCAGTCTCGTTCCACCGACTGACTGCTGCAAGCGTCCAGAACGAGATGGCGTAGTCTGCAACGCTTCCTCCCTGCCGGATGGACATGAGCTTCCTGGCTGCATCTTTACTGATGTCCACCTGATCGAAGACACAAAGCATCTCCACCGTAAACAGCTTGAAATCAGAACACTCGGGTCCCTGTCTCTGCCAGATGGCTGTTGCCCAAGCCTTATCAGCTAACAAAGTTATCACATATGCAATCTTGCAGCGATCCGTCGTGTAGGTGGTAGGCTGGAGCGCAAAGGTGAGTTGGCACTGGGTAAGGAACTCCCGGCACTCACCGTGCTTGCCACCATACCTCTGTGGTGCAGGAAGGCAGGGTTCGCGAGGTGAAGGAGGCAGCGTGGCACGAGGCACGGGAGCGGGAGGGGATGCAGGCAGAGGAGTCAGCTGTGCCAGGGTCTTTCCAATTTGCTGAAGCAGTACCTCGTGGCAAGCAAGGGCCTCACATTGGCTTGCAAGTGTTCGTCCATGAGTGTCCATGGTAGCTCCGAAGCTCTGCCGGGTAGACAATTGAAGAAGCCTCTGCTGAGTCGGTCATGACTGAGTCTTTCTGTTAGGGTTTTGCTGGGAATCGAACCCGGGTCGCTGGTGTAGTAATCCAGCAAACCCCCACTAGGCCACCAGGGGAATGACTCAAGTGCAGAGGAGTGAGAGAAGATATAAGGGAAAAATAAAACATCCAAAAGTTCAAAGTCAAAATCCAAAACCTGAAAAGAAGAGGCAAAAAATCCAATGCTCAGAAGATCCAAAAATGTCAAGTACAAAGTCCAAAAAGTCCAAAAGAAAGCAAAATACAAAAAACACAAGGACATAGGCAAGGTACACAGTACAGAGGTTACTAGCCATAAACAGCACAAAGACTCAGTGACAAGAGACCTAACTGAGGAAATATATATAGCCAGGGTAATTAAGAAACTAGGCGGGGCAGAAAATGAAGAACAGGTGGGGTAAGAGGCACATGAAAACAAACACAAAACACAGAAACAATAGCGGCCTCTAGCTGTCAAAACAAACATAACAGGACAAAGAAATAATAACGGCCTCTAGCAGTCAAAACAAACATAACAAGACAGAGAAATAATAGCGGCCTCTAGAGGCCAAGATAGTCCCAAGTCCTAACAGTGAATCCTTTCATCATGGCACACTTTCAGCCTGTTCAGTGTGCTGAGTGCAAGATGTTTAGTCATTCTTCCTCCGTCGCTAGTGATAGCTTTATTTGTGAAAAGTGCAGAATAGTTAGCTTTCTGATGGAGAAGATTATAGTGTTAGAAGCACGTATCCAGGCTTTAGAGAAGGTCAGTGAGAATGAGAACAGTGTAGTTTCTGTAGGGGAAAGTCTGGATGCCCTAGGTGGAGTTAGTAATCCCCCAACTCCGGCATTAGAGCCCTTACAGTGGGGCAAATGGGTGACAACTCGGCGGCATAAGCGTAGAGCCAAAGCTACCGATGAGGCTCGCCCATGGGAGCACCATTCCTCTCTGTGTCACGTGTCGAACAGGTTTGCTCTCCTTAGTGATGCACCCACTGAGAAACCTGAAAGAGCTCTGGTTATAGGGGACTCTAGCATACGGCACGTGAAATTAGCTCAGCCTTTAGGGGCACCAGCAGCTTTAGTCAGGTGTATACCGGGAGCCAGGGTGCCGGATATAGCAGGTAATCTTAGGGTCCTAGGCAAGCACAGGTTCTCAAAGATAGTTATCCATGCAGGAGCCAATGATATACACCTTCGTCAGTCTGAGGTTATTAAGAGTATCTTTGTAGAGGTGTTTAAATTAGCGAAGGCGATGTCTGATGCTGTAGTATGCTCTGGCCCATCCCAATGCGGCGTGGCGATGTAGCTTACAGAAGGTTATGGTCGCTGAACTGCTGGTTGTCTAGGTGGTGCTCTGAAAACAGTGTGGGCTTTATAGATAATTAGACTAATTTTGAGGGCACTGCTGGCCTGTTAGGGAGGGACGGTATCCATCCCACATTCGGGAAGGTGCTGCTCTCATTTCCTGCAGCATAGGTCATAGTCTTAGAACAGGCCTAGTTAATTTCTGACAATCCAGAGCCAAGGCCAGGGAGCAGACAAACAGGTTAAACCGACTGTCTGCTATCTGCACAGAGTTATCACTCAGGGTCCACTACATTGAGACTGTGTCTGTTTCCCGAGCTCAACAAAAAAGTAGAAATATTCAGAGAGTTTGTTCCAGTAACCTAATCAATATAAAATTAGATCATATTGACTGTACAGCTGCAGCCAGCACCTTTGATCTAAAGGTGGGGCTATTAAATATTAGATCTCTTACATCTAACGTGCTAATGGTTAATGAACTTATTACTGATCAGGAGTTTAATGTACTTTGTTTAACTGAAACATGGATTAAGCCAAATGAATATATAGCATTAAATGAAGCGAGTCCTCCTGGATACAGTTATATACACCAGCCTCGTCTAACTGGCAGAGGAGGAGGCATCGCGGTTATTTATAATGATTATCTAGGCATAACACACAAACCTAGTTATAAATTTAATACATTTGAAGTTCTTCATACTCATATAATGTATGTAGCCTCGAAAAATAGGTCTGCCCAGTTAATTCCATTGCTTATTATTTACAGGCCCCTGGGGCCATATTCTGAGTTTCTTTCTAAATTTGCAGATTTTATCTCAGATCTGGTGATTTCCTTAGACAAAGCTTTAGTTGTCGGAGATTTTAATATTCACTTTGATAACCCAGAAGACCCTTTGAAAACAGTGTTTGTGTCCATTTTAGATTCAGTAGGGATTAATCAGAATGTCATAGGACTGACCCATAATGGTGGTCACACCCTCAATCTAATACTAACATTCGGGTTAAACGTAGAAAATATAGTCATACTTCCACAGTCTGAAGTTATCTCAAATCATTATCTCATCTTATTCAAAATATGTCTGAGTAATAATATATGCACCTCACCATGCTACTGTATTAAACGTACATTCACGTCAACTACTGCACAGAGCTTTATAAATGATCTCCCAGCGTTATCAACTTTGACTGGGTCACTGTCAGCCCCTGCAGAACTTGATCAGGCAACTGAATGCTTAGAGTCAATGTTCCGCCATACTTTAGATAATGTAGCTCCTCTTAAAAGGAAAATGATCAGAGACAAAAAATTAGCACCTTGGTAGAATGATGACACTCACACTTTAAAACAGACCACTTGGAAATTGGAACGTAAATGGCGTCAAACAAAATTGGTAGTGTTCAAATTAGCATGGAAGGAAAGCTTCCTGAAGTATAGAAAAGCTCTTAGTGCTGCTAGATCAACATATCTCTCCTCCCTAATAGAAGATAACAAAAATAATCCTAGATTCCTATTTAATAGTGTAGCAAAATTAACCTGGAATAAGTCCACTGTAGACACATGCACACCTGCACTATGTAGGAGCAACGACTTCATGAATTTTTTTTAATGACAAAATTGAGAATATCCGACAAAAAATTCAAACTACTAATTTAAGGTCAGACAAGTGACCCTGTAGTTAACAATATAACTGTATCAGATCAGCAATTATAATGTTTTACTCCCCTTAGAAAAATTGAATTACTTTCATTAATCTCGGCATCAAAACCCTCAACTTGTGTACTAGATCCCTTACCTATACATCTATTCAAACAGATAATACCTGAAGTAATTGAAAGAAAGAAAGCACAACTTTATTCATCACACACTTGTGAAATTTCCTCTCTGCATTTAACCCATCTGAAGCAGTGAACACACACGCGCACACACACATACAGTGGTGCTTGAAAGTTTGTGAACCCTTTAGAATTTTCTATATTTCTGCATAAATATGACCTAAAACATCATCAGATTTTCACACAAGTCCTTCTTCTTTAACCATTCTTTGGTAGAACGACTTGTGTGCTTAGGGCCGTTGTCTTGCTGCATGGCCCACCTTCTCTAGAGATTCAGTTCATGGACAGATGTCCTGACATTTTCTTTTAGAATTCACTGGTATAATTCAGAATTCATTGTTCCATCAATGATGGCAAGCCATCCTGGCCCAGATGCAGCAAAACAGGCCCAAACCATGATACTACCACCACCATGTTTCACAGATGGGATAAGGTTCTTATGCTGGAATGCAGTGTTTTCCTTTCTCCAAACATAACGCTTCTCATTTAAATCAAAAATTCTATTTTGGTCTCATCCGTCCACAAAACATTTGTCCAATAGCCTTCTGGCTTGTCCACATGATCTTTAACAGACTGTAGACAAGCAGAAATGTTCTTTTTGGAGAGCAGTGGCTTTCTCCTTGCAGCCCTGCCATGCACACCATTGTTGTTCAGTGTTTTCCTGATGGTGGACTCATGAACATTAACATTAGCCAATGTGAGAGAGGCCTTCAGTTGCTTAGAAGTTACCTTGGGGTCCTTTGTGACCTCACCGACTATTACATGCCTTGCTCTTGGAGTGATCTTTGTTGGTTGCCCACTCCTGGGGAGGGTAACAATGGTCTTGAGTTTCCTCCATTTGTACACAGTCTGTCTGTCTGTGAATTGGTGGAGTCCAAACTCTTTAGAGATGGTTTTGTAATGTTTTCCAGCCTGATGAGCATCAGCAACACTTTGTCTGAGGTCCTCGGAAATCTCCTTTGTTCGTGCCATGATACACTTCCACAAACATGTGTTGTGAAGATCAGACTTTGATAGATCCTTGTTCTTTAAATAAAACAGGGTGCCCACTCACACCTGATTGTCATCTCATTGATTGAAAACACCTGACTCTAATTTCACCTTCAAATTAACTGCTAATCCTAGAGGTTTACATACTTTTGCCACTCACAGATATGTAATATTGGATCATTTTCCTCAATAAATAAATGACCAAGTATAATATTTTTGTCTCATTTGTTTAACTTGGTTCTCTTTATCTACCTTTAGGACTTGTGTGAAAATCCGATGATGTTTTAGGTCATATTTATGCAGAAATATAGAAAATTCTAAAGGGTTCACAAACTTTCAAGCACCACTGTATATGTTACCTCTGGGTGATGTTTTTTGTAAACACTGTATTAGTTTCCACTGTTATGCTGATGACACACAGTTGTATGTTTCTGCAAAACCTGATGAGAGACACCAGCTTAATAGAATTGAGGAATGTGTGAAGGACATTAGACACTGGATGCTTATTAACTTCCTTCTGCTTAACTCTGACAAGACTGAAGTACTTGTACTTGGACCACATGCAGCTAGAAGTAAGTTTTCTGATTACACAGTAACTCTGGATGGCCTTTCTGTTTCTTCACATGCAGCAGTAAAAGACCTCGGAGTGATTATTGACCCCAGTCTTTCATTCGAAATTCACATTGATAACATTACCCGGAGATCTTTTTTTCATCTCAGAAATATTGTTAAGATAAGAAATTTAATGTCACTACATGATGCGGAAAAACTAGTTCATGCTTTCTTTACCTCCAGGTTGGATTATTGTAATGCCTTACTGTCTGGATTATTGACCACATCACCCCTGTCTTATCCACACTGCATTGGCTCCCAATCAAATTTCGTATTGATTATAAAATACTACTATTGACCTTTAAAGCCCTGAATGGTCTCACACCACAGTACCTGAGTGAATTTCTGGTCCTCAATTACCTGCCACGCCTACTTAGATCAAAAGGTGCAGGCTATCTGCTGGTACCTCGTATAGTGAAGGCTACATCAGGGGGCAGAGCCTTTTCTTACAAAGCCCCACAGTTATGGAACAGCCTTCCAAGTAGTGTTCGGGAATCAGACACAGTCTCAGCATTTAAGTCTAGGCTGAAAACATATCTGTTTAGTCAAGCCTTTTGTTAATGGTGTTTATGAGGTAAAGGAGTAGATCTGGAGGGTCCTCAGACATAGTGTTTTGGTAAACTGGGATGTATGGATGCTGTCAGTCCCCCACTCGCTTGCTCACTCAAATTTGTTGACTGTGTAGTGGCTGGCTGCTTTATGTCCTGGGGCTCCCTCATGCCTGTGTTACCTTCTGGCTCTCCCCTTTTAGTTATGCTGTCATAGTTAGTTGCCGGAGTCCCTGCTTGTACTCAGTGCAATATGTATACTGTTCCTACTTATTTCAGGTGACATTGGGCATACCTAACAACCTGTGTTTTCTCTCTCTCTCTCTCTCTCTCTCCCCCCAAAAAAATCTGTCCCTCTGAGTTACATGTCAATCCTGAGATCGAGATGCTGACCTCTTCTGCTCCTCAGATCTGCCTGATCCATCCTGGTGCCCTGTGTCTGGTTGGAGTCTCATCGCATCGCTCCTGTGGGGGATGGCCCATGAGGACAGTTGAAAGTCACACCTGGAGGACGCTCTGGACACTTACAGTAATGCTTTTATGGCTGAGGACTACAGTTGACTTGCTAACTTTAGGACTGCAGTTGTTATGAACAGTTTTGCACTCAAGTTTCCATTAATGAAGAGTTATAACATCAACGAAACTGACTTCATGTTAAAACTGTTAATGTTATAGTAATCTCTGTTGTTGCCCAAATGAAGATGGGTTCCCTTTTGGGTCTGGTTCCTCTTGAGGTTTCTTCCTCATGTCATCTGGGGGAGTTTTTCCTTGCCACCGTCACCACAGGCTTGCTTATTGGGGATAGATTAGGGCTAAAATTAGCTCATGTTTTAAGTCGTTCAAATTCTGTAAAGCTGCTTTGTGACAATGTTTATTGTTAAAAGCGCTATACAAATAAACTTGACTTAAAATAAATAACTTGAAAAAAGGCTAATGTATACTAATAATTATAACTAAAATAGAAATAAAACAAAATGTAGCTTATGGAAACATTTTTTAATAATTATAGGCTATATTTCCCTATAAAAGCTTTTATTGCTGACATACAATACCAGTCAAAAGTTTGGACACACCTACTCATTCATAGATTTTCTGTATTTTGACTATTTTCTACATTGTAGAACAATACTGAATACATCAAATCTATAAAATACCATATGGAACATGACTGGCTGTCTACAACCCCGATTCCAAAAAAGTTGGGACAAAGAACAAATTGTAAATAAAAATGGAATGCAATAATTTACAAATCTCAAAAACTGATATTGTATTCACAGTAGAACATAGACAACATATCAAATGTCGAAAGTGAGACATTTTTAAATTTCATGCCAAATATTGGCTCATTTGAAATTTCATGACAGCAACACATCTCAAAAAAGTTGGGACAGGGGCAATAAGAGGCTGGAAAAGTTAAAGGTACAAAAAAAGAACAGCTGGAGGACCAAATTGCAACTCATTAGGTCAATTGGCAAAAGGTCATTAACATGACTGGGTATAAAAAGAGCATCTTGGAGTGGCAGTGGCTCTCAGAAGTAAAGATGGGAAGAGGATCACCAATCCCCCTAATTCTGCGCCGACAAATAGTGGAGCAATATCAGAAAGGAGTTCGACAGTGTAAAATTGCAAAGAGTTTGAACATATCATCATCTTCAGTGCATAATATCATCAAAAGATTCAGAGAATCTGGAAGAATCTCTGCATAAGGGTCAAGGCCAGAAAACCATACTGGGTGCCCGTGATCTTCGGGCCCTTAGACGGCACTGCATCACATACAGGCATGCTTCTGTATTGGAAATAACAAAATGGGTTCAGGAATATTTCCAGAGAACATTATCTGTGAACATAATTCACCGTGCCATCTGCCGTTGCCAGCTAAAACTCTATAGTTCAAAGAAGAAGCCGTATCTAAACATGATCCAGAAGCGCAGACGTCTTCTCTGGGCCAAGGCTCATTTAAAATGGACTGTGGCAAAGTGGAAAACTGTTCTGTGGTCAGACGAATCAAAATTTGAAGTTCTTTATGGAAATCAGGGACGCCATGTCATTCGGACTAAAGAGGAGAAGGACGACCCAAGTTGTTATCAGCGCTCAGTTCAGAAGCCTGCATCTCTGATGGTATGGGGTTGCATTAGTGCGTGTGGCATGGGTAGCTTACACATCTGGAAAGACACCATCAATGCTGAAAGGTATATCCAGGTTCTAGAGCAACATATGCTCCCATTCAGACGATGTCTCTTTCAGGGAAGACCTTGCATTTTCCAACATGACAATGCCAACCCACATACTGCATCAATTACAGCATCATGGCTGCGTAGAAGAAGGGTCCGGGTACTGAACTGGCCAGCCTGCAGTCCAGATCTTTCACCCATAGAAAACATTGGGCACATCATAAAATGGAAGATACGACAAAAAAGACCTAAGACAGTTGAGCAACTAGAATCCTACATTAGACAAGAATGGGTTAACATTCCTATCCCTAAACTTGAGCAACTTGTCTCCTCAGTCCCCAGATGTTTACAGACTGTTGTAAAGAGAAAAGGGGATGTCTCACAGTGGTAAACATGGCTTTGTCCCAACTTTTTTGAGATGTGTTGTTGTCATGAAATTTAAAATCACCTAATTTTTCTCTTTAAATGATACATTTTCTCAGTTTAAACGTTTGATATGTCATCTATGTTCTATTCTGAATAAAATATAGAATTTTGAAACTTCCACATCATTGCATTCCATTTTTATTTACAATTTGAACTTTGTCCCAACTTTTTTGGAATCGGGGTTGTATTAATGTCCAAATTTAAAAAAAAAACAGCCTAAAGGCATGCAGGTTAGGCTATTTGGTGGCTCTAAATTGACCGTAGGTGTGAGTGTGAATGGTTGTTTGTCTCTATGTGTCAGCCCTGTGATGAGCTGGTGACTTGTCCAGGGTGTACCCTGCCTCTCACCCATAGTCAGCTGGGATAGGCTCCAGCTTGCCTGCGACCCTGTAGAACAGGATAAGCAGCTACAGATATTGGATGGATGTTTTTGCACACTATTGGCATTATCTTAAGTAGTTTCATGAGGTAGTCACCTGGAATGCTTTTCAATTAACAGGTGGGCCTTTTCAAAAGTTAATTAGTGGAAATTCTTGATGACTTAATGTGTTTAAGAGCATCAAACAGTAAATAGTAAATAATAAAAATACAGTAAATAGCCCAATTCTACAACTAGTAATCAATATTATGTCAAGCACCACTCAACTAAGTAAAGAGAAATGACAATCCATCATGACTTGAAGACATTAAGTGTCTTTAAATTTAAAAAACAAACAACCAAAAACCCTTTGAATTAGGTGTCCAAACTTTTGACTGGTACTGTAGGCATGAGCCAAACCTCAAAAACAAAAATAACAGATGGTCTAAACCCATTTTTGAATGTAAATTAATTTTAAAAGATCTGTGTGAAAATGTTTTTGCTGGGATAAATGAGGAACTGGAGACAGGAGGTACAATCCAAGATGCACTTTTATTTTTAATGTTCACTTTTCAGTGTCGCTATCTCCACACACACACACACACACACACACACACACACATATATTGCAGGGCGCAGTTCTCTCTTTCGTTAACAGGTATCTAAAAGACACACAGAGACACACATTAATAGACAGCCAGTAATTAGACACAGGTATACCTCATCACATGTAATGCGCCTAACTTTTCGGATGTGTAATGGAAATTTCTAATAAACACTTCAGAACGCTTAGCAGTTGTCTTTTCAGTTATTTATTATAGTAGATCATATAAACAGATATATAAAATAGGAAAGGAAAGAGAAGAAGAAAAGAAGAGAAGACACCACTTCTGATGCCGAGAGTACGCACACTGAGTTGTGTTTTAGTGGCTGTTATCTATTATACTCTAAAGGCATTCGCTTACTGCTCATGTCTTCACTTGATTGGCTCAAGATTTTCTATGAAGCTTTGCTAATGAGTGCACCTGGCATGCTTTGGTATGTGCAGGCGGATGCAAAGTTAGGGAGTACTCAGGCCCCCTGCTTATCACCACCAGGGCCAGGAGAGGCGCTTACATCATGGGAAGATGCGTAGTTAGGGAGAACTTGGGCACTCTGCTTATCACCACCAGGTCAGGAAAGGCAATTACAGAAAACTTCTGTACACTAGGTCACTTGAGTTCAACACACACACAAACACAGAGAATGAAAATGTTCACCCATTAAATTTCCCTCATATTTCCCCCCTTTTTATCCTACAGGATAATAATTGCTAAAAGAAAAGAAATGTACACAATTTCAGTGATAAGAGTTCCCAGAGAGATTCGACTTAACACGTCATTGAGTGTACAGGGATAATGCTAAGGCTGTTTTTATAAGACATAGACATCTTAAGTTAACGCTAGCAAGCTATATACATAGATCAGGAAACAATAGAACAGGAAACAACCACAGATGAAAATGTTTTAAGTTAGGGCTAATTTCATGTCAACTGTGCTGATGTCATCGAACGGTGGGTTATCATCTTCGTGTGGGTTTGGAGGCCAGTCAGGCAAGTCGTCTGGGTCTATTTTCACCATCTGTTAACCAATATTTGTCAGCTGCCTCTGAAACACAAACATACAACATTGACAGAAAACAGGGAGCAAACATAGCATCACAGTCACTAAACTTAGGACCAGTATGGTGGATAGAATCAGAGTCTTCAATCCACTAAACCAACTGTCTTCGACTCTGTGTCAGTCTGGGTTCCCTGTATCGACCACCACACGAATCCTCCCGTGAACCCCAGCAGGATCAAGATGCTCAGGCCCATGACTGGACCTAGCTTATAATGATTTACCCCCTTCATTTTAACTATGTCTCCGAGTTAACCCTTGCCCTTCTTGACATGTATTGGTGCTCAGAGGGCAGGCACGCCCTATCAGCTCTCGTCCCACCTCACCGGGGCTTGGAGAAACTCGAAACCCTAAGACTTATCTATCGGCTAGACACTGAAATACTCTTCCCTATTGAGGGTGCGTGCGTGATTGATGTGATACTCGCACTGTTCCATGTAGTGATGCCTTTCTTCCTCACGAGCTTTAGTCAGTGTCTGGTCACTTAGGCCTTCCTCTTCCTCCTGCTCAGCCGGTTCAGGAACCCTCCTGCAGTGGCTAGCGTGGATCCAGGTCACTCTGCCTGTGACCTTCACTGCTGTTGGGGTCATGAGCAGGACCTGGAATGGGCCATTCCACCGTGGCTTGTTCCACTTGGTTCGTCGGAAGTCCTTCACCACTATTCAATCCCCTGGTTGTAGATCCCTCAGCGGGTTTGGGAAGTGCTTCTTTTACCTGTTTGTGGATAGATTTCAAAGCAGAGGACAACATTGCACAGTAATTCAACATTGCATCATCACACAGTGTAGTGTCCGGCAGTGTTCCTTGAGCTGGCCCTATCCCTGTGTTGGGTACTTGTCCAAACAGAATTTCAAATGGGCTTAACCCATGCTTAGGTCTAATTTGCATCCTCATTTGTGTGAGTACTACAGGGAGAACCTTTGTCCATCCTAGCCCTGTTTCTGCACAAGCTTTGCTTAGTTTATTTTTTAAGGGACCCATTTTCCCTCTCTACTGCTCCCGCACTGGCAGGATGGTAGGCACAATGTTGTTTCAGGTCTATCCCTAGGAATGCTCCTATTTTCTTTAGGGCTGCATTAACAAAGGGTGTTCCATTGTCACTTGAGATTTTGCTAGGTATACCCCACCTAGGAATTATATCTCCCAGGAGTGCTTTGACTACCGCCTCTGAGTCCTGTTTAGCTGTGGGGAATACTTCAACCCATTTTGAAAATGTCAACTATTACCAGGCAATACCTTTTCCCTTCACTAGGTGTCAATTCCATAAGTCCATTTGGAGATGATCAAATGGTTTGTCTGGTATTGGGTGTGCTGCTTGAGTTAGTTTGATACCTTGACCTGCATTATGTTGTGCACATATCAAGCATTGCTTGCAAAATTTCGCAGCATAATTTGAAAACCCCTTTGTGAACCATCTCTTTGTTACTTCTGCTACCATCCCCCCTTTTGACACATGGGTGAGCCCATGTGCCAATTTTGCATAGAAAGGGAACATGTGTTTTGGTAGACAGGGACGGCCCGAGGGACAAACCTAGACCAAGTTTGCAAAGATACAGCCAGCCTGTTTCCAGACTCGTCTCTTGTCCTGGGTGGCAGTGCTCTGAAGGTCCGCTAGCTGTAAACAGGAGGTAGAAACCTGAGGAAAGGCAAGGTTAGAGGGTGAACTGGAAGTTGAGGCTGCACACTTAGCTGCTGTGTCCGCCTTGGCATTTCCTTGAGACACAAGATTCAGTATTGTTAGTATGGGCAGCACACTTACATGCAGCAATGGCTTTACGGAGTAGAATAGCATCCAACAACTCAGAGACCATTTTATGATGTGCAATGGGAGATCCTGTGCTAGTGAGAAAATTTCTGTGTTTACAAATGGTGCCAAAATCATGCACAATGCCAAATGCATACCTACTGTCCGTAAAAATATTGACAGATTGTCCTGCAGCCAATTTGCATGCCTCAATAAGGGCACAGAGCTCTGCAGCCTGTGCTGACAGGTTTGAGGGTAGATATGATGCCTTGAGGACCTCGTGATCTGAGACTATGGCAAAACCTACTTTGTTCTTTCCTGTCTCTGAGTCTCTGGAGGCTGAACCATCCACATAGAGGACCATGTCTGGATTTTCCAAAGGGTCACTCTTTAAGTCTGCCCTGAGGGAACAAAAATAATTAGTGAGAGCAACACAGTCATGTGGCTCTCCATTGTCCTCTGTAGGGAGAAGAGAGGCAGGATTCAGAACAGTACAACATTTCACAATGGTGTTAGGCATATCAAGTATGACAGTGTTATACTTCAAACATCTCTGTGCTGACAAATGTGACGTCTTTTTCTCCAACAGAAGCAGGGAGACAGCATGTGGGACCAAAAGGGTGAGGTTAGAATACCCCACAATATTTCTGGAAGCAGTTACCGCCTTTTCAGCTGCAGCAACTGCACGCAGGCAAACAGGAAGTCCAGCCGCCACTGGATCCAGCCTGCTGGAGAAGTAGGCTACAGGTCTCAATCTATCCCTGTGTCGGAGGTGGGAGAGAACAATCCTCTCCATGATCTTCATTAGGTGAGATGTTAAAGCTACTGGCCGAAAGTGGTTGAGCTCCCTGGGGTGCGCAGTCTTGGAAACTGGAACCACACATGATGTTTTCCACAGAAGTGGAACTTTCTCCAGACTGAGGCTCAGGTTGAAAATGTACAGAATAATCCCACAGAGCTGATTTGCACAGTCTTTAAGCAGTCTGGAGTTGATACCATCAGGGCCAGCAGCTTTCCTTGTCTTGATCCTCCTCAGCTCCTTCAACACCTGATCAGTTGTTATGGAGAGGCAAGTGGTGTAGCCGAGGTGTGAGTCCTGTAGAGTGAGGTTGGGGGTGGAGTGTGTGGATTGGTCTGGCAGGGATCGGAGGGGGGTGATGTGGTGTGAGGAGGGAGCTGTTGGTGTCAGAGGTATTATGAGGGGAGAGGGGGGGTGGTGGAGTGATATCACAGACCGGTCAAGACTATGGTGAGTGGGGGAGGGTGGGGTGGCACAGTCAAATCTGTTGAAAAAGAGATTCAACTCATTTGCCCAGTCTTGGCCCCCAGATACAGGGCCCCTCCCACTGTCCTTTGTGTGGCCAGAGATGGTTTTCAGGCCTCTCCATACCTCTCTGGTGTTGCTTCCCTTGAGGCGCTCCTCCAGCTTCCTCCTGTAGCTGTCCTTGCCTCTCCTTATCCCCCTCTTCAGCTCCCTCTGCACTCTCCTCATCTCCTCCTTGTTGCCAGATTTAAAACCCTCTTCTCATTTAATAGGGCTTTTAGTTCAGAGGTCACCCAGGGTTTATTGTTGGGAAAACACAGTACCTTCCTGACTGGCACAGTGTTTTCAACACAGAAATTAATGTAATCCGTGATGCAGGTTGTCAGGCTATCAATGTCATCCCCATGAGGTTCACACAACACATCCCAGTCCGTGGTGTCAAAGCAGTCCCTCAGTGCCATATTGGTCTCCTCAGACCAGTTCCTTACATACCTCTTGGTGGGTGGTTGTTTATTCACCATAAGTATGTATGTAGGGGACAAGTGAACCAGATTGTGGTCAGAACGGCCCAGCGGGGGAGGGGTGATGAACTATATGCGTCCTTGGTGTTCACATACATTAAATCCAAAGTTCTCTTGTCTCTGGTGTGGCATTTCACATACTGAGTGAAGGTTGGGAGAGTGGAGGGCAGAGAAGCATGATTGAAGTCACTGGAGATTAGTAGCAGGGACTGGGGGTGCAATGTCTGAAGCTTTGACACTGTAATGTGTAAGAGCTCACAGGCTGCAGCAGCATCGGCCGCTGGGGGGATGTACACAGCTATCACGATAACATGCGAGAATTCCCTCAGGAGGTAATATGGCCGAATGCTAACCGCTAGCAGTTCAATGTTTTTACTGCAATACTGCTCCTTTACCGTGATCTGCCCCAGGTTACACCATCTATCATTCACAAACATCGCTATACCCCCTCCTTTCCTCTTACCGCTCTCCTTGGCTTTCCTGTCCGCTCTCACAAGTTGAAATCCGTCCAGAGTGACGTGTGAGTCAGGTGAGAGTTCATTTAGCCAAGTCTCTGTGAAGCACATAAGGCTACACTCCCGGTACTCCCTCTGCAGCCTGGTTAGCGCCGTTAGCTCATCCATCTTATTAGGGAGAGATCTTACGTTTCCCATGATGACAGATGGTATGCATGGTTTATACCATCTTTTCTTCTCCCGGCACTTCATTCCAGCTCTGCATCCCCTTCTCCTTCTCCTTAATTCCGCAGGGATCACCGGTCTTTCCAAGGGGAGTACCTTGGTGTTGCGCAGTGCTAACAGCTGCTCCCAAGTGTAAACAATGGAGCCATGGCTAAAAGGGTCTGCCGATGCCGATTTAACTAGCCCCAGAAAAAAAGAGAAAAATACAAATGCACAGTCTCACGAGTAGTACATCCCGAGGTGCACACTTCCGACTGAGACTAGTGCAGAAAGAAACACGAAAAAAGTACAAAAACATACCAGAACACATAAGCCTGCTTGGAGCTACTGCAACTAGCTGCCACTCTTGCGGCGCCATCTTATGATGGTGCCATCAATCTCTGTCGCCATCTGCCTGGGACTAAAACTGACCTTTTCAGGGAATTCTAAGTCCTTTATCCATATATCAAACTGTGCTAAGCAATCCTCGCCATACGAGGTTTTCATAAACTGGATGTTTGGGCTGTCATAGGAACATCCAATTCTTATTATAGCACATGCAGCTTCACACTTACTTGCTTTTTTCTTTTCTTTCCCTAACTTACCATTTCTGTTCCTCATTGTACACTGTTATATCAATAGGTTATGATAACAATGGCTGAGTTTTTTTCAGGATCACAAGAAGAGCAAGTTGGACTATGTCCAAAAATGCAACACAATCCTTTAGGGGTGTTCTTATTAGTAAACACTTTATCTGACATTTGCCTTAAACTAAAGTAGGTATCATTTAGCCCAACAACCTCAAAGACAACTCACGCACGTGTACAAAATCTGTTTCTCTGTTTCAGAATTTGGAGGAGGACAGTACTCTGTTAATTCATCAATATTTTGTGTGCACACCGGTGTCTTTGCGTTTTCGTGATCGAACCTCTCTATCCCATTCCTCCGATGGGCCAGTTGTTCACACAGAACAAAGGGAGCAAGATTCAATTCCTACAAATCGCTGAACGTGAATCCATCGAAACACGCACCTGTACTTCCCCTCCTCAAGTAGGCGAGCAATTACCCAGTCGTCACTTAGGCAGATAATTCTCTTACACAACCCAATAAACTACTCACGGTTTATTGTCTCAAAATTGTGTTTTATCCATTGTCTGCAAACATATTGATGGTACCACAGCTTAGCAGTCCTCCTGGGCTTGGACAAACTTCTGTCTGTCTCTTATATCAGTCTTCCTTGACTGGGACAATCTCTGTCCATCTCTTATATCAGTCTTCATTGACGAGGACAATCTCTGTCCATCTCTTATATCAGTCTTTAAATACTGTTTCCACTAATTTCTTTACACAAGAATGCAAAGTTATCACTTACTGGTTCGGTGAACCCTGACGGTCTGGTCTCTCGTCCGAGTTCTCAGCTCTGCACCAAAGCCTTGGGAGCGTTCCATCTTCCAAGGATCAGATGCATAGGGCACACCCAGGGATGCCAAATTGTAATGGAAATATCTAATAAACACTTCAGAACGCGGCGGCACGGTGGTGTAGTGGTTAGCGCTGTCGCCTCACAGCAAGAAGGTCCTGGGTTCGAGCCCTGGGGCCGGCGAGGGCCTTTCTGTGCGGAGTTTGCATGTTCTCCCCGTGTCCGCGTGGGTTTCCTCCGGGTGCTCCGGTTTCCCCCACAGTCTAAAGACATGCAGGTTAGGTTAACTGGTGACTCTAAATTGACCATAGGTGTGAATGTGAGTGTGAATGGTTGTCTGTGTCTATGTGTCAGCCCTGTGATGACCTGGCGACTTGTCCAGGGTGTACCCCGCCTTTCGCCTGTAGTCAGCTGGGATAGGCTCCAGCTTGCCTGCGACCCTGTAGAAGGATAAAGCGGCTAGAGATAATGAGATGAGATGAGACTTCAGAATGCTTAGCAGTTGTCTTTTCAGTTATTTATTATAGTAGATCATATAAACAGATATATAAAATAGGAAAGGAAAGAGAAGAAGAAAAGAAGAGAAGACACCACTTCTGATGCCGAGAGTACGCACACTGAGTTGTGTTTTAGTGGCTGTTATCTATTATACTCTAAAGGCATTCGCTTACTGCTTGTGTCTTCATGTGATTGGCTCAAGATTTTCTATGAAGCTTTGCTAATGAGTGCACCTGGCATGCTTTGGTATGTGCAGGCAGATGCAAAGTTAGGGAGTACTCAGGCCCCCTGCTTATCACCACCAGGACCAGGAGAGGCGCTTACATCATGGGAAGATGCATAGTTAGGGAGAACTCGGGCACCCTGCTTATCACCACCAGGTCAGGAAAGGCAATTACAGAAAACTTCTGTACACTAAGTCACTTGAGTTCAACACACACACAGAAACACAGAGAATGAAAACGTTCACCCATTAAATTTCCCTCACAGATGTCACCAGCCTGCTAAATTACCTCACTAAAAAGGGGGCACCAGATCCAGTCCAGTGGATGGAGCCATGCGAATGGGCTTTTGCTCAGGCAAAAGCGATTTTGTGGGGGGGCCCACTGTTGCATTCTCCTGACTTTTCTCTCTCTTTTATTTTTTAGACCGATGTGTTGGCCAGAAGGCTGGGGGCCATTTTGCCCCAGGTGGTGGAGGGGGAGAAGTGCCTGGTGCTGTACATCAGCTGCAAGCTCTCCATGTGAGAATCAAAGTACAGCACCATAGAAAAGGAGTGTCTGGCTATCAAGTGGGTGGTCCTCACTCTCTGGTACTACCTGCTAGGATGCCCATTCACCCTTTGTTATGACCATGCCTCACTTCAGTGGCTCAACCACATGAAGGATGCCTATGCACAGATCACTCATTGGTATCTGGCCATTCAGCCCTTTAAATGTGTTGCTCTGTGAGGTCAGTGTGACCAGGGAGGGACGAGAACACATTGCAGAATTCTTACTGCAACCTAATAACTTGTGCTTTCTGGGACAGTGACAGGTGGTCTCCACAGGGGACCAGGGTGAATTGGGTCACACTTTTTAGACTTACCTCTGGTCCCAGCTCTGCCCTCCTCAGAACTACTGTCGCCAGAGCCACTCCTCTCTCCACAGTTTCAGGAGATTGAGGTGGTAAATTTGACAAGTGTCGCCTCTATCTGGATGCTTGACCTCATAGTCAACCTCCCTAATTCGCCATGTAAGGGGCAAGGGCCCCTTTGAAGAAAGGGCCCTTGCCACTTGGCAAGTAAATGTGAGCTTGAGGTGGGCAGTAAAATGAAGACTTTATTTCCTGGTGCAAATTCCCTTAGCCATGTCCCTCTGTTGTACAGGCAAGATTGACATTCTTGGGCCTGTAGCAAATTATCCTGGGTTATGTGACTCTGTGTGGAGTTTTGGTCTCAGGTGAAGAACGTATTGAATTTCATTTTTGCTTTGAGAAGGCCCCTCCTCCCAGTTTTCTCTAATGATGTCTAAGACGCCACGGGGCTTGTGCCCATACAGTAATTCAAACAGGGAAAACCTGGTGGAAGCTTGCAGGACCTCATGCACTGCAAACAACGGAGGGTCTAGCCATCTATCTGAGTTTTTAGCGTACTCATGAATGAACTAATGAATCATGTTCTTAAGTGTTTGCTTAAATCGTCCGACCAGCCTGGCTGTTTGCAGATGATAAACACTAGTATGAAATAATTTAATCCCCAATAATCTGTACAATTCATGTCATGTGTGTGACATACAGGTAGTGCCTTGATCAGTCAGGATTTCTTTTGGAATCTTGACTTGGGAGATAACATGGAAGAATGCCTCTGCAACACTGTGTGCTGAGATATTGTGAAGAGGCATAGCTTCCAGGTATCGTGTTGTATAATCCACTATGACTAACACAAAGCAATACCCACATGCAGCTCAATCTAATGGCCTGACGAGATCCATGCCAGTTCTTTCAAAGGGGATCTCAATTAATGGTAATGGATGCAATGGCACTTTAGGCGTGGCTGCTGGATTTACTAGCTGGCATTTGCAACAAGCTGCACACCACCTGTGGACATCAGCGCAAATCCCTGGCCAATAGAAACAAGCCATTAGATGATTTAGTGTTTTGTCATGCCCCAAGTGCCCAGCCATAGGATTATGATGAGCCGCATGCCATAAAAGTTCCCTACAGCTTTTTGGGACCAACAACTGTGTCATCTCTTCCTTAGTTTGAGTGTCTGCATCACTCAATATAACCTATCTTTCATAATACAAAAATAGGGAAAGGAAAGCACAATGTTTGGTTGGAGGGGTTGGCTGTCAATTACCTTCACTTGGTCAAACGCATGCTTCAGAGACTTTTCATGCATCTGTTCCAATGGGAAATCCCCTAAGGGATTCCCCAGAGAGAAAGGAAGGCCCTCCCCACTCTCCATGTCATCATGATGCAGAACTGATGTGAACGGCCCTGGAACCGCCTCCCCAGCTAACATTGTGGCAGGATTCCCCTGTGACATACTACTGCTGGACCCACCCACTACTAACTGTTTTATCACTGTTTAAAACCCCAGCCAATTTGTCCCCAGGATAAGTGAATGGGTGAGGCTCGAACTAACCGCCGCCTCCACACTATGCTTTTCTCCCCAGAATTGAATAGTGACAGGCATTAGCAGATATTTTTGGATGTCACCATGCACACATCTGACCTTCACCAATCATGCATTTCCCAGTGCCCCGCATTGAATCAGGCTTTGATGCATGGAGATCTGATTACAACCAGAACCCACCAAAGCCTGATGTGTACCCTCTTGAATACTCACAGAGAGTCTGTACATTCCTGCTTGATCAGGGGAAGCCTGCAGTGTGTCAGGAATGCAAATCAGTAGCCTCACCTCCTTGTGGAAGACTGATTTCAGGAAGTCCCAGGCTTCTCTCCATGCCGACATACCTGCCTGGGCTTACTCCTGCTTCTGGTGGGCATGGATGAGTCCACCTGTGGAGAGAGAGGTTAATGGCAACACAAACACAGAAGAGAAGGGAGAGAAGAAAACACACAGACAGACACAAGTGCAGGGAGCAGGTTCTGGGGGAACTGGCCCCTGTTTCCATGGGGCTGGGATAGGAGAGGGGCAAGAACAGCAAGAGGGAGGGGGAGAAAGTGAAAGTGAGTGCGAGAGAGGAAGAGAAACTGCAAGAGTGCCTGTTACCGGAAACACCTTTAGGTGGTCCTCTGCTAGCTGGACCGCCTCCTCCAGCGACACTGCTCAGTGACACTGGATCCACATTGATGTCTTGCTTGACAGTTGGGTGACAAACTGCTCCAGTGTCACTTGATCGATGATGGTCTCAATATTGCACCCACCTGCCAGCAGCGACTATCGACAGGCGTCCCGGAGCTGTTGCGCGAATGCAAATGGCCAGCCGATTTTGTCATATGCCAGCAAGCAGAAGCACTGGCACTGCTCTTCTGGCCTGCTGCTGACCCTCTGCAGTATGGCCCACTTCAGGGTGGGCTACTCCAGCATGCTGGTGGCTAGGAACTGCTGAGCTGTGAGCTGGGCTTCCCCCAACAAGAGCAGCAATAGGTGAGTCACTCACTGTGAGGTTGGCCATGAGCTTGCCTCTGCGAACTGCTCAAACAGCTCAATGAAGGCTTCAGGATTGTAGAGCACCTGCTGATTGGACCAAGCTCCGGATCACCTGCTGGTCCTCCACCTGGGCCTTGAGTAGAGTCTGGAAGTGCTGCTCCTGATTCAAGGACAGCATGATGAGTGCCTGATGCTGGCACTGAAGGTTGTTGGCAAGTGCCTGGAGGTGCTGTCTGACTGGTTTGGACTCCATGGCAGCATTCATTCCTCACTCCTGGATTTCAGCACCAGTGTGACAAGATTTTTGCTGGGATAAATGAGGAAGTGGAGACAGACACTATAATCCAAGATGCACTTTTATTTTTAATGTTCACTTTTCAGTGTTGCTGTCTCTACACACACACACACACACACACACACACACACACACACACACACACACACACACAGAGATTGCAGGACGCAGCTCTCTCTGTCATTACCGGATATCTGAAAGACACACAGAGACACACATTAATAGACAACCAGTAATTAGACACAGGTGTAACTCATTACGTTACCTGCTGGTTCAACCTGACTCCTCGCCATTCAGAGCTGATGCTTGACCACACCCTCGTTTAAACAGATGATTTTAAACATCACCCTCATTTGTTTGTCTTCACTGGGTTGTAGTGATGGTAAGATGAAGCTTCATGAAGCTTTCACATTTGTTCAAAAATGGTTTGTTCCTCGAGGCTTCAGGTGTCCACTAGATGCTTCTAGTGGTAAATACATAGTAATACATTGTAGTATGGCAAACTGTTTTAGATGACAGCACTGTATGTGTAAAATTTGGACCAGTAAATCCCAAAAATAAATAAGCGGCTGATGGTTGCCATGTAAAATAAAGAAGTTCTTGAAAATGTGTGATGTTTTTAGCATAGCCCCAACATAAACTTTAAAAAAAAATATGTGGACAGGGATATCTTTCTGTGTGTTTCTCAGACTCAGAATGCATGTTATTCCCCAATACACAATCGTCTGTGTGATCAGAGATGCACAGACAAGTACTAGTACACCTCAAACAATTAGAATGTCATGAAAAAGTTCATTTTTTATAATTCAATTCACAAAGGTAAACTTTCATAAATTCTATATTCATTACATGTAAAGTGAAATATTTGAAGCATTTTTGTTTTAATTTTGATGATTTTGGCTTAAAGCTCATGAAAATCAAAAATCCAGTATCTCAAATTTAATTAGAATATTTCCTAAGATCAATCAAAAAAAGTATTTACATCATAGAAATTTCCAACTTCTGAAAAGTATGTTCATTTATACACTCAATACTTGGCTGGGGCGCCTTTACCATGCATTACTGAATCATTGTAGCATGGCATGGAGGCAGTCAGCCTGTGGCACTGGCGAGGTGTTATTGAAGCCCAGGTTGTTTTGATAGCGGCCTTCAGCTTGTCTATATTTTTGAGTTGGGTGTTTCTCATCTTCCTCTTGACAATACCCCATAGTCTCTCTATGGGATTTACCGTTGTAGGTCAGGCAAGTTGGCTGGCCAATCAAGCACAGTAATATCATGATCAGCAACCCATTTGGTAGTAGTTTTTGCACTGTGGGCAGGTGCTAAGTCTTGCTGGAAAAGGAAATCGTCATCTCCATAAAGCTTGTCAGCAGATGGAAACAGGAAGTCAAAGTTGACATAGGACTTGATTAAACACAGTGGACCAACACCAGCAGATGATATGGCACTCCAAATCATCACAGACTGCGGAAATTTTACACTGGACTTCAAACACCTTGGTTTCAATGCCTCTTCACTTTTCCTTCAGACTCTAGGACCTTGATTTCCAAATGAAATGCAAAATTTTCTTTCATCTGAAAAGAGGACTTTGGACTACTAAACAACAGTCCAGTTCTTTCTCTCCTTAGCTCAGATAAGATACTTCTTATGTTGTCTCTGGTTCAGGAGTGGCTTGATATGAGGAATGCAACAGTTGTAGCCCCTTTACTGAAGAGGTCTGTGATTGGTGGCTCTTGATGCACTGACACCAGCCTCAGTCCACTCCTTATGAAGCTTTCTCAAGTTCTTGAATTGACTTTTCTTGACAATCCTGTCAAGGCTGTGGTCATCCCTGTTGCTTGTGTACCTTTTCCAGCAAGCCTTTTCAGCAATGACCTTCTGTAGCTTACCCTCCTTGTGGAGGGTGTTGATGATCATCTTCTGGACAACTGTTAAGTCAGCAGTCTTCCCCATGAATGTAGTCACGTGTACTGAACTAGACCAAGAAGTAAATGGTATTTATACGGTTTTACTCAAACTCAAAATGAAATACTCATATTTTGAGATATGTTTTTAATTTTTTGCATTGTAGGCCATAATTATCAAAATAAAAGTAGAAAAATGTTTGAAACATTTTAATTCACATGTAATGAGTCTAGAATATATTAAAATGTTCACTTTCTTAAATAACTGATGGAAAATATTGAATTTTTTCATGATGTTCTAATTGTTTGAGATGCAGTAGTATTGGAATTTCTCTTGCTGTGATTAGTGCCATGGACTTTCACACACAACAGTCTCTAGTGTTGACATGGAATGGTGCTTAAAACAAACAAACAAAAAAAACACGGAGTGAGCAAAAGTTCTGTGGGTGGAAATGCCTTGTTGTTAAAAGAGGTCAGAGAAAAATTGCTTGATTGGTTTGAGCTTCCAGGAAGGATATAGTAACTCAAATCAGTACTCTTTACAACCATGACGAGCAGAAAAGATGCACATCAGACCTGGAGGTAGATGAGCTACAACAGCAGAAGACCACATTGGGTTCCACTCCTCTCACCCAAGAACAAGAATTTGAGGCTATCATGGGCATAGGCTTACTCAAACTGGACAGCAGAAAATTAGAAGAAAAAAATAATCTGGTCTCTTTACAGTCTTCAATTGTCCAGGTTCAGTGAGGTTGTACCCATGATACTGGCAGATTGTGGTCTTGGCTTCTGTGTGATTTAATTTCTGTTTTCGAGTTGTTTACAAGTGTTGGTGTTTAATCACCAATCTTTTTCATCTTTTCTACAAATAATTTTCCACAATCTTTTTCCTTTTTGATTGTACTTTCACTTTCCCTTTTTTCACATTTTTTTTTTTTGGAGAACGCCAAAGAACAGGCCGGAAGTATTTTCCTTCTCATGAAAAAAACGTAATCAGAGGCCTTCCACATCGGATCTGCTTTAATATCAACAGATCTTTGATGAAGGGCCATAAATCCATTTATCATGGCACACATTCAGCTTGTTCAGTGTATTAAGTGCAGGACATTTAGTTTAGTCATTCTTCCTCCATCATTAGTGATGGTTTTATTTGTGATAAGTGCAGATTAGTTAGCTCGCTAATGAAGATTACAGCATTAGAGGTGCGCATCCAGACTCTTGAGAGGGTCAGTGAGAAAGAGAGCAAGGTAGTTTCTGTAGGGGAAAGTCTGGATGCCCTAGATGGAGTTAGCAATCCCCCCAACTCTGGAATTAGAGCCCTCACAGCAGGGTGAATGGGTGATGACTCAGTGGCATAATTGTAGAGCCAAAGCTACCACTGAGGCTCACCCATGGGAGAACCACTCTTCTCCACTTCAGTTGTCGAACAGGTTTGCTCTCCTCAGTGAAGCACCCGCTGAGAAACCTGAAAGAGCTCTGGTTATAGAAGACTCTATCTTACAGCACACAAAATTAGCTAGGCCTTGAGGGGCACCAACAGCTTTAGTCAGGTGTATACTGGGAGCCAGAGTGCTGGATATAGCAGGTAAGCTTAGGGTCCTAGGCAAGCACAAGTTCTCAAAGATAGTTATCCATGTAGCAGCTAATGATATATGCCTTCATTAGTATGAGGTTACTAAGAGTAACTTTGTAGAAGTGTTTAAATTAGTGAAGGTGATGTCCGATGTTGTAGTATGCTCTGGCCCCATCCTACTGTAGTGTGGAGATGTAGCTGACAGCAGGTTATGGTCACTGAACTGCTGGTTGTCCAGGTAGTGCTCTGAAAACAATGTGGGCTTTATAGATACTGTAATTGGAGTAGTTTTGAGGGTACTGCTGGCCTGTTAAGGCGAGATGGTATCCATCCCACTTGGGAAGGTGCTGCTCTCATTTTTTGCAGCATAGCTCATAGGCTCAAAACAGGCTGAGTTAATTTGTGTCAATCCTGAGCCAAGGCCAGGGAGGAAATGAATAGGCTAAACTGACTGTCTGTTAGCTGCACAGAGTTGTCACTCAGGTTCCACTATATTGAGACTGTTTCTGTTCCCTGAGCAATACAAAAAAGTAGAAATACTTGGAGAGTTCTTGTCCAGGGTGTACCCCGCCTTTTGCCCGTAGTCAGCTGGGATAGGCTCCAGCTTGCCTGCGACCCTGTAGAACTGGATAAAGCGGGTGCAGATAATGAGATGAGATGAGACTTGGAGAGTTTGTTCTAGTAATCTAATTAATATAAAATTAGTTCATACTGACTATACAGTTACTGCCAGCACCTTTGATCTAAAGGTAGGACTATTAAATATTTGATCTCTCATATCTAAAGTGCTAATTGTTAATGAACTTATTACTGATCAGGAGTTTAATGTACTGTGTTTAACAGAAACATGGACTAAGCCAAATGAATATATATAGGATTAAATTAAGCTTGTCCTCCTGGATACAGTTATATACACCAGCCTCACTTAACTGGTAGAGGAGGAGGCGTCGCAGTTATTTATAATGATTATCTAGGCATAACACAAAAATCTGGTTATAAATTCAATATGTTTGAAGTTCTTCATACTGATATAACATGTGTAACCTCGAAAAATAAGTCTGCCCAGTCAATTCCATTACTTATTATTTACAGGCCCCTGGGGCCATGTTCTGAGTTTCTTTCTGAATTTCAAGCTTTCATCTCAGACCTGGTTATTTCCTTAGACAAAGCTTTAGTTGTTGGAGACTTTAATATTCATTTTATAACCCAGAAGACCCTCTGAAAACAGCATTCATGTCCATTCTAGATTCAGTAGGGGTTAATCAGAACATCACAGGGCCTGTCAATAATGGTGGTCACACTCTCGATCTAATACTAACATTCAGATTAAATATAGATAATATAGTCACACTTCCACAGTCTGAAGCTACCTCAGATCAATATCTCATCTTATTCAAACTATGTCTGAGCAATAATATATGCACCTTGCCATGCTACTGTATTAAATGTACTTTCACGTCAACTACTTCACAATAGTCAATATTTTATATAAAAGTTTTATCAATAGTCTCACAGACTTATCAACTTTGATTGGATCACCATCAGCTCCCACAGAATTGGATCAGGCAACTGAATGCTTAGAGTCAATGTTCCACTATATGTTAGATAATGGAGCTCCACTTAAAAGAAAAATGATTAGAGAGAAAAAAATTAACACCCTACTGTAATGATTACACTTGCACTTTAAAACAGACCACTCGAAAATTTGAACGTAAATAGCATCAAACAAAATTGGTAGTGTTAGCATGGAGGGAGAGCTTCCTGAAGTATAGAAAAGCTCTAAGTTCAACTTATCTCTCCACCCTATTAGAGGAAAACAAAAATAATCCTAGATTGCTATTTAATACTGTAGCAAAATTAATTAGGAAAAAGACCACTATAGGGAGGCATGGTGGTGTAGTGGTTAGCACTGTCACCTCACAGCAAGAAGGTCCTGGGTTCGAGCCCAGCGGCTGACGAGGGCCTTTCTGTGTGGAGCTGGCATGCTCTTCCTGTGTCCATGTGGGTTTCCTCCAGGTGCTCTGGTTTCCCCCACAGCCCAAAGGCATGCAGGTTAGGCTAACTGGTGGCTCTAAATTGACCATAGGTGTGAGTGTGAATGGTTGTCTGTGTCTATGTGTCAGCCCTGCAATGACCTGGCGACTTGTCCAAGGTGTACCCCACCTCTTGCCCATAGTCAGCTGGGATAGGCTCCAGCTTGCCTGCAACCCTGTAGGACAGGATAAACGGCTACAGATAATGGATGGATGGAAGACCACTATAGACACATGTACACCTGCAATATGTAGCAGCAATGACTTCATGAATTTTCTCAATGACAAAATCAAAAATATCCAGCAAAAAATTCTAACTAACTTAAGGCCAGACAATTTAAGTAACCCTGTAGTTAACAACATAACTATATCAGATCAGCAATTAGAATGTTTTACTCCCCTTAGAGAAATCGAACTAATTAATTAATTTCCACATCAAAATCTTCAACTTGTGTACTAGATCCCTGATCTACATGGCTCTTCAAACAGATAATACCAGAAGTAATTGAACCTCTTCTAAAAATAATACATTCTTACCTTAGAATTGCTATGTACCCAAATCCTTTAAACAAGCAATTATCAAACCCCTGATTAAAAAACCTGACCTCGACTCCTGCCAGCTGTCCAATTATTGGCCAATATCAAACTTCCCTTTTATCTCCAAGATCCTAGAAAAAGCTGTGGCACAGCAGTTATGCTCATATCTACATCAGAAGAACATCCATGAAATGTATCAGTCAGGATTTAGACCTCATCATAGCACAGAGACAGCACTGGTTAAAGTAGTAAATGACCTGTTGGCATCTGATCAGGGCTGTGTCTCCCTGCTTGTATTGCTTGATCTTACTGCAGCCTTTAACATCATTGATCATTCCATTCTCCTGGATAGACTAGAAAATGTAGTGAAAGTTAAAGTGCTCGTCTTATGAAAATGACATCACCCCTGGAAATTATACCTCATAAAACTAGACGTTAAATAGTTTACTGTGTAAATTGTATTTTAATACAAGACTTGGAACATGTTCTACTATTTAGCCGGTAAAGTTTGGCTCTTTGAGTCCACCATTACATGAATGCATTCCTGGCAAGTTATTATTAATTCAAAGAAAGTGATGTCATATGTGCAATGCTTGAAAGTTCACAGCATTTCTTGCTTCATCTACTTTACAAAGTGTAGCACATTTTTAACAATTTTTTTTATTTCAAAACAAAATTAAAAGCAAAGCATGCCTCCTAAGAGGTGTGTTGTTCTAGGCTGTCCAAGTGTAGCCAATTAAAAAAGCAGAATTTTCGATCCATTATAGCCCAAAGTTGGCAGGACACTTACAGAATGAATGGGTTCGGTTTGTATGGACAGGATGGTTTGGTGTCTGCTCCATAGATTTAGAAAAAGATCAATTTGTGAGGCACATTCACATAGAAGGATTTGAGTGACATCTGGTACGCAGAGCAGTTCCTCCGATCTGGAAACAAAAGTCAGAAGCACCATCCCAAAGAGCTCACCACACAGTGTCTGTCAGTCCTGCATGCTGTGGCTCATGCACATGAAGGTGCACTTCAGGCTGCGCGCGTGTCAAGAGGTCTCCAGCATGCGCGCTGTTAACAAAGCGCACCTGAACTCGACTAAGGAACAGTGTGCACCTACTTAAAGACTGTGCTGATGCACATTCAGTGCGAAGTATTACGATATGTCAGTATGCATTACCAAGCCTTTCTTCCCATGTTTCTGATTTCCTGTTGACTGATTCTTGTGCCTGTTTCTTGTTCTCATTCTCGCTTTGCCTCTGATATCCTGTTTGTGCCTCGCCTGACCCTTTTGTCTGTTTCACGTTTTTTGATTTTGCCTGCTGATTTGGACTGTTTGCCTGTGTGTTTTACACACTTGTGTGTGTATATGTATATATATATTCACTGTTATTATTAAACTAATTACTTCTGCATTTACGGCCACCTCTCTCATGTACCTGACAGAATACTTCGCCATACAATAGATCTAGTAGAAGCTTTTCAGTACGCAATTCCATATTGCTCCCAGGTTTCTCTGTCTCAGCCCCTCACCTTGTATTTCTGGCTAAAGTCTGACTGGAGTCCCCCAGCAACCTACTACGGAATTTATCACCCTAGGGGATTCAGTCTTCAGTGTGAGTTTTTCTATGAGGACCTCCAAGAGCCTAAGCCACCCGAACCCACCTGGGTAAACTTTATCCTAATGTTTATTTCTGGATGAGCACACCAATGGGTGGATTACCTGATCTAAGTTGAGCACCCGTGCCTTCGAAGCTCACAGATTTTTGAATCATTGGAAAAGGAGAAATCCCATGAAAATTTTTTGGAGGGGGGCAATCATTCTGATGGCTGATGCAGCAGAGGACACTGTTGCTCCAGAGGTCCCTCCAGTGGCTGACTCAGCGGTGGAGGCTGTCGCTCCAGAGCCCCCACAGTGGCTGACTCAGCGGAGGAGGCCATCGCTCCAGAGCTCCTTCCAGTGGCCAATGTAGAGACAGCAGAGGAGGCTGTAGTACCTGAGCCCCTCTTAGAGGCTGTCTTTCCAGAGCTGGTTTCTCAGCCAGAACCAGTACCTGATTCAATGCCTGAACCAGAGTCTGTATTATAACCCATGCCTGAACCAGAGCCAGCTCCAGTACCAGTGTCAGAGCCCGTGCCAGCTCCAATGTCAGAGCCAGAGTCTGAGTCAGCACCAGAACCCATGCTAGCATCTGTTCCTGTATCAGTGCCAGTGTCTGTTCCAGTGTCAAAGCCTGTGCCGGAGTCTGTTCCTGTTCCTGCACCAGTGTCTGTTCCACTGCCAGAGCCAATGTCTGCTTCAGGACCAGTGGCAGAGTCAGAGTCAATGCCAGTGTCTACTCCAGCTCCAGTGCCAGCACCAGTGTCAGAGTCAGCTTCAGAGCCTGTGCCAGTGCCTACTCCAGAACCTGTGCCAGCACCAGTGTCAGAGTCAGCTCCAGTGCCAGAGCCAGCATCAGAGCCTGTGCCATTGTCTACTCCAGTGCCTGGGTCAGCTACAGAATCGGAGCCAATGCCAGAGTTGGCACCTGTGTCAGCTCCCATGCCAATGCCAGAGTCATGGCCAGTGCCAGAACCTGAGCCTGTTCCAGAACCTGTGTCAGAGGACATTGGAACAATCTCCATCTCAGCCAGCTAGGAAGATGTCATCATCCTGCCTCCACCCAGCTATGAAGGTGTCGTTGTCCTGCCGCCACCCAGCTACGAAGGCATTGTTGTCCCTCCTCTGCCTGGTTGTGAAGATGTCATCGTCGTCCAGCTGTCAGGTCCTAACCAGGACCAAAGCAACATGCTGACAGAGTTTGAACCCATGCCTGAGTCCAGTTCTGAGTCCAAGCCAAGTCCTGAGTGTGAACTAGAGCCAAGTCCTGAGTGCAAGTGAAGTCCCGAGTCCAAGCTACATCCAGAGTTTGAACAAGAGCCAAGTCCTGAGTCCAAGTCAAGTCCACAGTCCATCAAGTCCAGAGCTTGAGTCCTCTACTGAGCCTGAATACAGCCTGGAGCCTGAGTCGAAGCTCACTTCCTGCCCTGTGTCCAAGTCAGTTCCAAAGCTCCAACCTGAGTCATCTCCTGAACTTGAGCCAGAGTCTAGCCCAGAGCTCAAGTCATCTCCAGAGCTTGAGCCCAGCCCTGTGTCCAAGCCAGTTCTAGAACTCCAGCCTTAGTCATCTCCTGAGCTGGAGTCAGAGTCCAGCCCAAAGCACAAGTCGTCGCCAGAGCTCGAATCCAGCCTGGAGCTTGAGTCCACCTTCAGTCCTAGATCTGAGCCAAGTCCAAGACCCAAGTCAAGTCTGGAGTCTGAGCATGATTCCTGCCTAGAGCCCAAGTCAGGTCCTGAGCTCAAACCCACTCCTAGTCAAGAATCCAAGTTTTGTCCTGAGCCCGAACCCCCACCGGGGCCAAGTATAATGGATTTTCACTCCTAGTGGGAGCTCTTTGGGAGGAGCTTCTGTCAGTCCTGCCCATTGTGGCACGTACACCTGAAGGCGTGCCTTGGACTGCGTGCGCATCGAGAGGTCTCCAGCACGCGTGCTGTTAACGAAGCACACCTGAACTCAATTAAGGAACTGTGTGCACCTACTTAAGGACAGTGCTGATGCACATTCAGTGCAAAGTATTACGCTGAGTCTGTATGCATTACTGAGCCTTTCTACCCATGTTCTTGGTTTCCTGTTTTACTGATTCTTGTGCCTGTTTCTTGTTCCCATTCTCGCTTTGCCTCTGATGTCCTGTTTGCACCTCACCTGACCCTTTGCTTGTTCATGTTATTGATCTAGCCTGCCATTTTGGATTATTTGCCTGTGTGTATTGTTGCTCACTATAAATAAACATACTTCTGCACGTACATCCGCCTACCTTGCGTACCTGACAGTGTCAAGCTTGTGTTAAGCACTTACTTTCATTTTCGGCGCTGGAGCTGGCAGAAGCGGGTGATGCGTTGCACCATATGCGTTGTGTGCAGTGAGCACACAGCAACCAGGAATTTGTTAGGGTTAACCTCCAAAATGAAATTGCTCATAAAACTGCAACCTTTTTTGGTTCTAACAGTACCAGTTAGGACCATGTAGACCCTTTCTATTTTGTGCTACATTAGGTGGGGTGTGTGTGTGTGTGGGGGGGGGGGGGGGGGGGGGGTCAGTGCACAATTACCATTATTGATTTTTATCTAAAATCACTGTAAGATTTTTACAACTCCACTCTCTCATTCAAGTACTTTTGCAACTCTCACTCCAGACTTTACAAGACAGCCATTGTCATCAAGTACACCTCTTTCCTCTAATTTACAGTGTGATAACTGGCAAACTCTGAAATCAGATAAGAAAGTGTTGTGGTCCAAAATTAAAAGGCTGGAATGCAAAAAGGAAAGGAAACTCAAATACAGGTCAGTCAGAGCAACTGGGTGAATACATTTAAAACTATGGTTGATTCTCCAATAACTGTTTCAGTAGGTACATATACAGGTTTTATTTATTTGTGCTCTTTAAAAAAAATTCCTTTATTTAATCTGACTTCAAATCCATTGCATTCCTCAGAATGTAGTGGATCTGGTGTGCCTAAAGGCCCAGTCCCACAATACCAATAACTATAACTACAGCTATAATCTCATCTCATTATCTGTAGCCACTTTATCCTTCTACAGGGTCGCAGGCAAGCTGGAGCCTATCCCAGCTGACTACGGGCGAAAGGCGGGGTACACCCTGGACAAGTCGCCAGGTCATCACAGGGCTGACACATAGACACAGACAACCATTCACACCTACGGTCAATTTAGAGTCACCAGTTAACCTAACCTGCATGTCTTTGGACTGTGGGGGAAACCGGAGCACCCGGAGGAAACCCACGCGGACACAGGGAGAACATGCAAACTCCACACAGAAAGGCCCTTGCCGGCCCCGGGGCTCAAACCCAGGACCTTCTTACTGTGAGGCGACAGCGCTAACCACTACACCACCGTGCCGCCACAGCTATAATGATAACTATAAATAAATCGGTCCCCTGCAGTTTATGTGGTTGGTGGTCACACCAGACCAATAATGATACCTATAGCCCAGACCTGGGCTCATCAGTATTGATGAGATTGCTTCTGGACTGATTTTTCCAGACCTGAACCTGAGCCGATAAAACATCTGACCAATCAGGTAATTGTTTACATGTGACGTTGTCTGAGTATGTGCTATTTTTCCCAAACATCTTTGTACATCCTTGCTGCATCAATGGAGGAGAAGCTGATTATAGAAGTGTCAAAGAATCCCATGCTTTATGACAAAAAGCACAAGCAGTACAAAGATACAGCCAAAAAGGAAGATGTATGGAAGGTCATCGGCAGTACAGTGGGTATGACCAGTAAGTGTGTGTGGCAAAGTGTGTGTGTGTGTGTGTGTGTGTGTGTGTGTGTGTGTGGGGCTGCGCAAGATTAAAATCAAGATCTAAAACCAAGATTTTAGAGCCTGCAGCCATACACACTACACATCTGTGGATCATGTAAAAAAAAAATTGCAGCATGAGGTCTCACGTCTGATACACTTTCCTATGTGCCCACTGCCAAATAATATTATATTTTTTAAAATTACCTAAGTTAGATGAAACATAAAACTTGTCACCTTACTCACAGTTTAGTCTACCTGTTTGTGTGAAAGGTTTGTTTATTAGCACTCTCAAAGCAGAACACACAGGCATGTGTCTTATGTATGTACAGTGTATAGCTGTGTGTGTCATGCCAGTGACTGTCCGAGTTGGTCTATTACATGCAGCAGTGCCAGGAGTCTGAGATTAGCAGTCATCTATGTGCTGCAGGATTTCATGCACCTAGATTCTCCTTTTCTTCTTCTTTCAGCTTTGCCTTCTGTGCAAAATGAGCATCAAAAGCAACTCTTCCTTGCTGTCACTGTCAGCCATTGTGTGCTGCTGAGTGCACTGGGTGTGCACACAAACAGCATACAACCACTACATTTTCGTGCAAAAACCAACAACCGATAGTCGGGATCATAATTGTGGTGTGACTGCGCCAGACTGGAATTAAATTCAGGTGCAGTTATAGTTATCGGTGTTATGGGACTGGGCCATAAAACAGCACTCAATATTCCCTACCATAGGCACCTAAAATAAAATTATAAAATTATACAATTATTATTATTATGACACTTGTGCCCCATCCCCTTGTAGCTTCCGTTGTCTTTTACAAAAGAATTAGTATCAAGAACACACCATTGCAGAGAATATTATAGAGTTAGTGTGGACACAAAATAAGGCAGTGGTGCATATGACAATTGCACATGCAGCGCCGCTGACCTATCAATCACTGCAATCTAATCGTGGACAAGCTTTTAGTGATTTTTGGAACAAAAATCAATTACTTCAATTACTTCTGGTATTATCTGTTTGAAGAGCCATGTAGGTCAGGGATCTAGTACACAAGCTGAAGATTTTGAACCAATCTTTTATTTATTGGTGCACTTTACAACCAATTTGAGCGTACCACACACAGAAAACCCAGGATTTTATGATGTCATTTTCATAAGATTTAGCCTGGCAAGCCAGACTAAATGTGAATATTTAGTCTAGCCTCGATCCGTAGACATTTCCGACGGGGGTAGAGGAACAAACCGCTGTCTTTCAAACTGTCTCTGTGCATATAGGCCAACACTCTGACCAGTCAGCGCAACAGTGACTGTGACGTAGTCAGAGCGACAGAAAGCAATGGGGGAGACCTTGAAATAAATAATTTTTCAAAATGCATATTAATTAATAAACCGGTTCTAGATATTAAGAAGTTTGGAGATAATGACCACAAGTTTGGAGTCTGTACCACATACACTCTTTTTTTTCCAAGTGTTTTTCAAGGGTTTGCTTAAACTGTTTTTGAGAGTTTTTATTTAGTGGTGTTTGGTGAAATAATTTCCCTTAAATTAACGGGAAAATAAGAAACAATCAAAAAGTAATGTTTCAAAGCTGTTTATTAATTCTTCGTACTGCACAAACTAGCCCCATCCTTTCGACTATGAGCGGAGCTAGCTGGTAGATCAGACTTTTGCCATAGCCGGTCGGCAAAACAGCGAAAACGTTCTTCTTGAAAAGGAATGAGCAGAGAGCCTCTTCCTGCTCATGTTTCAACGAAAACTCCAAGTCTAATTCTTCTAAAACTGATTCCAAAGCGGAGTCAAACGCGCGCTGTTCACTAGCCATTGCCATCTTTCCTGCTGTGCTTTCTCCAGCGTCGCGCAGCTTTGTCATCACACCTGCAAAAGCCCGCCCAAAGAATCCAAACAAAAACCTTGCATTGTGATTGGCGGGCACGATTTGATGCCCGGGGTGTTTTTGTTTATATGGTGCGAGGCTAGACCCATTTGCTAGGCAAAAAATTTTTGGCCGCTAGGCGGGTGGGTCTAGTTTACTAGGCTACATAAGATTAGCACTTTAAGGGAATAGCCCTCTCCTGGCTCAAGTCTTATTTAACCTTCTGGGGTCGAGAGCTTCACCAGCGAAGCTTGGCAGGTTTAGAATGAGTAGGTCACGTATTTAGATTAATATCTTTGCGAGTTTTTAATCATACAAGCATGATAAACATATTGACAGAAATTTTATACTTTACACTTTCCTACGTGCCCACTATCAAATAATGTTATATTTTTTAAATTACCTAAATTAGATGAAACATAAAACTTGTCACCTCACTTAGTAACACCTGAGTCAGAATGCTGAATGCCCACTTACACATTCATAAAAGATTATTCACATGGTAATGGAATGATAATCACTTTCACTCTTTTGGTTTCGATTGGTTTCTCTTTTGCAGTGGGAATGCCCACCATAAACAGGATAAAATATCAGCCATAGTTTAGGCTACCTGTTTGGAGGTAAAACTTGTTGCAAGATGGTATTGCGATTTGATGCTCAGGAGGCGCTTCGAATGATTCAGGACAGCAATTCAATTTCAGCAGTTCATCGGATCTTGAGAACTGCGACACTGATGATAAATGGTGTCATTTTGAACTTCAATTCAATCCAGCCGAAGATCAACTCGAGTGAGTGTAAATATTTCTTTGATTTTTTATGAGCATGTCGGTTGATATGCGTGCGGTATGGTGCATAATCTTTGCATGGTTCTTGAGTAAAAAAAATGTGCACTGTCACTTGTTTGCTCTCTTTTCTTAGTCTTTTTCTTGCGCTCTAATGATTTTGTCATGCTCTGATATTGTTGTCAGTTTCAACAAATCTAAGCAGTATTTTCAGTCATATGACATTTTTATATTCAGCACAAGTTCAGCTAATATCTATGTAGTATGTATATCATGATTGCACTTTTAAATAAAAACTAACAGATAAATGAAGATGTTGTAAAAAGCAGTTTTAGACCTCTGTTGTAATGTATGAAAAACATTACCTTACCCATTGTGACAAACCATTTTGATCACTTGAACTGATGGGATTAAGAGTTGGCAGTGGGAGGGGTATTCACTCTTCTCATTGAATGGAATGGAATTATTTACTCTTCTCATTGAATATCCCTCTCACTGCCAACTCTTTATCCCAAAACAACAGGACATAAATTTTTGATGGGCAGTTAATTGTCCAAAACAATGGAGCAGATTTAGGTTTTTGTGCTTGATACACTCCTAAGACTTAACAGAAATCACCTCAAGTGACCAAAATGGTTCATCACAATGGGTAAGGTAATGTTTTTTGACACATTCCAACACAGTTCTAAAACTGTTTTACATCTTCATTTATCTGTTTTTTTTTAATTTACAAGTACAATCATGACATACAAATTACATAGATATTATTATAGCTGAACTTTTGCTGAATAGAAAAAATGTCATATGACTTTGAAAATACTGCTTAGATATGTTAAAATTAACAATAACATCAGAGCATGCCAAAATAATTATAGTGCCAGAAAATACCCCCAGACCCCAGAGGGTTAACTGATTGCTATCAGTTTGTTGATGTAAAATTTGATTTTTCTCCACATACTGAGGTAAAGTTCAGTGTTCCACAAGGTTCTGGCTTAGGCCCACTGCTTTTTTCTTTGTATATGTTACTCAGGGCTTTCCCCAAAGTGTGGAGATGCGGTGCTTCACCGCACTGTGTAATGTCAGTGCTGTAGTCACTTGCACACCAAAAAAAAAAAATAATAATATTAACCATAAATTGAACAATGCAGAGTACTTTGTGCACCTAAATATCTCCTATTCCCCTCTGAAAATGAGTAATAACTATAGAAACTGGAATATATTGTAATATATAGGTCTAGAACCGGGCTATTCAATTAGTGGCCCTTGAGCCAGGTACAGCCTGTGAGGCAATTTGTACCAGCCCTTTAAGTATTCTTAAAAAAAAAGTCCAGATGCATGCGCTGCCCTCCACTCTCGCATTTCCGCTTTTCTAACTATGATTCTGTTCTTGCTAGCACATTAGTTAGACAACATGTCTCATTCTACTTTAAAAAAGTGAAAAGTTGATGCAGAAAACAGGCAATTCAACAATGAATGCACAGAGAAGGGCCCTTTCTGTGTGAATATTGATGGAGAGTTTGCATTGAAAGCAAAGGAGCTGGTAACATCATTAAAAGGAAGTGTCTTTACAACTTGAACTCATTGACATTCAGTCATCAGATGACCTTCTACAGTCATTACAGCTGGCAGGTTCTGAAAAGTTTTGGACTCATGAAGTCAGCTACAAGAAATTCCCTCATTCAAGGAGTCTTGCTTTTTTTAAATCCTCACAATGTTTGGCAGTACGTACACATGCGAATTGTCATTCTCACACATGAAAGCCATTAAAACTAATAATCGCGCATCCCTCACTGCCCAGAATCTGCATAACTATGTGTATTGCCCTGACCACATATACACCTGACTTCACTGCTCTTGCTAAATTGGGGGGGGGGGGGGGGGGGGGAGTAATTTCTCTTATTAGATGGCAAATGTTGGCTGACTTTTGAAATGTCTGATGCAATTTCAATAGAATTACTTTGCCTTGATAAAACACTGCACTGATATGTTGTCATATAATTCCCCAAAGAAAAACATTGCTTCTTACAAGAGTCTTATCATTGTCTTTAAGAAACTAATCAGCTCTTACACTGATTTACACTGAGCTCTCTCTCTCTCTTTTTCTCCAAAAGGCGTTTTAGGAAAAGCAAGTCAGAATTCAGTAACATCTGGCCAATGTCTCATAATGTTACTTCTTAATTTAAACTCCTAAGATATAGTGGATTGTCAAAGCCCAATTAAGTCCAATTTAAGTACAACTTAAGATCTTAAAATACTCTTCTGCAATTCTTTTGCTCCGAAAGAGATTTTAGGAGAAACAGATCAGAATTCAGTAAGATCTTATTTATTTCTGTGAGACAAAGACAAGACTGTTGTAAGCAATAATATTTTCCTCTGGGTCATACCATACTATGCACTTGTCTTTTTGTTTTTTGTTGGTACAGCTGTGTGCAATTAAGTTTTAGTTAAATGAGTGAAATTCTAAATGTGATATGGCTCACCTGGACTGATTTCCTAACATGCCATTTGAATGTAGAAAGGCTTGGGCCTTTGTCTTAAAACAATACAATGCACTGATGATGTTATGCAGTTACAAAATACTCATATTTCAAGCAGGATTTCTCAGGCCCCTCATTTGGGATATTTTTCATGAACTGGCCCTCATTACGAGCTAATTGAATAGCCCTGGTCTAGACTATCTTGGTACTCAACCCAGGAGTGAAAATAAAGGGTTTCACTGCGTGCACTGATTGCCATTCACAACCATACATAAAACCATGTTCTAAGCGCTGGTCACTAGATGGTGCTATTGCATGATTTAAACTCGATTCTGTTCCTGGCATCCTGGAATTGGAAAATGAAAAGGTGTATGATGAAGTGTTTTCATTTCGAGTCTAATTTTGCCTTTTAGATATGCCCCTTGCATATTTGGCAAGGGAAAAAACAGCAAATTTAATAATGTTAAATTTTGCTTAAATCAGCCCTCAATGCCACCAGAATGCACCATTTGAAGTCTCTCATTTCAAAATTTTCCAGGGAAGCATGCCCACAGACCCCCCTAGCAGCCTTCAACCCTTATGGATTGGGTTCCTCATCAGTAGCACCACTCTGATATTTTTTTACTGGGTAAAGCCCTGTTACCTCTGGGTAATATTATTCATAAGCATGGTACTAGTTTCCACTGTTATGCTGATGACACACAGTTGTATGTTTCTGCAAAGCCAGATGAGATACACCAGCTTAATAAAATTGAGGAATGTGCCAAGGACATTAAACATTGGATGCTTATTAACGTCCTTCTACTTAACTCTGACAAGACAGAAGTACTTGTATGAGGACCACATGCAGCAAGAAGTAGGTTTTCTGATTACATCGTAACTCTGGATGTCCTTTCTGTTTTTTCACATGCAGTACTAAAAGACCTCAGGGTGATCGCTGATGCCAGTCTTTCATTTGAAACTCATATTGATAACATTACTGGTATAGCTTTCTTTCATCCCAGAAATATTGCTAAGATAAGAAATATAATGTCACTACATGATGCAGAAAAATTAGTTTGTGCTTTTGTTACCTCTAGGTTGGATTATTGTTATGCCTTACTGTCTGGATGTTCCAATAAGTGCATAAACAAGCTCCAGTTAGTTCAAAATGCAGTAGCAAGAGTCCTTACTAGAACTAGAAGATATGGCCACATCACACCTATGTTATCCACATTGCATTGGCTCCCAATCAAATTTCCATTGATTAGAAAATACTACTATTGATCTTTAAAGCACTGAATGGTCTTGCACCACAGTACCTGAGCAAACTTCTGGTCCTTTCTGATCTGCCATGCCTACTTAGATCAAAAGGTGCAGGCTATCTGTTGGTACCTCATATAGTGAAGGCTACATCAGGGGGCAGAGCTTTTTCTTACAAAGCCTCACAGTTATGGAATAGCCTTCCAAGTAGTGTTCGGGACTCAGACACAGTCTCAGTGTTTAAGTCTTGGCTGAAAACATTTTTTTGTCAAGCCTTTTGTTATTTTTTTTAACTAGATAAAGGAGTAGATCTGGAGGGTCCTCAGCCATAGAGTGTTTTGGTAAACTGGGATGTATGTATGCTGTCACCCCTCCCCCCCCCCCCCACACACACACACTCACATGCACATTCACTCAGGTTTGTTGACAGTAGAGTGGCTGGCTGCTTTATGTCCCAGGGCTCCCTCATGTCTGTGTTACCTTCTGGCTCTCCCTTTTAGTTATGTTGTCATAGTTAGTCTTGCCAGAGTCCCTGCTTGCACTCAGCGCAAAATGTATACTGTCCATACTTATTAGGTGACACTGGGCATACCTAACAATCTGTGTTTTAATACTGTCCCCCCCATCTCTCTCTGTTGAGTTATATGTTGATCCTGAGATCAACATGTATGCTGACCTCTTCTGCTCCTCAGAATCACCTGATCCATTCTGATGCCCTATGTCTCACTGGAGTCTCATCACATTGCTCCTGTAGAGGATGGCCCCATATGGACAGTTGAAAGTCACATTTGGAAGATGGCTCTAGACACATACAGTTTTGCTATGATGGCTGAGGACTACAATTGCCATGATAATTTTAGGGCTGCAGTTGTCATGAACAGTTCTGCACTCAAGTTTCCATGAGTGAACAATTGTGATAACATTAACAAAATAGACTTCATGCTAAAACTATCATGAATTTCCTGGTTACACAGTTGTACTTTGTGACTTTATAGGACACAGTTATAGAAGCAAATTATTTATAATCATGCTACCTGTTATCATCCAAATGAGGATGGGTTCCCTTTTGAGTCTGGGTCCTCTCAAGGTTTCTTCCTCATGTCATCTGAGGGAGTTTTTCCTTGCTCAGGCTTGCTCATCAAGGATAAATTGGGGGTAAAATTAACTCATGTTTAAAGTCTTTAATTTTCTAGAAACCTGCTGTATTAACTCTATTTGGGAAACTGAGGAACTGGGAAGCAGACTTCAGAACAGGTGTGTTCTTTTTATTATTTACACTTTTCAGTGACTGATAATAAAACAGAAATACACTACACACATGCACGATGGGGTGTCACAGCTCTCTCTCTCTCTCCCATTCCTGGCTGTCTGAAAGATACACAGAGACACAGATTAATAGAAAGCTAGCAATTAGGCACAGGTGCAGCTCATCACGTTACCTACTGGTTCAATCGGACTCCTCGACGTTCACAGTCGATGTTTGACCACGCCCCCTCTGCCACATACCCCCACCGCCCAACTCATCCTGGGGAGTCATACAGCCTGCAGCTCCCCCCCCCACAACAGGAGAGGTAATCCACCAGCACCATCTGTGCCCCCAGCCTGTGGAACACCTCGAATTTAAAGGGCTGAAGGGCCAGATACCAACGAGTGAGCCACACACTGGCATCCTTCATGTGGTGTAGCCAATGGAGAAGGACATGGTCAGAACAGAGGGTGAATGGGCATCCTAGCAGGTAGTACTGGAGGTAGAGGACCGCCCACTTGATGGCCAGACACTCCTTCTCTAGCCTCCTCAATTGTGCAATTACTCCCATCTTAAACATCACCTGGAGTTCATCCCAAACCACATTTTTCTTGTGTTCTGGGAGCGGATATGGGCAGTTGTGCACCACCACTCCTGGGGGAGTCTCAATGAGGTGTTCTATGAGGTTAGTGTGACCAGGGAGAGGTGAGAACACATTGCAGAATTCCTCCTGCAAACTAGTAACCTGTGCTCTCTGGGACAATGAGAGGTGGTCTCCACAGGGGACTGGGGTGAATTGGGATGCACTTTTTAGACTTGCCTCTGGTCCCAGCTCCACCCTCTCTGGAACTACTATTGCCAGAGCCACAGGAACCTCCTCTTTCCATGGTTTCAGGCGATTGAGGTGGTAAATTTGATGAGTCACCTCTATCTGGAAGTTTGACCTCATAGTCAACCTCCCCAATTTGCCGTGTGACCTCAAAGGGCTCTTGCCACTTGGTGAGTAATTTTGAGCTTGAAGTGGGCAGTAAAATGAGAACTTTATCTCCCAGTGCAAATTCCCTTAGCCGTGTCCCTCTGTTGTGCAGGCGAGATTGATGTTCTTGGGCCTGCAGAAAATTCTCCTGGGTAATGTGACTCAGTGCATGGAGTTTTGCTCTCAGGTGAAGAACGTATTGAATTTTAATTTTGTTTTGAGAAGGCCCCTCTTCCCAATTTTCTTTAATGATGTCCAAGTGGCCACAGGGCTTGTGCCCAGACAACAATTCAAATGGGGAAAATCTAGGAGGCTTGTGGGACCTCGTGTACTGCAAACAGATGGTCTAGCCACCTGTCCCAGTTTTTAGCATCCCCATGAATGAACTTAGGGATCATTTTTTAAGTGTTTGATTAAATTCTTCAACCAGCCAGTCTGTTTGCAGATGATAAACACTAGTATGAATTAATTTAATGCCCAATAATTCATACAATTAGTGCAGTGTGCATGATATAAAAGTAATGCCTTGATCAGTCAGGATTTCTTTTGGAATCCTGACTCCGAAGATAATGCAGAAGAGTGCCTCCACAGCACTGCATGCTGAAATATTGTGAAGAGGCACTGCTTCTGAATATTGCCTTGCATAACCTACTATGACTAATACAAAGTGATACCCATGTGTAGATTGATCTAATGGCCCAATGAGGTCCATGCTAGTTTTTTTTTTGAAGGGGATCTCAATAATGGGCGCAATGGTACCTTTGGTGTGGCCACTGCATTCACCAGTTGGCATTCGTGACAAGTCGCACACCACCTGCAGACATTGGAGTGAATCCCTGGCCAACAGAAATGGGCCACAAGATGATTTAGTGTTTTATCCTGCCCCCAAATGCCCAGCCATAGGATTATGATGAGCCACATGGAATAAAAGTTCCCTACGGGTCTTCAGGACCAACAACTGTGTCATCTCTTCTTTAGTTTGAGTGTCCTGCATCACTTGATATAGCCCATCCTTAATAATACAAAAATATGGGAAAGAGAGCACAACATTAGGTTGGAGGATTTGAGGGTGGTACGGTCACCTCACAGCAAGATGGTTCTGGGTTCGAACCCAGTGGCCGGCGAGGGCCTTTCTGTGTGGCGCTTGCATGTTCTCCCCATGTCTGCATGGGTTTCCTCCGGGTGCTCCGGTTTCCCCCACAGTCCAAAGACATGCGGTTAGGTTAATATGGAACGGCCTTGGGCTGAGGTGCCCTTGAGCGAGGCACCTGACTCCCGACTGCTCCCCGGGTGCTGTTAGCATGGCTGCCCACTGCTCTGGGTATGTGTGTGTGCTCATTGCTTATGTGTGTGTGTGCGCATGTGTGTGTTCACTGCTTCAGATGGGTTAAATGCAGAGAGGAAATTTCACAAGTGTGTGATGAATAAAGTTGTGCTTTCTTTCTTTCTTTCTTTCTTTCTTTCTTTCTTTCTTTCTTTCTTTCTTTACCAGCAGTTCCTTTCAATTGGTCAAAAGCCTGTCTCAGAGACTCGTCACACATCTGCTCCAATGGGAACTCCCCTAAGGGATTCCCCAGAGAGAGGAGAGCTCTCCTCCCTCTCCATGTCATCATGACATGGAGCTGACATGGATGGCCCTGGGACTGCCTCCCCAGCTAATGTTGTGATAGGATTCCCCCATGATGTACTACAGCAGGACCCACCCACTATTAACTGTTTCATTAATGTTTCAAACCCAGCCAATCTGTTCCCAGGATCAGTGGGTGGGTGAGGCTCAGACTAACCACTGCCTCCACACTATGCTTTTCTCCCCAGAAGTGAATGGTTTTGGGCATGAGCAGATATTTGTGAATGTCCCCGTGCACACATTTGACCTTCACCAATCATGCATTTCCCAGTGCCCCACATTGAATCAGGCTTAGATGCATGGAGGTCTGATTACAACCCAAATCCACTAAAGCCTTATGCGTACCCCCTTGAATACTCATATCCTGTATGCCCCCATTTGATCAGGGGAAGCCTGTGGTGCATCAGGGATGCAAATCAATTGCCCCACCTCCTTACAGATGCACTGATTCCAGGAAGTCCCAGCCTTCTCTCTGTGCTGACAGACCTTCCCAGGCTCACTCCCAGTTCTGGTGGGCATGGAGTTCACCTGTGGATCGACAGAGGGGGTTAACAGCAGCACAGACACAGAGGGAGAAGGAAGAGAAGAAACAAAAGGACAGACATGAGTGTAGGGAGTGGGTTTTGGGGGGAATTGGCCCGTTTCCCAGGGATGACTGCTGGAGCACTTGTTGACTGGATCCAGCTCCAGATCACCTGCTGGTCTTCTGCCTGGGCTTCGGGCAGAGCCCAGAAGCACCAGCCCCTGATCTACTGATAGTGCGACAAGGGTATGCTGTGGGCATTGGAGATCGTTGGCAAACATTTGGAGAAGCTCTTTGACTGGTTCGGACTCCATGGTGGTGTTCGTTCCCCAGTCTGGGGTTTAGGCACCAGCGTAACAACTCTGATTTTGGGAAACAGAGGAACTGGGAGCAGGCTTCAGAACAGGTGTGTTTTTATTATTTACACTTTTCAGTGACTGATAACAAAAACACACTACACACACATGCAATGAGATGTCACAGCTCTCTCTCTCATTCCTGGCTGTCTGAAAGATACACAGACAAAGGTTAATAGACACCCAGTAATTAGACACACCTCATCACGTTACCTACTGGTTCAACATTAATCCTCACCATTCACAGCCAACACTTGACCACACCCCCACTGCCACACCTGCTTTGTGACAATGTCTGTTGTTAAAAGTGCTATACAAATAAACTTGATTGGAGTGGAACCCAGCATGGTCTTCTGCTGTTGTAGCCTATCCACCTCAAGATTTGAAGTGTTGAGTGTTCTGAGATGCTTTTCTGCTCACCACAGTTATAAAAAGTTCTTATTTGAGTTACTATAGACTTCCTGTCAGCTCAGACCAGCCTGGTCATTCTCCTCTGATCTCTTTCAACAAGGTGTTTCAGCCTGCAGACCCTCCACTCACAGGTTATTTTTAGGTTTTTGCCCAATTCTGCGTAAACTCTAAATACTGCTGTGTGTCAAAATCCCAGGAGATCAGCAGTTTCTGAAATACTCAAACCAGCCCATCTGGTACCAACAACGATGCCACAGTTAAAATCACAGACATCACATCTTTTCCCCATTCTGATGGGGAAAAGATGAATATTGTAAATATTCATCTCAAGCTCAACCTGTATCTGTATGATTTTATGCACTGTGCAGCTGCCACATGATTAGCTGCATAAATAAGCAGGTGTACAGGTGTTCCTATTAAAATATATATGAGTATATTCATAAGTATGTATGGGCCTAGGGTATGGTGTACCAGATTGGGGCTGATAGTGTCTATTAGGTGTACCAAATCCCTTGATAGTCTATTAGTTGCACCAAAGATGTGTTGCTCGGTCACTGATGTAATCACATCTGGAAGATTAACATTTATTTAACACCCCCCCCCCAAAAAAAACAAAACAAAACCCTAGTTTGCTTCAACTGGACAGTGCCAGTGTTTCTTTAAATGGGCAGGGAATGGGGCTGAGAGACTGAATATGCTTGTACATTGATAGTACAGACTACTTGAAACAAGCCGTCAAAACTGGACCCAAGTCAAATACAAACCAATCTATAAAGCAGGCCTTGTTTTATGTTCTCTTGATGTTTGTGTGACTTTACTTCAGATTCCCTGGGTTACTTCCTGCCTTTCAAAAACATTCCAGTAGGTGTAATGGCTATGATAAAATGCCAAGTGTGTGCGTGTGTGTGTGTGTTTGTGTGTGTTTGTGTGTGTGGTGGTGGGGGGGTCCTGCAACGGACTGGTGTCCCATCCAAGATGTACAAATGTATGGACACCTGGCCATCACACTCGTGCTTTTTAAACATCCCATTTCAGATGTAGTCCCCCTTTACGGTTATAAAACCTCTACTCTTCTGGGAAGGCTTTCCACCAGATCTTGGACTGTGTGGGGAATTGCTCATTTAGCCTCAAGAGCATTAGTGAGGTCAGGCACTTGTCAGATAAGAAGTCCAATTCATCCCATAGGTGTTCAGTGGAATTGAGATCAGGGTTGAGTACAGGCCACAAGAATTCTTCTGCTCCAACCTTGGCAAACCATATCATTGTGGACCTTGTTTTTGCACAAGGACACTTATGCCGGAACCTGTTTGGGCCTCTTAGTTCCAGTGAAGGGAATATACAACGGTGTTCAAACTTTGTGGTAGTAGTTTGGGGAAGACCCACATATGGGTGGGATAGTCAGGTGTCCACAAACTTTTGGCCATATAGTGTATGCCTGCCAGTTCAATGCATGTACATCAGTCAGAAACATATGTGCACCACTTGGCATCAGTCATGGGGCATTTGTTTACTTTGCTGCTAGCTGGCTACATGGGCTATAGCCACGCTCAACCAACAGACCAATAGTTCAGGATCTGATCACCTGTGGTAAGTGGTGATGCTTACCTGACCTAATTGCTTGTATTCTCATGATGCTTTGTATTCTTCATGTGCAAGTGATGTCAGACTTAATGTCCAAACCTGGAAGTCTGCCATGTTGGATGATAATCAGGAACCAGTGCTTCACATGAGAGCTGTTGCAATGCTTCATGATTTTCCTTTAATTTCATTGCCTTTGAAGAAAGACAGTGCCTACTTTGTGTGCGGGATACAATTGCAGTAATAATGCAACACATGACAAAGAGAAATGGTTCTTCAGAATTCCCAAAATAATTAAAAACAGTGACAAAACAGATGAAGAACTGTCCAGAGAAGGTTGTGTGCTGTGGTTCAAAAACACACATTGTAAGAACTTAACTGAGGAAAAAGCTAATTACACCTGTGTGTGGTGACCACTTTATATCTGGTAAGAGCTCATTGTTAAAGCTTTGTTTTCTGCTGATTAAATTGAACTTTTGAACTTTAACATGAACACACTGCTTCTTACCTTGCAGGAGCACCAGCAAACCTATGCAATAAAACAAATCCAGATTGGGCACCAACACTCAAATTAAGACCTGATAAAATCAACACAAAAACTCATCTCGCAGTATCAAGAAGCAACAGGATAAATGAAAGATCTGCCAAGAAAGCCAGATTAGAAGCAGCACAAACCTTAGCGAGTTTGGATACAAAGAGAACAATGTGGGTCAACTTTGCATGGTAAGATATTAGCGATGCCATTCCAGTAACCCAGTAAATTCGGTTTACTTATACATTTTTTTGTTTTACAGACGTACCAGTGTCAAATGAAATTGTGCCTGAAATCCTCCCAGCAGAGACACACGCTGAAAATGGTTGCCAGATGGAATTCACTGGGTTACAAATCTCAAATGGAGCAGTGCAATAGAGATATGACTTCAATTCCACCAATTCACGAAAAAATATTGGAAGCTGATTTAACTTGGTAATATTCCCAAAGTATGCTGTGCCTTGTGTAATTTATCTCCATTGATTGTTCCTTTTGATTAGAGTGATTTCACTTTGTCTATGAAAAGGAAATAGAATTAGCATAAAATAGTACTACTTGCTTAGTGATGTTTTTATTGCATGCTTTTAGACTGTTTGTACTCTATTTTGTCAAAGATCTTTATTGTTTGAAAAAGGTTTGTTGGGTTAAGAACATAAAAACAAGAATAATTAGAATATGAAAATATGTTCATAAAATATACTACTTATGTACATGTCCTTGCATTCTGGATTTGTACATCATACAACATGGTGGCAGGTGCATACATCACACTGTTTTGTCATGTGGTTGCACATGAAGAATAGCATGACCTGAGAATTTATGTGCACATAATGTTCCTGGTGGATACTGTAGAATAATGTAGTTGTGCCTAGTCTTTTGTAGGTTCTCTTATTTTTGTGGTAAAAAGACTTGTGTTAGTCACCAGCTCTAGTCCAGATTGTCAGTAGGTTTTTTTTTTGTTTGTTTCATTTTTTTCCCAACAGAAAACTTTTACAGTTCATATGAACTTGTTACATTGTTATTAAATGTGATTTATGTGTGCAATACAAAAGCACCACTCAAAGAGTATGATATTAATAAATGAAGCATCATTGCACATGGTGTGTTGATAATGTATATTAGCATATTTAAAAAAAAACCTCCATAGCAATCTGATAAAATTAATGAAAATATTTCTGCAAATGAGGGTGGCATGGTGGTGTAGTGGTTAGCGCTGTCGCCTCACAGCAAGAAGGTCCGAGTTCGAGCCCCGTGGCCGGTGAGGGCCTTTCTGTGCGGAGTTTGCATGTTCTCCCCGTGTCCGCGTGGGTTTCCTCCGGGTGCTCCAGTTTCCCCCACAGTCCAAAGACATGCAGGTTAGGTTAACTGGTGACTCTAAATTGACCGTAGATGTGAATGTGAGTGTGAATGGTTGTCTGTGTCTATGTGTCAGCCCTGTGATGACCTGGCGACTTGTCCAGGGTGTACCCCGCCTTTCGCCCATAGTCAGCTGGGATAGGCTCCAGCTTGCCTGCGACCCTGTAGAACAGGATAAAGCGGCTACAGATAATGAGATGAGATGAGATTTCTGCAAATGTGCATCTGTCAGATTCTTGGGCTGGATCCATCCCTGTTACCCCCAGACAGCCCACATAATCAAGAGTTTCCCTTTACTGCACCAACCTTTTTTTTTAACAAATTGGTGCTTAAATTTGTCTGACTTTCTTTTCTGTCTTTCATGTTTATGTACAACAAAGAATATATGCTTTTGTAGCTGAGTGATGTGATCAAAAATAATAAGCCTCATGCAGACATCATGTGCTGCATGTCTATGAACTTTTGATGTGCATGCATACACATGTCGACCTGGTTAGCTAGCAAGTGGGGTCAATTTAGGCTAGCAGCTTGAATAAATGTCACAAAAGTGCATATTTGCTTACTTTTCAAAACAATTATTTCCCTCTGAACCAGCTAAACATACTCAATCCTCCCTGCTCTTCTCTTCCAAGTAAATCATTCACAAAGATCCACAGAAACACCTTTAAAAAGACCTGGATATTATGCGTATTATATATGCATTAGTTTACAATATGGCAACCATGATCAAACAGTAAACAAAAACACATCTGAGGACTTAAATGTTTCCTGAACTTCAAAACATCATGAAATAACAGAAAATGGCAAGAAGTGATTTGTGAATCCAAAGAAAAATCAGAGGAATTTACAAACCTTTCACAAAGTGATCACTGGAAACTTGAGCATTCTTTGACTTCACTCCCTTCCATCACGTCAAGTCAAGTCAAGTTTATTTGTATAGCGCTTTTAACAATAAACATTGTCGCAAAGCAGCCTTACAGAATTTGAACGACTTAAAACATGAGCTAATTTTATCCCTAATCTATTCCCAGTGAGCAAGCCTGTGGCGACGGTGGCAAGGAAAAACTCCCTCAGACGACATGAGGAAGAAACCTCGAGAGGAACCAGACTCAAAAGGGAACCCATCCTCATTTGGGCAACAACAGACAGCATGACTATAATATTAACAGTTTTAACATGAAGTCAGTTTACAGTGAAAGGTTCAAGATCCAACTTTCTTGACATCTTTTGGTAAAATTCTTCACCAACAAAAGGCTTGGTAAAATCAGACCCAAGCAACTGAGCTTTTACTTTACAGTGAACACTGAGAACTGACGTCCTTAATTAGTGAGCTGTGGTGATTGTGAACAGGTGTATGTTATTAGAATTCAGGTGACTGTGAGTGGTGAGGTGTGTGATGGGGTGCTGTAGTCCAAGGCAGCCATATTTGAAAGCTGTTGTGAATGCTGGGAAGTGGAGTCTTGAGTGCTAGCAGCTGCAGACATGATACAGAAAGATGAAAATGGTCATTTTTCTGAGCTCAAGAAAAGTCAACATTTTAGAGCTACATGGTTCCCACATGTACATAAAGTAATTAAAATGAGCTCAAACTTAAACATCTACAGTGCTTTAATAAACATTAACATAACAGTAATATTAATCCAAAAACATCATATATAATAGTACAACCCTGACAGGGATCATTTTATTGCACAATGAGTACTTTTACTTTTGATACTTCAAATAAAAAGTTTGCTGATAATACATACTCTTAGTTAAGTAAGGTTTTGAATGCAGGACTTTTACTTGTAGTGGAGTATTTTTATAGTGTGGTATTAGTACTTTTACTTCAGCAAAGGATCTGAATATTTGTTCCACCACTGGTGCAGGTCAGTTGTCAAGAGTAAGTTGGTGTCAGAAACTTAGAATCTCTTCTTGAAAGAGAAAGGCTTTATACTTCTCAAATCATTTGATTTTTGAAATTAATTGGGCCATGGTCATTAATAGCAGAGCAAAGCTCCATATGGTAATGCATCGACCTGATTTTTGATGGCTTTTGTGGCCATACAACATCAGTCCTTACGTACATATGTATGAATGGCGTATGTGTACCACCACAGGGAACCCAATCATAAGTTGTGGTGATTTTATACCCTTAATGTAACCACACACATACTGTACAGTGGTGCTTGAAAGTTTGTGAACCCTTTACAGTTTTCTATATTTTTGCATAAATATGACCTAAAACATCATCAGACTTTCACACAAGTCCTAAAAGTAGATAAAGAGAACCCAGTTAAACAAATGAGACAAAAATATTATACTTGGCCATTTATTTATTGAGGAAAATGATCCAATATTACATATCTGTGAGTGGCAAAAGTATGTGAACCTTTGCTTTCAATATCTGGTGTGACCCCCTTGTGCAGCAATAACTGCAACTATACGTTTCCAGTAACTGTTGATCAGTCCTACACACTGGCTTTGAGGAATTTTAGCCCATTCCTCTGGACAAAACAGCTTCAATTCTGGGATGTTGGTGGGTTTCCTCACATGAACTGCTCTCTTCAGGCCCTTCCACATTTCGTTTGGATTAAGGTCAGGATTTTGACTTGGCCATTCCAAAACATTAAATTTGTTCTTCTTTAACCATTCTTTGGTAGAACAACTTGTGTGTTTAGGGTCATTGTCTTGCTGCATGACCCACCTTCTCTTGAGATTCAGTTCATGGACAGATGTCCTGACATTTTCCTTTAGAATTCGCTGGTGTAATTCAGAATTCATTGTTCCATCAATGATGGCAAGCCATACTTGCCCAGATGCAGCAAAACAGGCCCAAACCATGATACTACCACCACCATGTTTCACAGATGGGATAAGGTTCTTTTGCTGGAATGCAGTGTTTTCCTTTCTCCAAACATAACACTTCTCATTTAAACCAAAAAGTTCTATGTTGGTCTCATCTGTCCACAAAACATTTTTCCAATAGCCTTTTGGCTTGCCAATGTGATCTTTAGCAAACTGCAGATGAACAGCAATGTTCTTTTTGGAGAGCAGTGGCTTTCTCCTTGCAACCCTGCCATGACCAAGGTCATGACCAGTTCTGATCAAGGGAGTTGAGGTAGAGGCTGTGGATTCCTACAAGTACCTCGGGCTGTGGCTGGACAGCAAGCTGGACTGGACTTGCAACACCAGTTACTTATACAGGAAGGGACAGAGCAGGCTATACTTCCTTAGGAGGCTGTGGTCCTTTAACATCTGCAGGAAACTCCTGTAGATGTTCTATCAGTCTGTGGTTGCCAGTGTCCTGTTTTACATCGTGGTGTGCTGGGGGGGGCAGCACATCCAAGAAGGACACATCCAGGCTGGACAAACTTATCAGGCGGGCTGGCTCTGTGGTCGGCGTGAAGCTGGACTCTCTGGTGATGGTGGCAGAGAAGAGGTCTATGGATAAACTATTGAACATCATGGACGATGCCAGTCACCCTCTGCACACCGTCATCAGCAACCAGAGGAGCCTGTTCAGTGACAGAATGCTCCTTCCCAAGTGCAGGATGAACAGACTTAAAAACTCCTTTGTCCCTCACACCATCAGACTGTACAACTCCTGTCTGGGGGGGAGGAGGGGTACCAGGAGGACAGAGGATGGGAAGGAGCAGTAGCCTAGCCTAGCCTAAAAATAAGCAATACTGGACAATGTGCAATATAATGTGCAATATAAAATGCAACATCTTTCTTGCTTCCCCCCACACACACTTACCCTAACCCCACTTCTCCCCCCTTCCCCCTCCCCCTTCCTCTCTTCCCCATATCTTATTCTTTTATATTTGTAGATGTAAATACTGAATTTATTTTAATTTATCTAGAAGTTTTTCTCTATTTCTTTTCTCTGTTTATCTGTAATGATGCTGCTGGAATCTTAATTTCCCTGAGGGAACCCTCCCGAAGGGATCAATAAAGTTTTATCTAATCTAATCTAATCTAATCTAATCTAATCTAATCTAATCTAATCTAATGCACACCATTGTTGTTTAGTGTTCTCCTTATGGTGGACTCATGAACATTAACATTAGCCAATGTAAGAGAGGCCTTCAGTTGCTTAGAAGTTACCCTTTGTGACCTCACCGACTATTACACGCCTTGCTCTTGAAGTGATCTTTGTTGGTCGACCACTCTTGGGGAGGGTAACAATGGTCTTGAATTTCCTCCATTTGTACACAATCTGTCTGATTGTGGATTGGTGGAGTCCAAACTCTTTAGAGATGGTTTTGTAACCTTTTTCAGCCTGATGAACAACAATGCTTTTTCTGAGGTCCTCAGAAATCTCCTTTGCTCATGCCATGATACACTTCCACAAACATGTGTTGTGAAGATCAGACTTTGATAGATCCCTGTTCTTTAAATAAAACAGGGTGCCCACTCACACCTGATTGTCATCCCATTGATTGAAAACACCTGACTCTAATTTCACCTTCAAATTAACTGCTAATCCTAGAGGTTCACATACTTTTGTTACTTACAGATATCTAATATTGGATCATTTCCCTCAATAAATAAATGACCAAGGATAATATTTTTGTCTCATTTGTTTAACTGGGTTCTCTTTATCTACTTTTAGGACTTGTGTGAAAATCTGATGATGTTTTAGGTCATATTTATGCAGAAATATAGAAAATTCTAAAGGGTTCACAAACTTTCAAGCACCACTGTATTTAACCATGCACACATGCCTTGATGTCATCATATAAACAATAATTTGGTTTATGATGATTATATATTAATTCAAAGCCAAGTATGTTGATTTTCAATAAAGAGTAAATGAAGTTGAATTGATTAAAAGTAATAATAAATTGATTTATGAATAATCATAATTACAGTACAATACAGTAAAGACGTTGAGATTGTTTATACTGAAGGTTGTTTTCTGCTAAATCACAGGCCGATTAAAAAATTTATTATTCTAACTCCAGCACCTGCAGTGTTATCATATGTTGCAATGAGTCAGCCAAGACCATGTTGAATCAAGCAATTGTTAATTCTGGAGTATTTTGCATGCTAACATAATACATTTTATCAAGTTATTCTGAATCGGGTATTGTTACAAACTGCAGTGTGCATTTTCTTTTTTTAAATCCTATGTTGTGGTAGACTGGCCAAGGCCATGAGTGTTGTGCTAGTTTGCACCTGCAACCTGTATCAATCTTTAAGCTGATTTGACTTGAGTCAATCTGAACCATGTATTGTACACTCTGAATGCTGTGTTGTTCATGACGTATCACTTCTTATCAAATGTTTTGGTTCTTTCTGAATTGATGATTCATATTAGAAAATTTGGCCCGGTTGATACAAAATATGAGAAGCGTAAGATGTACTACCCAGTAGAAAATGTTGAAATGGTATGATGTGACATGTTAACCAATTAAATTATTTGTCTACACTGTGTTTGAGACAGTATAAAATGAGAACTTTGTGATTTTGAGTTGGTTCACTTTGCAGACCAAACATGGCTTTTATTAATTGATTTCATAAAAGTCTAAACTTTTCTGCAACCTCTTGGACTTTCAATCATTATTGCTTGGAGAGTTTAAGTTTTGAGAGTTTCCACAACAAAGTGCAAGACAACATACACTATATTGCCAAAAGTATTTGCTCACCTGCCTTCACTCACATATGAGCTTAAGTGACATCCCATTGACATCTCATATTGAATCCATAGGGTTCAATATGACGTCGGTCCACCCTTTGCAGCTAGAACAGCTTCAACTCTTCTGGGAAGGCTGTCCACAAGGTTTAGGAGTGTGTTTATGGGAATTTTTGACCATTCTTCCAGAAGCGCATTTGTGAGGTCACACACTGATGTTGGACGAGAAGGCCTGGCTCTCAGTCTCTGCTCTAATTCATCCCAAAGGTGTTCTATCGGGTTGAGGTCAGGACTCTGTGCAGGCCAGTCAAGTTCGTCCACACCAGACTCTGTCATCTATGTCTTTATGGACCTTGCTTTGTGCACTGGTACACAGTCATGTTGGAAGAGGAAGGGGCCAGCTCCAAACTGTAAAAACAGTCTGCATGCCTAGGTGCTTGATTTTATACACCTGTGGCCATGGAAGTGATTGGAATACCTGATTCCAATAATTTGGATGGGTGAGCAAATACTTTGGGCAATATAGTGTATCTCATAAACACTTGACCAATGGACAATGAAATTTGTGTCTTTACTTACATAAGATAGATGGGTTTTTATCCAGCGCCAATTTTCAATTTGCTTTTAAAAAACAATGAGGGATTATTTACTAACACATTTTATGGAACATATTCACACAAGTTTCATAAAAAACTAGTTAAAACAGTTTTAATAGTCCACTAACTTGTTGTACAATTGACAGTTGTAATTCGGTGTGTATTCCACATGTCCAGTGTTCCTGGGTGTAGTATGTCCCTGGGCTGGGTGGAACACTGAGTTCAGTTGTACTGACTTGATATGTCAACATTTGTAACTGTTTGACATATCAAGTTTGATATTCTATTGTAACTATATAGTATTGATGTAATGTCAAAGTGTTTCTTTACTGCTGTCCACCAGGCAGAGTCACACCATAATAAATGCTGTAGTGTTGTTTCTGGTGCATGACATGCAGTGTCAAAGAAAGGAATAAATATGTTTTTGTAACTGTGATGCGTATCTCATTGGTATATATATATATATATATATATATATATATATATATATATATATATATATATATATATATATTAGCTCAGTCTAATCAACACTGCAGTGCTATCCAGGGTGGGAACCACAAAAGAAGTGATAACAGTGCGATAGCTGAAGTAGTCCATGCCCCATGCATCCCCCATACCACCCCAAATTTTCAGCACCCCTCCCAGAAAAAAGTTCCAACATCCCTGGTGGTTACTGAGAATGAATGAATGAATGAACATAAATAAACATACTCCTGTTTTGAGTCCATATATCTATTCCCGTCATAGCAGGACTAGGCCAAAACACTAATAAACCTATTTTCACACAAACTGTATTTGTGAGTGTGGCCTGATCAGTGCCAAACACTGGGGAATTCACAGACAAGAAATGCTATAAAAAGGAAAATGAACTGAATAACTTTAAACAATATGCATTATCTTACACCTTGGCCATGGACAAGTGCAATATATTACAATTATGGGAGTGTTATATTACACAATAAGCATTAAGCTTAGGTTCAAAGGAAGTTGAGAACATTTGCAAAGAAATATGTAGGTCCAACATTGTGGGAACATATCATAATTAATCAAAATTATAAAATATTTGACATTTTTCTGCATTAAGTGGCCTTCCGTTCTCTGCCTCCCCCCCCCCCCCCCCCTTTTATGAGTCAGATAACACAAGCTACCTCTGAAGGAAGGCCCAGGTCACCACACCCCACATTTATAATCTGTTCCAATATGACCAGTATTAAACATGCAAGCTGTTGGTATAATGTCCATTTGATAAAGTGTGGTGTTTGTCCAGTCTTCAGAATGTAAGGCATCCATATTTGCCTTGGTTTGAAAGAGCATGAGGTTGCCAAGCAACAAGGGAACAGAGCCATGGTGACACCAGAGGAAGAAATGTTACAAAGCACATTTTCCATTATGGCTTTTTCTCTGGGTCTGTCTCAATGTGCAACAACAAGCATCACTTGAAGTTAATTTAAAAAATAAATAAATAAAAATAAACAAAAAACAAAACAAAAAACCTCTCCAAATGCTAAAACAAGACTGTGATTTTATATTATATATATATATATATATATATATATATATATATATATCTATCATCATCTCTAGTCGCTTTATCCTGTTCTACAGGGTCACAGGCAAGCTGGAGCCTATCCCAGCTGACTATGGGTGAAAGGCGGGGTACACCCTGGACAAGTCGCCAGGTCATCACAGGACTGACACATAGACACAGACAACCATTCACACCTATGGTCAATTTAGAGTCACCAGTTAACCTAACCTGCATGTCTTTGGACTGTGGGGGAAACCAGAGCACCCAGAGGAAACCCACGTGGACACGGGGAAAACATGCAAACTCCACACAGAAAGGCCCTCACCGGCCACGGGGCTCGAACCCGGACCGTCTTGCTGTGAGGCGACAGCGCTAACCACTACACCACCGTCTAATATATATATATATATATATATATATATATATATATATATATATATATATATGCCATTTCTTCAGATTTAAGACTATACTTTGGCTAACTTAAAATATGATTATGTGCAGTGCTAGTTAGTTTCATAACAGCTATTATTTTTACAGTGATGCATTCATCTTGCAGTAAGCAATAAATTAATTGTGCATGAAATGAAGCACATCAGTTAAGATGGAACGCATCAGTCTGGTTCTGAAGCTGTCTTGTGGTTATGCATACCAATTGGTCACACACTTAATGGAAACGCCCATTGAAAACTACAGCGAGCATGGGAGGAAACATTTTTACCACAAGATGGAGGCCTAATGTCATTCACTGAAGTCTTAGATCTATTTTCTGTATAGAACCTGAATGAATTTGCCTGCTTTGCTTAACTGCTTTCATGCAGTGTATGCCTCTTATTTTATTATTATTCGTTATAATCAAATATGGGCGGCATGGCGGTGTAGTGGTTAGCGCTGTCGCCTCACAGCAAGAAGGTCCTGGGTTCGAGCCCCGGGGCCGGCGAGGGCCTTTCTGTGTGGAGTTTGCATGTTCTCCCCGTGTCCGCGTGGGTTTCCTCCGGGTGCTCCGGTTTCCCCCACAGTCCAAAGACATGCAGGTTGGGTTAACTGGTGACTCTAAATTGACCGTAGGTGTGAATGTGAGTGTGAATGGTTGTCTGTGTCTATGTGTCAGCCCTGTGATGACCTGGCGACTTGTCCAGGGTGTACCCCGCCTTTCGCCCGTAGTCAGCTGGGATAGGCTCCAGCTTGCCTGCAACCCTGTAGAAGGATAAAGCGGCTAGAGATAATGAGATGAGATAATCAAATATATTTGATATATACATGATATATTTGTTGTAATCCAGGTAATTGGACTGTTTACAAATATTGTAATATAAGTCAAGGGGACTGAACTTGGAGTGTAATATAGTAGAAATGCTCTGTAATTTAAAGCCCTCTCATGACAATTACATCAGAATTTTCGTGTCTAGAGGTGTGAACAGTCAGGTAAAGATGTCATGATGGCATTCTAAGCAGTTAATATGTAGTGATGCAAACCCCTCAAAACATCCCCTGTGAATCACACATAAGGTTTAAATTCTAGGGAATTTTAACAAAAGGGAAAATAAAGTCTCAGGGATGTGCATGTGTGGTGGTGTGTTTTGGAGGTTACATGAAGAGGCATAATGTTACTTTCTGGAACAAAAGCACATGAAACACAATGCTAAAGAATCTGTACACTGCAAAAAATTATATCTTAGCAAGTGAAAATATCTTGAAAATAGTTGAAATGATCTAGCATTTCCTATTAGAAGAATACAAGACACCAATTCTGAGGATTATTAAACTTAGTTCTTGATTGCAACCAACTTATTCTAAGATGTCTTATCAAGTAAAAATATCTGTCCATGCAGCAAGATAATTTCACTCCTATTAAGTAATTTTCTCCTCAAATTCAGTTTTCAATTTTTTTGCAGTGTAGCAATGCTTGGTTGTTGGACTTGGGCTGTAACTGGCACACAAAATTTCAAATGCCATATAATGCTCAGGTGGCATGACAGTGCTGCAGATTAATGAAACAATTTTTCACTTTGTGATAAAAGCATCAAATTTGGCACAAATTATCTTTGGGACCTACTTTTTACAAAAAGTCTGTTAGCCACCTGAAAATCCAAGATGGTGGCCATTTTTTCAAGATGGCCACCCTTGAAAATCATTTTATGCAGTTTTTGACCTGGAATGCGACTGGTTAATAAATTTCTGATGATCTTGACATCAAAATATATGTTTTTGAATATGAATAAGTTAATTCTGTATTTAAAAAGTCAAAATTGTGATAAATTGTAAAGAGAGAATCAATGTACCGTATTTTCCGGACTATACGTCGCTCCGGAGTTTAAGTCGCATCAGCCAAAAAATGCATTATGAAGACGAAAAAAACATATATACGTCGCACCGCACTATAAGTCGCACTTTTTTGAAGGGTTATTCTATCCATAGAATCTGTGATTGTATCTGATAAGCGGCGCGTGGTTACTGCACGACTGCATTGTTTATTTAATAAACGAACAGCTGAGCAGTGATAACGCGCCCTTTGCCCTGTAAGTAGCCTAGTCTGATTATTTTAAATATCTACTACTATCTTTAATACTATCACTATCGTTATTACTAATAGCCTATATTATTATTATTATAACTAATATTAGTAGCCTATTACTGATGCATTAATCAGTTTGCTTTTAGATTATTTTTACCGGTAGGGCTTATTATCGCCCCATGGCTCTTTCATCTTTGTTATTAAAGCTGTAGTCATCATCGAGGAGAGTCATTCTTCATTTTTGTCGAATTTTATTTCATTAAATCAGAGGTCAAGTAGGCTATAGGTATATCATCTCCAAAGACAACCGTCTAGTGAAAAAAAAAAAAACCGCTTTTAAATACCCTACTTAAATCCTTAAAAAGAGTAATTTAACTCATGTCTTGTGTGATCTGATCTCCAATGGTGAAATAAACCGGTTGTGATATGAGTAGTCTTATTTTAGAAGATAAATTTAATATATAATTTAATATATATCCTAATAAAAATAATATTTTATAACATATCACGACATATTACTGTCTGTAACTGTTCGTCACTAAAGCGTTTTCTAAGATCATAATGTCTGATATTATTTTTTTTTACACACACAATAAGCGCGTGTGCGTAAAGTTATAGTAAACCACCCCCCACCTTTTTTTTTTTGAGTCGCCGGACCCACCCACCTCCTGCGTTCTGGGACCTCCCACTTCACAAATTAAGCACTGCCTAAAATCATTACATAACTTATTTAAATAACTATAGCCCTATCATTAATAATAAAACACAGGTCAATCAAGTTTATCAAGCTGGCGATTTCACTCCAAATCAGCAAATCCATTGAATTCCTCATCCTTGGTGTCGCTTCTGAACAACTCTGCCAACTCCAGCGGCAGACGAAGCGCCGTTTCCTCTTCTTCTGCGTGGCTGTCGTCAGACTCAGCATCAGCTCCAGTTATTCCGCGGTGAAAAAAAAAAAAAAAAAAAACCATATATACGTCGCACCGGAGTATAAGTCGCATGGCTAGCCGAACCATGAAAAAAAGTGCGACTTATAGTCCGAAAAATACGGTAATTGCAAAAATAGTGTCCTATGGCTCCAAATTTGACACAGTATCTAGCTAGACAATATTATAATAGAAGTGTATACTCAAGTAGTATAAATTTTTGAAATTCTATGCTTAAACACTATAAACTTTCAAAACTCTTGACTGAGGAGTATGTTGATTGATACCTATTCTGTATTTTTGAAATGGAATATGCATGAAAGAATTGACATTAGCATTACACAAAATTTAGGATTTTTCACAAATTGAGTAGAAGGGGACTTGGCTCAGTCCATGCTTTGTGTTACGATTGATGTATACATGAAAAACGACTATGAAGTGGGTGGATGCACAACTGAACTAATTGTCTTAATCATCACATTTGCATGCACACAGTTGTGTGCACTTCAGGCCAAAGCGGTAGCACTTACATCGTCCATGACACTTTGTCAAATGCTGACAACTCTGGGCAATTGGTGGAAGTGTTGTCCACACTACTTGCCAAACATCACCTTCTTTTTGCCACCCCCAGTTGGCAGGGCTCTCAGCATGCATCTGACATACAGTTGCTTGGGCCCAGACACAGGCTGCTTGGTATGTGGCACACTTCATGTGCTGTGCAAGAGATGCCTTTGTAGGGGGAATGGCATCATAGGGCCTCTGCTTTTGAGCAAACAAGTCAAGCCTAGCCTCATCAACCCCATCAGCAGTGCTGTTCTTGTCATACATTGTGACAACAAACTTCTCAAGCATGCTGAGATCTGCATCATCAGTTACTGGTGGATACTGACTGAGCTTCTGGAAGAGACTAGACACTTCAGGGCACAACTCCCATGTTTGCTAAGCAGTCTTTTTGCCTTTACCATGAAAGGCTGACACCACATCACACCCAGTGAATGCATGAAAGAACAGGATGCCACAGGATTTTTCAGGGCTGAGAATGTTTGCCATGTCATGAACTGGCAGCCACCTGATGGACTGACCTTGACCAAATTCAATCCACAGCTCTTCTAGTAAGGGTTGCCCAGACTCTTCATTGCACCAAACAAGCTCCATACTTTGTCAGTGAAGGATTTCTGAGACCGGTAAGCCTGCTCATAGTGTCAGACATCTTCACTGGCTGCTTTCACTTGAGATGCTGATTCATATTGAGAAACCAAATGACTAACCTCTGGTCCAGACACCATCCATCTCCTCAATGCAGATGGATCCTCAGTTATTCCAATGGCACCACCATCACCTTTGACGAATGCATTGGCCTGCTCATGGGCCTGGTCAATGGCCAAGACAGAACACTTCCTGTGGGTCTTATGGACCACAAACTTCCCCAGCTGAAATTCATTGGCCAGCTGAGGATGGGTTTATGCCAAAGAGACCATGTCTCTGAGGTGTATGGGAAGCCAGCGAGCATAGTTAACATTGTTGTTTGCAAAGAAGAAGGGGATGAGTGCAGACAGTGCTTGACAATACAAAGTGAAGTTAGCCTCTCTGAAAGACCTGATCAAGGAGAAAGTCACCAATTGCATTGACAGCACAAGCTCCCATAACTGAAACTGTGGACTTTCCATCCATCGTTTCTGACACCAGTCCTCAAAACTTAAAACAGCCTGGGCTTCATCATTGTCTTCTTTTGAATAGTACTCATAAGCTTTCTTCTGGAGCATATAGAGACAGCATGCTGTGACATGGTGGATTAGATTAGATTAGATTCACTTTATTCATCCCACATCGGGGGAAATTCACATGTTACAGTAGCAAGAAAATGTCATACAGATAACAAATAAAACTGAAATAAAAGTTAGACAAACGAAAGATTAAATACAGAGGGCTATTTGCATTATCTACCGTGAAAAAGTATAGAAAAATTGCCTTATTGAGAGGCTCGGAAAAATTGCACATTACAGGTAGACTCTGTATATATACACACATATATACATATATATATATATATATATATATATATATATATATATATATATATATATTTTGTGTGTGTGTGTGTGTGTGTGTGTGTGTGTATATATATATATATATATATATATATATATATATATATATATATATATATATATATATTTTGTGTGTGTGTGTGTGTGTATATATATATATATATACACACACACACACACACAAGTATGCATAAAAATAATTTAAGGCCTATATTATTGCACATAATAATTGCATCGATGACAGATGGCAGAGGTAGTAGTGGTGAAGTAGTGCAAATATAATGACAAACAGGTTACTGGTGCTACATTACAAGTTGTGGGTGTTATACAGTCTGACAGCAGCAGGTATGAATGACCTGTGGTATCTCTCCTTCTTACACCGTGGGTGTAGCAGTCTACTACTAAAAGAGCTGCTTAAAGCCCCCACAGCCTCATGTAGGGGGTGAGAGGGGTTATCCATGATTGATGTCAGCTTGGCTAACATCCTCCTCTCACCCACCACCTCAGTGGAGTCCAGAGGACAGTCCAAGACTGAGCCAGCCCTTCTGACCAGTTTATTAAGTTTCTTCCTGTCCCTCTCTGAACTTCCACAGCCCCAGCAGACTACAGCGTAGAAAATCGCTGATGCTACCACAGAGTCATAAAAAGTCCTAAGCAGTGTCCTGCACACACCAAAAGACCTCAGTCTTCTCAACAGGTGGAGACGACTTTGGCCCTTCTTGTACAGGACATCTGTGTTGTTAGTCCAGTCCAGTTTGTTGTTGAGGTGAACACCCAGGTATTTGTACTCCTCCACAATCTCAATGTCCAGACCCTGGATGTTCACTGGTGCAATTTGAGGAACCGTCCTTCTGAAATCGATCACCACCTCCTTTGTCTTGCTGGCATTGATGCGCAGGTGGTTCAGTTCGCACCAGGCGACAAAGTTGGCGATGACCTCTCTGTACTCCAGATCGTCCCCCTCTGACACACGTCCAACAATGGCTGTATCATCTGAGAACTTCTGGAGGTGGCAGCTGTCCATGTTGTAGCTGAAGTCAGATGTGTAAAGTGTAAAGAGGAAAGGAGAGAGCACTGTACCCTGTGGAGCCCCTGTGCTGCAGACTACCATATCAGACACAGTCGCGGTGCATCACATACTGCGGCCTGTTAATGAGGTAGTCGATGATCCATGCAGCCAGGTGGCAGTCGACACCAGCTCCCTCCAGCTTCCCCCTAAGCAGTGATGGCTGGATTGTGTTGAAAGCACTGGAGAAGTCAAAGAACATGATTCTCACATTGCTCCCAGTGCCCTCCAGGTGCAAAAGTGACCGGTGTAGCAGGTAAATAACAGCGTCATCCATACCAATGCCCGGTCGATATGCAAACTGCAGGGGGTCCATCTCGCTGTTCACCAGGTGTTGGAGGTGGGAGAGAACAATCCTCTCCATGATCTTCATTAAGTGAGACATTAAAGCTACTGGCTGAAAGTGGTTGAGCTCCCTGGGGTGCACAGTCTTGGGAACTGGAACCACACATGATGTTTTCCACAGAAGTGGAACTTTCTCCAGACTGAGGCTTAGGTTGAAAATGTACAGAAGAATCCCACAGAGCTGATCTGCACAGTCCTTAAGCAGTCTGGAGTTGATACCATCAGGGCCAGCAGCTTTCCTCATCTTGATCCTCCTCAGCTCCTTCAACACCTGATCAGCTGTTATGGAGAGGCAAGGGGTGTAGCCAAGGTGTGAGTCCTGTAGAGTGAGGTCGGGGTGGAGTCTGTGGATTGGTCTGGCAGGGATCGGAGGGGGGTGATGTGGTGTGAGGAGGGAGCTGTTGGTGTCAGAGGTATTATGAGGGGAGAGGGGTGGTGGTGGAGTGATATCACAGACAGGTCAGGACTATGGTGAGTGGGGGAGGGTGGCATGGCACAGTCAAATCTGTTGAAAAAGAGATTCAACTCATTTGCCCAGTCCTGGCCCCCAGATACAGGGCTCCTCCCACTGTCCTTTGTGTGGCCAGAGATGGTTTTCAGGCCTCTCCATACCTCTCTGGTGTTGCTTCCCTTGAGGCGCTCCTCCAGCTTCCTCCTGTAGATGTCCTTGCCTCTCCTTATCCCCCTCTTCAGTTCCCTCTGCATTCTCCTCATCTCCTCCTTGTTGCCAGATTTAAAAACCCTCTTCTTCTCGTTTAATAGGGCTTTTAGTTCAGAGGTCACCCAGGGTTTATTGTTGGGAAAACACAGTACCTTCCTGACTGGCACAGTGTTTTCAACACAGAAATTAATGTAATCCATGATGCAGGTTGTCAGGCTATCAATATCATCCCTGTGAGGTTCACACAACACATCCCAGTCCATGGTGTCAAAGCAGTCCCTCAGTGCCATACTGGTCTCCTCAGATCAGCTCTTACATACCTCTTGGTGGGTGGCTGTTTATTCACCATAAGTATGTATGTAGGGGACAAGTGAACCAGATTGTGGTCAGAATGGCCCAGCGGGGGGAGGGGTGATGAGCTATATGCATCCTTGGTGTTCACATACATTAAATCCAAAGTTCTATTGTCTCTGGTGTGGCATTTCACATACTGAGTGAAGGTTGGGAGAGTGGAGGACAGGGAAGCATGATTGAAGTCACCGGAGATTAGTAGCAGGGACTGGGGGTGCAATGTCTGACGCTTTGACACTGTGGTGTGTAAGAGCTCACAGGCTGCAGCAGCATCGGCCGCCAGGGGGATGTACACAGTTATCGTGATAACGTGCGAGAATTCCCTCAGGAGGTAATATGGCCAAATGCTAACCGCTAGCAGTTCAATGTTTTTACTGCAAAACTGCTCCTTTACCGTGATGTGCCCCGAGTTACACCATCTGTCATTCACAAACATCGCTATACCCGGGGGTGTCGTGGCTCAGGTGGTTAAGGCGCCATACCATGAATGCGGGTGACCCGGGTTCGATTCCGGCCCGAGGTCATTTCCCGATCCCTTCCCGTCTCTCTCTCTCTCCCGCTCATTTCCTGTCTCTACACTGTCCTATCCAATAAAGGTGCAAAAAGCCCAAAAAAATATCTAAAAAAAAAAAAACATCGCTATACCCCCTCCTTTCCTCTTGCCACTCTCCTTGGCTTTCCTGTCCACTCTCACGAGTTGAAATCTGTCCAGATTGACGTGTGAGTCAGGTGAGAGTTCATTCAGCCAAGTCTCTGTGAAGCACATAAGGCTACACTCCCAGTACTCCCTCTGCAGCCTGGTTAGCGCCATTAGCTTATCCATCTTATTAGGGAGAGATCTTACGTTTCCCATGATGACAGATGGTATGCATGGTTTATACCATCTGTTCTTCTCCCGGCACTTTAATCCAGCTGTGCATCCCCTTCTCCTTAATTCCACGGGGATCACTGGTCTTTCCACGGGGAGTACCTTGGTGTTGTGCAGTGCTAACAGCTGCTCCCAAGTGTAAACAATGGAGCCGTGGCTAAAAGTGTCCGCTGATGCTGATTTAAGTAGCCCCAGAAAGAAAAAGAGAAAAATACAAATTTCTTTGTATTTGCACATTTCCGACTGAGAGTAGTGCAGAAAGAAACACGAAAAAAGTACAAAAACATACCAAAACACATAAATACGCTCAGAGCTACTGCAACTAGCTGCCACTCTTGCGGCGCCATTTTGACTACTACTTGATGTGTTCTTGTTACACTTGAGGCAGAAAGAAATGACTCAACCATTCCAGAAGAAGCCACACCAGCCTCCACAAGAGCACCTGTCCACCCACTGTCTTTCAGCAGGGTACCATGGTGGGTCAAATTGACCTGAACAGTATGTGTGTAATATAAACAACAATGGCTGCCATCTTGAAAACTAGTAGCCCTATTGATTTTTTCGTGACATCATTGAATTAGTCACATCAAGAAGAAGAAGAAGAAAGCTTTGTCACATGCACACTTCAAGCACAGTGAAATTCATCCTCTGCATTTAACCCATCTGAAGCAGTGAACAAATATATATACACACATCTTGATATTTTGACAATTAAAATATATCCAGCCAGTCAATTCTACGGTGAAAAAAACATTTTTGAGATTAGATGCGGTGGCCATCTTGAAAAATGACCGCCATCTTGGATTTTCAGGTGGCTAATGGGCTTTTCTGAAAATATAGGTCCTGGACATTATTCATGCCAATTTTGATGATTTTATCACCAAGTGAAAGATTCTTATGGAATGTTGACTTAATCTGCAGGACTATGGTGGTGTAGTGGTTAGCACTGTCACCTCACAGCAAGAAGGTTCTGGGTTCAAGCCCAGTGGCTGATGGTGGTCTTTCTGTGTGGAGTTTGCATGTTCTCCCTGTGTCTGCATGGGTTTCCTCTGGGTGCTCCGGTTTCCCCCACAGTCCAAAGACATGCAGGTTAGGCTAATTGGTGGCCCTAAATTGACCACAGGTGTGACTGTGAATGGTTGTTTGTCTCTGTGTGTCAGTCCTGTGATGGTCTGGCGACTTGTCCAGGGTGTACCCCATCTCTCGCCCATAGTCAGCTGGGATAGGCTCCAGCTTGCCCGTGACCCTGCACAGGATAAATGGTTATGGATAATGGATGGATATAATGCTCAAAAATGCAGACATAAAATGAGTGTTAGACTGAGCACAATGCCCAGAGCTTTGTTTTCAGTTTCACCAAGTTGCAGTTATGATTAGTATAAAAGAACAATTATTTATATATTTATATAATATTTATTTTATGAAGCTGAGTTTGTAAAGCATACAATTAATGGTAAACTAATGAAAATATATAATTGTAATCTCTTCCAGGTAAAGAATTGTAAATTTAAATATATTATTATTTTCAGCCACAGATAAAATAAGATTAGATTTTTAAAAATCTGCAAGACACTGAAAAAGTAAAAACTAGATAGAACTCGACGCCAACGGCGTCAATGGGGATGCCTCCGCCTGGTAGACTACACGCCTTATTAAATTGTGATTTGGGGATGGACATTTGACCTCACAGTAATCTTGACCTGTGACCTTTTAACCTCAAAATCTAATCAGTTCATGTTTGTCCCAAAGCGCACAAATGGTGAAAGTTTGGTGAAATTCCTTTCATTAGCCTTTGAGATATCGTGTTCACAAGGTTTCGGGACAGACGCATGCACGGACGGACGGACGCATGGACAGACGGACAACCCAAAAACATAATGCCTCCTGCACCTTAAGGTGGCGGAGGCATAAAAAAAAACTAGATAGAACTCGACGCCAACGGCGTCGATGGGGATGCCTCCGCCCGATAGACTACACACCTTAAGTTATGATTTGGGGATGGACATTTGACCTCACAGTAATCGTGACCTGGTGAAATTACTTGTATCAGCCTTGGAGACATTGTGTTCACAAGGTGTTCGGACAGACATTTGACCTCACAGTGACCTTGACCTTAGACCGTTTGATCTCAAAATCTAATCAGTTTATCTTTGTCCCAAAGCGCACAAATGGTGAAAGTTTGGTGAAATTCCTTTCATTAGCCTTTGAGATATCGTGTTCACAAGGTTTCGGGACAGACGCATGCACGGACAGACGGACGCATGGACAGACGGACAACCCAAAAACATAATGCCTCCTGCACCTTAAGGTGGCGGAGGCATAAAAAAAAACTAGATAGAACTCGACGCCAACGGCGTCGATGGGGATGCCTCCGCCCGATAGACTACACACCTTAAGTTATGATTTGGGGATGGACATTTGACCTCACAGTAATCGTGACCTGGTGAAATTACTTGTATCAGCCTTGGAGACATTGTGTTCACAAGGTGTTCGGACAGACATTTGACCTCACAGTGACCTTGACCTTAGACCGTTTGATCTCAAAATCTAATCAGTTTATCTTTGTCCCAAAGCGCACAAATGGTGAAAGTTTGGTGAAATTCCTTTCATTAGCCTTTGAGATATCGTGTTCACAAGGTTTCGGGACAGACGCATGCACGGACAGACGGACGCATGGACAGACGGACAACCCAAAAACATAATGCCTCCTGCACCTTAAGGTGGCGGAGGCATAAAAAAAAACTAGATAGAACTCGACGCCAACGGCGTCGATGGGGATGCCTCCGCCCGATAGACTACACACCTTAAGTTATGATTTGGGGATGGACATTTGACCTCACAGTAATCGTGACCTGGTGAAATTACTTGTATCAGCCTTGGAGACATTGTGTTCACAAGGTGTTCGGACAGACATTTGACCTCACAGTGACCTTGACCTTAGACCGTTTGATCTCAAAATCTAATCAGTTTATCTTTGTCCCAAAGCGCACAAATGGTGAAAGTTTGGTGAAATTCCTTTCATTCGCCTTGGAGATATTGTGTTCACATGTTAGGACTAGGACTGTTTTGGCCTCTAGAGGCCGCTGTTATTTCCTTTTCGTGTCATGTTTATTTTGGCCTCTAGAGGCTGCCACTGTTCCTGTGTTTTGTGTTTGTGTTAATTGCCTGTTTAGTCCTGATTATCTTCACCTGTGTTCAATTTAGTTTGTGTATTTATACCCCCTGAGTTCAGTCCTCTTGTCACGGAGTCTTTGAGCTGTTATGTTTATCTCCAGTTTCCTCTGTACCGTGTTCTTTGTTTTGCACTTTGCTTTGCTTTTGGACCTAGTAGTTACTGTGTTTTTGGATCTTCTGAGCTTTGGTATTTTTGCCTTTTCTTTTCTGGTTTTTTGGCTTTTGTACTTTTGGATTTTTTATTTTTTCCCTTATATCTTCTGAGCGTTTTTGGATTATTACTTTTTGGATTTTTCTTGTGTATATATTGTAAATAAACCTTTTGATACTTTTTTCTACTTCTGCCTCACGCCTCTGCATTTGAGTCATCCCCCTGGTGGCCTAGTGGGGGTTTGCTGGATCATTACACCAACGAACCAGGTTCGAATCCCAGCAGAACCCTAACATCACAAGGTTTTTGGACAGACATTTGACCTCACAGTGACCTTGACCTTAGACCTTTTGATCTCAAAATCTAATCAGTTCATGTTTGTCCCAAAGCGCACAAATGGTGAAAGTTTGGTGAAATTCCTTTCATTAGCCTTTGAGATATTGTGTTCACAAGGTTTCGGGACGGACGCACATGGACAGACGTTTGACCTCACAGTGACCTTGAGCTTAAACCTTTTGATCTCAATCTAATCAGTTTATCTGTGTCCCCAAATGCACAAATGGTGAAAGTTTGGTGAAATTCCTTTCATCTGCCTTGGAGATATTGTGTTCACAAAGTTTGCGGACAGACATTTGACCTCACAGTGACCTTGACCTTATGATCTCAAAATCTAGTCAGTTCATGTTTGTCCCAAAGTGCACAAATGGTGAAAGTTTGGTGAAATTCCTTTCATTAGCCTTTGAGATATCGCGTTCACAATGTTTCAGGATGGACGTACGCATGGACACACAGACAGACACATGGACAGACGGACAACCCAAAAACATAATGCCTCCTGCGCCTTATGGTGGTGGAGGCATAAAAAGCTTTAATTCACAGGCTTAACACCTCTAACTTTAAAAGATGTAAAAACCTGACACTATTTGTGTGGTAGCTGTCTCTAATAGTCAGGGAGCATATGTTACCTACTTTGCAAAATTTGCCAAGTCTGGTTTCTCAGTATTAACCCTTTATTTACATCCCAAACAAATTATTTTTACTTGTAATGTCAGCAATCACCATTTTCACCAAAAAAGGAAATGAAAAAAAAAAACCATATATCCGTATCACTTAAGTCCATTATAACATCTTATTTTTTTAATTAACCATTTACTAACTTTATGTGAATAGAAATCATATATTTACATGATATTATCAAGTTAAGTTTAAAATGAGACATTTAAGTACATAGAGAACATAAAAAAAGCCAGAAATATTTTACACTATTGCTACAGAACTTGAGAATATTTATAGCTTATCTTGTAACGGTGTTTGGTTTTGGAACTGCAAGTTTAAATTAATGAAATAATATTTAACCAAACACCGTCAGAAAAAAATCAGTGTCGTGATCTTGTGAAGGAGAAAATCCAAACGCAGTTCCTTATGTTCAGTTAGTTTCATTCAAAAAGTAACAGTTATCCAATAACAAAAAGTATCCAATAAAGAAGCATTCAACATAAAATTATTTTCTCTAAACGAAGCACAATGCACACAACTCAAAACTCCGGAACAAAAGGTTCCATCGGAAGCAAGAGTCAATTCAGTTCAGTTCAAAAAAAAAAAAAAAAAGGCAGTAGTGTAGGGCGTGTAGTGTGTTGTGTGTTTGTATATAGTCTGCTTATGGACTTGTATGTGTTGAATCGGATGAATCAATGGCAGGGTTTAGTTATTGTTGATGTTTGGAGGAACAGAAATCAGCGCAGATGAACAAATAAACGGGCTCAGCTAGTTTTCTTAACTCACAACTCTTCAGACTCTGATTCTGGATCCATCCAGGTCTGGTGACAATAGATCCACTCGTCAAGGAAGAGGTTGCACAGGCCAGCAGCATTCGATCGCGGCAGTAAGCGGGATTCCAAGTGCAAGTTGTGGGTTTTATGTTCCCAGGGTTTACTTTTGGTTCACTCGCTCAATGTAATGCCGTAATCTGTGTGTATGCGTGTCTGTGTCTGCTCTGCCCGCTAGTGAGTGAGGACTGCTGTTTAAAAAACATGAGTTCCGCTGAGTGTCAATTGCCGTCAGCTGTGCTTAATTAGGCTCTGACACTGAGCGCAACTCAGCACAGGAGAGAGGGGGAAGGAGACGGATCGTCACAATCTACATTCCAGAACTCAGCTCACATTCTCTCATTTCAGAAATTTCTTTGATACATTTATTACTAAGCTGCTAGCAGTTTTTTTTAAATGTCCAAGCTACATCAAGAAGTAACACTTTGCCTAAGGATTCAAACACAAAACACGAAGATAAAAGCAGTTATTGGTAACACATATTATGACCAGAACAGCCACTGGACTATTTTCAAAAGTAAACAATCTCACTTTCACAACTAGACAATGTCAGTTTCCTCTGTATCTGCTGGACTGTCTGTTGTTCTGTGTGGAGAGTGCATGGACAGATAAGCGTCAGACATCAGACATTTCAGTAACTCTATAAATAACAGGTTCACTAGTTATCTACAATTTATAAGAAAGAGTTATATTCTTAATTATGGCAGCCATCTGAGACAAGCATGCAAACATACAGATAGGCAAAGATAGACACACAAAGAAGCGACTAACTTGCTGAAATACTTTTGCAACAAATCTCACAGAGTTATGGGACCCCAACAGAAAATCAGTCACCTTGTTAAACACTTTTTTCATCAATCTTGAAACAAACATACTTTTAGATAAATAATCTATAGAGTAACAAACTCCTAAAAGCAAAAAGTTATGTCAGTTGAATAGACTGAGCAGCACACCACCTCTGGGGTTCTAACTGATCCCACTCAGTAGTTTAGGTCCTTTTGGGTTAAATGGGTATCTAATGCATGAACCATGCTTTTGACCTGAGTAAAAAGGTTGTGTGCCACAAATAACACCTATTATGGATATAATAATTGCATATTAATGATGTAATACTTTTATACCAATTTCCTATATGTGGTTTCAGGGCTCTTTTTATGTGAAAAGTTCCCCTGCATAATTAACTATGAAACAGCAGCCTACAAACATTACAACAAATCCAGATTTAAGAATTTATATCTGAACTTGTATATTATTACCAAAAACAAGACTTGGCAAATTTTGCAAAGTAACCTCCAAATATAAACAAATACCACCTGACTATAAGGTGTTTAGTGACTAACCAGTTTGGATATGAGCTGCCCTAAATAAGTATGTAAGTAGACTTGGCAAAATAGAAAAGCTCTGTGTCCTGAGTTGTCTCTTCAGTCAATCTGCAAAAAGCCACTGAGGTGATGGAAGCTCACCCACTGGACTACTCATCTGAAGCAAATTCAGTTTGCCACAAACAAACAAACAAACAAACAAACTAATTTGCAGCTCAAAACAAGCATGCAAGTCCTTTCTGTTGCCAAGGCAACTTATTCCTCCATCTTCTCCATCTCCCAAGCAGTGAGGCATTGATCATCTATCAAGATATTTGCCACTGGATACATTTGCTCATTTTGAAAGTAAAATAATACAACAGACAAAGATGTAGTCAATCTGCTTTGGAAATCAGAACATGAATTGTACCTTATACACTTGTTTAGCTTCTTATGTTTTAGATTGCTTAAATAAATGCATTTGATTTATTCATTCATTTTTAGTCGTTCAGTTTGAATTTATCCTGGTCAGGGTTGTGATCGATCCAAAGTACAGTATATCCTAGTGTGGCAGCGGGGGCGTGGTCAAGTTTCGGTTTGTGAATGGAGGGTGGGGCCGGGGAAGGTGAGTGGCAAAGTGAGTACACCTGTTGTCAATTGATGTGTGTGTGTGTGTGTGTGTGTCTTCAACAGTGATGACAGAGCAGTGATAAGGAGGGGGAGAGTGAAGAGGTAGACATCTCCCAACCAGAATGTGTGCGTGTGTGTTTGTGTATGAAAAAAGATGCAACATTAACCTGAAAAGCTAAATTGATAAATAAAGGACTGTGTTTAACATCATTATCCACCTGCCTGTTCTTCAGTGTTCCACTCAGCCCAGGGACATACTACAACCAGGAACACTGGACATGTGGAATACACACTGAATTGGACATTATTCCATCAGAGGGCAGCATACACACACACAATCTCAACCACAGGCAGTTTAGAGTCACAAATCTATGTAGTGGTATGTTTTTGGGAGGGAAGACAATGTAGAACCCAAAGGAAGCCCACACAGACATAGAGAGAACATACAAAATTTCACACAGACAGTAACCCAAGCTCAGAATCAAGACACTGGAGTTGTGATGTTGTAATGGTAATGAGTGTTTATAGTGCATGTATGGATTACTGTGTTTCTAGCCTTTAGACACCAGGTATTCAAAATGAAATAAGTAGAACATGGCAGTGCACACAGACACAGCGGCTCGAGGCTCTCTATTACAGTGTACTTTTTTTGTTTGTGTACTACTCTTGTTTGTCATGTTCTGTCATGGACATAAAACATATAGTCGTCAGGCCCTGGTAGACATTGGACTACAGCTAAATACTGCAGTCACAAGTGTTTTTATACAGACACACAACATCCCGTTGGAGATAGCAAGACAGCCAGGATCTCTATGGATTGTTGTCGGGTCCAGGAGGTGACGAAGGCAGCAGAGAGAGAGGAAGCAGAAATGGGGATGCAGAGCAGGCCTGCTAGCTCAGCTAAGGAAGCAACCATTCAAATGTCTGCTACCATCTGTCTTCCTCACAAACACCAGATCCATCACAAACAAAATGGATGAGAAGGAACTATTAATTGCCTCAAACTGCCTTCTCCATAAGAGCTGTCTGATGATCATCACGGAAACCTGGCTCATCTCATCTCATTATCTCTAGCCGCTTTATCCTGTTCTACAGGGTCGCAGGCAAGCTGGAACCTATCCCAGCTGACTACGGGTGAAAGGCGGGGTACACCCTGGACAAGTAGCCAGGTCATCACAGGCAAGGCAAGGCAAGGCAAGTTTATTTATATAGCGCATTTCATACACAGTGGCAGTTCAATGTGCTTTACAGAGGTAAAGGCAAAACAGTAAACAATAGAAAATAAAATTACATAAAATAAAGGGGGAAGAAGAGAGAAAAAAAATAAGAAGAATTAAACAATAGTAGAAATAAAATAATAAAATGAAGTAAAAGTTCAGTAAAAACCAGCAGAATAAAATAGAATAAAAGTTAAGTAAAGTTTAAAACATGCAAAGACTGTAAAAGTTAAGTAAAGTTTAAAACATGTAAAGATGATATTTATCAGTTAGCAGAAAGCATCTGAAAACAGCTTGGTCTTTAATCTAGATTTGAAGCTGCCAACAGCAGGAGCATTTTTAATGTCCCCTGGGAGTTGGTTCCATAGCTGTACTGCATAGTAGCTAAAAGCTGCTTCACCACACTTTGTTTTAACAACAGGTTTTACCAGTAAATTTTGCTGCTGCGATCTGATAGATCTGATTGGGTTAGGCCACTGCAACATATCAGAGAGGTAATTGGGCCCTGTACCATTTAGAGATTTGTACACCAGCAGCAATGCTTTAAAGTCAATTCTGTAGCTTACTGGAAGCCAGTGAAGGGACCTTAGAATTGGAGTAATGTGCTCTGTTCTTTTTGTTCATGTGAGAACCCTAGCCACTGCATTTTGAATCACCTGAAGTCATTTGATGGTCTTTTTTGGCAGGCCTGTGAAAAGGCCATTGCAGTAGTCAACCTACCCTATCACAGGACTGACACATAGACACAGACAACCATTCACACGCACATTCACATCTACGGTCAATTTAGAGTCACCAGTTAACCTAACCTGCATTTCTTTGGACTGTGGGGGGAAACCGGAGCACCCGGAGGAAACCCACGCAGACACGGGGAGAACATACAAACTCCGCACAGAAAGGCCCTCGCCGGCCACGGGGCTCGAACCCGGAACTTCTTGCTGTGAGGCGACAGCGCTAACCACTACACCACCGTGCCGCCTGGAAACCTGGCTGCACCTGCTAATCCCCGATGCTACAGTACAGCTAGCAGGCTGCACACTCCATCGCTATGATCGAAACAAAGCCTCCAGTAAGAGCAGTGGCAGAGGATTGTGTATTTATGTGCATGAAGATTGGTGTACAAACAGCAAAATAATAGACAGCCACTGCTCACCTGACCTAGGAGCCATGTCAGTTCAGTGCAAACCCTTCTACCTGCCACGTGAGCTAACAGTAGTCGTCATCATTGCTGTTTACATCCCACCTGATGCTAATGTTAGCATGGCTCTTGGCCACCTTCTGCACATCATAAACAAACATCAGAGGGCTCATCCCGATGGCGTCCACATCATCGCTGTGGACTTTAATCAAGCATGCTTAAAGATAGTGCTCCCCAATTTCCACCAGCACGTAAAGTGTTCTACCAGGGGAAAATACACACTTGACCATGTCTATTCCAGCATTAAGCCTGCTTATAGAGTGACTCCTCTGCCTCACACTGCAAAAAATTATTGTGGCAGCGGGGGCGTGGTCAAGCGCCGGTCTGTGACAGGAGGGCGGAGTCAGGGAAGGTAAGTGGCAGAATCACTACACCTGAGAGCAATTAACCTGTGTTTGTGTGTCTTCCCAGTGACCGCGCCCTACTTAAGGAGGGAGAGCGAGAGCAGAGGGGCTCTTCCGGAACCAGACGCAGAGTGTGTGTGTGTCTGTCTGCAAAGTAGATAGTTGTTATACTGAAAAGTGTGGCAATAAAACGCCCTGTCAAACCTGATCTCTGTCCTGCCATCCTCTGTGCTCCACCCACCCACACTGAACCGCTACAATTATATCTTAGCAAATGAAAATATCTTAAATAGTTGAAACAATCTAGCGCTTCCTATTAGAAGAATACATGACATAGTGGGGCAGCATAGCTAACCTATTGTGCATTTTGTGATACAAGCACCAAATTTGGCACAAATGTACATTGACATATGGCGAACATTTTCAGATATTGAGCCACTCGGAATTCTCTCTTCATGTCCGCCATATTGGAATTCAAAATGGCCGCCATTTGAAATCTACATTTGCGCTTATCTGACCTAAACTTCACTTCCCTGTTGTTTCCATTCTGTGGACTGTTACATGAAGAATAGATATTTTTATATTCCAATTAAATTTAAGGTAATACTAGCACTGTGTTTGCCATCCAGACTGGTCCTATTGCAAGAGGATAGTGATGACCACATCAGTGGATTTTATACTTTTCCTCATTAAATAATATTTGGTGCAGGTGATGACCTAATCAATACCTCATTAAGTAAAATGAGATGTGTTGGAATCCCAGCACAGACACTGGAATGAAATGGCTGCCGTACACAGAGATGCTGATTTAAGAAAAGATTTAAGTGGTCTCTTATTTCTTTTTTTTTTCCAGAGCTGTATGTCATGTCTCTACACAAAATAGCCCATATTATTGAGAAATGGATTGATCAGTATAGTTTGCAAAATTATTTACAAATAAAAAAAATTAATTTGTCAACTATTCACCCTCCATTGGTGTAAAACCCCTAAATTAGTTATGGTTAAATCAGCTGAAAGTTTCCAGAAACTATGAGGTGATTTCCATTCTAAAGACAGTGATTTGATTGTAGAAAGCTCCAGGGTTTATTAGAGAGCATACTTAAGCAAACAGCATCATGAAAACCATAACCTATGAAAACACATGCAGGACAAGGTCCTGAAAAAGTGTCAATTAGGGTTTGGTTATTAAAAAAATATCCCAAACTTGGAGCACCCACAGAGCAATATTAAATCCATCATTTTAAAAAAAGGAAAGAATTTGGTACAATCATGAGGAAGTCATCCACCAAAAGTCAGTGACTGAGTAAGTAACCAAGAGGCGGAGGACGGAATAGATGCTCATTCTTGTTCATCATCATTATCTAGTTGTTCCAGTTAAACTTTCAGGAACACACACCTTCTCCTGCTTGACAATGCAGTCACCTTCACCCTTCCATCCATCCATCCATTATCTGTAGCCACTTATCCTCTCCAACAGGGTCACAGGCAAGCTGGAGCCTATCCCAGCTGACTACGGGCGAAAGGCGGGGTACACCCTGGACAAGTTGCCAGGTCATCACAGGGCTGACACATAGACACAGACAACCATTCACACTCACATTCACACCTACGGTCAATTTAGAGTCACCAGTTAGCCTAACCTGCATGCCTTTGGACTGTGGGGGAAACTGGAGCACCCGGAGGAAACCCATGTAGACATGAGGAGAACATGCAAAATCCACATAGAAAGGCCCTCGTCAGCTGCTGGGCTCGAACCCAGGACCTTCTTGCTGTGAGGCGACAGTGCTAACCACTACACCACCGTGCTGCCCGTCACCTTCACCTACTTTAGGATAATTAGCCTATTGCTTAACTGTTGGAACTCCTTCGGGTTCCATATCAAACCTAGAACAACACAGAATCTAATCAATAACTCAAACTTGTCAAAACAATTTTTACTTCACAGACTTTGAGTAAAATGTTGTCTTGTCAAAAATACATGATGATGAATATTCATCTCTCATGAATTAAGTGGAGTACTGTAATAAAGTATGTCATTTTGAAAAATGGATACCAGCAAATATTGTCATGTTCTATAAAAATATTTGACCCAGAGGAAATCGCACATGTAGAATTCAAGTGGCGGCCATTTTGAAATCCAATATGTTGGCTAATTTATAAAGATACACAATGCAGATTGTAACCATCGGATTCCTTTCCTCCCAAAACATACATTTGGACACCAGAATCGAGTCAATAGCAGCATTAGACCCAAAGATAATTGAAAATGTAGATTTCAAACAACGGCCATTTTGAAATCCAATATGGCGGCTCATTGGTACAAAATATGCGATGCAGATTGTTACCATTGGATTCCTTGCCCCCCAAAACATACATTTAGACACCAGAATCGAATCAATAGCAGCATTAAACCCAAAGATAATCGAAAATGTAGATTTCAAATGGCAGCCATTTTGAATTCCAATATGGCGGACATGAAGGGAGAATTCCAAGTGGCTCAATATCTGAAAATGTTCGCCATATATCAATGTACATTTGTGCCAAATTTGATGCTTGTATCACAAAATGCACAATCCTTTTGAATATTCGAGCTAAACCGCCCCACTAACACCAATTCTGAGATTATTAAACCTAGTTCTAGATTGCAATCAACTTATTCTAAGATGTCTTATCAAGTAAAAATATCTGTCCATGCAGAAAGATAATTTCACTAGTATTAAGTAATTTTCTCCTCAAATTCAGTTTTCATTTTTTTGCAGTGCACCTTGGACAGTCAGGTCACCTTTCACTGTTCCTCATCCCAGCTCATACTCCCCTCAGAAGGCAAACAAAGCCAAATACTCAGACAATCAGAACCTGGCCTAAAAATGCACTCCCTCAACTACAGGACTGCTTTGCATGTACAGTTTGGAGTGTATTTGAACAGCAGAATCTCAAGGAATACACAGAGACTGTCCTATTTTATATCAAGAGCTGCATGGAGACTGTCACAATGGACAAACACATCCAGATTTTTCCCAACCAGAAACCCTGGATGATGTGTAAAGTCCAAGCTCTGATTAGAGTGCACAACTCTGCCTTCAGGTCAGGAGACAGCTCACTGTACAGCACTGCAAGAGCCAACCTGAGGAGAGGCATACTATACGCCAAAGTCACCTATCTTTGACCATCTCACAGACAACAAGCCATGGCAGATGTGGCAGGGCATCCAGGACATCACCAATTACAAAGGCCACATGCCAATGACTGCCAGTGGCAGTGCCATGCTGGCAGAGGAGCTGAACAGCTTCTTTGCCTGCTTTGAGGTTCACAGACATGCAAACACACTGCCTCCCTCCAACCCCAACACCCACACGCTCTCCCTTCAGGAACATGAAGTAAGATGTGTACTGAGGACAGTGAACCCAAGGAAAGCTGCTGGACCTGATGGCGTCCCCGGAAAAGTGCTCAAAGCATGCGCAGACCAGCTGTCAGGAATCCTCACCAAGATCTTCAACCTTTCCCTGACACATGCTACCATCCCATCCTGCCTGAAATCTGCCACCATAATCCCCATACCCAAGAAAGTTTCAGTGACCTAGTTTCAGTGACTACAGACCCATAGCTCTTACAGCTGTAGTCATGAAGTGCTTCGAGAGGTTGGTCTCACAACACATCAGAGACTGCCTTCCTATGTCCTTCGACTTTCACCAGTTTGCCTACAGGGCAAACTGATTGACGGAGGATGCCATCGCCATAGCACTTCACACAGCATTGAGCCACCTAGAACATCAGAAGAGCTATGTGAGGATGATCTTTGTGGACTATAGCTCAGCCTTCAATACCATAATTCGGGACATATTAGTCAGTATTAGTCATTTAAACAATGTTATTATTTTCTGTTTATTAAAATTAATTAGCATGTATTCTTAAATAAACTACGTGTATGTATAAAATATATACTCATCATCAACTTTATTAGGAACACATGTACATCATGCAGATATATAATCAGCTAATCATGTAGCAGCAGTGCAATGCATAAAATCATAGAGATATAGGCCAAGAGCTTCCGTTAATGATCAAACATCAGAATAAGGAAAAAATATGATCTCTGTGTCTTCAATCATGGCAGGGATGTTGGATCCAGAAGGGCTGTTTTGAGTATTTCAGAAACTGCTGATCTAATTTTCATAACATACTTTAAAGTTTATACAGAATGGTGCAAAAAACAAAAACCTTGACATTTCTGTGGGGGGAAAATGCCTTGTTGATAAGAGAGGTCAGAGAAAGCCCTCCGTGATTGAAAATGCCCCACCATCATTGACTTGTGTCAGCGTTTTTATGCATAATATGTAACCACACATATAGACCCCTTTCACTGACGTCAACCGAAACCGGAAGTAAACAGACCCTGCGCCATTTTGGAAGACCAACAAACTCGTGATTAGGGGGAAATAATGGCAGCGGTATGTGAACCCACGAGAATAAAGTGGAGTGGCAAACGACTTAAACAAACAAATCTGAGCTGTTTTATTTATGATTTATTGGCCCAACAGTAGACTTGAAAGAAACCTGTGTGAGACTTGGCAAAAAACTGTGGATATAATGGATAAGTCTGTGCATGATCTGCGGACACTTTGAGGTAAGCAAACGCAAGAAATTCAGATTTAAAACATGCTAAAGTGGCCCCAAGTTGATAACTGTATGAGGAGCAAGCCTCCCAGACTTCTACAATTTAATAATAATAATAATTTAGGATGGTTTGGGGCTTGCTCGCTGCTGCCAGGTTGGTTGTTGAGTAGCCTGACTGTTTTTTTTTTTTCTTGCGTGTGGTATCATTGTTGACGCGGGGTTGTTTTTTGAACATGCCAATGCGGACACAATTTCCCCTGATGAGTTATGACTTCAGACGCGATGCGTGTGTGGAGGTGTGGAGTCCGCGTGATATGTGTGTAAGATAGGCTTCTCATGTGTTTGGAGATCCGCGCTCCGAGACAAGCGCAAGCACACACACCCCCAAGGGAAAAAAAAGGGGCCCCCCGAAAATATCGGCATAGTTCGAACACTGAGTGTAGGCACTGGGTGTAAACAACAAATAGTTTACAATGTCTGGGTAGCAAACAAATGGCAGAATTGGTGTCTGGTCCTCCTTATGTTTCCATTCTCCCTTGCCCCGAGTCTTATCATATGGGTCAAACCCATCAATCACAGCCAGTTTCTCCACATACCGTGCCCTTTCTGCAACTGGTAATGTACTCACATAACCCGAATTATCATCCATCGTGTCACTTTACTCTCGCTCGTACTTTGTTTTATATTGTGAGTGCATGTACTTGGTCTTCCAATATGGCGCCTAACAAAATCTCGCGGCGCGGTGACGTCATGTGAAAGTGGTCTATACATTGAAGTAATCACACACATACATGGATTTGTCTTATGCTGGTTATATACTGATTCAAAGCCAAGCATGTTGAGCTTCAGTAAAAAGTAAATGAAGTTGATTCTATTAAAAGTAATAATAAATTGATTTATGAAGGATCATAATTACAGTTAACAAGTAAATACAGTAAAGAAAATGAGATTGATTACACTGAAAGGTTGTTTTCTGCTAAATCGCTGACCTATTTTAATCATGTATTGTTCTAACTTCTGCACCTGCATTTTTATCATATGTTGTAATGAGCTAGCCAAGACAATTTTGTATCAAGTAACTGATCATTCTGAATCAAGTAATTGTTCATGTATCAATCTGACTATGTGTTGTGCTGGTTCTGCATGATAATGCATTACATTTTATCAAATGACCCATTCCTTTCTAAACTGTGTATTATTTATTCTGAATCATGCGATTCATGTACTGGAGTGTTTTGCACACTAACGTATTACATTTTATCAAGTGTTGCAAGTCATTCTGAATCATGCATTGTTCTTGTGCAAAGTTCCACACCTGCATCATGTACGGTATCTTTTTTTTTTAATCCTATGTTGTGGTAGTCTGGCCAAAGCCATTTTGAATCATGTATTGTGTATTTTACTTTTTATCAAGTGCCATGCTAGTTCTGCACCTGCATCAATCTTTATCTTATTCTGATTTGGCTCCAATCATTTTGAATCACGTATTGTACATTCTGAATCACAACACGTGATTCAAAATGATTGGAGCCAAATCAGAATAATCAGAGGTGGGACCAAGTCATTGCTTTGTAAGTCACAAGTAAGTCTCAAGTCTTTGCCCTCAAGTCCCGAGTCAAGTCCTGAGTCAAGACAGGCAAGTCCCGAACCAAGTCCAAAGTCAAGACTGACAAGTCTCAAGTCAAGTCCTAAGTCCTGCAGTTTGAGTTTCGAGTCCTTTCGAGTTTTTTTAACCACAGAGTAATAATATATTTACATAGATCATGTATGCTTTTAAAATCTGTATTCATTTATCAAAACAAGTGCAATTGAAATTGCAGAAAAAAAATAGTGCTGGGCGACACGGTGGTGTAGCAGTTAGCACTGTCGCCTCACAGCAAGAAGGTCCGGGTTTGAGCCCCTTGGCCGGCGAGGGCCTTTCTGTGCGGAGTTTGCATGTTCTCCCCGTGTCCACGTGGGTTTCCTCCGGGTGCTCCGGTTTCCCCCACAGTCCAAAGACATGCAAGTTAGGTTAATTGGTGAATCTAATTTGACCATAGGTGTGAATGTGAGTGTGAATGGTTGTCTGTGTCTATGTGTCAGCCCTGTGATGACCTGGCGACTTGTCCAGGGTGTACCCCGCCTTTTGCCCGGAGTCAGCTGGGATAGGCTCCAGCTTGCCTGCGACCCTGTAGAACAGGATAAAGCGGCTACAGATAATGAGATGAGATGAGAAAATAGTGCTGACATTGCACTATTAATCAGTCATTTTTAAAATTTAACTCATATTTTGTAAGAATATTCTTCATTTTAAACCACTCCTTTACAGAATAAACACATTTGAAAAAACAAGTGCAACTGTAATTATTTGTACAAAAGTGCTAACATTGTATTTCCATGGCATATTGCATTTCAACTAGTTCCACAGCAGTTTGTCCTGTCCTGTACTTATCTCATTTCATATTGTCTGTGTGTGTGTGTGTGTGTGTGTGTGTGTGTGTGTGTGTGTGTGTGTACACATGTGAGAAACATTACAAATACATGAACATAACAATGAACAGGGTTGTGCTTTTTATATGTCAGAGCCCTATGCTGCATTGCATTTGCAAAAGACCAAATTGGCCAAAAGTCTGTCAGTCATTTGTGCATGATGGGGACATAGTATGATGCCACCATGGCTGAAAACTCGCTCCACTGGAGCACTGGAAGCAGGCACTGCCAAGACTCTGATGGCCACTCAGAACAGTGAAGTAAGAGTCTTCATGTTCAATGCCCAGAACAAAAGGGCATTCTGTCCTTCAGCTATGTCAAGGTAGTGACTTAGCTGTAGAGATGGAGTAGTCCCAACATCCTTCTTCTGCCTCTTATGGTATGCAGCAAACAGCCCTTCTCCTTCTTTGAGGTCCTCTTGCTCTTCTTCATCAACAAAAGGCACAGGTTGCTCAGTCTCTGCAGCATCTTGCAGGATCAATTCTGGCAAAACATGGAAAAACAACAGCAGAAACAACAGAGTCCTTATTATCATTTGTGTTGGTGATGCAGTGTGTTAGACTGAAATACTACAGAACACTTTATTGTTGCAGTCAATTAGATCAGATTATGAGGGAGAGTTACATTAGACTCAGTAACATTTACCTTTAACTCGTTGTGCCACCTCTGCCTTGACGTCACGATTGACCAGCACATGGGGCTCCACCCACAACAGAGAAAAGGCTGGCTCCAAGGCAGCTGCTTTGAGGTAGACTGAATCTGAAAAGGGAGCAGTGACCCCATCTTGTGTCCTGGCCATTTTCACATTGATGAAGATTCCAAGAAATCTTCTGTTCAGGGATGCCTGGAGACTTCTGACCAGGCTGCTCAGGAAACAGACTTGAGGCTTCAGCTTCTCAAGGTGGTGGTTGAGGGACAAGATGGATGGAACAACAGCACTGATTATGATGACCTTCTCCCCCTGTGTCAAATCAGTTGCTTCTCCAAATGGCTTCAAGATGTCCACCAACTCCTTCAACAGATTCCACTCCTATGCTGTGAATTACAACTCCCTGTGCCCAGCCTTTTCTAGAACAGCACAGAGCTTTAGATGATTGTACTGGAGAACTGCCTTCACTTGCCTCAGTGTTCAGTTCCATCTTGTGTTAACTGCAGCAGGGATGCCTTTCTGTTCCCCAAATTCAGCATCAAATACATCTTTGAATGTTGTGCTTGTGTGCAGCAGTGAGCTTTTTGATAACTTTGAAAGAGAAGGAGATACAACTTTTGTTTCTTTCAAACTGTCTCCCACCACCAGCTGAAGAGTGTGTGCAAAACACTGCAAGTGCTGTTTCTTTGCCATAGCAACATCTACTGTTTGCTGATCTTCCAGGGTTAAGTCACACCAGAGCTCAGGGTCATCAAGATGATCTCCATCATCGTCATCCTCTTGTTCACAGGGGAAGCACACAGTGAATGATTTTCGCATGTTAGCAGCATTATCAATAATAATGTAGTCAAGTTTATCTTTAATGTTGTATTCATCACTGTAGTATTCGACCAGGTGGGTGGAGCACAGAAGCATGGCAGGCCAGAACTGAGTTCTCAATAAACTTTATTTTTTAGCTTTTCAGCCTTTCTCCAATTCCCAGCCACACACACACACACACACACACACAAGTGTTCTGGTTGGGGAGAGAGCTCCCTTTCTCTGCTCTCTCTCTCCTTTTAAAGGGTGCAGTCACTGGGGAAGACACACAAACAGGTTAATTCCCATCAGGTGCAATGATTCCACCACTTACCTTCCCTGACTCCACCCTCCATTCATAGACCGACGCTTGGCCACACCCCCACTACCACATATCCCCACCGCCCGACTCAGGCCGGGGAGCCGTCTGGCCTGTAGCCGACTCCCCCCCCCCCCGACGAGAGAAGAAATCCGCCACTACCATTTGCGCCCCTGGCCCGTGGACCATCTTGAACTTAAACGGCTGGAGTGCCAGATACCAACAGGTGATCCGCATGTTGGCATCCTTCATGCGGTGGAGCCACTGCAGGGGTGCGTGGTCCGAACAGAGGGTGAAAGGGCTCCCCAGCAGGTAGTAGCTGAGGGCAAGGACCACCCATTTGATGGCGAGGCACTCCTTTTCGATCGTGCTGTACCTGCCCTCGCGGACCGACAGCTTCCGGCTGATGTACAGCACTGGGTGGTCCTCCCCCCCACCTCTTGGGAAAGAACAGCCCCCAGCCCTCTGTCCAACTCGTCTGTCTGCAAAATAAAGGGGAGAGAAAAGTCAGGGGAGTGTAACAGTGGCCCCCCACACAGTGCAACCTTTACCTCCGAGAAAGCCCGCTGGCATTGCTCCATCCACTGGACCGGATCTGGTGCTCCCTTTTTAGTGAGATCAGTCAGCGGGCTGGTGACGTCTGAATAATTAGGTATAAACCTATGATAGTAGCCAGCCAGCCCCAGGAACTGTCTCACCCCCTTTTTGGTCTTGGGCCTCGGGCCAGATACCATACTTCCACCCGCCCAATCGCACACTTCTTCGGGTTGGCTGTGAGACCCGCTCGCCTCAGCAACCTAAGGATGGCCCTTAGGTGTTTCATGTGCCGTGGCCAGTCATTACTATAAATAATAATATTGTTCAAGTAGGCGGCCACATAGGTGGCATGGGGGCAGAGGACTATATCCATGAGCCGCTGGAACGTAGCGGGCACCCCAAACAGCCCAAAAGGAAGTGTGACGAACTGGTGTAAGCCAAATGGTGTGGAAAAGGCCATTTTCTCTCTGGATAGTGGAGTCAAGGGAATCTGCCAATATCCCTTTTTCAAATCCAGTGTCAAATGAAAACGAGCCATGCCTAGTTGATCGAGCAACTTGTCAATATGAGGCATTGGGTACACATCAAACTTAGACACCGTGTTGACTTTCCTATAGTCCACGCGGAACCGGCCCGGCCCATCGGCCTTGGGAACCAAGACCACCGGGCTGCTCCAGTCACTGTGGGACTCCTCGATGATGCCCATTTCAAGCATGGCCTCGAGCTCTTCCCGAACCACCTTTTTTTTTGTGTTCGGGCAGTCTGTAAGGGTGGCTGCACACTATTACCCCCGGGGGCATCTCAATGTGGTGTTCTATGAGGTGGGTGCAGCCGGGCAGCAGTGAGAACACGTCAGAAAATTCTGTTTGCAACTGGGCGACCTCCGTGAGCTGGGTCGGGGAGAGGTGGTCTCCACAGGGGACCAGAGCGGTGGGCAATTTCAAGTTCCCTTTTTGAACCTCCTCCTTCTGAAACTACTGACACCAATGCCACGGGGACCTCCTCGTTCCAAAGTTTTAGTAGGTTGAGGTGGTATATCTGTAACGCCCCACCCCTGTCCATTCACCTCACCTCATAGTCAACGTCCCCGACTCGCCGTGTGACCTCAAAGGGTCCTTGCCACCTGGCGATCAATTTAGAGCTCGACGTGGGCAACAACACAAGTACTTTATCTCCTGGTGTGAATTCCCTAAGGCGCATGCCCCTGTCGTACAGACGGACTTGACATTCTTGGGCCTGCCGCAAATTCTCCACGGTTAGGTGTGTGAGTGTGTGGAGTTTGGCGCGCAGATCAATAATGTATTGAATTTCATTTTTACTGGTTGAAGGTCCCTCCTCCCAATTTTCCCATAGCACATCCAGAATACCACACGGCTTACACCCGTATAGTAATTCGAATGGGGAGAACCCCATGGAGGCTTGTGGGACCTCTCGCACTGCGAATAACAGGGGCTCGAGCCATTTATCCCAGTTGCATGCGTCCTCGCTTACGAATTTTCTAATTATGTTTTTGAGGGTGCGATTAAACCATTCAACTAAGCCATCCGTTTGTGGGTGATAAACGCTGGTGCGGATAGGCTTAATTCCCAGTAACCCATACAGTTCGCGCAGTGTATGTGACATAAATGTAGTGCCTTGATCAGTCAGAATCTCTTTGGGGATTCCGACCCGGGAGATGATGCGGAAGAGTGCTTCAGCAATACTACATGCTGAGATATTGCGAAGAGGCACTGCTTCCGGATATCGCATTGCATAGTCCACCAGAACTAAAATAAAGCGATATCCTCTTGTTGACCGATCTAATGGCCCGACGAGATCCATCCCAATTCTTTCGAATGGGATCTCGATTAATGGCAGAGGGCGCAAAGGCGCTTTTGAGAGGGCCGAGGGATTTACTAACTGACATTCGCGGCATGCCGTACACCACCTATGGACATCACCGTGAATCCCTGGCCAACAGAACCAGGCCATTATTTGGGCTAGTGTCTTGTCCTGCCCCAAGTGTCTGGCCATGGGATTAAAGTGAGCCACCTGGAATATAAATTCCCGGCAGCTCTTTGGGATTAAAAGCTGGGTTATTTGTTCCTTAGTCTGAGTGTCCTGCGTCATTCAGTATAATCTATCCTTAATAATGGAAAAATAGGGGAAGGACGGGGTGGCGTTTGGCTGGAGCGTTTGACCATCGATTACTCTCACTTGGTCAAACGTGTGCCGCAGAGTCTCGTCTCGTGACTGCTCTAATGGGAAATCTGCGAGGGAATCCCCGAGAGAGGGAGGAGGAGCCTGCTGCTCCTCACTCTGACGCGGTGATGATATAGACGGCTCTGTGACAGCTGCTCCCACCAATGCCACTCCGGGACCTCTCCCCGCTGAACTATGGCAGGCCCCACTCTTCACTAAGTACGTCATTAATTCCCGAAATCCTGGCCAATCAGTCCCCAAAATTATCGAGTGGGTAAGGCGAGGATTAACCGCCACCTTTACTCTAAATTTCTCCCCTTGAAATAGAATGTGGACCGAAACTAAAGGATAGTTGTGAACATCCCCATGCACACACAACACCTTCACCAACTGTGCTCTTCCCAATGCCTCGTCTTGCACCAGGCTTTGGTGGATTGCGGTCTGATTACAGCCAGAGTTCACCAAAGCCTGATACATATCCCCTTGGATACTCACCGGTATGCAATACGCTCCTGCCCGATCGAGGGCAGTCTCCGGCATGTCGGGGATCCGGACCACCGTGCTCACCTCCAACGCTGAGCACTGATGCTGGAGGTGCCCTGGTTCCCTGCAGCGCCAGCATACCAGCCCAGGCTCTCTCTCTGCACCGGTATTCCGGAGATCACTTGCCTGAAGGGGGGAAGACACAGACACAGAAGTAGGAAATGGTAGAACACCGCAGGTGCGGCGGGCTGGTTGGGGTGGAGCCGGCCCTCGCCTCTGCGGTGGGGGAATGAGGCGAGGACAAGGAACAGAAGGGGAGAGAGAGAGAGAGGACACGCTGTCCTGCCATCAGAACAGCTGCCATATGGTCCTCTGCCAGCTTGATGGCCTGATCCAGCGACGCCGGGTGATGGCATTGGACCCACTCCGCGGTTCCTTCTGGAAGTCGGCGATGAATTGCTCCAGTGCCACCAGATCGATGATTCCCTCAGCATTGCGGTTGTTGGGCCTCAGCCACCGCTGGCAGGCATCCCGGAGTTGCTGGCCAAACGCGAACGGCCGGCCGACCTCCTCCAGGCGCAGCGCGCGGAAGAGCTGCCGCTGCTGCTCCAGGGTGCGACCCACGTGCTGGAGGACGGCCCTGCAGAGGTCCGCGTAGACCAGCCGGCTGTCAGCGGGGAGCTGTAGCGAGGCCAGCTGTGCCTCGCCCATTAGCAGGGGGAGGAGGCATGCCACGCGCTGTTCCACCTGCCAGCCCCACGCCTCGGCTGCCTGCTCGAAAAGAGCGAGGAAGGATCGTCATTCTGCGGACCCATCTTCGTTAGGGTGAGGTGGGGAGGGTCCACGGCGGTGGTGATCGGGGGCCCCCGCCGACGCGAGAAGGTGCCGGAATGCCTGGCGATCTTCCTGTTGCGCCAGCACCAGGGCTTCAAAGCGTTGTTCTTGCTCCTTCCGGAGGGCGATTAGTGCCTGGTGCTGGCTCTGTTGGGCTGTGGCGAGGGCATGGACCAGGTCCTTGAATGGGGAGGACTCCATGTGGCCGTTCCCTTCTGCACTTTCCCGGGTTTCGGCACCACTTTAGTATTCGACCAGGTGGGTGGAGCACAGAAGCACGGCAGGCCAAAACTGAGTTCTCAACAAACTTTATTTTTTATCTTTTCAGCCTTTCTCCAATTCCCAGCCACACACACACACACAAGTGTTCTGGTTGGGGAGATAGCTCCGTTTCTCTGCTCTCCTCTCCTTTTAAAGGGCGCGGTCACTGGGGAAGACACACAAACACAGGTTAATTCCCATCAGGTGCAATGATTCCACCACTTACCTTCCCTGACTCTACCCTCCATTCACAGACCGACGCTTGGCCACACCCCCGCTGCCAGAATCACATATTGACTCAAATTGGTCACAGATTTTTTCAGCTGTGTGTGAGCCTTTGAAGTGCTCACAGGCCAAGAGATTGGACTTCAGCTGTATCCTCTCTGTCTCTTTCTCTATCCAGTGCACAGTGACACCCAGGAATCCCCTCATCTTTTGGTCAGACCAATTGTCCACAGTGACTGAAACATGGTCAGTGTTGCTCAATTGAGTTTTTAATTTTGAACATCTCTCTTCAGCGAGGTTTCTGTTTTTGATGTCAGTGTTCTGCAACACACTGGGGTGTACTTGCTGTCAAGTAGTACTGTCAGAAAGTGCCTAAAACCTCTTACCTCTTACAGAGTGATGCAGGACACTCAGACTAAGGAACAGGCATTGGTATGGGCATGGACTCAGGGCATGATGCTAGGCTTGGACTCTGACTTTTACATGGATATAGACTTAAATCTTGGCATGGGTACTGCATTAACATGGACTTTGACATGGGCTTGGATCATGGCATGGGCACCAGTGAGCAGGGTCATGGACTAGGACATGGCCTTTGATCTTGGTATGGGCCCTGGCATTCACATGGGCATGGACTGGGACCTGGGCTTGGCTCTTGGCATAGGAACCAGAGTGATGATGCCCTCCCTGAAGCCTAGTGGCAGAGCGAAGAGCTTGTCCTCCCTGAAGCCTGATGGAGGAGCTAAGAGTTCATCCTCCTTGAAGCCCAGCAGCTGAGCAACATCTTCTTCAAAGCCAGGTGGTGGAGCTGGCAGTGGAGCGGAGGCCACCCTGTTGGCCTCCGGCACTGACTCTTGAGCTGGCTCTGGAGCAGAGGCCACCCTGTTGGCCTCTGGTGCTGGCTCTGGAGTGGAGGCCACTCTGTCAGCCTCCCAAGTTTACACCCGCCCCCCCCAAAAAAAATTATGGGGACCTCCTTCCTGGAATTCTGGAACCATGAATTGAGTTCCTCCCCAAATGGCTTGGAGCTCTGGAGGCACAGGTACGGCACTCTCACAAGGTGTTTGGCCCACCAGCAAGCCCGTCTGGTGAGCCAACAGATCATGCAGCCAACCCACCAGGTCTCTGGTGGTTTGTGCTCCACCAGGTCTTCATGAAAGAAGTGGTCACTGCAGTAGGAAACCATTGGGTGCCTGCTCCACCCATCATATGGTGCTGGAATGTCCAGCTCTATGTGCTGGAGAAAGCACACAGATCCTTGCTTAAGCACCCTGACCTCAATGCAGGAATGTGTGGTGTGCCTGTATCCTTCCACTACATCCATTGTTGAAGGCGACGTGAAATGCAGCAAAAAGACAGACGTAAGTGCAGGGAAGAGTTTATTTTACAGGTGCGCTATATACCAGTCATGAGGCAAGGTCAGAAAAAAATGGAAACGAAACTGAAACAGAGTCATAAACAGAATATAAATCAGTCATAAACAGAGTACTGAACATGGCAAGGAACAAACATGAACAAGGAAACAGATACAATCATAATACTTTGTGAAAGGTTAGCAACAACAGCATTCTTATATGTGGATGCTGATTGCACTCCAAATCAGCAACAGGTGATTACAATGATGAATCATCCCAAAGCTGCACATGCTATATGCTCCGTGTGCATGGATGAGAGTGGGGCATTCAAGATGCGCCAGGCTCAAGCGTGCAAAGGCGTGATAACAGCAAGGACCAAAACCTATGCCAACCTCCCTTTCAATCTCACAATTACTGTATTAAAAATGTTTCCGTTTTCTAAGCTGTTCAAATTTGGAGAATTTAGTTCTCTTACCACCACACTTACAAAACCACAGCTGCACAGACTTTCTTAACCAAATTAGTAGCAAAAATATTGTTTACCTTTTTAGTGGTTGCTGTCTGTGCAGTGCAGCTCAGACACCCAAGTGCAGTCAGCAAGAGGTTCCTTCCAAATCACATCGGGTCACCAAAAAATATTGTGGAAACTCTGTCAAGCAAGAATACTTCAAGGCCTTATGGCCCTTTTCCACTACCCTTTTTCAGCTCGCTTCAGCTCGCTTCAGCTCACTTCAGCCCGACACGGCTTGCGTTTCGACTACCAAAAACCAGCACGACTCAGCTCGTTTCAGCCCTGCTTAGCCCCTAAAACTCGCACCGTTTTGGAGTGGGGCTGAAGCGAGCCAAGCCATGCCGAGTGAGGCTGGGGGCGTGAGCAGACACTCCCCTGTGCACTGATTGGTGAGGAGGAGTGTCCTCACATGCCCACACACGCCCCGCGAGCGCGCTGGGATCTGTAAACACTGCAAACCCGGAAGGAGAATAATTACAAATTACGAGAATTTCTGAAGCCTTATGCGCCTCGCCTCATCTATACGCTCTTGCCAGTATCTGTCCGCGTTGTCGGTGACAACAAGCCACAGCACCAAGACCAGCAACACTAACGACTCCATGCCCTCCATGTTTATTGTTTACTATTCGGGTCGTGAGACTACCGCTTAAAAGCTCACTGATGTCACTGTTTGCGCTGCTTAACGACATCACGTGACGTCCACCCACTTTCGCTAACTCCACCCAATGTGTCCACCCACTTCCAGCCAGCACGGTTCAGCGCGGTTGTAGTCGAAATGCAACTCCAACAGCCCCGCTCAGCCCGACTCAGCACGGCACGGCTCAGCCCGACTCAGCCGCGTTTGTAGTGGAAATGCGGCAATAGAGTTTGCAGAAAAGTTAGACTTTATTAAATCAATAACAAAAGCTGAGTCAGTCTGCAGAGTGAGCTGACTCAAAATCATAAAGTTCTCATTTTTATACAGTTTCAGAATAACACAGTTTATGCAAATAATCTCACTGGTTAACATGTCACGTCATACCTCTTCAACATTTTCCAGTGGGCGGTCCGTCTCACGCTTCTCAGATTTTGTATCAACCGAGCCAAACTTTCCAGTACATGAATGCTCAAATCAGGAAGAGTTAAAATGTGATAAGAAGCAGAGGTGTGGACTCCAGTTACATGACTTGGACTTGAGTCAGACTCGAGTAATGAATTTGATGACTTTAGACTCGACTTGACAAAATGTAAAGAGATTTGCAACACTTGACTTGGACTTTAACAGCAATGACTCGTGACTTCACTTGGACTTGAGCCTTTTGACTTGACAAGACTTGCTGCTTTCCCCAAAACCCAAAGATGAAAAAGTATGTTATGAAGGAATGTATCTTTCATTGTGTGTATGTGTGCGTCTGTGCGTGTATTTGCTGTCGGCACAATATCCAATCAAATTAGATCCACGTTGTTTTGATCCGACAGCATCCATCCAATCAAATTGCAGGACAACCAATGAAGAGGAACTGTCAAACAATGCGCCAGTTAGAAAAAAATGGTACCAAAGATAGTTTCGTTTGGGTATAAAAACTACGAGGTGGTCGACAAAAAACGAATTGCAGTATGCAAAACATGCGGGTCGAAGATTACAGACGGAGATGCAACAACTTCCAACTTCATTCGACATTTGAAGTTGCACAAAGAACAGTGAGTTCTGAATGAAAGCTAACATTTATTGGGTAACTTTTCTTTGCTGTGTAGCTAAATCAATGAGGCTGTAAACTCAGTTAACATTACATTGCAAACACGATAATCTGTTAGGTCCACTGCGAGTTCACTCCCTTATTCATACATTTGTTAAGTGATTTTTTTTAAGCGGGGTTGTATGAGGTACTTATACATAATGTTAGTCAATGTACAGTATCACACACAGTAGATGGCGGTCAGCAGCAACGCATATTTTAGCCACCTACAAAGACATACAATACATACACATACAATTCATAACACAATGTTAAGAATGATATCAATAATATGAGTAATAAAGAGTAGTTTCAATACAATTCATTTTTGGCTATAAAGGATTTTCTGACATCTGTTTAATATGCTTACCTCTTACAGATTTGAAGAATACCAGATGAACAAAAGCATCACAAATGAACCACAACAGTCTTCAATCTCGCAATTCCTGGACAATCATGTCAGGCATTACAGCATGAGTCATCCACAGCAGAAAGCTATCACCAATGCAATACTGTCCAACCTGATTACTGATTGCAACTTGCCCCTGTCTATTGTGGAAAACAATAGACGATGGACGAGATCCATCCCAATTCTTTCGAATGGGATCTCGATTAATGGCAGAGGGCGCAAAGGCGCTTTTGGGAGGGCCGAGGGATTTACTAACTGACATTCGCGGCATGCCGTACACCACCTATGGACATCACCGCGAATCCCTGGCCAACAGAACCAGGCCATTATTTGGGCTAGTGTCTTGTCCTGCCCCAAGTGTCTGGCCATGGGATTAAAGTGAGCCACCTGGAATATAAATTCCCGGCAGCTATTTGGGATATAAAGCTGGGTTATTTGTTCCTTAGTCTGAGTGTCCTGCGTCACTCAGTATAATCTATCCTTAATAATGGAAAAATAGGGGAAGGACGGGGTGGCGTTTGGCTGGAGCGTTTGACCATCGATTACTCTCACTTGGTCAAACGTGTGCCGCAGAGTCTCGTCTCGTGACTGCTCTAATGGGAAATCTGCGAGGGAATCCCCGAGAGAGGGAGGAGGAGCCTGCTGCTCCTCACTCTGATGCGGTGATGATATAGACGGCTCTGTGACAGCTGCTCCCACCAATGCCACTCCGGGACCTCTCCCCGCTGAACTATGGCAGGCCCCACTCTTCACTAAGTACGTCATTAATTCCCGAAATCCTGGCCAATCAGTCCCCAAAATTATCGAGTGGGTAAGGCGAGGATTAACCGCCACCTTTACTCTAAATTTCTCCCCTTGAAATAGAATGTGGACCGAAACTAAAGGATAGTTGTGAACATTCCCATGCACACACAACACCTTCACCAACTGTGCTCTTCCCAATGCCTCGTCTTGCACCAGGCTTTGGTGGATTGCGGTCTGATTACAGCCAGAGTTCACCAAAGCCTGATACATATCCCCTTGGATACTCACCGGTATGCAATACGCTCCTGCCCGATCGAGGGCAGTCTCCGGCATGTCGGGGATCCGGACCACCGTGCTCACCTCCATCGCTGAGCACTGATGCTGGAGGTGCCCTGGTTCCCTGCAGCGCCAGCATACCAGCCCAGGCTCTCTCTCTGCACCGGTATTCCGGAGATCACTTGCCTGAAGGGGGGAAGACACAGACACAGAAGTAGGAAATGGTAGAACACCGCAGGTGCGGCGGGCTGGTTGGGGTGGAGCCGGCCCTCGCCTCTGCAGTGTCCTCTCTCTCTCTCCCCCCTTCTGTTCCTTGTCCTCACCTCATTCCCCCACCGCAGAGGCGAGGGCCGGCTCCACCCCAACAAGCCCGCCGCACCTGCGGTGTTCTACCATTTCCTACTTCTGTGTCTGTGTCTTCCCCCCTTCAGGCGAGTGATCTCCGGAATACCGGTCCAGAGAGAGAGCCTGGGCTGGTATGCTGGCGCTGCAGGGAACCAGGGCACCTCCAGCATCAGTGCTCAGCGATGGAGGTGAGCACGGTGGTCCGGATCCCCGACATGCCGGAGACTGCCCTCGATCGGGCAGGAGCGTATTGCATACCGGTGAGTATCCAAGGGGATATGTATCAGGCTTTGGTGAACTCTGGCTGTAATCAGACCTCAATCCACCAAAGCCTGGTGCAAGACGAGGCATTGGGAAGAGCACAGTTGGTGAAGGTGTTGTGTGTGCATGGGGATGTTCACAACTATCCTTTAGTTTCGGTCCACATTCTATTTCAAGGGGAGAAATTTAGAGTAAAGGTGGCGGTTAATCCTCGCCTTACCCACTCGATAATTTTGGGGACTGATTGGCCAGGATTTCGGGAATTAATGACGTACTTAGTGAAGAGTGGGGCCTGCCATAGTTCAGCGGGGAGAGGTCCCGGAGTGGCATTGGTGGGAGCAGCTGTCACAGAGCCGTCTATATCATCACCGCGTCAGAGTGAGGAGCAGCAGGCTCCTCCTCCCTCTCTCGGGGATTCCCTCGCAGATTTCCCATTAGAGCAGTCACGAGACGAGACTCTGCGGCACACGTTTGACCAAGTGAGAGTAATCGATGGTCAAACGCTCCAGCCAAACGCCACCCCGTCCTTCCCCTATTTTTCCATTATTAAGGATAGATTATACTGAGTGACACAGGACACTCAGACTAAGGAACAAATAACCCAGCTTTTAATCCCAAAGAGCTGCCGGGAATTTATATTCCAGGTGGCTCACTTTAATCCCATGGCCAGACACTTGGGGCAGGACAAGACACTAGCCCAAATAATGGCCTGGTTCTGTTGGCCAGGGATTCGCGGTGATGTCCATAGGTGGTGTACGGCATGCCGCGAATGTCAGTTAGTAAATCCCTCGGCCCTCCCAAAAGCGTCTTTGCGCCCTCTGCCATTAATCGAGATCCCATTCGAAAGAATTGGGATGGATCTCGTCCATCGTCTATTGTTTTCCACAATAGACAGGGGCAAGTTGCAATCAGTAATCAGGTTGGACAGTATTGCATTGGTGATAGCTTTCTGCTGTGGATGACTCATGCTGTAATGCCTGACATGATTGTCCAGGAATTGCGAGATTGAAGACTGTTGTGGTTCATTTGTGATGCTTTTGTTCATCTGGTATTCTTCAAATCTGTAAGAGGTAAGCATATTAAACAGATGTCAGAAAATCCTTTATAGCCAAAAATGAATTGTATTGAAACTACTCTTTATTACTCATATTATTAATATCATTCTTAACATTGTGTTATGAATTGTATGTGTATGTATTGTATGTCTTTGTAGGTGGCTAAAATATGCGTTGCTGCTGACCGCCATCTACTGTGTGTGATACTGTACATTGACTAACATTATGTATAAGTACCTCATACAACCCCGCTTAAAAAAAATCACTTAACAAATGTATGAATAAGGGAGTGAACTCGCAGTGGACCTAACAGATTATCGTGTTTGCAATGTAATGTTAACTGAGTTTACAGCCTCATTGATTTAGCTACACAGCAAAGAAAAGTTACCCAATAAATGTTAGCTTTCATTCAGAACTCACTGTTCTTTGTGCAACTTCAAATGTCGAATGAAGTTGGAAGTTGTTGCATCTCCGTCTGTAATCTTCGACCCGCATGTTTTGCATACTGCAATTCGTTTTTTGTCGACCACCTCGTAGTTTTTATACCCAAACGAAACTATCTTTGGTACCATTTTTTTCTAACTGGCGCATTGTTTGACAGTTCCTCTTCATTGGTTGTCCTGCAATTTGATTGGATGGATGCTGTCGGATCAAAACAACGTGGATCTAATTTGATTGGATATTGTGCCGACAGCAAATACACGCACAGACGCACACATACACACAATGAAAGATACATTCCTTCATAACATACTTTTTCATCTTTGGGTTTTGGGGAAAGCAGCAAGTCTTGTCAAGTCAAAAGGCTCAAGTCCAAGTGAAGTCACGAGTCATTGCTGTTAAAGTCCAAGTCAAGTGTTGCAAATCTCTTTACATTTTGTCAAGTCGAGTCTAAAGTCATCAAATTCATTATTCGAGTCTGACTCAAGTCCAAGTCATGTAACTGGAGTCCACACCTCTGCTTCTTATCACATTTTAACTCTTCCTGATTTGAGCATTCATGTACTGGAAAGTTTGGCTCGGTTGATTCAAAATCTGAGAAGCGTGAGATGGACCGCCCACTGGAAAATGTTGAAGAGGTATGACGTGACATGTTAACCAGTGAGATTATTTGCATAAACTGTGTTATTCTGAAACTGTATAAAAATGAGAACTTTATGATTTTGAGTCAGCTCACTCTGCAGACTGACTCAGCTTTTGTTATTGATTTAATAAAGTCTAACTTTTCTGCAAACTCTATGGCCTTGAAGTATTCTTGCTTGACAGAGTTTCCACAATATTTTTTGGTGACCCGATGTGATTTGGAAGGAACCTCTTGCTGACTGCACTTGGGTGTCTGAGCTGCACTGCACAGACAGCAACCACTAAAAAGGTAAGCAATATTTTTGCTACTAATTTGGTTAAGAAAGTCTGTGCAGCTGTGGTTTTGTAAGTGTGGTGGTAAGAGAACCAAATTCTCCAAATTTGAACAGCTTAGAAAAGCGGAAACATTTTTAATACAGTAATTGTGAGATTGAAAGGGAGGTTGGCATAGGTTTTGGTCCTTGCTGTTATCACGCCTTCGCACGCTTGAGCCTGGCGCATCTTGAATGCCCCACTCTCATCCATGCACACGGAGCATATAGCATGTGCAGCTTTGGGATGATTCATCATTGTAATCACCTGTTGCTGATTTGGAGTGCAATCAGCATCCACATATAAGAATGCTGTTGTTGCTAACCTTTCATAAAGTATTATGATTGTATCTGTTTCCTTGTTCATGTTTGTTCCTTGCCATGTTCAGTACTCTGTTTATGACTGATTTATATTCTGTTTATGACTCTGTTTCAGTTTCGTTTCCATTTTTTTCTGACCTTGCCTCATGACTGGTATATAGCACACCTGTAAAATAAACTCTTCCCTGCACTTACGTCTGTCTTTTTGCTGCATTTCACATCGCCTTCAACAATGGATGTAGTGGAAGGATACAGGCACACCACACATTCCTGCATTGAGGTCAGGGTGCTTAAGCAAGGATCTGTGTGCTTTCTCCAGCACATAGAGCTGGACATTCCAGCACCATATGATGGGTGGAGCAGGCACCCAATGGTTTCCTACTGCAGTGACCACTTCTTTCATGAAGACCTGGTGGAGCACAAACCACCAGAGACCTGGTGGGTTGGCTGCATGATCTGTTGGCTCACCAGACGGGCTTGCTGGTGGGCCAAACACCTTGTGAGAGTGCCGTACCTGTGCCTCCAGAGCTCCAAGCCATTTGGGGAGGAACTCAATTCATGGTTCCAGAATTCCAGGAAGGAGGTCCCCATAATTTTTTTTTGGGGGGGGGCGGGTGTAAACTTGGGAGGCTGACAGAGTGGCCTCCACTCCAGAGCCAGCACCAGAGGCCAACAGGGTGGCCTCTGCTCCAGAGCCAGCTCAAGAGTCAGTGCCGGAGGCCAACAGGGTGGCCTCCGCTCCACTGCCAGCTCCACCACCTGGCTTTGAAGAAGATGTTGCTCAGCTGCTGGGCTTCAAGGAGGATGAACTCTTAGCTCCTCCATCAGGCTTCAGGGAGGACAAGCTCTTCGCTCTGCCACTAGGCTTCAGGGAGGGCATCATCACTCTGGTTCCTATGCCAAGAGCCAAGCCCAGGTCCCAGTCCATGCCCATGTGAATGCCAGGGCCCATTCCAAGATCAAAGGCCATGTCCTAGTCCATGACCCTGCTCACTGGTGCCCATGCCATGATCCAAGCCCATGTCAAAGTCCATGTTAATGCAGTACCCATGCCAAGATTTAAGTCTATATCCATGTAAAAGTCAGAGTCCAAGCCTAGCATCATGCCCTGAGTCCATGCCCATACCAATGCCTGTTCCTTAGTCTGAGTGTCCTGCATCACTCTGTAAGAGGTAAGAGGTTTTAGGCACTTTCTGACAGTACTACTTGACAGCAAGTACACCCCAGTGTGTTGCAGAACACTGACATCAAAAACAGAAACCTCGCTGAAGAGAGATGTTCAAAATTAAAAACTCAATTGAGCAACACTGACCATGTTTCAGTCACTGTGGACAATTGGTCTGACCAAAAGATGAGGGGATTCCTGGGTGTCACTGTGCACTGGATAGAGAAAGAGACAGAGAGGATACAGCTGAAGTCCAATCTCTTGGCCTGTGAGCACTTCAAAGGCTCACACACAGCTGAAAAAATCTGTGACCAATTTGAGTCAATATGTGATTCTGGCAGCGGGGGTGTGGCCAAGCGTCGGTCTGTGAATGGAGGGTAGAGTCAGGGAAGGTAAGTGGTGGAATCATTGCACCTGATGGGAATTAACCTGTGTTTGTGTGTCTTCCCCAGTGACCGCGCCCTTTAAAAGGAGAGGAGAGCAGAGAAACGGAGCTATCTCCCCAACCAGAACACTTGTGTGTGTGTGTGTGTGTGTGTGTGTGTGTGTGTGGCTGGGAATTGGAGAAAGGCTGAAAAGATAAAAAATAAAGTTTGTTGAGAACTCAGTTTTGGCCTGCCGTGCTTCTGTGCTCCACCCACCTGGTCGAATACTAAAGTGGTGCCGAAACCCGGGAAAGTGCAGAAGGGAACAGCCACATGGAGTCCTCCCCATTCAAGGACCTGGTCCATGCCCTCGCCACAGCCCAACAGAACCAGCACCAGGCACTAATCGCCCTCTGGAAGGAGCAAGAACAACGCTTTGAAGCCCTGGTGCTGGCGCAACAGGAAGATCACCAGGCGTTCCGGCACCTTCTCGCGTCGGCGGGGGCCCCCGATCACCACCGCCGTGGACCCTCCCCACCTCACCCTAACGAAGATGGGTCCGCAGAATGACGATCCTTCCTCGCTCTTTTCGAGCAGGCAGCCGAGGCGTGGGGCTGGCAGGTGGAACAGCGCGTGGCATGCCTCCTCCCCCTGCTAATGGGCGAGGCACAGCTGGCCTCGCTACAGCTCCCCGCTGACAGCCGGCTGGTCTACGCGGACCTCTGCAGGGCCGTCCTCCAGCACGTGGGTCGCACCCTGGAGCAGCAGTGGCAGCTCTTCCGCGCGCTGCGCCTGGAGGAGGTCGGCCGGCCGTTCGTGTTTGGCCAGCAACTCCGGGATGCCTGCCGGCGGTGGCTGAGGCCCAACAACTGCAACGCTGAGGGAATCATCGATCTGGTGGCACTGGAGCAATTCATCGCCGACTTCCAGAAGGAACCGCGGAGTGGGTACAATGCCATCGCCCGGCGTCGCTGGATCAGGCCATCGAGCTGGCAGAGGACCATATGGCAGCTGTTCTGATGGCAGGACAGCGTGTCCTCTCTCTCTCTCCCCCCTTCTGTTCCTTGTCCTCGCCTCATTCCCCCACCGCAGAGGCGAGGGCCGGCTCCACCCCAACCAGCCCGCCGCACCTGCGGTGTTCTACCATTTCCTACTTCTGTGTCTGTGTCTTCCCCCCTTCAGGCAAGTGATCTCCGGAATACCGGTGCAGAGAGAGAGCCTGGGCTGGTATGCTGGCGCTGCAGGGAACCAGGGCACCTCCAGCATCAGTGCTCAGCGATGGAGGTGAGCACGGTGGTCCGGATCCCCGACATGCCGGAGACTGCCCTCGATCGGGCAGGAGCGTATTGCATACCGGTGAGTATCCAAGGGGATATGTATCAGGCTTTGGTGAACTCTGGCTGTAATCAGACCTCAATCCACCAAAGCCTGGTGCAAGACGAGGCATTGGGAAGAGCACAGTTGGTGAAGGTGTTGTGTGTGCATGGGGATGTTCACAACTATCCTTTAGTTTCGGTCCACATTCTATTTCAAGGGGAGAAATTTAGAGTAAAGGTGGCGGTTAATCCTCGCCTTACCCACTCGATAATTTTGGGGACTGATTGGCCAGGATTTCGGGAATTAATGATGTACTTAGTGAAGAGTGGGGCCTGCCATAGTTCCATGTCAAAGTCCATGTTAATGCAGTACCCATGCCAAGATTTAAGTCTATATCCATGTAAAAGTCAGAGTCCAAGCCTAGCATCATGCCCTGAGTCCATGCCCATACCAATGCCTGTGTCCAGGCCCATGCCTGCATCCAGACCCATGTTTGAATTCCTGCCCATGCCGATGTCAGGGTCCATGCCTATGCTCAAGCCCAGAGTCATGCCTGAGTCCCTGCCCATGCCAGGGTCCATGCCTATGCTTAAGCCCAGAGTCATGCCTGAGTCCATGCCCATGCCAGGGTCCATGCCTATGCTCAAGCCCAGAGTCATGCCTGAGTCTATGCCCATGCCAGGGTCCATGCCTATGCTCAAGCCCAGAGTCATGCCTGAGTCCATGCCCATGCCAGAGTCCATGCCCATTTTTGAATTCATGCCCATACCAATGCCAGGGTCCAAGCCCAGTCCAGAGCCCATGTTCAAGCCCAGAGTCATGCTTGAATTCATGCCCATGCCAGCGCCTGAGTCCATACCCATGTTCAAATTCATACCTATGCTGATGCCAGGGTCCATGCCTATGCTCAAGCCCAGAGTCATGCCTGAGTCCATGCCCATGCTGAGGCCTGAGTCCATGCCATGTTTGAATTTATGCCCATGCCAATGCCAGGGTCCATGCCCATGCTGAAGCACAGAGTCATGCCTGAGTCCATTCCCATGCCAACACCTGACTTCATGCCCATGATCAAATTCATGCCCATGCAGACGCCAGTGCCAATGCCTCTGCTCAAGCCCAGAGTCAGGCCTGATCCCATGTCCATGCCGACACCTGAGTCTATGCCCATATTCAAATTCAGGCCCATGCTGACGCCAGGGTTCATGCCCATGCTCAAACCCAGAGTCATGCCTGAGTCCATACCCATGGCAATGGCTGAGTCCATGCCCATGTTCGAATTCATGCCCATGCTGATGACAGGGTCCATGCCCATGCTCAAGCCCAGAGTCATGCCTAAGTCCATGCCCATGCCCAAGTCCATGCCTATGTTTGTATCCATGCCCATGCCAATGCCAGGATCCATACCCATGCTCAAGCCCAGATTCATTCCTGAGCCCCGGTGTCCGCCATTTTGGATGGCAAGCTAGCTAATGTCAACAACAGTAGCTGGTATGTTACTGTAGCAATGTTTACGTTCAGTCATTTGGATGACTGTTAAAACCTTTCAGTCTCAAGTTTTTCCTTTACTGGATTTACTAGTTTACTGAGCCAGCTGGCCCCGGAGCCGGCTAGCTAGCCGGCCGGCCGGCCCCGGAGCGCTCGCTAGCCGGCCGGCCGGCCCCGGAGCGCTCGCTAGCCGGCCGGCCGGCCCCGGAGCGCTCGCTAGCCGGCCGGCCGGCCCCGGAGCGCGCGCTAGCCGGCCGGCCGGCCCCGGAGCGCGCGCTAGCCGGCCGGCCGGCCCCGGAGCGCGCGCTAGCCGGCCGGCCGGCCCCGGAGCGCGCGCTAGCCGGCCGGCCGGCCCCGGAGCGCGCGCTAGCCGGCCGGCCGGCCCCGGAGCGCGCGCTAGCCGGCCGGCCGGCCCCGGAGCGCGCGCTAGCCGGCCGGCCGGCGCCGGAGCGCTAGCCGGCCGGCCGGCCCCGGAGCGCTAGCCGGCCGGCCGGCCCCGGAGCGCTAGCTAGCTAGCCGGCCCCGGAGCGCTAGCTAGCTAGTGCCAGCCAGCCCGCCCCAGAGCGCGCTCAGTAAACTAGTAAATACAGTAAAGGAAAAACTTATAACGGGCCATGTCTCAACAGACTAAGAAGTTATTTCAATGACATTTAATAACATTTTGTTTATCCTGAGGACCGAAAGTAAATGAAAATGTGAACAAATCTTAGCTGTCAGTGAACAATCCTGGTGGAAGCAGGTAAACGTCGTTCTCTAAGCCTGCTAACCTCAATTTTTGCAAATACCTCTCCCTCTGCTCGCCCTGTAAATGCCCTACGTCGCTGGATAGTGAAGGTGTTTTCTGCATCTCGCTCCTTTTTCTTTTATGTTTTTCGTTTGTTGCCTTCCTCGCATTCAAACTGATTCGAGCCGTGACGTCCAAAATGGCAGCGTCACATGACTTGGTCACGTGAGTGAAATACCTCAATACCTGAAGCCATGTCCTGTCCAGAGCTGGAGCCCATGTCCATGTCTAGTCCAGAACCCATGTCCATGCCTAGTCTGGAGCCCGAGTCCATGTTTCATCTGGAGCCTGAGTCCATGTCCATATTTAGTCTGGAGCCTGAGTCCACGTCCAAGCCCAGTTCAGAGCCCAAGTCCATGTCAAAGCGTGAGCCCCTGTCCATCCTCGAGTTTAGGGCTTGACTGGAACCCAAGCCTCCATCTGTGTCCTTGCCTCTGTTCAAGGCCCAACCTGATCCCAAGCCCAGGTTCCAGTGCCATGTATGCCCAGAGCCTTAGCACAGCTCTAACTGGGACATTTTTTTGTGGCAGGCCCTTTATCCTGAGGCAGCCCTTTTGTGTGTGTGTGTGTGTGTGTGGGGGGGTGTTTCCTATCATGTCTTCGCATGCTCGAGCCTGAGGCAGCTCAAGCACCCTGCTCTCGTCCATGCACGTGGAGTGTGTAGCATGCATGCTCTTGGGACAATTCATCAGTGCAATCACCTGTTGCTAAGTTTGAGTGCTATCAGCATGTGCCTATAAGGACACTGTTGTCACTAATACTTTGTGAAATATTATCATTGTATCAGTTTCCTTGTTCACATTTGTTTCTTGCCATGTTTAGTACTCTGTTTATGATTCTGTTTCAGTTTCCTTTCTTTCTGTTTGTTTCTCTGACCTTGCTTCATGATTTGTATATCGCACGCCTGTAAAATAAACTTTTCCTTACACTTATGTCTGTTTCTATGCTGCATTCCCTGACAGCTGTATGTTCTGAGGGATTTTTGTTGCATATTTTTGCTTTTACAGTCTGTCATAAAGAAGGTAGTCATCAGCAATTAGATACTTTTTGTCTTGAGGACTGCTGCACCCCCTGATTCATAAAGGTTGAGTTTTGGTTTGGTGTATCATTACAGGCCTTGGGCAAAGCTCAAGCAGCTGGGTGATACCTTTTGGTGGGCATCTTGTCAATTCCAGCCTGAATCAGTTTAGGGTAGTGTAAGAGTTTTGAGTGCAATTCAAAGGGTCTTTTTGTGTTAAAGGACTCCCGTGGCCTTGACACAGCTGGGGAGCATGGTATGGGCAAGGACCTGAAGTTCCCAGTTGGGTTTGAGCACGTACACTGCAAAAAATTGAAAACTGAATTTGAGGAGAAAATTACCTAATAGGAGTGAAATTATTTTTCTGCATGGACAGATAGTTTTACTTGATAAGACAGCTTAGAATAAATTGGTTGCAGTCTAGAACTAGGTTTAATAATCTCAGAATTGGTGTCTTGTATTCTTCTAATAGGAAGCACTAGATCCTTTCAACTATTTAAGATATTTTCATTTGCTAAGATATAATTTTTTTGCAGTGTACTGATTTTCCTTGAAAATCTCTAGTTTAAACAAGGAGTTGCAGAAAAGTTGTAGTATGCGTACATGACACTGCTGAGAGAAAATAGCTTTGAGAGAAAGAGTTAAAGGGATCCTCCACTGGATTTATTTTCAAACTTATTTTAAGTAATTGCAGATTTCAAAAACCAAACTTTCATTTTCAGAGACCAAATAGTGTTTGAGAAAAATTAACTTTCTTTAAAATGCCAGATGGGCTTGAGGTAGGCTATGCGATGATATCATGTAGTGGTCATGTGGAGCAGCTCAGCTGTTTATCTTCTCTGTTTACATCAAAGTTTTGCTAGTTTTACAAGTATTTTACCGAGTTTATCAGTTTGTAAATAAACATGCATCATTATGTAGCATATAAATGCCACAATGATGCTAAAAAGAAGGTGCAAGCTGGAACTAGACTGCATTTCCGCAGAGAAAATGCCAAGTGTGTTTGATCAGCTGGAACAGAGTTTCACCAACAGAAACTGGATCAGACATGAGACTTCTCGCTGCAAAATCATTTATTTACATGACATACATGATGCTGGTTCTGGGTGTGTGCATATACACACACATACATGAGAGAGAGGCAAAGTGTGTATAGTGTGTATGGCTACGTGCTCTAAAATTTCGGTTTAAAATGGCTGAACTCACAATGCAACATGACACTTCGCGCTCTAATTTTTTTTTTTACACATGGCGCTGGGTAGATTAACAAAGTGTGGCATGGTTTAGAATAGATTTTAGAGCACAACGTGTGCAGCATGACAGAACACTAAGTTTTTCTCCTGAAACTCCATTCATTTGAATGGAGAGCTGTATACAAGTGCACTACACTGGTTCAGGCTAGATGTGTCAGAGTTGGAATGGTGTCAATATCTTTTCTTAAGACAAAGTCTTTTCATTTTACAGGTCTCTGCAGCTTACAGACAATTCACTTGGTGGACTCATGGCTATTTGGGAATACAGAAAGGAGAGTTATTAGTGTGCTTGCTAAGCACAAAGCAGTGTGAAGCACACTGTTGTTCTTAAGTTTACTTTATTATTTTTTTCATCTGTTTTTTGGCACTGTTACTCCTCCTACAGCTTTTGAGATATTGACACCGTTCGAACTCTGACACATCTATCCTGAACCATGCCACGCATTCATCCATCCATCCATTATTTGCAACTGCTTATCCTGTTCAGGATCGCAGGCAAGCTGGAGCCTATCCCAGCTGACTATGGGCAAGAGGTGGGGTACACCCTGGACAAGTCGACATCATAGGGCTAACACATGCAGACAAACAACCATTCACACTCACGTTCATACCTATGGTCAATTTAGAGCCACCAATTAGCCTAACCTGCATGTCTTTGGACTGTGGGGGAAACTAGAGCACCTGGAGAAAACCCACACAGACACGGGGAGAACAAGCAAACTCCACACAGAAAGGCCCCTGTCAGAAACTGGGCTTGAACCCAGAACCTTCTTGCTGAGAGGCGACAGTGCTACACCACCGTGCTCCCCCATGCCACACACTCTCTTTGTTAATCTACCCAGACCCATGTAAATTATGTAAAAAAGATTTTAGAGTACGAAGTGTCATGTCATGCTGCGAGTTGAGCCATTTTAAACAGAGATTTTAGAGTGCATAGCTACACACACTATACACAAACCCACACACACTTTCTGTAGATCACTTTCACTTCCAGTGCCATCCTGGGCGGCAGCCTGCAAGAGTCACTCTTCATTGTCTAGTGTTTCTTTTTACTTTTCTTTAGATTTAAGTATTTGTAACTTATAGCTGTAACTATGTGTTTGGGCTTAGTGGTATGATGTGGTTTTGCATGTTTTTTTTTTTTCGTTTTAATTGCTTGTGGAGTACTTTTACCATGTTGGATCCCTGTCCTGGGGGAGACACACTAGGGCTCTGCAGAGCCGGGAGGAGATGATGACTAAGGAAGAGGAGATACCAATCGTATCATCCCTCTATTGTTATGGGGAATGCAAGATCACTAGCAAATAAAATGGATGAGTTAACATCACTCACAAAGAGTGAGAGTGTGTTTTGTGAGAGCCCTGTTATGTGCTTCACTGAGACATAGCTGCATGAGAGCATACCGGACTTTATTGGGAGTTTAACCAGCTTTTAGTTGGTGTGGGGTGGCATGGTGGTGTAGTGGTTAGCACTGTTGCTTCACAGCAAGAAGGTTCTGGGTTCGAGCCCAGTGCCTGACAGGGGCCTTTCTGTATGGAGTTTGCATGGGTTTCCTCTGGGTATGTCAGTTTCCCCCACAGACATGCAGGTTAGGATAATTGGTGGCTCTAAATTGATTATAGGTGTGAATGGTTGTTTGTCTCTATGTGCCGGCCCTGCATTGATCTGGCAACTTGTCCAGGGAGTACCCCACCTGTTGCCCATAGTCAGCTGAGATAGGCTCCAGCTTGCCCACGACCCTGCACAGGATAAGCGGTTATGAATAATGGATGGATGGATAGTTGGTGTGGGCAGACAGGAGTTGCAGCCAGAGTTGCAAGAAGAACTGAGGGGATGTTGCTATCTATGTGAACAAGTAGTGCAACTGTGGACACATTACAGTGAAAGATTGTGTGTGTATCCTGGACATTGAACTGTTAACAGTAAGTCTCCGTCCATATTACTTGCCCAGAGAGTTTTCCCAGGCCATTGTTATTTACACCCCCCTGCAGTCCCGGCCCTGTGGAAAACATCATGCTTTTTTCCTGTGCCCAAGAAGAAACACACAAGCACATACCGTACAGTGATTACAGACCAGTGGCTCTGACTTCACAAGTTATGAAGTCACTGGAAAGGCTGGTCTTGAAGCCCCTCTGTTCAGTCTTCGAACCATCACTGGACCCCCTGCAGTTTGCCTACCTGCCCCATATTGGAGTGGAAGACGCCATCATCTTTCTGCTGCACAGTGCTTATACTCATCTAGAGGAGACAGGCAGTATTGTGAGAGTCATTTAAAAAAAAAACTTTTCCAGTGCTTTTAACACAATAAGACCTGCCCTGCTTTGTGATAAGCTACTGAAGATGTACGTTGATACTCCTCTACTGGCCTGGATCACCAACTAACTCACAGGAAGACTCCAGTATGTGAGGCTGGAAAACAACATGTCGGACTTTATAGTGAGCAGCACGGGGGTGCCTCAGGGTATGATCCTGTCTCCCTTCCTGTTCACACTCTATACTTCTGACTTCAGATACTGCTCACAGTCCTGCCACCTGCAGAAGTTTTCAGATGACTCTGCCATTGTGGGCTGTATCAGCAGAGGACAGGAGGCTGAGTTTAGGAATGTGGTGGACAGTTTTGTGGAGTGGTGCAGATTAAACCACCTGCAACTCAACGTTGCAAAGACTAAGAAGTTGGTGGTAGACTTTAGGAAGCAAAGGAACAGTCTGAGCCCAGTCATCACTGAGGGAATGGAGGTGGACATTGTGGAGGAATACAGATACCAGCATCCATATAGACAGTAAACTGGACTGGACAAAAAACACAAATGCACTTTACAAGAAAAATCAGAGCCACCTGCATTTCCTCAGAAGACTCAGGTCTTTCAATGTCTGCAGAACCATGCTGCAGATATTTTATCGCTCTGTGGTGGCCAGTGTCATTTTCTATGCTGTGGTGTGCTGGGGCAGCAGGGTGAATGTAGCTGATGCCAACAGACTCAATAAGCTCCTCAGTAAAGCTGGGTCTGTCCTGGGAGTGGAACTGGAGTCATTGGTGGAGGTGTCAGAGAGGAGGATGCTGAGGAAACTTTTCAGTATTATGGACAATCCCTCCCACACCCTGCATGACACAGTGGTATATCAACAGAGCACCTTCAATGAGAGACTGAGGCCACCGAGGAGCACCATAGAATGCTACAGGTATTTCCTACCAGTGGCCATCAAACTGTATAACTCCTCCCCCTTCTGCAAGATAGACAGCTGATCAATCATGACAATAATACCTATATCATGTGCAGTATTCTGAGTGGTCATGTACAATGTTTTTTCACAACACCATGTGCAATAGTTTCCCCCCCAACATATGTACAGTATTTACTCTCACCATTAGGTTAGTCTCTTACGTAATTTATTTCTCCCATTAGAATGCTGTAACAACTTTAATTGCAGGAAACAGAGGAATGGGAATCAGGCTTCAGAACCAGTAAGTTCTTTTTATTTTAGTATACTTTTCAGTGACACACATGTGATGGGGTAGCACAACTCTCTCTCTCTCTCATTCCTGACTGCCTGCAAGACACAGAGACACAAGTTAATAGACAGCCAGTAATTTGACACAGGTGCACCTCATCACATGTTACCTGCTGGTTCAACCTGCCTCTTCGCCGTTCACAGCCAATGCTCAACCACGCCCCTGCTGCCACATACCCCCACCACCCGACTCAGACCGAGGAGCCATCTGGCCTGCAGCCAACTCGCACCCCCAGCCTGTGGACCACCTCAAATTTAAAAAGGGGTGAAGGGCCAGATACCAACGAGTGATCCACGTGTTGGCATCCTTCATGCAGTGGAGCCACTGGAGCGGGGCATGGTTGGAACATAGGGTGAATGGATGTCCTAGCAGGTAGTAGCAGAGAGTGAGGACCGCCCACTTGATGGCTAGACACTCCTCTATTGTGCTGTACTTTGACTCTCGCATGGAGAGCTTCCGGCTGATGTACAGCACTGGATGCTCCTCCCCCTCCACCACCTGGGACAAAATGGCCCCCAGCCCCTCTGTCCGATGTGTTGGTCTGTAAAACAAAAGGGAAAGAAAAGTCAGGAGAATGCAACAACGGGCCCCCACACAAAACTGCCTTTACCTGAGCAAAAGCCTGTTTGCATGACTCTGTCCACTGGACTGGATCTGGCACCCCATTTTTACTGAGGTCAGTCAGTGGGCTGGTGACATCCGAAAAGTTAGGCATGAACCGCCTATAATAGCCAGCCAGCCCCAAAAACTGCCTCACCCCCTTTTTGGTCTTAGGTTGCAGGCAGGCCACAATTGCTGCAGTCTTATCAATTTGGGGACACACCTACCCATGACCCAAGGCAAGGCAAGGCAAGTTTATTTATATAGCACATTTCATACACAGTGGCAGTTCAATGTGCTTTACAGAAGTAAAAGCAAAACAGTAAACAATAGAAAATAAAATTACATAAAATAAATGGGGAAGAAAATTAATAAGAATTAAACAATAGTAGAAATAAAATAATAAAATGAGAAAAGTTCAATTTAAAAAAAACAGCAGAATAAAATAGAATAAAAGTTAAGTAAAATTTAAAACATGGAGAGACTGTAAAGAGTTTAAAACATGTAGAGATGGCAATATTAATAATTTAGCAGAAAGCATCTGAAAACAGCTTGGTCTTTAGTCTAGATTTGAAGCTGCCAACAGCAGGAGCATTTTTGATGTCCTCTGGCAGTTGGTTCCATAGCTGTACTGCATAGTAGCTAAAAGCTGCTTCATCACACTTTGTTTTAACAACAGGTTTTAACAGTAAAATTTTCTGCTGCGATCTGGTAGATCTAATTGGGTTAGGCCACTGCAACATATCAGAGAGGTAATTGGGCCCTGTACCATTTAGAGATTTGTAAACCAGCAGCAATGCTTTAAAGTCAATTCTGTAGCTTACTGGAAGCCAGTGAAGGGACCTTAGAATTGGAGTAATGTGCTCTGTTCTTTTTGTTCGTGTGAGAACCCTAGCTGCTGCATTTTGAACCAGCTGAAGTCATTTGACGGTTTTTTTTTGGCAGGCCTGTGAAAAGGCCATTGCAATAATCAACCCTACTAGAGATGAAGGCATGTACAAGTTTTTCCAGATCATTTTTTGACACAAGTCCTCTTAGTTTGGAAATGTTTTTTAGGTGATAAAATGCTGTTTTAGTGATTGCTTTCATATGCCTCTCAAAGTTTAGCTCGCTGTCAATGAAAACAAGATTTTTAACCATTTCTTTTGTTTTAATCCCCTTTGTGTCAAGAATAGTGGTAATCCTGAGTCTTTCATCTTTTTTTCCAAATAGAATTACTTCTGTTTTATCTGTGTTCAGCTGAAGAAAATTTTGTGACATCCAGTTGTTGATTTGATCGATACACTGGTAGAGACATTCAAGGGGGGCATAATCATTAGGTGATACAGGCGTGCAAACGGCACACTTTTCGGCGCATTCCGCTTTTTCCCCGGCATTTTGGGCGACTTGTGTAATTCGTGCAGATCCGAAGTTTTTTTTTTTTTTTTTGGGGGGGGGGGTTGCTCTCCGGTAATCCACTCTGGTAGTAATGATAGACCTGAGTACTGTGCAGACCATACAACGTTTGGTTCCCCCTGGTGGATATATGGAACCATTGACAGTGTAGCTGCTGGCTGCTATTATAATATTCAACAGCGTTCCGTTACAAACTGCTAGCTGCTACACTGTCAGTGGATGGAACCGATGGCTGGGCAATCTGGTTGCTAAGGAACGTGACTCCCGGGCTTTTCCTCAGATCGGTGTGTTCATTTATCAACTTGCTGAATTTCATCTACTAGTGTGTATTTCTTTGGAGCCTCGGTGACTGGGAGTAAACGATCAGCGTTGAAGTGGAAATCATTTACTCGTCTACAATCAAAGCGTAAGTGTTAAAATAATTGTGCATATATATATATATATATATATATATATATATATATATATATATATATATATATATATATATATAATTTGTCTCTCGTAACCTAGCCTCCTTCATCTAACCATATTAGCCATGACCTATCCTTGGGGTAAAAAACGCCTGAAAAACGTAATGTTATTTGAGGAGTTGCATGATGACTGTATATGTTCTCAACGTAGTGTCTACATGGGTTAATGACTTTTGTTTTTTGTTCCTAGATAATATTTAAGTGCCGTAATACCGTTCTATACGTGCAAGAATTGGTCTTATTAAAGCTTGTGGCTGTCTGGCTTAGTTAAATGCTAACCGTTAGCACCCGACTAGCTGCTATTTTAGAACATCGAGTGATCAAATGGTAATGTGTAACCTATGTGTGTGTTATATGAGTTCGTGGTGCATACATCCATCCGTGGTAGCCTAGGGCTGCACAATTAATCGAATTTAATCGAAAATCATGATTTTGGCTGCCACGATTAAATTAAATGAAAATCGCGATTTATTTCCATTTAAAATGCGAGCTCTGCTGCATATCTGATCAAGCACTTTTTGACCAGTACTCCGCCAAACCATTAGGGGGTGAACCGATGCATGTAAGGTTTCATTACTCCGCCTAAATAAGCAAGCAAGCCAAGTCACAGTAATGAAACCTTACATGCGTCGGTTCGCCCCCTAATGGCGTGAGAGTAGGTAACAGATTGAGGTGAGAGAGAAAAGCTAACTATGTCAGAACAACAGACTATTTAGCACTGGAGGCAATGCTGTGACCTGCCTTCGCTCATGTTTAAAGCCAGAGCATGTTGATAGGCTGGTCTTTCTAGCTAAAAACTTGTAGGCCTCAGTATAATGCTATGTAATTGTTGCAATTGAGTTTTCAGTTCCTTCATCCTTTGGTAATTTCTTGGATAAATTTCATTTATTTGTCATTTGGAAATCAGAATTTCTCTTTTAAATTTCATTCTGCACTGAAAGCTGTTCATATTGTTTGTTTGAATATAGTGAAATAAAATTTAAGTGATTTCCCCAACATCAAGAATAATTGTGATTAATAATCGTGATTACAATTTTGATCAAGATAATCGTGATTATCATTTTTTCCATAATCGTGCAGCCCTATGGTAGCCACAACATTACAGTCACTTAGGCTGTCTAAATTAAGCAAAAACATTGGCGAATTTCACCTCCTTTCAAAGTCAATGAGAGCGAAGCGAAATTCGTTTGTGTCGGTATGGACCATAATGAAGTCTGACTGATATTTTGTGTGTGTGTGTGTGTGTGTGTGTGTGTGTGTGTGTGTGTGTGTGTGGGGTGGTGGTGGTGGGGGGTCCGCGTCGCCGCGCTACCTCACTCTTTTTTGACCATGGTTGTGTTTGCATCCCTGGTGATAGAGCAAGATAAATTTGGGTATCATCTGCATAGCAGTGATATAAAATTGAATTGTTCTTGATAATTTGCCCAAGTGGGAGCATATAAAAGGTTGAATAGTAATGGTCCAAGAATCGACCCCTGGGGCACACCACAGGTCAAGGACATTGACGCTGAGGTACAATTTCCCATGGTAACAAAGAAGCTTCTATCTTTTAAGTATGATTTTAACCAATTGATAACTTTACCAGTCAACCCAACCCAATGTTCAAGTCGATATAGCAGTATGTTGTGATCAACAGTATCAAAAGCTGCACTGAGGTCCAGTAATACCAGGACCGATGTTTTGCCTGCATCAGTATTAAGATGTATGTCATTTATAACTTTAATCAGCGCTGTTTGAGTGCTATGATTGGCACAAAATCCTGATTGAAAGTTATCAAAATAGCTGTTTGATATCAAGAAGGCAGTTAATTGATTGAAGACAATTTTTTCAAGGATTTTCCCGATGAATAGTAGATTTGATATTGGCCTGTAGTTATTTAATACTGAAGCATCCAGATTATTCTTTTTAAGTAGGGGCTTTACAACGGCTTTTTTCAAGGACACAGGAACAATGCCAGTCTCTAGGGATGCATTTATGATTTGAAGCACATCTGTAATTATAAGATGTAGAACAGACTTAAAAAAGTTGGTGGGCAGAATGTCCAATTCAGATGTTGAGGAACTGAGATTTTGTACAGTTTTTTTCAAGAGTCTCATAATCAGTTAAACAAAATTCTGGCATTGTGTTGAAGTTATCTGTCTGTGTCACTGGTGATTGCAGTTTTTCAATTATTTGTAACTGAGATATATTATGAGCAATATTATGTCGTATTTTATCAATTTTACCTTTAAAGAAGGATGCAAACTCATTGCATTTATTAACTGAGAGAAGTTCAGGTGCTAATTGTGGTGGGGGATTTGTTAGCTTCTCTACTGTTGAAAATAGCACACGGGCATTGTTCATATTCCTGTTGATGATGTTGGAGAAGAAAGACTGTCTTGCTTTAGGAATTTCATAATTATATTTACAAAGCATCTCTTTATGGATTTGATAATGGATGTGAAGTTTAGTTTTGCGCCATTTTCTTTCAGTCTTTCTACATTCTCTCTAACAGTTTAACAGCTGGGTTAAACTTCCATGGCGCTTTCTGCTTATCATTGACTCTTTTGATTTTGAATGGAGCAATATCATCCATAATTTGGGTCATATTTAAATTAAAAATTTCCAGTAAATCATCTACAGAGTCTGACATTTTGGTTGAGATCTGAGAGAGAGCTTGCTCAAAGAGAACACGTGTTGTCATTTATGACTCTCCTACCCATAGTCATTGAGCTGTTCTGAATGTGAGGAGACATAGAAACATCAGAGAAAACACAAAAATGATCAGATAAGGCCAGGTCAACAACAGTAGTAGAAACAGTAAGACCCTTTGTGATGACGAGGTCAAGGGTATGACCACGAGAGTGGGTTGGCCCTTGTACACGTTGTACAAGGTTGAAGTTGTCAATAAGTGCAAGTAGTTCATTGGCATAGGTGTTTTCAGGATTATCTACATGCAAGTTAAAATCCCCAGATATAATAAGACAGTCAAACTCTAAGCAAATGATTGACAACAGTTCACCAAACTCTTCCAGAAAAACTTTGGCTGAATGTCTTGGAGGCCTGTAAATAGTTAATAATATGTTAGGAGAGCATGTAACAATTGCACATAAGGTGTTCAAAGGATGTAAAATCACCAAGTGAGGATTGTTTACATTGAAAAGAGAATTTGAATATATTTGCAATCCCTCCACCTTTCCCCTGTCGGGTAACATTCATAAAATTAAAATTTGGGGGAGTTGCTTCAATAAGGGTGGTAGCACTATTTGCTTGATCCAGCCAAGTTTCAGTTAGAAGCAAAAAAAATCAAGATTATGTTTGCAGATAAGATCATTAATTAAAAATGACTTGTTTGAAAGTGATCTAACGTTCAGAAGAGCTAGCTTTACAGAAAGTCTAGAAGTAATATCCGCTTGGGCACTCTGATGTTGTTTTGAAACAAGGAGACTAGACTGGTTTACCCCCTGGGTTAAATATGCTCTATGTTTTCTATTTCTTATCAACACAGGAATAGAGAATGGCATAGGCATACTGGGTCCCAGCTTGTTTTCAATACTACACCCAATGCAGGGACCCCCAGCACATCATACTAGACTTTATGTTCCATTTTGTTTGAGATTGAGAGGATTGGAGATGTCATATATCTTTTAGATGGTGAAAAAGATTGGTAGCCAGCTGAAAGTCCTGGGTGAACACAGTTCAGTCTGTTGGTTGATTTTTGATGAACCGGGTACACAGCTTGTCACGACAGATTTGGGCTGGAAAAAGAGTGTAGCCATTTGCATCAGTCTTTACATACTATTTGGGAAATCCATGCAAGGGGGAGACGGAGATGGTACGATAAAATCAGAAGAGCGAGACTTTGGTGAGGCCTTTGTAAGTGTCTCCATGACTGTCTCTGTGGTGACTGTCTCACTGATTGTCTCTGTGATAGTTGCATGGGGTCGAGAAGTGGACGAAGCAACCTTGACATGGTTATCTTTAGTCAGGTCCTTAATCTGGATGGAATCGCATGATAAAATCACATGCTCACATTCTCCGTGTGATTGTTGTTGTCCTTGGCAGTCTGCCCCAGATGGTTCTTGGCAGTCTGCTCCAGATGGCTGTGTGTCCTTGGTGAAGACTTGCATAGATGATTGTTTTGGCATTTCAGAGGAATTATTTGTTTATAACTAGGTCAGTCTGCGACATCTTATCAACTGTTCTCTTCAGTGTTGACTGAGAGAAAATTGCAAGTCTATAATGATCTGCTAAAACTTTGGTCCCAATCCAGCTAAGTTCAGTGCTGTTTGGCTTGAAAAATTCTCTGCGATTCCAGAAAAGGTTAAAATTGTCTATAAAGTTCATACCAGATGAAAAACAAGTTTTTCCAAGCCAGGTGTTAAGACTGAAAAGTCGACTAAATGCAAAACTTCCCCTTGCAGGAAGTGGGCCACTGATAAGATTGTATTCCGGTCTTATAGAGATGAGAAAAGAGTTTTTTGAAGTCCTCTTGGACAAACAGCTGTTCTCTGAAAACATCATTTGCTCCCACATGCACAACAATACGTTTGATAGTTTTATGCTCGGACATGAGTTTCAAAATGTTGTCTTTGGTGTCAGAGATGGATGCATTTGGAAGGCAGCAAATAATCATTCCATGTCCTTTTAAATATCTTACAGTGGAATCACCAAGAACAAGGGTTGTGGGATCAGGTGGTGTTTTGAGCCGCTTTTTGCATCTTCCCACAGCTCTTCGGTTGTGATGTGTTCGATGTGTTTGTCCGCCTGAAAATTCCGCTTCCACATCCCTGAGGCATTCAAATTTGTTCTGAAGCCTTATGGGCTGTGGATTTTCCATAGGATTGTAAATCCTATTGTAATTTGTAGACCTTGCTCTATTTCTGATAGCATGGCTGTGGAGCATGGGTTGCACAGTATCAGAACAAGCTGGTGTTGAGGTAATAAGTCTTCTGTTTTTATTTTCATCTGTACTCACATTTTGCCCTGTTAGATCGATGAATTCATCCACTCGATCTGCAATGTCATCAGCTTGTTGGGGTACATTCTCTGCATTCTCAGCCACTGTTTCTGTACTCCTTTCCTGAGATATTGCTCTTAATTCATCAGTCTTTGGCAGAGCATCAATCTTTGATTCCAGGATAGAAGTCCTCTGTTCTAGTTCTGTGCATTTTCTGCAGGATCTCCTGGATTTTTTGCCCCCTGGCATTTTGTTTTAAAAGCTAACTTATCTTATAAAGATGAAAAATAAAATGAAGAAATAGTGGAAATTAAATTAAAATTAAAAGCTTATAAAGATGAAAAATAAAATGAAAAAGTAGTGGAAATTAAATGAGAAAGTAAAGTAAAATAAAGATCAAGCAGGAGCAAAGCAAAGAAGTGTCCTACTCGCTTGAGTAGGAGGAGCAGAAAGACCCAATTGGAAGCCCAGATACCATACTTCCACCCATCCAATTGCACACTTCTTCGGGTTTGCTGTGAGCTCAGCATGCCTCAGAGACCTCAGAACTGCCCTCAGATGTTGTAGGTGCTGCTCCCAGGCATTACTGTAAAAGATTATGTCATCTAAGTATGCCACCACATACGCATTGTGGGGGCAGAGGATTTGGTGCATGAGATGCTGAAATGTTGCTGAAGCCCCAAACAACCCAAAAGGAAGGGTGACAAATTGGTGTAAGCCAAATGGAGTGGAAAAAGCCATTTTCTTGAGGGATAATGGAGTCAAGGGGATTTGCCAATATCCCTTTGTCAAATCCAGTGTTGAGTAAAAGCAAGCTGTGCCTAACCGATCAAGCAGTTCATCAATGTAGGCCATTGGATATGCATCAAATTTAGGACACCGCATTGACTTTTCTATAGTCCACACAAAACCGGACCGACCCGTCGGACTTGGGAACCAAGACCACTGGGCTGCTCCAGTCACTGTTTGACTCCTCAATTACACCCATCTTAAGCATAGTCTGAAGTTCATCCCGAACCACATTTTTCTTGTGTTTGGGGAGCTGATATGGGTGGCTGTGCATCACCACCCCTGGGGGAGTCTCAATGTGGTGTTTCATGAGGTTAGTGCAACCAGGGAGGGGCAAGAACACATCGGAGAATTCCTCCTGCAACCTAATTACCTGTTCTCTCTGGGCCGGTAAGAGGTGGTCTCCACAGGGCACTGGGGTGAACTGGGCCACACTTTTTGGACTTACCTCCAGTCCCAGCTCCGCCTTCTCCAGAACTACCGTCTCCAGAGACACAGGAACCTCCTCTCTCCATGGTTTCAGGAGATTGAGGTGGTAAATTTGATGTGTGTCACCTCTATCTGGCCATTTGATCTCATAGTCAATCTCCCCAATTCGCCGTACAAGGGGCATTCAATAAGTAATGCCCCTGACCCACTTCCCATAGCAGTAGAGCAACGAAACTTGGCACAGTTATTAGTCTTTCTCTACATAGGAACCACCCAGAGTTATGCATTTCTCCCATCGTTTGATGCAGCTCTGGAGACCGTTTTTGTAGAACACCCCAGGTTGGTCCTCCAACCACGACGTGACTTCAGAAATCAAGGCTGCATCATCTGGGAAACGCTTTCCTTTCAAAAACAACTTCATGGCTGGGAAGAGGTGAAAGTCAGAGGGTGCAAGGTCAGGAGAGTAGGGAGGATGGGGGAGGATTTCATAGCCACACTCCCGTGCTTCTGATCTGGCGACAAGCGAGTTGTGGACCGGAGCGTTGTCCTGCAGGAGGAGGATACCTTTGCTGATCTTGCCCCGCCTCTTGATTTTGATAGCTTCTCTTAATTTCCTTAAAAGTGAAGCATAATAGGCTCCTGTAATTGTGGTACCCTTTGCCAGGAAATCTGTCATCACTACTCCGTCCTGGTCCCAGAAGACTGTGAGCATGACCTTGCCAGTGGAAGGCTGCACCCTTGCCTTCTTTGGAGGTGGTGAGTCCAAGTGCTTCCACTGCATTGACTGGGCTTTGGTCTCTGGATCATAGTGATGGACCCAGGTTTCATCCTGTGTAATCAGTCTTTTGAAAAAACTTTGACTCATCTTCTTGGCACATCTCCAAATTCATCCTCGAGCACTCGACGCGTTCTCACTTCTGGAAAGGTGTGAGCAACCTGGGAATCCATCTGGCAGACACCTTATGCATATGCAAATGGTCATGAATGATAGTTTCCACAGACCCTGTACTAATCTTGACCTCTTGGGCTATTTGGCGAATAGTAATGTGCCGATCTTCCAAAATGGCAGCCTCAACTTGACGGACAGATGCCTCTTCAATGGCAGAAGGGGGGTGGCCAGGTCTGGGAGCTGTTTCCACAGACTTCCGGCCATGTTTGAATTCACAATGCCAGCGTTTTACAAGGTCATATGATGGGGCATTATCACCATAAGTTTCTTTTATTTCATCAAAAGTCTCCTGTGGTGTGCGTCCTTTCAAATACAAAAACTGTAGCAAATTCTCCTGGGTTATGTGACTCAGTGCATGGAGTTTTGCTCTCAGGTCAAGAACATACTGAATTTTATTTTTACTTTGAGAAGGCCCCCGCTCCCAATTTTCTGTAGGGGAGAGTGGGGTAAGATGAGCCACTTTTTACATTTTTCATCATAACTACATGTTAAAGCCATTTTTGCTTCCAGTCTACACACCATACCAAATTTCAAAGTGTACTGTTACTATCTGAGCAAAACATAATTGATAAGCTCTTATGGTTAGAGTGATATTACCTCTTGAAAAAAAAATGTCAAGTGGCTCAACTTACCCCATGCACGGGGTAAGATGAGCCACTGTGTGGGGTAAATTGAGCCAACACAAAACATGTTAGGTTAACAAAGTAAACAACTTTTATTATTAGAAATGCAATCAATGAATCAAGTCAAGTCAATCAAGTGGGGGATAGGGCCGTTGCATAGAGAAGGGGAGATGAAGAGAGAGGTGATAGAACGAGATGGGATAGGGAGGGATAGATAGATGGATAGAGAGAGATATGCGTAGATAGATAGAAAGAGGGATGGTTAGAGAGGGAATGAGAGATATACTATATTATAGAAATTACTAAAACAGTAGAACAGTGCCAAAAGAATCTTATTTCTTTCAGTAGGTTAAAACATTGCTAAAACATGCAGCAATCATTCCATCAATCATTCAATCATTTCATCATTATTCAATGTTCCAAGCGTTCAAATGGCAAGGGAACACCATTTGCCTCTCCCTCCGTGCTGTCCCCCCAACAGTAAAGGGGCGGGGCAATTTTTTCACAATATCCTGTCTTGACAGGACAGCCTCATCTTTCTCTTTGAAGACAAAGGTTGGCTTTCTTGCAGAGCCATGGCATGACCGGCTTCTTTTGAGAAATCTTGCCTCTATTTCGAAGACATCCAATTTGATTATCTGGCCAATGAAGAAATGCACTTTCTTCTTCCCCGTGTATTTTGCCACAACATAATCCCCCACATCTAACAACTGGTCTTCCTCATCTGATGTCATATATATTTATATATATATATATATATATATATATATATATATATATATATATATATATATATATATGTTGTCATATATGACCAGTAAATGTGAAAACTTAAGTGTCATCCATATTGGGTAAGGTCAGCCACCAATGGGGTAAGTTGAGCCAGTGGCTCAACTTGCCCCACATCTAATGGCTCATCTTACCCCATGGCCACCATTTTGTAGAAAAATGCTAAGGGGATTAGGCTAATCAAAATTATTTTTATTAGCATTCATATCATAGCTTAGAAAGCCACTAACTTAACCCTAATGTGTCTAAATATTATTCTACTTTTGTCTTCTCTAAATCATCTTCACTGTGGACAAACATGGAATTGACTTAGAAAGCACAAAAACACATTTTTATAAATATGTCCCTCACCTAGTTTGACATGTGGTGCTCCTCTCCACAAGTGTAAGTAAATGGTCCCGGCCCCCTTTGAATGTGGTCACGTGGTCACATTTGTTTACTGTTTCTTAGAAACAGGGGGTGGCTCATCTTACCCCCTGGCTCATCTTACCCTGCTCTCCCCTAATGTCTAAGATGCCACGGGGCTTGCGCCCACACAATTCAAATGGGGAAAACCCAGTGGAGGCTTGTGGGACCTCACACACTGCAAACAACAGAGAGTCTAGCCACCTGTCCCACTTTTTAGCATCCCCATGAATGAACTTATGAATCATGTTCTTAACTGTTTGATTAAATCGTTTGACCAGCCCATCCATTTGCAGATGATAAAACACTAGTACGAATTGATTTAATCCCCAATAATTAGTATAATTTGCACAATGTGCGTGACAAACGTAGTGCCTTGATCAGTCAGGATTTATTTCGGAAGCCTGACTCGGGAGATAATGCAGAAGAGCGCCTCTGCAACACTGGATGCTGAAATATTGTGGAGTGGCACTGCTTCTGGATATTGTGTTGCCTAATCCACATTGACTAATACAAAGCAATACCCGTCTGCAGATCAAGCTAATAGCCCGATAAGATCCATACAAATTCTTTCAAAGGGGATTTCAATCAGTGGCAATGGACTCAATGGTGCGGCTGCTGGATTTACCAGCTGGCATTCACGACAAGCTGCACACCACCTGTGGACATAGGCACAAATCCCTGGCCAATAGAAATGGGCCATGAGATGATTTAGTGTTTGATCCTGCCCCAAATGCCCTGCCATAGGATTATGATGAGCCGCATGGAATAAAAGTTCCCTATGGCTCTTTGGGACCAACAACTGTTATGTTTTCCTTAGTTTGATTGTCCTGCATCACTTTTATATAGCCTATCCTTAATAATATGAAAACATGGGAAGGAAAGCACAACATTAGGCTGGAGGATTTGGCCATCAATTACTTTCACTTGGTCACAGGTGTGTCTCAGAGACTGGTCACATATCTGCTCCAATGGGAAGTCTCCTAAGGGATTCTCCAGAGAGGGAGGAGGGCTCCCCCACTCTCTGTGTTGTCATGACACGGAGCTGACACGGAAGTGCCTGAGACCACCTCCGCAGCGGTGGAATCCCCCCGGGATGTGCTACTGCAGGACTCGCCCACAATTTTGTTTCATTAATATTTTGAACCCTGGCCAATCGGTCCCCAGGATCAGTGGGTGAGAGAGACTTGGGCTAACCGCGGTCTCTACTGTATGCTTTTCCCCCTGGAAGTGGAGAGTGATGGGCATCAGCGGATATTTGTGTATATCACCATGCACACATTTAACCTTCACCACACATGCATTTCACAGTGCCCTGCATTGAGTCAGGCTTTGATGTATGGAGATCTGATTACAACCTGAATCCACCAAAGCCTCATGTGTACCCCCTTTAATACTCAGTTTTCCTGTATGCCCCTGCTTGATCAGGGGAAGTCTGAAGCACATCAGGGATGTGAACCAGTAGCCCTGCCTCCTTGCAGAAGTGCTGATTCCCTGCCTTCCCTCCATGCTCACAGACCTGCCTGTGCCTGCTTGTGGTTCTGGTAGGCATGGATAAGTTCATCTGTGGAGGGAGAGAGAGAGAGAGAGAGAGAGGGGGAGGTTAATGGCGGCACAGACACAGGAAGAGAAGGGAGAGGAGAAACAAGGATAAACACGGGTGCAGGGAGCGGGTTTCGGGGGAATTAGCCCCCATTTCTGCGGGGCTGGGGTGGGGGAGGGGCGAGAGGGGAAGAAGGAGAAAGCAAAAGTGAGAAAGAAGTTGCAGCACAGCTGGCTTCCGGATACGCCATCAGATGATCCTTCGCCAGTTGGACAGCCTCCTCCAGCAACGCAAGTCGGTGACACCAGATCCACGCTGTCATCCTGCTTGGCAGCTGGGCAGAAAACTGCACCAGTGTCACTCGCTCGATGATGGAATCAACATCGCCCTCGCCGGCCAACAGCCAGTGCTGGCAGGCATCTCAGAGCTGTTGGGCGAATGCGAACGGCTGGCCCACTTCACCGTAAGCCAGTAAACAGAAGCACTGGTGCTGCTCTTTTGGGCCGCGTCCAACCCGCTGTATGATGGCTCACTTCAGGTGGGGGTACTCCAGCATGTTGGTGGCTGGGAGCTGTTGAGCCATGAACTGGGCTTCCCCCAATAGGAGCAGCAAAAGGGGAGCTGCCTACTGAGAGGTTGGCCACAAGCTCACCTCCATGACATGCTCAAACAGCTTGAGAAAGGCATTGGGATCGTCCTGCAGGCCCATCTTCACCAGCTGGATAGGCACGCTGGCCACAGGAACAATCACTAAAGCACCCACAGACTGGATCCAACTCCATATCACCTGCTGGTCCTCTGTCTGGGCTTTGAGCAGGGCCTAGAAGTGCCGGCCCTGATCTACTATTGGCGTGATGAGGGCATGCTAGTGATGGAGGTCTTCAACGAGCATTTGGAGGAGCTCTTCAACTGGTTTAGATCCCGTGGCGGTGTACATTCCTTGGTCCCAGGTTTTGGCACCAGTGTAACAACTTTTTAATTGTGGAAAACAGAGAAATGGGAAGCCGGCTTCAGAACCAATAAGTTCTTTTTATTTTAGTATACTTTTCAGTGACACATGTGATGGGGTAGCACAACTCTCTCTCATTCCTGACTGCCTACAAGACACAAGTTAATAGACAGCCAGTAATTTGACACAGGTACACCATCACATTACCTGCTGGTTCAACCTGCCTCCTCACCATTCACAGCTGACACCCGACCACACCCCTGCTGCCACAAATGCTAACCATCGAGGCACTGGTTTTTGCATTTTCTATTCCCCTTATGTAAATACTGTTTTGTTATAGAGTGACTTCTGGCACAAGAATTTCCCTCAGGATTAATAAAAGTTTTAGCTTATCTTATATAATAAATAAATAAAAATATTTTGCAGCACAAGGTCTTGTGACTCATTCAGTTTTTGTTGGTGACGCTCTGCCACAGCTGAGGAAGCACACTTGGCATTTTCTTTGCAGAAATGCAGTCTAGTTCCAGCTTGTGCTTTCTTTTCAGCATCACTGTGGCATTTGTATGCTACACGATGAGGCATACAGTACTTATTTAAAAACTGATAAATTCAGTAAAATGCTTGTAAAACTAGCAAAACTACGATGTAAACAGAGAATGTAAACAGCTGAGTTGCTCCAAGTGACCGCTACATGACATCACATAAATTAAACCCATCTGGCATTTTAAAGAAAATTAATTTTTCTCGAACACTATTTGGTTTCCGAAAATGAAAGTTTCATTTTTGAAATCTGCAACCACTTTTAGTTGCAGATGTTAGTTTGAAAATAAGTTTGAAAATAAATCCGCTGGAGGATCCCTTTAAAACTCAAAGCAGGGATTATAAGACAGAAAGCCTGTAGGTACAGGTCACATGTAAAATCTCTTGCGGATACCACTCTAAGGTATAGAGGGCTGAATAGGCAGGTCATGTTGGGTTGAGGGAATTGTATCAACGTGTTGTGAGAAGAATACTGCAGTCTATGTGTTGTTTGTATTTTGTCATATTACCTGTGGATACTGCTCTATAAGTTTAGAGGTCTGAACGGACAGGTATTGTCTGTATCTGGTGTATTAAAAGATAAAGCAATGTTTTGTGTGTGTGCTGTATTAACATAGTGATGTCAAGCTTGAGCTTGAGTGTGTGTCAGGGAATAGAAACAGTGTGTGTGTGTGTGTGTAGGCCTTTCTCCTGCTCGCTCACTCACACTCTCTCTGCCTCTGTGATAAGGAAATAATGCATTCTCTTTTCTGTTTTATGAAATTATGAATACTGAGTAAAAGGTGAAGTATGTGTATGGAAAATTTTCAGACAGTAAGGATTTTAAGAGACTCAATGTATAAGAACACATTTTTGGCAAGAGACAGAATATGAAGATATTTTAGAAAGACACTTTCCTTTAACAATAGAAAAAAAAAGACTTTTGAGAGGTAACTGAAATAGTAAACCTAGAAACCTGGGGAAGAGCTTTTGGGAAGACTCTGGGCAGTAAAAAAAATCTAAAAGAAACAGTAAAATATTTGATAAACACTGGACTAGGTTTCATAAGAAGTCCTTTTGAACATCACATAAATAAAGTTAAACCAAGGGGAGGCACAGGGATTTCCAGGTGGTGAAGGTGTCAACGGGGGGAAAAAAATCTGGGGTAGAGATCTCTGTAGTGTAAAGAAGAGTTCTGTGGCTGACAGGTAAAAGAACAAAAACTGGGGAAGAATTCATTAGAAAAGGTTTAACATTAAGAAAGGTAAAAACTAAAATTTTGCCCTATAAGGACTTAGCCACACCTGATAATTTAGTAAGATGGCAATTAAGAATAAAGGGAGTGGAAATGGGCAGCATGGTCATGTAGTAGTTAGCACTGTCACTTCACAGCAAGAAGGTTCTGGATTCAAGCCCAGTGGCTGACGGGGGCCTTTCTGTGTGGAGTTTGCATGTTCTCCCCATGTCTGCATGGGTTTTCTCTGGGTGCTCCAGTTTCCCCCACAGTCCAAAGACATGCAGGTTAGGCTAATTGGTGGCTCTAAATTGACCGTAGGTGTGAATGTGAGTGGTAGTTTGTCTCTATATGCCAGCCCTGCAATGACCTAGTGACTTGTCCAGGGTGTACCCTGCCTCTCGCCCATAGTCAGCTGGGACAGACTCCAGCTTGCTCACGACCCTGCACAAGATAATCAGTTATCTTAATTAAGCTATCTTAATGGATGGACAGGAATAGAAATGACTGATACCCCATTGCAGATCATATGCTTGAGAACTCCTATAGCTAAGGATAGAATTAAAAATATATCAGAAAAATGGGCCAAGAGAACGAAGAAAATGAAAACACAATGGCCCCAAGATGGTTCATTTGAGGTGGGTTTGTATAAGGAGATGGACACTTTGTTTAAAAGTTACAAGCCAAAAGACAAGCATGAGAAAAGACTAAAGAGAGGAAGAAAAAGACATACTTAAAGGGCTGATGACACGAACATGACTCTATGCAATTTCTTAAATAAACTATACAACATGGCAAACATGTTAGATTTCTGTTATAATTACGTGAAAAGAAGCTGTTGTTACGCGAATATCCAACTTTTAATTGCACAGCGCAAGAAAACTGGGTCCGTGGCTCGCGGCCATGCTGTGACTTCAGCGGAAGAACACGCTGCGGTTCACTGGCTGTTCTACTCAATGGAAATGGCGCATGAAAATGCCGGTGAACTCTCTAGTGCTAGCTCTTCCTCTGAACAAAAGAACAACCAAATACTGGTACTTTAAGCAGTGATCACGATGGCATGATTTTATCTGATTTTAAATAAATGAGATTGATAATAATGTGAATGTTCACAACTAGTACATACAAATTCTGCAGCTTCTGATTCAGCAGCTGCGTCATACTCTGCAAAAACATCAGCAAGAACCTACAATATAAATGGAAATGCAATACACTAAGCTCAAATGACTTTTGGAAAGTATAATTTCTAAATTTTTTCTACATATTCTTGAAGTCGGTCATCGGAGTACTTGCTACCGTTCCCTAACAACGCATGGCAAAGGGTAAAGTGTAGTGTTGCTAAGAGTACTTGCTAAAGCCTCCGGTGAAAGATCCTCGATGTGCTGATAAGACATACAGTTCTATATAACACACAAGTGTCACGATAATCACAAAACAGATTCAAATTGTTAAAATACCTAATTTTTAAGCAATCATGTATTGATCTCTTCTGAATAGAATCTATGATAGCCTACCCTCTTTACCCTTTGCCTCTTGTTGCTAGGCGGCAGTTACATGAAAGCCGCAAGCTTTCACAAGCAAATACATGACTAATATCACGCCGACTTTATGATTACGTTTATGATTATCATGAATGTGTACTCTATGATGTGTACTCTATGAGCGCTCTGGAGCGAGTCACTTCCAAGATGGCCGTGCAGACCGCAGTGTTACTATTTTTAGCATCATGTCAGAGCACTCTATACCTCTACGTACCTTTATCTTATGTCGTTTCTCAACACATGTTCTGACAGGAGGACTGTCTTTGGAGGAGTCGCCTTGTCCCAGGAGACTGCTGGATCCGGCATAGCTACTAGTAGACCCCCTCCGGAATACTGTAGGCACTGCTGATGGTAGCAACACATGTTTGTGCTGAACTGAACACCCAAGAGATTCTTTTAAGCTGGGAAGGGTGTCAAAACAATCCAAATCGAAGTGTTCAGAGCACAGGACGGATGTTGGTGAGGGCTCCCACTTGTCACGAGTGCGCCTGACTTGCTTCACCCACTTCGCATGCAGCTCGGGATCTCTGGGAAACTTGAATAAATTTACCCCATCCTTGTGGGTTTTGGAGCAAAAGCCGGCAACACAACGTGAAGGCATAATAACACATACATACATACATACATACACATATATATAAAATGTATAATAATAATACTAATAATGATAAACTGAACACCTGTCGCATCAACAACAAACTGGTAAGTGAGGAGGAAGATTCTTTCATTGACGTCATATAGCCCCTCCTCCTCATTCGTCTCCTGGGTGCTGCAGCCCCGTCAAATTTGCCCAAATAGCCGCGTTTATCATAACTTGTAAAATAGGCGCCTTCGTGAATTAATATATGGATCATCGGGAATTACTTGTTATAAAACATCGCCAAAGATGTCAAAAACGTGTCATCAGCCCTTTAACCTGTTTAAAAAGGGAGGAGAATAATTTCTGAAAACCAAAAAGAAAGTAAGACACTGAAAAAGATGAAGAAAAAAATCAAGAGAAAACGAGACAGTTTGAAATGTTTGAAAAGGACAGTGCCCCACCTCTTGAGGAAGCTGGGAAGACCTCTCTTAACAGGGTTCATGCCCCACCCCCATATTTAGAGAGTCAGTTTCCAGTAGTGGCAGAAGGACAATATCCCGTGGTGAAGGTAGAGGGAGACACACAGATAAAAGGGGAAACAGAAGTAGAAGAAAAGGAACAGGAAGTGATAAAACAGACAGAAAGACTATGACACACTTCAAAGCAGGAAAAGAAAGAACAGAAATGCTCTTCAGGAGCAATAATAGATTGTGATAAAGTAGTGACAGAGGCTCTCAGGGGTGTGGAAAAGAGAATGGAAGAAAGAGAAACATTCTTTTTTATTGTTGTATGGCAGTTGGCAAACAGCTTTTAGGTGCATTACCGCCACCTTCTGAACTGGAGTGTGAACCAGAATGTTTACTACACTAAATTCTCCTAATAATTCCTGTATCATTTAAAACCTAAAAGTAGCCCTTTATCCTACATTATCTGACCTCAACTGTAAGATCTCTCTGATACCTAGTGTCATATGATTTCTTTGAAGTGTCCTTTTAAGTGTCGGTCTCTCTTGCTGATATCTAGGACAATCCAACATCACATGCTCCACCATTTCCTGTAGTCCACAATGTTCACATTTACCAGTAGCATGCTTATCCATTATGCTTAATGTACTGTTCAGACCAGTATGACCAAACCTCATCCTTGATATACAGTGGTGCTTGAAAGTTTGTGAACCCTTTAGAATTTTCTATATTTCTGCAGAAATATGACCTAAAACATCATCAGATTTTCACACAAGTCCTAAAAGTAGATAAAGAGAACCCAGTTAAACAAATGAGACAAAAATATTATACTTGCTCATTTATTTATTGAGGAAAATGATTCAATAGTACGTATCTGTGAGTGGCAAAAGTATGTGAACCTTTGCTTTCAGTATCTGGTGTGACCCCCTTGTGGAGCAATAACTGCAACTAAACGTTTCCGGTAACTGTTGATCAGTCCTGCACACCGGCTTGGAGGAATTTTAGCCCATTCCTCCGTACAGAACAGCTTCAACTCTGGGATGTTGGTGGGTTTCCTCACATGAACTGCTCGCTTGAGGTCCTTCCACAACATTTTGATTGGATTAAGGTCAGGACTTTGACTTGGCCATTCCAAAACATTAACTTTATTCTTCTTTAACCATTCTTTGGTAGAACGACTTGTGTGCTAAGGGTCGTTGTCTAGCTGCATGACCCACCTTCTCTTGAGATTCAGTTCATGGACAGATGTCCTGACATTTTCCTTTAGAATTTGCTGGTATAATTCAGAATTCATTGTTCCATCAATGATGGCAAGCCATTCTGGTCCAGATGCATCAAAACAGGCCCAAACCATGATACTACCACCACCATGTTTCACAGATGGGATAAGGTTCTTATGCTGGAATGCAGTGTTTTCCTTTCTCCAAACATAACGCTTCTCATTTAAACCAAAATGTTCTATTTTGGTCTCATCCATCCACAAAACATTTTTCCAATAGCCTTCTGGCTTGTCCACGTGATCTTTAGCAAACTGCAGATGAGCAGCAATGTTCTTTTTGGAGAGCAGTGGCTTTCTCCTTGCAACCCTGCCATGCACACCATTGTTGTTCAGTGTTCTCCTGATGGTGGACTCATGAACATTAACATTAGCCAATGTGAGAGAGGCCTTCAGTTGCTTAGAAGTTACCCTGGGGTCCTTTGTGACCTTGCCGACTGTTACATGCCTTGCTCTTGGAGTGATCTTTGTTGGTCGACCACTCCTGGGGAGGGTAACAATGATCTTGAATTTCCTCCATTTGTACACAATCTGTCTGACTGTGGACTGGTAGAGTCCAAACTCTTTAGAGATGGTTTTGTAACCTTTTCCAGCTTGATGAGCATCAGCAACGCTTTTTCTGAGGTCCTCAGAAATCTCCTTTGTTCGTGCCATGATACACTTCCACAAACATGTGTTGTGAAGCTCAGACTTTGATAGATCCCTGTTCTTTAAATAAACCAGGGTGCCCACTCACACTTGATTGTCATCCCATTGATTGAAAACACCTGACTCTAATTTCACCTTCAAAGTAACTGCTAATCCTAGAGGTTCACATACTTTTGCCACTCACAGATATGTAATATTGGATCATTTTCCTCAATAAATAAATGACCAAGTATAATATTTTTGTCTCATTTGTTTAACTGGGTTCTCTTTATCTACTCTGAGGACTTGTGTGAAAATCTGATGTTGTTTTAGGTCATATTTCTGCAGAAATATAGAAAATTCTAAAGGGTTCACAAACTTTCAAGCACCACTGTAAATGTCTTCCTCCTTTCTATTTCTTCCTCTCATTTCTCCTACCTTCTTTTGAATGCTGTAGTATCGACCCTTATTTCCTCTATCCCACTCTTCCTGCCATTTCTCTCATTTCTGTTTTGATTATACTTTTAACCTCAGCCTTACTATATTTTACATCCATATTTATTTCTCTTTTGCTTGTTGCTCCTTTTACATATTTATCTGCCAGCTTATTTCCCTACACACCAATATGTGCAGGAATCCACATGAATTTAACTTCCACTCCTGCTTGAAAGAGAAATATGGTGGGACATATGGGGAAGTCATGGCCTAATGGTTAGAGAAACAGCTTTGGGACCAAAAGGTTGCTGGTTTGATTCCCCAGACTAGCAGGATTGACTTAAGTGCCCTTGAGCAAGGCACCTAACCCCCAACTGCTCTGGCAAGAGTGGTGGTGTACCTTGTGTCTGATTAGCCAAAGAAAAACTGATGATGTGATCATCAGTTGGGGCATTGAACCTGACTGATGGTGGAACAAGTGATTTTTTTTTTCAAAGAAGCACAGCATCAAGCAGAAATTGGCAAAACTATGAAGGAGAACACTGAACATTCAAACAGGTCTTTGATCATCTACAACAAAATCAAATTTACATTAAAGGGGAGTAATGTGAATTCAGTGTATCCACATTCTCTTTTCTGGTATACACTGTCAGCAGAGACTGTCAGAATGTAGGTACATATGGATGCAGGTGTAGGGGAGACTGGGGCTGAGCAAACTGCAGACTAAGCCGAATCGACATGCAGGAAACAAAGTCAGGAAATAAGCGAGGGTCAAGCAGGCACGTGCACACATAGGGCTTTAGGGGTGCTTGAGCCCCTGCCCTTTTTGCCTCGCATTAAATGTCTTTTTAAAAAATAAATAAATAAATAAATAAAAAATAATAATAAATAATACAGTCCTGTTAGAAGTTTAAAACAACGGTGGTACAAAAACTCCACGGCAATCTACCAACGTTCTTGTTATCCGGGGTGGTTGTGTGCGCTGAGCTGCCGCTTCTCTGTCCATTGCTGCTCCGCTCGAGCGCGGCTAGAGAGAGGGGGCGCGCGGCCAGAGAGAGAGGGAAGAAGCCGCTGCACGCGCTGCCACAATGATAACAGAGGAGACGTGACAGTGAGGCAGCTTGAACATGCTAATTATGGTCTAACAGTTAGCCCTTTCAAACTGGATGGACATGACATTTGGGCATTTGTAGGACTACTGACATTTGTGCGAGTAATTCAAGTCTCTGTAGTTTAATAATCTGCTTGTTAACTGACGTGACCTGACCTGTTACTGTTCACAATCAATTGCCTCGGCCATGCTTTGGTGTACATGCAAGGATCATATATCATCGGGAAGCTTATGGCCCTTTTCCACTACCCTTTTTCAGCTCACTTCAGATCGCTTCAGCTCACTTCAGCCCGACACAGCTCGCGTTTCGACTACCAAAAACCAGCACGACTCAGCTCGTTTCAGCCCTGCTTAGCCCCTAAAACTCGCACCGTTTTGGAGTGGGGCTGAAGCGAGCCAAAGCGAGCCGACTGAGGCTGGGGGTGTGAGCAGACACTCCCCTGTGCACTGATTGGTGAGGAGGAGTGTCCTCACATGCCCACACATGCCCCGCGAGCACGCTGGGATCTGTAAACACCGCAAACCCGGAAGGAGAAGAATTACGAATTACGAGAATTTCTGAAGCCTTATGCGCCTCGCCTCATCTATACGCTCTTGCCAGTATCTGTTGGCGTTGTCGGTGACAACAAGCCACAGCACCAAGACCAGCAACACTAACGACTCCATGTCCTCCATGTTTATTGTTTACTATTCGGGTTGTGAGACTACCGCTTAAAAGATCACTGATGTCACTGTTTGCGCTGCTTAACGACATCACCTGACGTCCACCCACTTTCGCTAACTCCACCCAGTGTGTCCACCCACTTCCAGCCAGCACGGTTCAGTGCGGTTGTAGTCGAAATGCAACTCCAACAGCCCCGCTCAGCCCGACACGGCTCAGCCCGACTCAGCCGCGTTTGTAGTGGAAAAGCGGCATTACATTCTCCTCTTGTATATATAACTAGTCGTCGACCTCTTCCACAACGTGCTCAAATCAAATGTGGGTTATGTTTCAGAAAAAAACAAACAAAAGCTTGTGAAAAATGTACTCAGAAGCCTATGCAAAGAAGAGAGGCTCTCTGATCTCCTTCTCCTCTCGATTGAAAAAGACATACCCATAAATCACAATGAGGTCATTAATATCTACAGGGACATGGCCCCCAGAAGGTTACTGCTTTAAGGCCCCTGGAATGTTAGGCTTCTACCTTATTAGAGGAAGGACTGATTTTTATCATTTTGTCCATTAGGCTATTTACTTATTTGTTCAAAGTTCAGGTTTCACTGTTCAATGTTAAATCTTTAACAATAAAAAAAGCCTAATAATGCACCAGTGTTTTATTGCTTTGCATGTCTTCCAAGCCTATGATAATGTAAGTGACAATTTTGCTGACACAAAAGAAATGGCAATTGCACATCACTTTCACCAACACAGGACACATAGCTAAGTACTTACCTTCCTATTAGTACGTTAATTTTAATTCTACATTTCCATATTTTGTAAAGGACCGGGGAAAAAAAATCATGCACTTGCTGCCCTTTTTCTGACTTTGAGCCCCTGCCCCTCTATAATCCTGTGCACGTCCCTGGGGTCAAGCAATCAGGGCAATGTAGATAAAGAAATAAATTGAGGTTGAGACAAAACGGAAATACTGGTCAACCACTGAGAGCCAGGCTTGGTATATTAGTAGGAAACACTGAACAATACTTCACAATTACATAGAGAGAGCTGACCTTATATAAGTGAGGGGATAATAGCTGAATGAGATGCAGGTGGCATCATTAGTAATCAGGTGACAGAGGGTGCTGTGACTCTTGGGGTTTGTAGTCCAGAGCAGTCATGTTTGGAGGCTACTCCAAACTCGTGTTTTCAGCACTGTGAGAGAGAGGAAATCACCAAAGAAAAGTCAAGACAGTAAAAGAATGGTCCACACCTCACACAGTGAAGGGCCTGCAACATTTTATTGTTGTTTTATCTGGGGGTTCAGCTCAATAGCCACACCACTCACTACACTTGTAAAAAAGGGAAACAATAAATTGTCCTAGAACTCAGAAGCAGAAAAAGCATTACAGAAACTGAAGTTCCTTGACCACTGCCTCATCCTCAAACATCCTGACCCAACAAAGCCTTTCATAGTATAGGTGGATGCATCAGAAATGAGAGTGGGAGCATTATTATCCCTGCAGAACAGCATTATGCTATCGGTAATCAGAAGCTCACTCACTCACCCTCACACTGTAGGCCAATCAGTTGCCAGCTTCTTCTAAGGCCATCTGCACCTTTCTTGAGCATGCTTCATCCACCACCAGCTTGCTAGACCTGTCACAGCTTCACCAGACAAGCAACCATTCACACTCACACCTATAGACCCCTTGTGCATGACGTCACACATCACGTGATAATTATACTTGGGGGTCAAACAGACACTATCTTTCATGCAAACAAGGCTTAATCTGTCTTCAATATGGTTCATTTTTGTGCCGTTTTTGGTTGTTCAAATAGAGAAATAGATAAAAGATATTACTGTCTCCCCACTCTCAAGAAAAATGTTAACAAAAGAGAAGCAAATGCTTCAAGAACAATGAAGAAATGAGTGGTTAAAGAGAATACGACAAGAGGAGCTAAGCCTGAAAACTCCAGAGAAATTTGCGATTGTATTTAAAATGTATTTAAAAAAAATAGAAAGTTGGAAGTGAGTATGGAAGAGTTTGCTTAAGAATCTCGTTTTATTTTTTCTTCTCGCATTCGAGTTAGCATCTTCATGAAAACGTTTGATTTTCTTACAGGTGAAGCAGCTTCCTTATTCAACATGGAAAACCCAGATTTGTTTCAAACAATGCGGACATAACTCAGTTAAAAAAACCAACAAGGAGATACATGCACAATATATCCTGAAAGAACAGAAAAGATTAAGAGCAGAGAGTGCTGAAGCTTTGTTTCTATTATCAGAGGAACTCAGTCCTGTGCAAAATGTCAACATGGAGTCAGTGTAGTAATGAACCTACAGTTCAAGAGTCTTCTATACAAACACACTGAACTTTACGACAGCAGCATGCATGTGAAATGGAAATAAATCAACTAAGGCAGGAAAAACTATTTTGGATAAAATTGTTACTGTCCATTACACACTTATCAACCTGTGTGACTCAGTTGTGCCATTTGAATAGAGAATGAATGAAGAGAGAACTGAACATTAACCATTTATTGAAATGATTATTGCAAGGGTGATTATAGTTACTATATGACTATAGCTACAACTGGAATATGCTGATGCTGTTAGTGTTTGTAACTATTGTACCACTAGATAAAATTAAATAAAATCTTAACATTCTTTGAAAGTCTAGAGCAAGATATTTTTATTATTTTATAAATAACACTTCAGATATTGTTTTAACAATAATAAGTATCAATGTATAAATTATAGAGTGCAAATAGTTCTGTAACTAGATGTTCTTGGGGTTGTTGAGACATAGATGGCCAGGAATACAATCCCTCCAACAGTTCAGGTAGGAGTCCTTTGAGAATAAATGCTTTGGCTTTCGCAGCATTCTGTTCCCAAAAGCTGATGTCTGGAAAAAGTCTTTACACAAAGAAGGTTTTCTTGCATTTTTTTTTTATTTTTATTTTGCTGTTCTTCCATGTCAGAACTCTTTGGGAAGAAAAAGGTATATTCCAACATGTAGCTAACTCTAATGCTAGGCTACAATTCTGTACCGTCACTCAAGTCATTTCAAGTCATTTTGTATGGATCATAACCACTAATTAACTCTAATTTCTATACATATCTATCCTTCGCTTCTTTCTAACTAAGATTATCCAAGTAATCTGGTAGTAGAGCTTTTTTAGCTGTAGTTTCCTTTGGACAACAGCAACAGATGCCAGACATCTTCACTTGGCTTCAGTGTGTGAACAGTATGTGAACAAAGTCTGCTTGTTCCCCAGGTATAGGGTAGCGACAGTTGCTAATGTAAATGTGACATCAGTGTAAGAGGTCTATTCTTGGGTTTCAGTCATGTGACTTTTCTTAGTGATTTCACTTCCGGTAAAACAGCTCGTGGTCAAGCAAACCAAAATGGCTGTTGTAGTGCAAACAACTAGCAATAACTTATTAGAGTATGCTCGTAATCTAGAAGCCACTGCTCGCTTTAGATACATTCAAAAGATTGCTATGTGCAATGAAATAAACCCCTACAGTCTGGGAAAGAAGGATTTGTCATACGAACTTGAAAACTACCCTTCAGTCAAGTTCCCTGACATCTCGAACTATCTGATGTTGCAGACATCCTTCTACACCGCAAAACAGATTAAAGTATGGAAGAGTATGGAGGCTTACAACTTTTTTGTATGTGGCTGGGTAAAGGACCTCAGTATCAAGTCGCTCCCGAATGAATCCTGTATTGTTTTTGCCCATGTAAGTATTTTTTTTTTTTTAAGCAGAGATTTTAAAACAAAGATTTTGCTTTGGGCGGCACGGTGGTGTAGTGGTTAGCGCTGTCGCCTCACAACAACAAGGTCCGGGTTCGAGCCCTGTGGCCGGTGAGGGCCTTTCTGTGTGGAGTTTGCATGTTCTCCCCATGTCCGCGTGGGTTTCCTCCGGGTGCTCCAGTTTCCCCCACAGTCCAAAGACATGCAGGTTAGGTTAACTGGTGACTCTAAATTGACCGTAGGTGTGAATGTGAGTGTGAATGGTTGTCTGTGTCTACGTGTCAACCCTGTGATGACCTGGCGAATTGTCCAGGGTGTACCCCGCCTTTCACCTGTAGTCAGCTGGGATAGGCTCCAGCTTGCCTGCGACCCTGTAGAACAGGATAAAGCAGCTAGAGATAATGAGATGAGATGAGATGAGATTTTGCTCTTATTTCATACTCTTTATCTTCTTCTGTCTGCTGTATGACTTTATCATAACCTAATTTCAGTGTTGGAGCCCAGTCTATACCATCGTTGTTGAAAAGACCACTAGGACACCCTGTTAAAGAAAGCAAGACACACATTGTTTTCAATATGGTGGCCATCGAGTGAAGAGTAAACAAAGAAACAGCTGGGGACTTTAACGCTTCGTGACTAAAAAAAAAAAATTGTACCCTAAAATAATGACACATAGCAAGAAAAGTACTTGGAAAACACTAACAACATAGCTGAGAGGGATATACAAACCTTTCACTAAGCGATCACTACAAACTCAAGCATGCTTTGACTCGGCTCCCTTCGATTTCAGTGAGAGATTCAAAAGCCACCTTTCTCGATGTCTTTTTGTGAAATCCTGTGTTTGTTCACCCTTTTTTATTAGTTCATGGGGAACCCTGAAGAAACTTATCAGTTTCAAGGTTTGATTGATTCGAACAACTTAACACAAGCGTAAGGCATTTTTCATGCGAGCAATGCACCTTCTTCAAACAAATGCTTTGTCAACTGAGCTTTGGTTGACCACCAGCTAAAGTTTTGAATAACTAATAAGGTGGATGTGACATCACATGAAACCCAAGAATAGGCTATTTAGAGTAGCTAGTTAACCTAATCTGCATGGCTTTGGACCATGGGAGGAAACCTTAATACCTGGGAAAACATGCAGACTTAGGCTACATCCACATGACAACGGCAACAAGATTTTATTTAAAAAAATATCGCATCCACATGGGCAACGGATCAGTAAAATATCAGGTACATATGGCAACGCAACGCTTGCTGAAAACGATGCAATACACATGCCACACCTCTATGTGCACTGTAAGACGGTCCCATCGGAGACACCAGAACAATAGAAGTAGGATGCATGCGCATAAACCCCTTCTTCTAAGCACTCACAGGAACAAACACACAACAAGAAGAAGAAGATGGCTGCGACTATGCGAGAAAATTGTGCCTTCTGTGTGTACAAATTAGTTTTATTAGTGTGCATAGTTTTATATAACTTAATTTTCTTTTTGTGTGTGAACATTTTGAAAAGCATTTTTATATAATTTAGATAACTTTTTATATTGTGTGTGAACATTTTGAAAAGCAGTCTTATCCAATAAAAAAAAGAAATTCAAGAAATGGTTCAGTTACTTGTTTATTTAAAAGAAAAGCTGTATACAAAAGTGAATGCAATGCAGTGGTTCATACAAAACAGTGAGAGTGCTGCTTGTTCTAGTCATGTGGTTGTGACATCATCATAAACAAATCCGTTCTACTCATCCAGACGACTTCGCAATGGTGCCGTTGCAAGATTTTTCCACTCTGGAACCCGTTCTCATTTTGGGGCACCCAAAACGCCGGTGCCGTGTGGACACCAGGCCGAAACGATAAACAATTTTATCAGATTCACCTGAATCCGTTGCCGTGTGGACAGCCTCTTAGAGATCCACAGAAACTAGAGTCTTTCATAGACTGAGAGGGTTACAGTCCTGAAGAACAGTGCTGGGTTCCTGGGTGGTAAAAGAGAGCAACTGGACTTGTTTGAAGATTCTTGAAGATGTTTCACCTCTCATCCAAAAGGCTTCTTCAGTTCTGTCTGACTAATAGGGAGTATCAGGTATTTATCCTCTCATGGATGAAAAGCAATCCTAAGGTGTCATTGGTGTGGGTCACTGGGGGCTGGGTGTGAATGCCCTAGAGAGTTGTTGGGGTGATCAATGGATTGTTGGTTCTCTCTGTCCTCCTGTGAGTCACTGAAAACAGCTGGGTTTTGGTGTGCCTTCAGTTGTCTGGGAAGTGTGCCAAGGACTGCATTGTAGGTGGCTGATAAATGATGTCTTAGACCACCACCTCTGTTCAGTGATGGCCATTCCAGCTTGACAAAAATGGCTTCTTTAACCCCTCGCTCATACCAACGATCCTCTCTGGCTAAAATGCATATGTTGCTATCCTGAAATGGGTGTCCTTTGTTGTTAAGATGAAGATAGACAGCAGAGTCCTTGCCTGAGGAACTGGCTCTCCTGTGTTGAGCCATGCGCCTGTGAAGTGGTTGTTTTGTTTCCCCAATATACGAGTGCATTCCTCACTGCACTGAATTGCATACACTACATTGTCCTGTTTGTGTCTGGCTATTCTGTCCTTAGGGTGGACCAGTTTCTGCTTCAGGGTGTTACTGGGTCTGAAATGTACCGGAATGTTGTGTTTGTAGAAGATCCTCCTGAGTTTCTCAGATAGACCAGAAATGTAGGGAATTACAATGTTCTTGCATTTGTTCCTGTTATCCTCCTTGTCTGTTATGTTTCTTTTTCTGTTCTTGAAGAAGGTGGTGGTCTAAGACATCATTTATCAGCCACCTACAATGCAGTCCTTGGCACACTTCCCAGACAACTGAATGCACACCAAAACCCAGCTGTTTTCAGTGACTCACAGGAGGACAGAGAGAACCAACAATCCATTGATCACCCCAACGACTCTCTAGGGCGTTCACACCCAGCCCTGTAATGGAAATTTCTAATAAACACTTCAGAACACTTAGCAGTCATCTTTTCAGTTATTTATTATAGTAGATCATATAAAACAGATATATAAAATAGGAAAGGAAAGAGAAGAATAGAAGAAGACCACTTCTGATGATGCCGAGAGTATGCACACTCTGAGTTATGTTTTAGTGGCTGTTATCTATTATACTCTAAAGGCATTCGCTTACTGCTTGCATCTTCACGTGATTGGCTCAAGATTTTCTATGAAGCTTTGTTAAAGCGTGCACCTGGCATGCTCTGGTATGTGCAGGCAGATGCAAGCAGGGAGAACTCAAGCTCTCTGCTTATCACCACCGAGGTCAGGAGAGGTGGTTACATCATGAGAAGATGCGTAGTTAGGACGAACTCAAGCACCCTGCTCATTACCACCAAGGTCACAGAAAAGTGATTGCAGCATGTGGAAAACATCTCTTCTCAGTAACTAAGCCACTTTAGCTCAACATACAGAAACACAGAGAATAATAATGTTCATCCATTAAATTTCCCTCACAGCCCCCAGTGACCCACACCAACAGGATGACTCAATGACACCTTAGGATTGCTTTTCATCCATGAGAGGATAAATACCTGATACTCCCTATTAGTCAGACAGAACTGAAGAAGCCTTTTGGATGAGAGGTGAAATGTCTTCAAGAATCTTCAAGCAAGTCCAGTTGCTCTCTTTTACCACCCACAATTTACTATGGCCTGGATGACTGAGAATATTCACAGACATGCTGGGTTCCTGCCAAAGACATAATTGACTCCCTACTCCTTCACAACTTCCACATGAGACATCCAGAAAAGCCAGGCCCCTGTCCCAGAGATCATCCTAGAAAAATAATTGCTCCCAGGAAGAGCACTTTTGGGGGGGAGAGGGGTAAGTTCTGTCCCATCAGCACCAGAATCCATACTAAACTCCAGTATGGATTCAGTATGGATACAATGCCCCATTTCCTACAAACATGGCTGCTGAAAACTACAATACCCAAACTCTCTCTCTATCACACGCCCCTGATTACGAATCAGACACACCTGGACTCAATTACCTCACAGACACCCCACACTGCAAAAGACTGTTCCTTTAGTCCCTCAGGGCCCGTTTACACGAGGACGCTGTCGGGTAAAAACGACTAAATATTTTATCGGAAGTGCCTTTCGTTTACACGGGGACGGTGTTTCCGAGGCTGAAAAACGGAAAAAATTGAAAACGCCTTCCAGAGTGGACAAGTTAAAAACAGCCCCCGTTGCATATCCGTCTAAACTACCCAATACGTGAAACTCTGCTCGGATCTGCTCACGTCGGGTACGCGTTTACGTCATACATATGTCATATGCTGTACATGCCAGCCCGGGAAGTAAGAAAGTAAGTAAAAAAGTAAGAGCATGTCTGATTACATCGATCCAATGGACCTTCAAGCTGCTCTGGCAGCTTTAATAAACGTCCAAGAGTCCTTCGAACATCTATACCGAATCTGCACATATACCGTTAATGAACAGAGGCGGGTATAGTATGCTCTTACTTTTTTACTTACTTTCTTACTTACCATAGCCAGAGTAGTCAAATGCCGCTTTTCCACTACAAACGCGGCTGAGTCGGGCTGAGCCGTGCCGTGCCGAGTTGGGCTGAGTCGAGCTGAGCGGGGCGATTGAAGTTGCATTTTGACTACAACCGCGCTGAACCGTGCTGGCTGGAAGTAGGTGGACACATTGGGTGGAGTTAGTGAAAGCGGGTGGACGTCACGTGATGTCGTTAAGCGGCGCAAACAGTGACATCAGTGATCTTTTAAGCGGTAGTCTCACAACCCGAATAGTAAACAATAAACATGGAGGACATGGAGTCGTTAGTGTTGCTGGTCTTGGTGCTGTGGCTTGTTGTCACCGACAACGCCAACAGATACTGGCAAGAGCGTATAGATGAGGCGAGGCGCATAAGGCTTCAGAAATTCTCGTAATTCGTAATTCTCCTTCTTCCGGGTTTACGGTGTTTACAGATGTCAGCGTGCTCGCGGGGCGTGTGTGGGCATGTGAGGACACTCCTCCTCACCAATCAGTGCACAGGGGAGTGTCTGCTCACGCCCCCAGCCTCACTCGGCTCGCTTTGGCTCGCTTCAGCCCTACTCCAAAACGGTGCGAGTTTTAGGGGCTAAGCAGGGCTGAAGCGAGCTGAGTCGTGCTGTTCTTTGGTAGTCGAAACGCGAGCCGTGTCGGGCTGAAGTGAGCTGAAGCGAGCTGAAGTGAGCTGAAAAAGGGTAGTGGAAAAGGGCCAAAAGTTTTCACGGCGCAGATGTGCAGATCAGACAAGATGGAAGACGTTGCGCATGCGTGCAGACATAGCGGAGGTCTTTCACAGCACCACCTAGCCGCCTGGCATGCACATCCAATTGAATTCCACACATTTATGCGTCACCGTATAGACGCAGATTTCCTCCTTGGAAACGGTCATGTAGATGCAGAAAAAAGTGAGAACGAAAACGGATTTTTGCATTTTTGTTTCAGACCGTCCCCGTGTAAAGTGGGCCTCAGTGTGAATGAATTGCTCTGTGTCTTTGTGTTTAATGTTAATAAGCCTTGATTTGCTGTTTGTTAGTTTTGGGTATTTTGTTTTTCTGCCTGCCTCTTGACTTTGATTTTTTGTTTTGAATTTGTCATTGATATGTGTTTTACCATTTGCCTGATTTTTGACTATTCTTCTGTCTCATGTTTTAGATCTGTCTACCTTATATTGTACAATAAGCTGTTTTTTACAGCATTTACATCTTCCCCCTACATAACATTATCTTCTATAAGCAGAAGAGATGTTTTCTGTTGTTCAGGAGGCTCTCCTTTTATGCTGACTGGAATACTACCAGTTCAGTTTGATGCCATTTACATTCTCGTTTTCAAGAGGTCTGTTTTAAGGTGTTAAGGATAATGTGTGATCATTATACCAGGGTGCTATTTTGTTCTCTCTATTATTTTTTTTATTTTTCTTTTATGTGGAGCTACATTTATATAGAGTATAGAGGATATGCACGTGATGTCACGAGGTCACGTGATATTTGTTTATCCGCCATTTTGGACAGCAAGGTCGCGCATAGAACTTAGACGAACCCATTCTAATTATCAAGTGTGTGGGAGTAGATCTTTCGAGAATGGTTATATCTTGTTCAGCATTTGGTTGTACCAATAGACAGGGCCAAAAGGAGGGCCTGTCATTTTATAGATTCCCCGCAGACGAGGAGAGACACGCAAAATGGGTGTCCGCTGTGCGAAGAGAAAACTGGTACCCCAGTTCTACCAGCCGAATTTGTAGTGAACACTTCATATCAGGTAGGTGTAATCTTCTAATTCAATACTCCTAGTACATCTGTTAAGTTGATTTTTGGATTGAATGATAACTGCATACTTAGAAACTAGACAGTCTCTAATGTTTAAAATGGCTATGCCTAGCCCTACTACCCTGGCCTAGTCTATGACAATGTTTTATCTTTTTGGCTCATATATGCCTTTGAAAGGCCAATCCATAGTAGGGATGGCAAAAACTAAAAAAAATCTTGACCGACCACTGAGCCTCATTAGCCGGTTAAAGTCGGTTAACCTATGAGTTTAAACAGGGATGCAAACGGCGGATGCCGTTTCACGGCTGAAACGCGCAGATCTGATTTTTTTCTTTAGGGGGGCGTTGGAGTGTCTGAATAATTTCATCAGAGTAAATTCTGTATTAAAATTACTAAATAAGCAATAAAACGTCCTGCCTAGTCTATGATAAACGTCTTAATGCCACTTACCCACGAGGTTATCAAGTAGACTTCCTTCTTCGGGAACTTCCAGAGGTGTAGTTGAGATATCCATCCCGCAACAAAATATTTATAAGCTTCCAGGCTCTTGTAAGCTTTGAGGGCTTTGCCAGTGTAACACGATTCATGATTAACAAGAAAATTGTAAATGTCGTGGTAGGCCAGATCGGGCAAATCGCCGGCACCGCAGCTCCAAATTTCCCTGAACAAGGATTGCGGCAAGTTGTACGGATCTGCAATCCCCAACCTGGAACAATTTTCCACCTAACGCTGCCTCATGTCACCTTCAAGATGCTGAACAAACTTAGACAAGTAATCGCACGATGTAGATGGGGTATTTTCTGAATTTTCTTGGGGATTACTCCCTGGATCCATTACACTCACGCAAGGTAAACAATCCTGGAGCCGTCCAATATGGCAGAGTAGGCAGAGTAAACACGGACGGGTCACGTGACTGCAAAAGGTCTATAACAGAACATTGATTCAGTTGCCTGATTGAGTTCTGTAGGGTCTGACAGTGATCCAATGAAAGCTAATAACCCTGGGAGATTATTGATAAAACTACAGTGCTCAGCGTAAATGAGTACACCCCCTTTGAAAAGTAACATTTTAAACAATATCTCAATGAACACAAACAATTTCCAAAATGTTGACAAGACAAAGTTTAATATCACATCTGTTTAACTTATAATGTGAAAGTAAAGTTAATAATATAACTTAGATTACACATTTTTTTCAGTTTTACTCAAATGAGGGTGGTGCAAAAATGAGTACACCCTACAACAAAAACTACTACATCGAGTACTTTGTATGGCCTCCATGATTTTTAATGATAGCACCAAGTCTTCTTGGCATGGAATGAACAAGTTGGCAACATTTTGCAACATCAATCTTTTTCCATTCTTCAACAATGACCTCTTTTAGTGACTGGATGCTGGATGGAGAGTGATGCTCAACTTGTCTCTTCAGAATTCCCCATAGGTGTTCGATTGGGTTCAGATCAGGAGACATACTTGGCCACTGAATCACTTTCACCCTGTTCTTCTTCAGAAATCCAACAGTGGCCTTAAATGTGTGTTTAGTCATGCTGGAAAAGTGCACAGTGACCAAGGGCATGGAGTGATGGTAGCATCTTCTCTTTCAGTATAGAGCAATACATCTATGAATTCATGATGCCATCAATGAAATGCAGCTCCCCGACACCAGCAGCACTCATGCAGCCCCACATAAGGACACTGCCACCACCATGTTTCACTGTAGGCACCATGCATTTTTCTTTGTATTCCTCACCTTTGCAACACCATACAGTTTTGAAGCCATCAGTTCCAAAAACATTTATCTTGGTCTCATCACTCCAGAGTATAGAGTCCCAGTAGTCTTCATCTTTGTCAGCATGGGCCCTGGCAAACTCTAGGCGGGCTTTTTTGTGCCTGGGCTTTAGGAGAGGCTTCTTTTGTGGACGGCATCCATGCATGCCATTCCTCTGCAGTGTATGCCATATTGTATCACAGGAAATAGTCACCCCAGTTTGGCTTTCTACTTCTTTAGATAACTGCAGTGAACTTGCATGCCAATTTTCTTCAACCCTTCTCATCAGAAGACGCTCCTGTCGAGGTGTTAACTTCCGTGGACGACTTGGACGTCTCTGTGAGATGGTTGCAGTTCCATCTTTCTTAAATTTTTGTACCACTTTTGCTACAGTATTCTGACTGATAAGTAAAGCTTTGCTGATCTTCTTGTAGCCTTCCCTTTGTGGTGTAAAGAAATTATTTTCTTTGGGGAATTCTGAAGAGACAAGTTGAGCATCACTCTCTATCCAGCATCCAGTCACTAAAAGAGGTCATTTTTGAAGAATGGAAAAAGATTGATGTTGCAAAATGTCACCAACTTGTTCATTCCATGCTTAGAAGACTTGGTGCTGTCATTAAAAATCATGGAAGCCATACAAAGTACTCGATGTAGTAGTTTTTGTTGTGGGGTGTACTCATTTTTGCACCACCCTAATTTGAGTAAAACTGGAAAAAAAATGTGTAATCTGTTATATTATTAACCTTACTTTCACATTATAAGTTAAACAGATGTTATATTAAACTTTGTCTTGTCAACATTTTGGAAATTGTTTGTGTTCATTGAGATATTGTTTAAAATGTTACTTTTCAAAGGGGGTGTACTCATTTACGCTGAGCACTGTAGGTACAATAGTGAATGTGAATATACCTTTGACATGGTAGCGTGGCAAGGTGCATATATTATTACTAAGACACATTTAAAATGAGATGAGATAATGATCTGAGGTAGCTTCAGGCTATGCTGAATGTTAGTATTACTTTCATGATGGGAACAGCTTGTTATGAGCTTGTTGGATGTCCCATTCTAAAACCATGGGCATGAAGATAGAGTTACCCCCACTTTTGCTGCTATAGCAGCCTTCACTCTTCTGGGAAAGCTTTCTACAAGATTTTGGAGTTTGTCTGTGGAAATTTGTGCCCATTCAGACAAAAGAGCATTTGTGAGGTGAGACTGATGTTAGATGAGAAGACCTGGCTGGTGATCAACGTTCTTGTTCATTTCTTAAAGTTTTCAGTGGCGGTTGAGGTCAGGGATCTGTGCAGGCCACTGGAGTTCCTCCACACCAGACTCATCAAGCCATGTCTTTAAGGACCTTGGTTTGTGCACAGCTGTACAGTCATGCTGGACCAGGAAAGGGCTTTCACCATACTAGTCCCACAAAGTTGGAAACATACAATTGTCTAAAATGTCTCTGTATGTTGTTGCATACCATTATGCCTTCTCCACTAAACTGTTAACACTATGAATTCTGGTAACTAGCATTCTACTGGCATCTGCCAAACCCAGATTCATCAGTATGACTGCCAGATAGCAAAGTGTGATGCAGAGAAAACATTTTCACTGCACCAGAGTCCAGTTGCAGTGTGTTTCAGCCAGTGCTTGGCATTGTGCATAGTGATCTTAGGTTAGTGTGGAGCTGCTCAGCCATGGAAAGCCATTTCATGAAGCTCTTCTTGTGCTGATGTTGCTTCCAGAGGCAATTTGGAATTCTGTAGTGACTGATGCAACAGATGGTAGAAGAATTTTATGCTGTACATGGTCTACCCCTTCGTGGCTGAGCTCTAATTACACCTAGATGCTTCCATTTTACTATAATAGCACTTACACTTCTCTGGGGCAGATCTCAGAGCAGAAATTTCATGAACTGACTAGTGGCAAACGTTGCATCTGAAGACATTGCCATAAAGTCAATGAGCTCTTCAGTTTGAACCATTCGACTGCTAATGTTTGCCTATGGAGATTGCATAGATGTGTAGTTAATTTTATGCACCTCTTAGCAATGGGTGTGGCTGAAACACCTGAATTCAATAATTAGTAGTGGTGTCATACTTTTGGCCATATACTGTATGTCATTGAATCATAAGTTGGACATTCATTTATTGATAAAGAAATTGGAGTTTAATTGCCTGTAACTATCTGAGATTCATAAGCAGTGAATGTTGAATTCAGGGCAAATATGTGGGAACATTTTCTCTAGAACAAAATGTGTTTGAAATATATGGCCACTTATGACGGCTAAACTTCATTCCAGCTATATGGTTTATTCCAATAGCCGACATAATGAAAATTTACTCACCTACTCATTTTATTAGCTTTCTGTTGACAGCAGCATGGGCGGCATGGTGGTGTAGTGGTTAGCACTGTCGCCTCACAGCAAGAAGGTCTTGGGTTTGAGCCCAGCGGCCGACGAGGGCCTTTCTGTGTGGAGTTTGCATGCTGTCCATGTGGGTTTCCTCTGGGTGCTCCAGTTTCCCCCATAGTCCAAAGGCATGCAGGTTAGGCTAATTGGTGGCTCTAAATTGACCCTAGGTGTGAGTGTGAATGGTTGTCTGTGTCTATGTGTCAGGCCTGCGATGACCTGGCGACTTGTCCAGGGTGTACCCTGCCTCTAGCCCATAGTCAGCTGGGATAGGCTCCAGCTTGCCTGCAACCCTGTAGGACAGGATAAGCAGCTACAGATGATGGATGGATGACTGCAGCAATATTTTAATCAGCCTCAAGATGTTGGTGTTAGGATTGGGACTGTTTTGGCCTCTAGAGGCCGCTGTTATTTCCATCTTGTCATGTTTGTTTTGGCCTCTAGAGGCCACCACTGTGTTTTTGTGTTTGTCTTCTTTGCCTGTTTCCTGCCCCACCCTGTTCCTTAATTAGTGTGTGTATAAATACCCCTCTGTTTGTTTCCTTGTCACGGAGTCTTTTCCTATGCTATGCTGTTAGTGCTAGTTCCCTCTGTCCCATGTACCTTGCCTATGTCTTTGTATTCTTGGTTTTTGCTTCTTTCTTTTGGACTTTGTGGATTTTGTTTTGACCTTTGGATCTTCTGTGCGTTTGAGTTTTTGCCTCTTCTTTTCTCATTTGGATTTTGGACTTTGAACCTTGGGATATTTTATTTCTGTTTATCTTCTGAGCTTTGGATTATTCTTTTTGTTTTTTTCCCTTGGATTGTACATATTGTAAATAAACTTTTTGATACTTTTCCACTTCCGCCTCACGCCTCTGCACTTGAGTCATCCTCCTGGTGGCCTAGTGGGGGTTTGCTGGATTACCACACCAGCGAACCAGGTTTGAATCCCAGGAAACCCTAACAGAAAGACTCCGTCATGACCGACTCAGCAGAGGCTTCTTCATCTGTCTACCCGGCCAACCTTCAGGGAATGATGGCTGCGTTAACACGCCTCGGATCCACCATGGACACTCATGGACGGACTCTCGCAAGCCAACGTGAGACCCTTACTTGCCATGAGGTACTGCTTCAGCAGATTGGGAAAACCCTGGCACAGCTGACTTCTCTGCCCCCATCTCCTCCGCCTGATTCTGCTCCTGCTCCACCATCCACTCCTGCTCCAGTGCCTCCTGCCATGCTGCCTTCTTCACCTCGTGAACCCAGCCTTCCTGCACCACAGAGGTATGACGGCAAGCACAGTGAGTGTCGAGAGTTCCTTACCCAGTGCCAACTCACCTTTGAGCTTCAGCCTACCACCTACACTATGGATCGCATAAAGATTGCCTTTGCGATAACCTTGTTAGCTGGTAAGGCGCGGGCCTGGGCCACTGCTATCTGGCAGAGACAGGGACCCGAGTGCTCTGATTTCCAGCTGTTTACTGAGGAGATACTTCGTGTCTTCGATCAAGCAGACATCAGTAAAGATGCAGCCAGAAAGCTCATGTCCATCTGGCAAGGGGGAAGCGTCGCAGACTACGCCATCTCGTTCCGGACGCTCGCAGCAGTAAGTGGATGGAACAAGACTGCCCTGATGTCAGCCTTCCACCATGGTCTGTCTGACCCCATCAAAGATGGTCTGGCTTCTATCGGATGCCCTAGTGACCTCAAAACACTGATCTCACATTCTACTCGTCTGGACAACAGGATGAGAGAACGCCGCCAAGTCCTGAGCCTCCCCGGCCTCCCTGCCTCTACCTGGAGCCCGTCTACCTCCTCCAGTGACTGTCCAGAACCCATGCAAGTGGGTCGTACTCACCTCTCCGCATCTGAGAGGGAGCACAGAAGGAGGGACAAGTGCTGCATCTACTGTGGCAAGCCTGGTCACTTCCGAGCATCATGTCCCGAACTCTCGGGAAAAGGACCGCCCCGTCCAGCCGAGGGAGGGTTGTGACGGGGCCTACCCTCTCTTCCGGACTCCCTGGCCAAGGAATCTACATCCCGGTCTCCATCTCCTGGGGTGAGTCCATCCACTCTTGTCAAGCCTTGTTAGACTCAGGGGCGGCTGGAAACTTTATGGATATCCACTTCACCCAAAGCATCAATGTCCCGACTGCGCCTCTTGAAGTCCCACTGTCTGTGTCTGCCCTGGATGGCCAAGCCTTAGGTGATGGAAGAGTCACCCAAGTAACTTCTCCAGTCTTCCTCCAGTCTCAAGGTCACAAGGAAGAGATATCCCTGCACCTGGTTCCTTCACCAGAGTTCCCAGTGATTCTAGGCCTTCCTTGGCTTACTCGCCACAGCCCTCGCATAGACTGGGTAACTAGCCAGGTTGTGGAATGGGGCCCTGCGTGCCATGCCTCTTGTCTGCTCTCTAGCTCTCCTGTGTCTCCTGCTGAGCCCCCTGATCTCACCGAGCTATCTCAAGTTCCCACAGAGTACTGGGATTTGAAGGAGGTATTCAGCAAAAGCAGGGCCGCCATTCTTCCTCCACACCGGGCCTACGACTGTGCCATCGACTTGCTCCCTGGGACTACCCCTCCTCGTGGCAGGCTGTTTTCCCTCTCTTAGCCAGAATGCAAGGCCATGGAGGAATACCTCAAAGACGCCCTGGTCTTTGGGTTCATTCGACCCTCCACCTCACCTGCTGGTGCCGGCTTCTTCTTTGTCAGCAAGAAGGATGGGGGGCTCCGACCATGTATTGACTACAGGGGCCTGAACAAGATCACTGTGTGCAACCGATATCCCCTTCCGCTGATGTCCACAGCATTCGACCTGCTCCAAGGCGCCACCGTCTTCACCAAGTTGGACCTACGGAACGCATACCACCTCATCCGTATCCGACAGGGAGACGAGTGGAAGACTGCCTTTAACACCCCGTCTGGGCACTATGAATACCAGGTGATGCCCTTCGGACTCACCAACGCACCAGCTGTTTTTCAGGCCCTAATCAATGACATCTTGAGGGACATGATTAACCTGTACGTTTTTGTCTACCTCGACGACATCCTTATCTTTTCCAAGACCGTGCAGGAGCACCACCACCATGTCCGCCAGGTTCTCCAGAGGCTGCTACAGAACAATCTGTTCACCAAGGCCCAGAAATGCGAATTTCATGTTCCCGAGGTCTCCTTTCTGGGTTTTATTGTACGGACAGGCCAACTCCAAATGGACCCAGCCAAGACCCTGGCCATCCGGGACTGGCCCACTCCCAAGTCCGTCAAAGAGGTTCAGTGGTTCTTAGGATTTGCTAACTTCTACCACAAGTTTATCAGGAACTTTAGTTCTGTAGCAGCACCCATGTCAGACCTCACCAAAGGGACAGGTGGATCTTATGTCTGGTCTCCTCAGGCGGAAAAGGCGTTCAAAGACCTTAAGCACCGCTTCTGCACGGCACCCATTCTGGTCCTCCCGGACACCTCCCAACCATTCATCATGGAGGTGGACGCCTCGGACAGTGGTGTCGGCGCGGTGCTCTCTCAATGTTCGGAAGGAAAGCTGCACCCCTGCGCATACTTCTCCCACCGCCTGAGTCCTGTGGAGTCCCGGTACGATGTGGGGGATCGAGAACTGCTAGCGGTCAAACTGGCCCTTGAGGAGTGGAGGCACTGGCTGGAGGGAGCGCAACATCCATTCCTGGTTTGGACAGACCACAAGAACCTGGAGTACCTCCAGCAAGCCAAGAGACTGAACTCACGACAAGCTAGGTGGGCCCTGTTTTTCAGTCGGTTTGACTTCACCCTATCGTACCGCCCCGGCTCCAAGAACACCAAACCTGACACACTGTCCAGGCTGTTCTCTGCCACTAACAGAGAGAGTGAAGTCGGGCCTATTATCCCTGTGTCCCGGATTGTGGCCCCTGTCCGCTGGGGTATTGAGGAGGCCGTCCGACAAGCCCAATGCCAGGACCCCGGTCCTAGGACGGGGCCACCGGGCTTCTTGTACGTTCCACATCAAACCCGGGCCAAGGTTCTCCAGTGGGGTCACTCGTCCCCTCTCACCGCCCACCTGGGAGCTCAAAGGACCCTGGACTTTTTGAGAAGGTGCTTCTGGTGGCCTAGCATGGAGAAGGAAGTGAGGTCATTCATCCTTTCCTGTGAAGTGTGCACCAGAAGCAAGAACCCATGACAGCACCCCCAGGGTCTCCTGCATCCTCTGACCATTCCCCGGCGTCCCTGGACCCATGTGGCAGTCGACTTCATCACGGGTCTCCCCGAGTCAAAAGGTAACACTGTCATATTGGTCATACAGTGGTGCTTGAAAGTTTGTGAACCCTTTAGAATTTTCTATATTTCTGCATAAATATGACCTAAAACATCATCAGATTTTCACATAAGTCCTAAAAGTAGATAAAGAGAACCCAGTTAAACAAATGAGACAAAATATTATACTTGTTCATTTATTTATTGAGGAAAATTATCCAATATTACAGATTTGTGAGTGGCAAAAGTATGTGAACCTCTAGGATTAGCGGTTAATTTGAAGGTGAAATTAGAGTCAGGTGTTTTCAAGCAATGGGATGACAATCAGGTGTGAGTGGGCACCCTGTTTTATTTAAAGAACAGGGATCTATCAAAGTCTGATCTTCACAACACATGTTTGTGGAAGTGTATCATGGCACGAACAAAGGAGATTTCTGAGGACCTCAGAAAAAGCATTGTTGATGCTCCTCAGGCTGGAAAAGGTTACAAAACCATCTCTAAAGAGTTTGGACTCCACCAATCCACAGTCAGACAGATTGTGTACAAATGGAGGACATTCAAGACCATTGTTACCCTCCCCAGGAGTGGTCGACCAACAAAGATCACTCCAAGAGCAAGGCCTGTAATAGTCGGCGAGGTCACAAAGGACCCCAGGGTAAATTCTAAGCAACTGAAGGCCTCTCTCACATTGGCTAATGTTAATGTTCATGAGTCCACCATCAGGAGAACACTGAACAACAATGGTGTGCATGGCAGGGTTGCAAGGAGAAAGCCACTGCCCTCCAAAAATAATATTGCTGCTCGTCTGCAGTTTGCTAAAGATCATGTGGACAAGCCAGAAGGCTATTGGAAAAATGTTTTGTGGACGGATGAGATCAAAATAAAACTTTTTGGTTTAAATGAGAAGCGTTATGTTTGGAGAAAGGAAAACACTGCATTCCAGCATAAGAACCTTATCCCATCTGTGAAACATGGTGGTGGTAGTATCATGGTTTGGGCCTGCTTTGCTGCATCTGGGCCAGAACGGCTTGCCATCGTTGATGGAACAATGAATTCTGAATTATACCAGCGAATTCTAAAGGAAAATGTCAGGACATCTGTCCATGAACTGAATTTCAAGAGAAGGTGGGTCATGCAGCAAGACAACGACCCTAAGCACACAAGTCGTTCTACCAAAAAATGGTTAAAAAAGAATAAAGTTAATGTTTTGGAATGGCCAAGTCAAAGTCCTGACCTTGATCCAATCAAAATGTTGTGGAAGGACCTGAAGCGAGCAGTTCATGTGAGGAAACCCACCAACATCCCAGAGTTGAAGCTGTTCTGTACGGAGGAATGGGCTAAAATTCCTCCAAGCCGGTGTGCAGGACTGATCAACAGTTACCGGAAACGTTTAGTTGCAGTTATTGCTGCACATGGGGGCCACACCAGATACTGAAAGCAAAGGTTCACATACTTTTGCCACTCACAGATATGTAATATTGGATCATTTTCCTCAATAAATAAATGACCAAGTATAATATTTTTGTCTCATTTGTTTAACTGGGTTCTCTTTATCTACTTTTAGGACTTGTGTGAAAATCTGATGACGTTTAAGGTCCTATTTATGCAGAAATATAGAACATTCTAAAGGGTTCACAAACTTTCAAGCACCACTGTAGTTGACAGATTCTCCAAGGCCTGCCACTTTTTACCACTGTTCAAGCTCCCTTCTGCTCTTGAAACTGCTAAGCTATTATTCACTCATGTCTTCCGAGTCTTTGGTCTCCCGCAGGACATCGTCTCAGACTGAGGGCCCCAGTTCTCCTCCCGAGTGTGGCACGGGTTCTGCAAGGTCATCGGAGCCACTGCCAGCCTCTCCTCTGGGTTTCACCCATAGTCCAATGGCCAGACGGAGAGGCTCAACCAGGACCTGGAAACCACCCTGCGAGGCCTGGCTATGGATAACCCGACATCGTTGAGCACCTGGCTGCCATGGGCAGAGTACGCCCACAACACCCTGCAGTCATTGGCCACCAAGCTGTCGCCATTCCAGTGCCAATTCGGGTTCCAGCCACCTCTGTTCCCGGACCAGGAGGAGGACGCGGGGGTGCCCTCGGTCAACCAATATGTGACACGGTGTCGCAAGACCTGGAGCAAGCTCAGGAAGACCCTCATCCAGATCTCCAGAACCAACCAGACTCAGGCCAACCGCCATAGAAGACCTGCCCACACTTTCCGCCCTGGGCAGCGGGTTTGGCTGTCCACTAAGGACCTTCCACTGCGGGTGGAGAACCACAAGCTTGCTCCTCACTACATTGGTCCCTTTAAGGTGGTGCACAGGGTGAACCCTGTCGCCTACCGGCTCCAGTTGCCCCGGACTCTGAGGATCAACCCCACATTCCATGTTTCCCTGTTGCGGCCCGTACTGACGTCCACGTATGCCCTTGCCCCTAGGAACCCCCCACCCCCCCGCATCTTCCAGGGTCAGACTGTGTTCACCGTGCATCGCCTGCTTGACTCCCGCTGGGTCCGCGGCGGGCTTCAATATCTAGTAGATTGGGAGGGCTATGGCCCTGAGGAATGCTGTTGGGTCCCCGCCCGGGACATTCTAGATAAAGGACTATGCCGGGACTTCCATTCGGCCCATCCGGATCGCCCTGGGAACGTCAGGAGACGCTCCTGGGGGGTCCTGTTAGGACTGGAACTGTTTTGGCCTCTAGAGGCCGCTGTTATTTCCATCTTGTCATGTTTGTTTTGGCCTCTAGAGGCCGCCACTGTGTTTTTGTGTTTGTCTTCTTTGCCTGTTTCCTACCCCACCCTGTTCCTTAATTAGTGTGTGTATAAATACCCCTCTGTTTGTTCCCTTGTCACGGAGTCTTTTTCCTATGCTATGCTGTTAGTGCTAGTTCCCTCTGTCCCATGTACCTTGCCTGTGTCTTTGTATTCTTGGTTTTTGCTTCTTTCTTTTGGACTTTGTGGATTTTGTTTTGACCTTTTGGATCTTCTGTGCGTTTGAGTTTTTGCCTCTTCTTTTCTCATTTGGATTTTGGACTTTGAACCTTGGGATATTTTATTTCTGTTTATCTTCTGAGCTTTGGATTATTCTTTTTGTTTTTTTCCCTTGGATTGTACATATTGTAAATAAACTTTTTGATACTTTTCCACTTCCGCCTCACACCTCTGCACTTGAGTCATCCCCCTGGTGGCCTAGTGGGGGTTTGCTGGATTACCAGCAAACCAGGTTCAAATCCCAGCAAAACCCTAACAGTTGGTTCTCAAAGGACATCAGTCTCAGGAGTAGCCCGTGTTTAGCCAAGCTGTAAGACTATAGATATTGTGTAGCTTGAACAAGCTGCCTAATGCAGTGATTTTTAGGGTGCTGTTCTTCTATTTAAAAAATTGCCACCATGTTTACTCAGCTCTGCATACACATTTTGTTGGAAACAAAATGATATTTGCAAAATTTTGCAAATAATAGCTGCCAATGTATGAATTGCAGAATTCTAGTGTTGCCACCTCACAGGTCCTGAGCCTGAAGTGGTGTCTCATCCAGGATATTTTCCATCCTCATGCCCCGATTTGCTCCCAAGTTAGGCTCTGGATCCACAGCAACTCTGACCAGTACAAAGTGGGTTTTTTTTTTTAAATTCATCACATAGTTTGTCACAAGGGAGGAGTACAGGGCAAAGCCCCAATTAATTTTCAACCCCTTTGATTTCACCTAATCTGCATGTCTTCGAACTATGGGGGAAACAAAAGCACCTGGAGGAAACCTACACAGACACAGGGAGAACATGCAAACTCCATGCAGAAAGGTCCTCATCAGCCATGAGGTTCAAACTTGAAACTTTCTTGCTGTGAGGTGAGACTGTTAACCACTGCACCACCATACCACCATGGTCACTGACGATGAATGAATCAATTAATTAATCATTTACCTAGGCTTAAACAATTTATTTGAATTGGGCCTATGCAATACAGAATCAGAAATAATTTGCTTTTTTGTTAACAAATTGTTCACAGCTACTGTATATCATAAGCAAAACACTAGAAATTAGAGGTAACATTGAAGCTGAGCCAGCTGTTTTGACCATTACACTACATTAAACTGTCCAGACCTATCTATGCCTATTTGTCTGGATATGACAGTGTATAGTATATTGCAAAACACTTTTGTTACTGATGTAACAAAACTATGTAAACACTGTTTTGTTTTGTTACTAATGTCTACTGAAAATTATGTGATTTGTTATAAAAACGTGAGCCATAACACATAGGGTGCAGTGTCACATCAGCTTTGGTCCGACAATTCCCCCTTGTGGAACCCCTAGGGAGTTTTAATTCAAACACTGCATATCGTGTATGATAGCATTGAAAGAGAGAAGCTGAATTGTATATTCATTGTGTTAATCAGCCAGTCATGTATTCTGTCTCAGGTTTTATTCAGTTTCTCTATTTCTTTCCTTTAATTTGCTCCAATCTCATTTTCCCCTTGTGTTCCTTTATTTTTATGCTCTTTTTCACTTTTCTCACCTTTTTGTTTGCAGACTGAGGTCTTTCTCTGCTCTGGGCAGTTCTAGAAATAAGGCTAAACTGGGTGGTAAGAGGTGGTCGGAGTTTGGCCCCTGATATCATTTTGGCTTATCAGTATCATGTGAATGGTATGTGATCAACATAACTGATTGTAGCATATGGCAATTGCTTATGTGCGTTTTACTTATCATGCACTGGCATTTCAAGGAAATTGTGTGTGTGTGTGTGTGTGTGTGTGTGTGTGAGAGAGAGAGAGAGAGAGAGAGAGAGAGAGAGAGAGAGAGATAGCAGTTTTATCTGCCTCATGCATCTTTAAAGATGGGTTGGAGGCTCAGTTGTCTCATGCTGCATGACAGAGTGTGGGAGAGAGGGAATGAGAGACAGGTAGGAGGGGGAGGCAAGAGAGATGAGAAGAGAGAAGAAGTAGGTGTAAAATGAAAACCCACTAAAGAAACATTTACTCCTGCTCTCTGTTTTCATATCTCCATGAGGGTATTCCCCAGCTTGCTTGTGTTCTCCCCTGCAAATCACGCTCTCTTACTCTGCCAGCATCATTAGGCTTATTATTTGCTCTCAGGCAACAGAGGCATGATAATCTGGCTATCCTTCTTTTGACCTCCACTCCCTTTCTACTTCTTCTCTTCTACATATTTGATCACCTCCCTTCAGCTGTTTTGTCTTTACCTCTACTCTGATGCATTTGCTTTGAGGCAGAGAACTATTACATCAAACTTGTCGATATAAGGAGAGTGAGAAAGAGAGGAAGAAGGAGACAGAAGTGGAGTGCTAGTGAACCCTGGAGAGGTACATTGTTTTGAGGGTTAAGAGACTGTGGGAATGATTAATGGGAGAAATTTGACTGGTGAGAGAAAAAAAACTGTTACAGCATCAGAGTATACAGGTATCAGAGAAGCCATAATATTAACAACATCTCTAACATCAAAACACAACTATGATTTGGAACAATCTAGAGAAGTACACAGTAAAAATCATAGTGTCAATTTTACTCTTTAAGAGTTGAATTTAACTCTCTGTCAGATAACATTTGGTCCCACTCAAAATCAGTGTAAAATTTACTCTATAGCCAGTGTAAGATTTTTAGAGTTAATTTTACTCTATTTTGTGTCAAAATTAACAATGAGGTGTGTAAAAATATTTAACACTATAGATAGTGTAAGATTTTCAGAGTTAATCTGACTCTATATTGTATTTTCGCGGGGAATCACCACCCTGCAGAGTAGATTTTGTCGTTGTGTGCAAGTGGGAATTAACGCTCACTTTTGACACTACCATTTAGATGATTTTACTCTGCATAGTGTTATAACTACTCTATCCAGAGGAAAATAGGTTTACACTGCAATATTGACACTCCATTTTTTACTGTGTATAAAACCGCATTATTTTACAGAAAACTGTCAGTTTTAACCACAAAGTCATAGACACATAACCTAATTTCTCAGACAAGCCATTTACACAATGACATCAATTGACTCCAGTAGCAGGTCGCATGAGTCTAGAATCTCAGTGGCTCCTGCTCCCTAATCCTGCCTCCAGCAAGCCATGTGCTACCAGTGATTGACCAATGATTGGTCATGAAATGTGAGCTTGGTTCAACATCCAGCCTTTTAATAAAACTTAGTTGTTTTAAGTTAGAGCAATCAAGAATAAGGTAAGCAATCTCATATTTATTTTAGCAATCAGTGTTTAAACTTTAATGGTTTAAGGCAATCAGTATCCTTAATTGATCTGAGTAAATGTAACCCATCATGCATTATATCCAACCTTTTTTTTTTTTTTATATAATGCATGATGAGTTAAGTTTACTCAGCTCAATTAAGGATACTGATTGCCTTAAACCATTAAAGTTTAAACACTGTTTGCTAAAATAAATGAGTTTACTTAACTTATTCTTGATTGCTCTAACTTAAAACTACTAAATAACTTGTAATAAGCTAATTAACTACATTTTTAAATGTTATGTTGTTTATAAAGCTGTTTTAAAAATAAAACAGTTCAATCGCTTTCAGCAACCACTTTATCTTTACCAGGGTCATGGCGGATCTGGGTATACTGTACTTGAGGCAGGAATATACCTCTTGTCTTCTTGTCTTGTTCTGAATGGGATGTCAGTCCATCACAGGTCACCATTCACATACATTCACACCTCAGGGCAACTTTTCCAGCTATTGGAGAACCAGTGAAAACCACATGGACACTGAGAGAACATGCAAACCTCCACATAGACAGTCACTCAACACCAGGATAAAACCTCATATGCTGGAGCTGAGAGGCCTCAACACTACCTGTTGCACTACCATGCCACCAAAATAAGACACCTGTAAAATATATTTGATGTGTCTTATTTTATTTGATTATTAGCCATAAACTAATCATTAATGGTCAAGCATTAAAGGTAACTGTTCTCTCAATTTAGTCATGAAAGTCACATATCCAGACCATTATAAGGAAGGAATTTTAAGAAACTGGACCTTTTATTCATTTTAACTGAATATCTCTGGCCTATATTGTTGTTATTTTTTTAACAAACTGAACTGAACTTAAGTAAAATAACACAGAATTATTATTATTATTATTATTATTATTATTATTATTATTATTATGAATGCAGAAAAAAGGGCTGTTTTTTTCTGCATTCATGTTTGGTAACTGGTCCATATTATATGTTGTGCTTTTTGCAACACACATTAAGACTAAGCTACTTTATAGAAATTATTATATTAAAATCACACAGATGGGTAATGTGACATTGACATCAGTTTTGGGAAGTGGCCAGACAAATCATGCATATGGCATATGTCAGGAACAACGTTGAGAGCAACAGCTCGAAATAGACTACAAACATGGACTCTCTTAACTACAACTCCCAAGACTCACAGCGCCCTCTGTCGCCTGAATATTAATTGCACCTGTCTCTCATTACACCAGTCATCAGCACACACACTTAAGCCCCTCTCTCACACAGCCCAGACATGAAGTATCGTCCAGTGTTCGCTCCTGCGTACCAAGCCGTTTATTCTCTCTGTTTTCTCTCTAGGCTTCTCAACCTTGTTTCCCATTTCTTGACCTCTCTATTTATGCTTAGTTTACACGTACCTGGGTATGTATAGAAACAGATAACCCCGCCTCTCCGTTTTCAAAAATATCCACGATTACACCAGACCGTTCTCCAAAATATCTGCATTTACATGGATCTGCATCATACCTGTCAACCCTCCCGTTTTTCCCAGTAAATCCCTTATTTTGACTTATTTCCCGCTGTCTTCCCGTTTTTTTATTTTCCTGAAAATATCCCGTATTTTGACATTATGTAAAAGTCCCATACTTTCACAATATAAAAAAGTTGGTAGGTCCAGAATTCATGACGCGCCTCTGACAGGAGTTTACAGCAGGAAGTCGGGCCATGAATTCACTTCCCCGCCCTCTCAGGCATCAGTAATTACATAACTACATCCGGAGGCGAGGCTGAACAAGTGATTAGGTCCAGTGTTGCCAGATTGGGTGGTTTCCCGCCCAAGTTGGGCGGTTTCAAGTGCATTTTGGCGGGTTTTGAACATATTTTGGGCTGGAAAACGTCAGCAGTATCTGGCAACACTGATTAGGTCTGAGGTGAAGATGGCAATGCTAATAGCTAAGAAAAACATTAGCCTCTCTTTCTTTGATGATTTCAACAAGTGCGTGGCTGGAATGTTCCCAGACTCTTCCATCGCAAAGAAATTTTCCATGGGGAAAACGAAAGCCTCCCAAATAATCAAAGGTAAGCTACACATGTTTACATTAAGTATGTCCTGGCTAAGACCTCATAAATAGCCTAGTGTAAACTAATTGGTGTATTAACTGTTTTATCCACTCATTGTCTATTTTATTTTCTATCTGAAACTTACCCATTTTAAATCACTCTTGGTTTAATATCTTATATTACTCTTTATCTCTTTATTACTCTATCTATCTATCTATCTATCTATCTATCTATCTATCTATCTATCTATCTATCTATCTATCTATCTATCTATCTATCTAGTGTTCCGAGGCCATGATTATGGTAAAACCATAATAAATTGCAATGGAATTGAATTTATTGACTGGTTATATAATGACCTTTCTTATTTTAACATAAGATACGTATTTTAGCCCTTAATTTGGGAAATAACTGGTACCACTGAAAGCAAATAAAAATAAATGTATAGTTTATTCACAAATGCACTCTATAAACCATAAGCATATTGAGTTTGGGTCTTGGCTATCACCAACATGCACCAGAGTACAGAAAATCACAAATACTAGATAGAAAATTGCCCCCCATTCAACTACACACCCACTTTTGGTGAAAGGTATGACTTTCCGAAATTTTCCCTTATTTTGAGTTAAAAATCTGGGAAATATCCCTTTTTTTCAAACCTCAAAGTTGACAGGTATGATCTGCATACATACGCGGCTAAGCGCTATTATGAACATGCCAAACATATAGGTGGCAGTATAAGGAGAAGTAAAAAGCCATATTAGCCTATCAGAATCGTGAAAATACAAAATGACATGACTGCGGCAACGGCGGTAAGCAGCAAGCCTTTGTCTTGGTGGGAGGAAAAGTGCCTGAAAAACTGCGACCCTCCTCGCAGTCCTTCTCCTCTGCTCCTCATAAAGCAGTTGTAGTCCTATTTGCAAATGTAAACAAACCAAAAGTGTTTGCAAATATGTAAAAAGGACGACCACCCGTGTTGCATCCATGACACCATCAAATCAAAATATTGAGCGCCTGATGCAAAGATTGTTCTGTGATGCATATCGTGATGTCGGGAAAACCTAAAACTCCGTTTTCCACTATTTACATGCAGGCATGAAAATGAAGTTTTCAGAAATCTCCACTTTGCCCGGAGTTTTCAAAGATATCTGTTTTCAGTGACTGAAGCCTCCGTTTACGCGTAAATGTGAGGTGCAACCGCATAAATAAATATACATCTTCATAGATATCCAGCTACGTGTAAACGGGGCTTTAGTCCTGTCCTCGTTGTTCTGTTTGCTCATCGAGCAACCCCTGCCTGGATTCTTGACTATGATTCTCATCTCACGATTTGGCTTGGCGTTCAGTTTACTTCCCTGCTCTCCCCTACACATACATCTGTAAGTGCCTGCATGCTGGCAGGATACTTCGCCAGCATGGATGCAGCAGAGGAAGTGAAGCAGACTGCTTTGAATGCTCAGGGAGGCTTATTAGGAGAACATCAGCAGATGCTTGCCGATCTGAACACCCGGATGGCACAGCTCACTGCCATGATGTCGCAAACCCTCCTACTGTGTCCCAAACCATCCACAAGATCCATCACACTTCTCCTGCTGCCTGGGAAATATGCCAGCAATGCACTCAGCTGTAAAGGATTTTTGCTCCAGTGCTCTGTGTTCTTCACGGCACTCCCAGCTATTTCTGATGAACAGAAGATTGCAAAGTTTGTATCATTCCTAAAGGGCAAAGCACTAAAGTGGGCAAGTGCCATCTGGAGTAGTGGAGGCGAGCACACCATGTCTTATGACAGTTTCCTTGAACTGTTTAAGCGAGTGTTTGATCATGAACCAGAAGGCATCAAAGTCGTCAAGAGTCTACTCACCATCAAACAAAGTATGAGAGGAGTTGCTGAGTATGCCTTGGACTTCTGAATGCTTGCTGCAGCCAGCAGATGGAATGAGCTGGCTCTGAAGGTAGTTTTTCGCCAGGGTCTACGCCCAGAGGTCCTCAGTGAACTAGCATGCTGAGATGAACACCTCTCATTAGATTCCCTTATCAATCTTGCCATCAGACTAGACCATTTAATCTCCAACCGACCATCCATGAAGGAGGAGAGCAAATTGGTCCTGAACACATTTACTCCAGCACCCATGGAGGTCTCTCATGCACATTTTAAAATGTGCTGAATGAGAAAGAAGGAAGTGAGAGGGTCTGTGTCTCTACTGTGGGAGTTCCAGCCATCACATCCCTCAGTGCCCAGTACCCCCATCTTGCACCAACCCTACGGAAAACACATCTGGCCAGGTCAGTCCAGCAATTTCATTTAAAGCTCAATCTTTCAATATCCCTGTACTGTTGAACCTGCCCTCTTTGACCCATGTGCTTTCTGCTGTTGTTGATTCAGGTGCGGAGGGAAATTTTATCAACAGCTCGATTGTCCAGAAGGACTCCCACCTGCACATCCAGGTGGGAGTCCTTCACACTGAACTTTTGTCACTTCTAGTAACCTCCATCATGCACCACGATATCATTCTGTGTTATCCATGGCTACAACTTCACAACTCCCTAATCTCCTGGTAGAATAAGGAGATGCTCCAATGGTCACCCCCTTGTTTTCAAAGTTGCCTCCTATGTCCTCAGCTAAATGTCTCCTCTACTACCATAGAGAGTTCTCAGCCTGATTCCATAGAGACTGTTCCCGATTGTTACATGGACTTAAGGGAAGCCTTCAGCAAGGGTAGAGCCTGTGGTCTACCCCCTCACTGTATATATGACTGTGCGATAGACTTCCTGCCTGGTACTTCTCTGCCACACAGCTGAATCCATCCTCTATCCCAGACAGAACAAGCAGCGATGGAGGAATATGTTCAAGAAGCCCTCAAACAGGGGTATGTTCATCCTTCCATGTCACTAGCTTCTGCTGGATTCTTCTTTGTGGAGAAGAGAGGGGGAGGCTTTCATCTATGCATTGGCTATAGAGGTCTCAACCAGATTTCAGTTAAGTACCTAGATCCTCTTCCTTTGGTACCTTCAGCCCTAGAGCAATTGCATTCCACCAAGATATTTTCCGAATTGGACTTGCGCAGTGCTTATAACCTGGTCCATATCTGAGAAGGGGACAAATGGAAGACAGCATTCAGTACTACCATCGGCTATTTTGAGTACCAAGTAGTAGTAGTAAACTTTATTATCCCCATGAGGGGCAATTTGTTGTACAGCCATCAGAGAATAAAACACAATACAGCAAAACATACAGCATACAATCACAATGAAAACAAGGTGCACAGACATTACAGGGAGACCAATCATGACAGACTGTTGTTTATAAGGCCAATAGTTACAGTGACAAATAAACTTTTAAATCTGTTCGTCCTACATATTGGTACCAAGTACTGACGACCAGAAGGCAACAGCCTATATTCAGAGAACAGCAGGTGACTGGGGTCAGCCAGGATAGCTTCTGTTTTCCTGATGACTCTAACTCTGTTCAAGACAGAGGGCTCCTCAAAGTTGATCCCAGCAATCTTATCACACATTTCAACAATGCTGTTCAACCTGTTCCTGTCTTTCAATGTGAGGGACCCAAACCAGCAAATAAAAGAAAAGGTTAAAATAGACTCAGTAAAACATCTCCATAAAAGAGGTATCCAAACTAAAACTTCTCAACTTTCGATAAAAGTACATGTGCTGGTGGGCCTTTGCACAAACTGCATCAGTGTTTGCCTCAAATGTCAGGTTATTGTCGATGATTGATAGTACCCAAGTATTTGTACTGCTGTACAATTTCAACTGCCTGGCCATGAATAAAAACAGGGGAATTTGATGGAGGCTTCTTCCTAAAATCAATAATCATCTCCTTAGTTTCTGAGACATTAATTAATGATCAGAGATGAGCACTCACACCAATCAATAAAATCACTCACCACTGGACCATGATTGGTGTCTTGACTGCTGAGAAGCGACACGATCACAGAGTCATCAGCAAATTTAATGATGTGTCTATCAGAATGCTGACTTTTGCACTCATTTGTATATAAAATAAATAAGTGGTGAAAGGACACAGCCCTGAGGAGAGCCGGTGGAGGATAAAAGTATGTTGGATAAAACGCCATTAACCTTCACCCTCTGTGGTCGGTCAGTTAAAAAGTCAACTAACCAGCTGACTATACCCTGGTCAAGATTGTGTGTGTTGTTAAGACGATCAGCTAAAATGTGTGGTTGTGTACAGTTAAAAGCAGAAGAAAAGTCAATAAAAAGCAAAAAAGCAAAAGTATGTACCCCCTCAAGATGGCCCAGTACCAGGTTGAGTAGGGTGTTAACAGCATCATCAACACCCCTCCCTGCTCTGTAGGCAAATTGCAGACGGTCAAAACTGTTCTGAGTTGTGCTCAAGATCTCCGCCTTTATAATCTGCTCAAAAATCTTCATAACAAGAGAAGTGAGCGCAACAGGCCGAAAGTCATTTTGGGATTTCGGTGTTTTAATCTTGGGCACCGGCACAATAATGGAGTCTTTCCAAAGACGAGGGACCCTGCAGAGCTGGAGAGATTTCTGAAGATAAAAGTGAAGATGTCAGACAACTGCTCTGCACAGTTCTTCAGAAGTCTGCCCCTGATGTTCTCTGGTCTGGGACTTTTCCTCTCCTTCACACCCTTAAAAAGTTTATAAACAATATCACAATTGATAACTACCGGTATGTCCATCTGTGCCGGGGGAGCATCTCTGTATACCGACAACTCCTTACTAAAATCACAAGAATTAAAATGATTGTAAAAACTGTTTAGATCATCAGCAAGCTCAGAACCTGACATACCAGCAAGGGAAATAGGGCTCTTACTAGACTGCATGCCCATAATGGATTTAACACCCTTCCATGCAGGCTGAGAGTTACCAGAAATTAACAGGGTTTGTACCTTGTTTTTATATATAATTTTTGCAAGTTTAAGTTCATGCTTAACTTGTTTTTGTAACTCCCTACTGTGGGTGATGTCCCCCTTATTAAAACTGATGTTCCTCTGATTGATGATGTTTTTAACAGATTTAGACGCCCATGGCTTGTTATTGGGAAAGATGGAAATTAATTTCCTTGGAATTATCAGGTCCTTGCATAAATTAATACATGAGGTGACAGTCTCAGTCAGTTCATCCAGATCTGAACATGCATCCATAAATAAATCCCAGTCCATGCAGAATAAACAGTCCTGGAGGTGCTGAATAGATTCCGCTGACCAGACTGGAACCAAATGCCGCTCGGGTTTTGTTTCCTTCAGGACAGGTTTGTACATCAGACACAAATAAACCACACTATGGTCAGACGTGCCCAGAGGCGCTCTCTGTAAGGATTTATAAGCACCTTTTATGGAGCCGTAACAAAGATCCAGACACCTCATATTCCTCATAGGGCAAGTGACATATTGTTACCAAGTCATGTCATATGGCCTCTCTTTGGCGCCAAGCATTTTCCAGTGCCTGATTAACAATGTTTTTTGTGACATGTTGGGTAAATACATGGTAGCATACATAGATGACATTTTGATATACTCCCCTGATGAAGAGAGTCACCAAAGGCATGTCAGGTCAGTACTCTGGCATCTACAAGAGAACCATCTCTATGTTAAAGCTGAAAAATGTGAATTTCACCAGCTTCAGATTTCATTCTTGGGGTACATTATCAGTGCTGATGGAGTCAGTATGGACCAAGCAAAGGTATCTGCAGTGACATCCTGGCCATTACCTGCCTCTATAAGAAAGCTCCAATGTTTCCTGAGGTTTGCCAACTTCTATCATCGGTTCATCCAAAACATCAGCACTATCACTGCCCCTTTGACCTCCCTTTTGAAGAAGGGACTCAAATGCCTCCACTGGATGCCAGCTGCAGAGGAGGCCTTCAACAACCTTAGGACAGTCTTCACCACAGCCCCGATACTTCAGCATCTCGACCTTAACAGACCCTTCATAGTGGAGGTAGATGCCTTGGAAACTGGGGTAGGGCATGTCCTCTTACAATGCTTTTGTGAGAAGCCTAATGCTGCTTTTCCACTACCAACGCGGTTGAGTTGGGCTGAGCCGTGCCGTGCTGAGTTGGGCTGAGTCGAGCTGAGTGGGGCTGTTGGAGTTGCATTTCGACTACAACTGCGCTGAACCGTGCTGGCTGGAAGTGGGTGGACACATTGGGTGGAGTTAGCGAAAGTGGGTGGACGTCACGTGATGTCGTTAGGCGGTGCAAACAGTGACATCAGTGACCTTTTAAGCGGTAGTCTCACGACCTGGATAGTAAACAATAAACATGGAGGACATGGAGTCGTTAGTGTTGCTGGTCTTGGTGCTGTGGCTTGTTGTCACCGACAACACAAACAGATACTGGCAAGAGCGTATAGATGAGGCGAGGCGCATAAGGCTTCAGAAATTCTCGTAATTTGTAATTCTTCTTCTTCCGGGTTTAGGGTGTTTACAGATCCCAGCGTGCTCGCAGGGCGTGTGTGGGCATGTGAGGACACACCTCCTCACCAATTAGTGCACAGGAGAGTGTCTCCTCACGCCCCTAGCCCCACTCGGCTCGGTTTGGCTCGCTTCAGCCCCACTCCAAAACCGTGCGAGTTTTGGGGGCTGAACAGGGCTGAAGCGAGCTGAGTAGTGCTGTTCTGAGGTAGTCAAAACGCGAGCCGTGTTGGGCTGAAGTGAGCTGAAAAAGGGTAGTGGAAAAGGGCCATAAGCTCCACCAGGTAGCATTCTTCTCTAAGAAGCTCACTCCAGCAGAAAGAAACTGACATCGGGAACTGGGAGTTAGCCCTAGAGGAGTGGAGGCACTGGCTGGAAGGAGCGACACATCCTTTTGTCATTTTTACAGATTATAAGAATCTCAAATATCTCAAGGCAGCCAAGAGACTCAACCCATGTCAAGCCAGATGGGCATTGTTCTTCATAAGGTTCCATTTCACAATTTCCTACCATCCTGGTACCAGGAACACCAAAGCAGATGCCCTCTCTAGAATCCACAGCTCCTCTCCATGCAATCCTGACCTACATCCCATCCTCATACCTGAATGCTTCATCCAGGCAATCACCTGGGATCTAGACATGGAGATAAGGAACTCTCAACCAACAACTCCTCCAGATAACTGTCCTCCCGGCCTCCTATATGTCCCTAGTAGCCTCAGAGGGAGACTCATCACATGAGCACATGCCTCCCCAGCTACCGGGCATCCTTGCAGTCATTGTATGCACCAGCTGTTACAAAATAAGTACTGGTGGGAGAACATGCAAATAGACATCAATCGTTTCATTTTATCTTGTACAGAATGTGCCCAAGCCAAAGTACCAAGAATTCCACCTTCAGGAAAGCTGTGTCCTCTCCCAGTATCACAAAGACCCTGGTCCCACCTGGCTGTTGATTTCATCATTGACTTACCCCCATCACAAGGCAACACTACCATCATGGTCATAATAGACAGATTTTCCAAGGCACTAAGACTGATCCCATTACCCGGCATCCTCACAGCCTTCCAAACAGCAGAGTTAATTTTTCAACATACATTCAGATATTTTGGGCTCCTAGAAGACATTGTCAGTGACCGGGGCCCTCAGTTCATCTTGCATTTATGGTCCTGTTTTATGGAGCGCCTAGGAATATCAGTGAGCCTTACTTCTGGTTATCACCCTCAGTCAAACGGCCAAGTAGAGTGAGCTAACCAGGAAGTAGGGTGCTTCCTTAGAATCTTTTGCATGCGAAACCAGGGGGACTGGTCACGATTCATCCGGTGAGCTGAGTATGCACAGAACTCCCTCAAACACTCAGCAACACAACTAACACCTTTTCAGTGCATGCTTGGTTACCAGCCTCCCCTGTTCCCATGGGACAATGCACCTTCATGAGTACAAGCCAGTAGACGAATGGGTCTCACAGAGCCAAAAGGTCTGGGAGGAGGTACATCAACACATCAAGTCTGTCAATGCCAAGTACAAGGAATATGCAAATAAGCACAGAAGTAATGGTCCTGATTTTTCCCCAGGAGACAGGGAATGGGTCTCCACAAGAGATCTCAAGGATCCACACACATGCAGGAAGTTACAAACACGCTACATTGCGCCATACAAAGTATCCGACGCATTAATGAAGTCTCATACAGACTAGAACTCCCACCTCATAGTCGCATATCTCCGACTTTTCATGTCTCATGCCTGATGTCGGTGATCCAAGGTCCCCTGTCGGAAAGCAATCCCACCCAGGATACCCCCCCAAGTCTTGAAGGGGAACCTGTCTACCAAGTAAACTGGATCCTAGACTCCAGACATAGAAGGGATCAACTGGTATCTGGCGGATTGGGAGGGGTGTGGACCTGAGGAAAGAAGCTGGGTGGGGGCCAAGGACATCTTAGACCAGGGGTGTCCAAACTGATCCATAAAGGGCCGTGTAGCTGCAGGTTTTCATTCCAGCCATGCAGCAGCACACCTGACTTGGCTCATTCAATCAACTGAACTGTCTTCACACAGTCAAATACTTGTAGCCACACCCACCCTTGATTAAAGGGTGGGTGTGTCAGTTGATTGAATAAGCCAAATCAGGTGTGCTGCTGCATGGCTGGAATGAAAACCTGCAGCCACATGGCCCTTTATGGATCAGTTTGGACACCCCTGTCTTAGACCCTCTCATAACCCAAGAGTTTAATTCCCAGCACCCCAACAAACCAGCAATAGAGGGAGAAGGCATCCCAAGAAGTGTTTAGCTCGGGGAGGGCACTCCTCAGGGAGGGGGTGGTTCTGTCAGGAACGATGTTGAGAGCGACAGCACGAAATGGACTACAAACATGGACTCTCTTAACTACAACTCCCAAGACTCACAGCACCCTCTGTTGCCTGAATATTAATTGCACCAGTCTCTCACTACACCAGTCATCAGCGCGCACACACTTAAGCCCCTCTCTCACACAGCCCAGATACAAAGTATCATCCAGTGTTCACTCCTGTGTACCGAGCCATTTATTCTCTCTGTTTGTTCTCTAGTGTTCTTGACCTTGTTTCCAGTTTCTTGACCTCGCTATTTAGTCCTGTCCTCAGTGTTCTGTTTGTTCATCGATCGACCCCTGCCTGGATTCTCATCTACAATTCTCGTCTCACAATTTGGCTTGGCTTTCAGTTTACTTCCCCACTCTCCCCTGTACATAAATCCATAAGTGCTTGCACCCTGACCGCATAATGTGCAAGAATGAAGAGAAATGAAGAGATTCATCATTTGACATTCTGAATGATGTTCAAAATAAATAAAAAAAATTATAAATGTCTCCTAACAATGTAATATAGATGAAGACAAATGCATAATCTATAGGTCTTATCACTGGCTCTTAGTAAATGACCTAATATGGTAATATAATTTACTATGTAGTGTAATTCAAAGATACAGTAGTGCTTGAAAGTTTGTGAACCCTTTAGAATTTTCTATATTTCTGCATAAATAGGACCTAAAACATCATCAGATTTTCACAAAAGTCCTAAAAGTAGATAAAGAAAACCCAGTTAAACAAATGAGACAAAAATATTATATTATACAACCCCGATTCCAAAAAAGTTGGGACAAAGTACAAATTGTAAATAAAAACGGAATGCAATGATGTGGAAGTTTCAAAATTCTATATTTTATTCAGAATAGAACATAGATGACATATCAAATGTTTAAACTGAGAAAAATGTATCATTTAAAGATAAAAATTAGGTGATTTTAAATTTCATGACAGCAACACATCTCAAAAAAGTTGGGACAAGGCCATGTTTACCACTGTGAGACATCCGCTTTTCTCTTTGCAACAGTCTGTAAACGTCTGGGGACTGAGGAGACAAGTTGCTCAAGTTTAGGGATAGGAATGTTAAGCCATTCTTGTCTAATGTAGGATTCTAGTTGCTCAACTGTCTTGGGTCTTTTTTGTCGTATCTTCTGTTTTATGATGCGCCAAATGTTTTCTATGGGTGAAAGATCTGGACTGCAGGCTGGCCAGTTCAGTACCCAGACCCTTCTTCTACGCAGCCATGATGCTGTAATTGATGCAGTATGTGGTTTGGCATTGTCATGTTGGAAAATGCAAGGTCTTCCCTGAAAGAGAAGCATGGGATGGGAGCATATGTTGCTCTAGAACCTGGATGTACCTTTCAGCATTGATGGTGTCTTTCCAGATGTGTAAGCTGCCCATGCCACACGCACTAATGCAACCCCGTACCATCAGAGATGCAGGCTTCTGAACTGAGCGCTGATAACAACTTGGGTCATCCTTCTCCTCTTTAGTCTGAATGACACGGCGTCCCTGATTTCCATAAAGAACTTCAAATTTCGATTTGTTTGACCACAGAACAGTTTTCCACTTTGCCACAGTCCATTTTAAATGAGCCTTGGCCCAGAGAAGACGTCTGCGCTTCTGGATCATGTTTAGATATGGCTTCTTCTTTGAACTATAGAGTTTTAGCTGGCAACGGCGGATGGCACAGTGAATTGTTTTCACAGATAATGTTCTCTGGAAATATTCCTGAGCCCATTTTGTGATTTCCAATACAGAAGCATGCCTGTATGTGATGCAGTGCCGTCTAAGGGCCCGAAGATCACGGGCACCCAGTATGGTTTTCAGGCCTTGACCCTTACGCACAGAGATTCTTCCAGATTCTCTGAATCTTTTGATGATATTATGCACTGTAGCTGATGATGTGTTCAAACTTTTTGCAATTTTACACTGTCGAACTCCTTTCTGATATTGCTCCACTATTTGTCGGCACAGAATTAGGGGGATTGGTGATCCTCTTCCCATCTTTACTTCTGAGAGCCGCTCCCACTCCAAGATGCTCTTTTTATACCCAGTCATGTTAATGACCTATTGCTAATTGACCTAATGAGTTGCAATTTGGTCCTCCAGCTGTTCCTTTTTTGTACCTTTAACTTTTCTAGCCTCTTATTGCCCCTGTCCCAACTTTTTTGAGATGTGTTGCTGTCATGAAATTTCAAATGAGACAATATCTCATCTCTCATCTCATTATCTCTAGCCGCTTTATCCTGTTCTACAGGGTCGCAGGCAAGCTGGAGCCTATCCCAGCAGACAACGGGTGAAAGGCGGGGTACACCCTGGACAAGTCACCAGGTCATCACAGGGCTGACACATAGACACAGACAACCATTCACACTCACATTCACACCTACGGTCAATTTAGAGTCACCAGTTAACCTAACCTGCATGTCTTTGGACTGTGGGGGAAACCGGAGCACCCGGAGGAAACCCACGCGGACATGGGGAGAACATGCAAACTCCACACAGAAGGGCCCTCACCGGCCATGGGGCTCGAACCCGGACCTTCTTGCTGTGAGGTGACAGCGCTAACCACTACACCACCGTGCCGCCCATGAGCCAATATTTGTCATGAAATTTCAAAATGTCTTACTTTCGACATTTGATATGTTGTCTATGTTCTATTGTGAATACAATATCAGTTTTTGAGATTTGTAAATTATTGCATTCCGTTTTTATTTACAATTTGTACTTTGTCCCAACTTTTTTGCAATCAGGATTGTACTTGGTCTTTTATTTATTGAGGAAAATGATCCAATATTACATATTTGTGAGTGGCAAAAGTATGTGAACCTTTGCTTTCAGTATCTGCTGTGACCCCCTTGTGCAGCAATAACTGCAACTAAACATTTCTGGTAACTGTTGATCAGTCCTGCACACTGGCTTTGAGGAATTTTAGCCCATTCCTCCATACAGAACAGCTTCAATTCTGGGATGTTGGTGGGTTTCCTCACATGAACTGCTTGCTTCAGGTCCTTCCACAACATTCTGATTGGATTAAGGTCATGACTTTGATTTAGCCATTCCAAAACATTCACTTTATTCTTCTTTAACCATTCTTTGGTAGAACAACTTGTGTGCTTAAGGTCATTGTCTTGCTGCATGACCCACCTTCTCTTGAGATTCAGTTCATGGACAGATGTCTTGACATTTTCCTTTAGAATTTGCTGGTATAATTCAGAATTCATTATTCCATCAATGATGGCAAGCTGTCCTGGCCCAGATGCAGCAAAACAGGCCCAAACCATGATACTACCACCATCATGTTTCAAAGATGGGATAAGGTTCTTATGCTGGAATGCAGTGTTTTCCTTTCTCCAAACATAATGCTTCTCATTTAAACCAGAAAGTTCTTTTTGGTCTCATCCATCCACAAAACATTTTTCTAATAGCCTTCTGGCTTGTCCACATGATCTTTAGCAAACTGCAGATGAGCAGCAATGTTCTTTTTGGAGAGCAGTGGCTTTCTTCTTGCAACCCTGCCATGCACACCATTGTTGTTCAGTCTTCTCCTGATGGTGGATTCATGAACATTAGCCAATGTTAATGTGAGAGAGGCCTTCAGTTGCTGAGAAGTTACCCTGGGGTCCTTTGTGACCTCACTGACTATTACATGCCTTGCTCTTGAAGTGATCTTTGTTGGTCAACTGCTCCTGGGGAGGGTAACAATGGTCCTGAATTTCCTCCATTTGTACACAATCTGTCTGACTGTGGATTGGTGAAGTCCAAACTCTTTAGGGATGGTTTTGTAACCTTTTCCAGCCTGAGGAGCATCAACAACACTTTTTCTGAGGTCCTCAGAAATCTCCTTTGTCCATGCCATGATACACTTCCACAAACATGTGTTGTGAAAATCAGACTTTGATAGATCCCTGTTCTTTAAATAAAACAGGGTGCCCACTCACACTTGATTGCCATCCCATTGATTGAAAACCCCTGACTCTAATTTCACCTTCAAATTAACTGCTAATCCTTGAGGTTCACATACTTTTGCCACTCACAGATATGTAATATTGGATCATTTTCCTCAATAAATAAATGACCAAGTATAATATTTTTGTCTCATTTGTTTAACTGGGTTCTCTTTATCTACTTTTAGGACTTGTGTGAAAATCTGATGATGTTTTAGGTCATATTTATGCAGAAATATAGAAAATTCTAAAGGGTTCACAAACTTTCAAGCACTACTGTACTTGTTCACTCTCTCTATTTGTATCTACCTGTATGTCATGTAGAGTCAAAAACAACTAAAACTAACATTACAAGTCAGTGGATTCCAGTGTGGAAATCAATAGAGTGCACTGATTAGTGTGTGTACATTTGTGTGGGGGTGAACAAACACAATGAATGAGTCAGAACTGGAGGTGGAATTGATATGGGCTGTAAGTGATTGCCCTAATGGGGACTGTCTGTTAATGGAGATAGCAAGACAGCAGTAGAGGAAAAATGAAGGGGAGGGCTGGAGAAAGCGAGTGAGAGAGAGAGAGAGAGAGAGAGAGAGAGAGAGAGTCACTCTATCCTGGTCACTCTTTCTGCATTAGTGTAGAAGAGAGAATGCTCTGGGTGCACGTACAGTACCTGTATGCAATGGGTCATGGGTACCACTCTGTGTGTGTGTGTGTGCGCGCGCAACGTAGACTTAGCATCGGTGTGTATGTCTATTCTAATCTTTAGAACCTCATTGCATTTCATTGTGCCTAGAGTTTAAAGTCTGAGGTAACACAAGCTCTGGTTGGTCATTTTCATCCCTCTTTTTCTGTATAGCTTCTGATGAATAAATGAAGAAGGGATGAATATTTGACATGGCCACATATATATGAGATGATATGGCAATGCAGTTCAAAGGTAACTACATACATCCTGCCAACCTTTTCAGGTCACAGGATCATCTATAACAGCTATGCATTTGTATGTACTTACACACACACACACACACACACACACACACACACATGTAATGATGAAATTGAGGGGTACTCTCAATGAATGTATTGGAATTATGCTATGGCTGGCTTTATATTTGAAGTTTATTATGCAAGTACACTATGTGGCCAAAGGTTTGTGGACACGTGAACATTATACCCAAATGTGGGCCTTCCCAAACTGTTGCTACAATGTTGGGAGAACACACTTGTATAGGAAGTCTTTCTGTGCTGTAGCATTATAATTTCCCTTCATTGAAACTTACAGGCCAAGCCCAAACTTGTTCCATCATAAAAATGCTCCTGTGCACAAAGCTAATGTCCATGAAGATGATGTTGGTGTGTCACTTGGGTGACCTGACCGCATCAGACCTTCTTGTTCAACATCAGTGTCTGACCTGACTAATACTCTTGTGGCTGAATGGCATATGCTCACAGACATGTCTCAAAATCTAGTGAACTGGGCGACCTCTGTGAGCTGGGTCGGGGAGAGGTGGTCTCCACAGGGGACCAGAGTGGTGGGCAATGTCAATTTTATTTTTTGAACCTCTGGCCCCAGCTCTGCCTTCTCCAGAACCACTGACACCAATGCCATGGGGACCTCCTCATTCCAAAGTTTTAGTAGATTGAGGTGGTATATCTGTAACGCCCCACCCCTGTCCGTTTGCCTCACCTCATAGTCGACGTCCCCGACTCGCCCTGTGACCTCAAAGGGTCCTTGCCACCTGGCGATCAATTTGGAGCTCGACGTGGGCAACAACACAAGTACTTTTATCTCCCGGTGTGAATTTTCTAAGGTGCGTGCCCCTGTCGTACAGACGGACTTGACGTTCTTGGGCCTGCCACAAATTCTCCTGGGTTAGGTGTGTGAGGGTGTGGAGTTTGGCGCGCAGGTCAATAACATATTTTGTTTTTACTGGTCGAAGGTCCCTCCTCCCAATTTTCCCATAGCGCATCCAGAATGCCACGCGGCTTACGCCCGTATAATAATTCGAATGGGGAGAACCCCATGGAGGCTTGTGGGACCTCTCGCACTGCGAATAACAGGGGCTCGAGCCATTTATCCCAGTTGTGTGCGTCTTCGCTTACAAATTTTCTAATTATGTTTTTGAGGGTGCACTTAAACCATTCAACTAAGCCATCCGTTTGTGGGTGACAAACGCTGGTGTGGATAGGCTTAATTCCTAGTAACCCATACAGTTCACACAGTGTGCGTGACATAAACATAGTGCCTTGATCAGTTAGAATCTCTTTGGGGATTCTGACTCAGGAGATGATGCGGAAGAGCGCTTCTGCAATACTACATGCTGAGATATTGTGATGAGGCACTGCTTCCGGATATCGCGTTGCATAGTCCACCAGAACTAAAATAAAGCGATGTCCTCATGTTGACCGATATAATGGCCCGATGAGATCCATCCCAAATCTTTCGAACGGGGTCTCGATTAATGGCAGAGGGTGCAAAGGCGCTTTTGGAATGGCCGCGGGATTTACTAACTGGCATTCACGGCACACCATACACTACCTATGGACATCGCCGTGAATCCCTGGCCAATAGAACTGGGCCATTATTCGGGCTAGTGTCTTATCCTGCCCCAAGTGTCTGGCCATGGGATTAAAGTGAGCCGCCGGGAATATAAATTCCCGGCAGCTCTTTGGGATTAAAAGCTGTGTTATTTGTTCTTTAGTCTGAGTGTCCTGCATCACTTGGTATAATCTATCCTTAATAACGGAAAAATAGGGGAAGGATGGGGTGGCGTTTGGCTGGAGAGTTTGACCATCAATTACTCTCACTTGGTCAAACGCATGCCGCAGAGTCTCATCTCGCGACTGCTCTAACGGGAAATCTGCGAGGGATTCCCCGAGAGAGAGAGGAGGAGCATGCTGCTCCCCACTCTAATGCAGTGATGACATAGATGGCTCTGTGACAGCTGCTCCCGCCAATGCCACTCCGGGACCTCCCCCCGCGGAACTATGGCAGGCCCCACTCTTCACCAAATGAGTTATCAATTCCCCAAATCCTGGCCAATCAGTCCCCAAAATTATTGAGTGGGTAAGGTGAGAATTAACTGCCGACTTTACTCTAAATTTCTCCCCTCGAAATAGAATGTGGACCGACACTAAAGGGTAGTTGTGAACATTCCCGTGCACACACAACACCTTCACCAATTGTGCTCTTCCCAATGCCTTGTCTTGCACCAGGCTTTGGTGGATTGAGGTCTGATTACAGCCGGAGTCCACCAAAGCCTGATACGTATCCCCTTGGATACTCACCGGTATGCGATACGCTCCAGCCCAATCGAGGGCAGTTTCTGGCGCATCGGGGATCCGGACCACCGCGCCCACCTCCATCGCCACGCACTGATGCTGGAGGTGCCCCGGTTCCCCGCAGCGCCAGCATACTGGCCCAGGCTCTCTCTCTGCACCGGTGTTCCGGATATCACTCACCTGAGGGGGTGAAGACACAGACAAGGAAGTAGGAAATGGAAGGGCACTGCATGTGTGGCGGGCCAGCTGGGGTGGAGCCAGCCCCTGCCTCCGCAGTGGGGGAATGGGGTGAGGACAAGGAGCAAAGGGAGACAGAGAAGAGATGGGAGAAGGGGAGACATGCTGTCCTGCCGTCGGAACGGCCGCCATATGCTCCTCTGCCAGCTCGATGGCCTGATCCAGTGACGCTGGGCTCCACTGTTCAGTGCTGCTGTTCTTGTTCCGGGGTGTGACCCACGCGTTGGAGGACGGCCCTGTGGAGGTCCTCATAGACCAGCCGGCTGTCAGTGGGGAGCTGTAGCGTGGCCAGCTGCACCTTGCCCATTAGCAGGGGGAGGAGGCACGCCACGCACTGTTCCACCGGCCAACCCCACGCCTCTGCTGCCTGCTCAAAAAGAGCAAGGAAGGCTTCAGGGTCATCATGCGGACCCATCTTTGTAAGGGTGAGGTGGGGAGGGTCCGCGGTGGTGGTGGACCTCGCTGACGCAAGCAGGTGCCGGAACACCTGGCGATCTTCCTGTTGTGCCAGCACCAGGGCTTCGAACCATTGTTCCTGCTCCTTCTGGAGGGTGATCAGCGCCTGGTGCTGGCTCTGTTGGGCTGTGGCGAGGGCATGGACCAGGTCCTTGAAGTGTAAGGACTCCATGTGGCCGTTTCCTTCTGCACTCGTTCCCGGGTTTCGGTACCACTGTAGAATCAGACCAGGTGGGTGGAGCACAGAAGCACAGCAGGCCAGAACTGAGTTCTCAAAAACCTCTTTTATTGTAGCTTTTCAGCTTTTACATTCACTCTCCCAGGCACGCACACACGCACGCACACACACAAGTGTTCTGGTTGGGGGAGAGCTCCCTTTCCCTGCTCTCTCTCTCCTTTTAAAGGGCGCAGTCACTGGGGAAGACACACAAACACAGGTTAATTCCCATCAGGTGCAATGATTCCACCACTTACCTTCCCTGACTCTGCCCTCCATTCACAGACCGCCGCTTGGCCACGCCCCCACTGCCACACAGAGAAATGCATTTTATAGGGTTCCAAAATCCCTAGTTATGTATGCTATGTATTGATGTGGATCAGTACCAAAATAACAATGAGAGCGGTATATCACTGTGTGTGGCACATACTAGTATAGTGCTATATTGCTATCTTGTTTACATTACTTTAACATGATTTCTATAATAAAACAGTTAATGTCTGAATTTGATCACTCATGTATGAACCCGTATAAAATATGTTCTACATACTACTCTTCTCAATCTTCTAGATTAAAATACAGTGAAAATTTTCAAGCATACGATCGCATACCAAGGTCATAGTATACAATCTGGGCATGGATTATGACACCAATCATGACACTGACTGTAATTTGAAGAGAAGAGCATGTCCACATTTGAATCTCATCTCCATATTGCTGTACTGGGAGAAATGTTCATCCCTGAATAGTTGGTCTGAAATGCTAGATTTACTGGTCCTCAAATCAAAATTAAAAGAGCAGAATCTGGCTGGTGACTTTCAGCTCTGAGAACATGTTTCAAGGAACTAAAGTCATATTTATGATATTTGGTGTGCACCAAATGAATTAAATACATACCCACACATAAAGTACATTTAGGCCCGTTGGTATCATTGGGCAAATGGTGGAATTAAATAAGTGTTTTATTAACCTTCCTCTATTACCTAATCTGAATGATAGCCCATGGTGGTGTCCTTGAAGAGGATCTACAGTACCAGTTAAAAGTTTGGACACACCTACTCCATTCATAGTTTTTTCTGTATTTTGACTATTTTCTACATTGTAGAACAATGCTGAAGACATCAAAACTATGAAATAACATATGGAACATATATGGAATTATGTGCTAAAAAAAACCTGTTAAAAAACAAAACATGTTTCATATTTTAGATTCTTCAAAGTACCCACTGTTTACCTTGATGGCAGCTTTGCACACTTTTGGCATTAGCTTAACCAGCTTCATGAGGTAGTCACCTGGAATGCTTTTCAATTAACAGGTGTGCCTTGTCACGGTGGTGTAGTGGTTAGTACTGTTGCCTTGCAGCAAGAAGGTCCGGGTTTGAACCCCATGGCTGGCAAGGGCCTTTCTGTGCGGAGTTTGCATGTTCTCTCCATGTGGGTTTCCTCTGGGTGCTCCAGTTTCCCCCAAAGACATGCAGGTTAGGTTAACTGGTGACTCTAAATTGACCGTAGGAGTGAATGGTTGTCTGTGTCAGCCCTGTGATGACCTGGCAACTTGTCCAGGGTGTACCCCGCCTTTTGCCCGTACTCAGCTGGGATAGGCTCCAGCTTGCCTGCGACCCTGTAGAACAGGATGAAGCGGCTAGAGATAATGAGATGAGATAAGGTGTGCCTTGTCAAAAGTTAATTAGTGGAAATTCTTAACTTCTTAATGCATTTGAAACCATGAAACAGTACATAGTAGTTAAAAAAAAGGCCATTAAATTTGAAGACATGTCCAAACTTTTGACTGGTCCTGTATGTGAATTCTACGATGGTCCATGTTGGGCCAACTGGGTGTTGCCAGGCCAAGAGCAACTCAATATGCTCAAAACTGCTAGTTGTGTGTGTGTGTGCCAGGTGGCAAAAGGGTGAAGGTTAAAAGGACCCCTTCCCTCAACATCTGTCTAAAAACCTTCCACATAAAACAAACACAGGCATCTGATTTATTTATATTCTATACTCGACAGTTATAGATCAGTCTAAGATGGCTTTCTACCATGACACTAATCCTTCTTCCTAAACATCAGAGTCTCTGTCTCTCAGTTGCAATTTTGTGGTAATGTTTTAGGTTATTCAAAGGAGTGGAATCATTGTCGTTCCTTTACTATACCTCATTCTTCTAGCCATCCAGGTCAATATCTATCTTTTTTCAGAATGATGGTAGAAAGTTATTCAAAATTTCTATGTAATCAAACCCTGATGTTAGCTTTTTTTTCTTTTTTAAATCACTCAAATTGCTGATCAGGAGATTTGTGCAGGTGTAATCTGCTCTGCTGCACCACCAATGCATCTCTCTCTGGTACTCATAAACGCACTGTGGTGTTATCCTGCAGGTGATAAGCCATTAACTAGGAATCCTCATCCTGGCAACTGAAGTGTTCCCACACAAGTGTTATTGCTGGCCATAATAAAAAATATGCCATAATGTAGTATGTATTTCCTGTAATGTAGTATTCTTATTTCCCACCTTATTAATTGTTCACTTCGCTCCAACATTGTTCTGTTGGGACTAAAAAAGAGGCAGTAGTTATTCCAACTCTTAAGAAGTCTGATTTAGATTCCACTCTGCTAAACAACTATAGACACATATCAAATCTACCTTTTGTAGCTACGGTCATGGAATGAATAATAACTTCCCAGCTGCAAGCCCACCTTGTTGTCAATCTGGTTTTCATCCATTTTATAGTACTAAGACAACCACTGATCACTGATTGGTGCCCTTAATTTCTTATCCTCCTTTATCTTAGCCAACCTTTGGCACAGTTTATCATGACATACTTGGTGCTTGTCTCTCTGCAATTGGTATAACTGGTTTAGTTCTCTTTTGGTTTAATTTTCTTTCTAAATTATTTTGCCTCCCATTAGCAACATTATCCAGTATCACAGTCTCAATTTTCACATTTATGCTAATGACATGCCTGCCCTTTTACAGCCATGTCACATTGCATGCTTTGTTACATTCTTTAAGAGTATGATGTGGAAACTTTAGTTCAATACAGTCATCCAAGATGGCTCCATGCATGCATTCACATAATGGCAGCCTGTTGTAGCAGCTCTGACTTTTCTTTAGTAATTTCTGCTAGCACTTCTTCTTTTTTGCACATTTTCAGAGTGTGCTGCTACTTTTTCTCTTTGGGTTTGTTTACTTACCATACTAAAATACTGCCATTTCTTACAATCATAACCTCTTGCCTTAACTATCGCGATGGCCTTTTTTTACTGGTCTACCATCCAAAACCCTTGGCAGATTATAATATTTCTGCAGCTAGAGTAGTCACACACATCAATCACCATACTCAAATGCCTGGCCATTATAACATGCACTAGCTACAGGTTACAGCTTGACTTCATAGAAGTTATTCTTTTTTTCAAATGAGCTTCATAAACTCCTCAATATCTGAGTGAACTACTGTATTTATTACCATTGTACCATTTGCACATACCTGCTTTTACTTGAGACATAGTTTGGGGTCTACTGGGTGATATAATCCAGCGTTTGCTCAGAAACTCTTGAATTTGTTTTCACAGAGCCTCTACTTCTCCTCTAACACAGCCTTCAAATTCCCATTAAAAACATACATTATATCACAATCCTCAGCTATTTCTGCTGCTATCTAGTCTACTCATTGCTTCACCATGTTCTCTACAATTACATTTACACGTGTAGGATGTTTGTTCCTCATGGTTTGTACTTTTGCTATCTGTTTGTTGATACTCTTATATTGATACCCTTTTGCTCTGTAAATGTAATTTGCCTATCTTTGGCTTGAGAGAAGTGCTAAACACTGTAGCTAGAATGTAAGAACAAGAATACAAAACAAATTATTATTATTATTATTGTTGTTGTTCTTGTCATTGTCAACAGCAATTGATTGATTGATTGATTGATTGACTAGGGATGGGCTCCAAGCACCATAACCCCACTTGGTTTCTCACTGTAAAGCACTAGATATTTCTGGTTTTCTCTCACCTTCTCACATATTCTTATAGTCTCATGAACTGCCAGGTACAGAACTTATTTCAGGAGCTTGAAGTACAGAATAATACAAGGGTGTGTTCATTCTATAATTACTCTTGTGAGAGCCCTGGTTTGTTTTCCACACTGTGGGTGAGGGGTGGCTTTTATAAGGGGCTGGTTTGACTGATCTCATCTCATCTCATTATCTCTAGCCGCTTTATCCTTCTACAGGGTCGCAGGCAAGCTGGAGCCTATCCCAGCTGACTACGGGCGAAAGGTGGGGTACACCCTGGACAAGTCGTCAGGTCATCACAGGGCTGACACATAGACACAGACAACCATTCACACTCACATTCACACCTACGGTCAATTTAGAGTCACCAGTTAACCTAACCTGCATGTCTTTGGACTGTGGGGGAAACCGGAGCACCCGGAGGAAACCCACGCGGACACGGGGAGAACATGCAAACTCCACACAGAAAGGTCCTCACCGGCCACGGGGCTCGAACCCGGACCTTCTTGCTGTGAGGCGACAGCGCTAACCACTACACCACCGTGCCGCCCTGGTTTGACTGATATAGAAGTGAATTTCCATAATTGAAAGACAAATTCAGGAAGTATGTTGGCTGTATAATCTCTGTTACTGTAGAATGTAGATTCAAGTGGAATATGTTTTTACAAAACCATTCAAGCAAATGACTTTGGAACATGCAGGAAAAGTAAGAGGAAGAGAGAGAGAGAGTGTGTGTGTGTGAAAAGACACACATTACTCTGCACCATTGTCCTAAGGCTGACTAATGCTGACCCGTCACATCAAGCTTGCATTTGGTGGATGCCAAAACAATTTAATGTCTGCAAGTTGTCTGTCCTTATCAGTTAGCTATTACAAGGTTTGTTCCCCTCCATATACCCACACATAGGCACACACACCCTCTCCCTTTAACCCTTACTAGAGTATTAGTGAGTATTCCCAGTACTATTTGCTGTATGTGTGTGTCCTGACACTAGTCTGGCTAACGCGACAAAGCTCTACGAGCTATTGGTCTGGCCAAGATATTAAGCCCAACCATTTCCCAGAGCCCATGGTTGACCCACCTCCCTGAAATGCCTCAGTTTGCTACTGGTTGAAGCCAGAAAAGGCTGTGACGAAGCTTAAACCAATCATATCACTCTTTCCTCTGACGTATGCGACGCGACGGGGCTAACTGGTAGATTAAACTCTTACCGAAGCCGGTCGGGAGCAAGGCGAAAACGTCCTTCCTTTCAATAAATACCTCCAGGGCTGCTCTTTGCTCCATTTTCAATGAGAACTTCCCGTTGAATGCTTTCAATACAGCATCTATGCGTAATAGATGCGGAAGCGTGAATGAAGCGCTTCCGGCATAGATTCTGTAAACAATCTATGGCTTCCGGTCGCAGTTCTACTACATCAGTGCCTTGAACACGCCTCTACCCAGGGCCATTGAAGATGCTCAAAGTTGATTGGTTCCAGATTTTTCGGGAGCTTGGAAAAGCTGTAGATAGCTTGCCTGGCCAGACTAAAGGCCTCTGCATGCTCTTGCGACAAGGCTTTCGCAGACAGATTTTCGCAGACAGTTGTAATTTATCGTTGAGCGGGGAGTAATAGGCGTGCGCGATGTTATTCACCGGCACAACGCAAGGGGGCGCGAAGTCGCTAGGAGTAGTTGGTGGGTGTGGTTAGTGGAGTGTTTATCCTCCGGTTACTTATAATGACTAGAACTTTTTTTTTTATAATGACTAGAACTGGAGTCGTATAGATGTACGTACTTCCTCACTTCCTCAATCAACCGCTCTTTGTGCTGCTCCATCTTCGCTCGTGTTTTTAAAAATGCCAGTCGTGAAAACAAACCAAACCTGGAAAGTAGGGAAGCGGAAGTGCGTGTACAGCGGATGTAGAGTGGACCAATCAGAGCCCTCTTGTCTGCAACGCTGTCTGCGAGGCTTCTGCGGTGGTCACAATTTTTGGGAGGTGCGCGCAGAGCGTCTGCGAAGGTGGGGGGGGGCTACACAGACACTATCTGCGACGCTATCTGCGAGGACTGGGTTGTCAGCATAAATTGGCCTTAAGCTCGCAACAGGCCCTCATGTTGCGTCACGCTTAGGATGGGCGGGCCCAGGCTATCCTGACACACCCATGAGGTATGGAGCAAAGTGGGAGTGACCTTTCAACATCCATCCAGCCACTATCCATAACCGCTTATCCTGTGCAGGGTCATAGGCAAGCTGGAGCCTATCGCCTATGGGCGAGAGGCGGGGTACACCCTGGACAAGTCGCTAAATCATCACAGGGCTGACACATAGAGACAGACAACAATTCACACTCACATTGACACCTACAGTCAATTTAGAGCCACCACTTAACCTAATCTGCACATCTTTGGACTGTGGGGGAAACCAGAACACCCAGAGGAAGCCCACGCAGACACAAAGAGAGCATGCAAACTCCACACAGAAAGGCCCCTGTCAGCCACTGAACTCAAACCCAGAACCTTCTTGCTGTGAGGCAACTGTGCTAACCACTACACCACCCTCCTTTCAACATTCAACTTCAATTTCAATGTCTGTTTTCAAAGGTGTGCATTGCAAATCCTACAGCTAAACTTTGGTGTGATCAGGATATTTACTATGTCATTTTTCCAGTGGCCAATCCATGAGACAATCCACAACAGCTTATTTAAATTTTGCCAGTAAAAGCAAAGAATACATTTATACATCTAATACATTACTGAGCCATGATGCTAGACTGGGGCGACATGGTGGTGTAGTGGTTAGCGCTGTCACCTCACAGCAAGAAGGTCTGGGTTCGAGTCCCAGCAAGGGCCTTTCTGTGCGGAGCTTGCATGTTCTCCCTGTGTTTGCATGGGTTTCCTCCGGGTGCTCCGGTTTCCCCCACAGTCCAAAGACATGCAGGTTAGGTTAACTGGTGACTCTAAAGTGAGTGTCAATGGTTGTCTGTGTCTATGTGTCAGCCCTGTGATGACCTGGTGACTTATCCAGGGTGTACCCCGCCTTTTGCCCGTACTCAGCTGGGATAGGCTCCAGCTTTCCTGCAACCCTGTAGAACAGGATAAAGTGACTAGAGATGATGAGATGAGATGCTAGACTGGGTAAACCAGTTTTTGTCTATAATGCTTCATTCAAATAAACATCATAACTCATAATTTCCAACTGCTGACTCGGAAACAACAAAGAAAATGCCCCTCAATTCAGGAATTCTATTCAGGAATTTGACAGAGTCCTCAACCCTGAGTTCAACAAGTGACATCAAATCATCATGGCTGCTCACAGAGTAAACAGTAAAAAAGTAGTACCTCCTACCTTTAATATAAGTTATGCTATATATAGAAGCACTTGCTTTAGCTCAGTGTTCGTCGATTAGTTTTGTTTCAAGACTCACATTTTACAACCCTGATTATGAAAAAGTTGGGATGCTGTGTAAAACATAAATAAAAACAGAACATGATTATTTGCAAAATCTGTTTCAACATATATTCAGTTGAATACAATACAAAGACAAGATATTTAATGTTAAAATTGATAAATCTTATTGTCTCATCTCATCTCATTATCTCTAGCCATTTTATCCTGTTCTACAGGGTCGCAGGAGCCTATCCCAGCTGACTATGGGTGAAAGGCGGGGTACACCCTGGACAAGTCGCCAGGTCATCACAGGGCCGACACATAGACACAGACAACCATTCACACTCACATTCACACCTATGGTCAATTTAGAGTCACCAGTTAATCTAACCTGCATGTCTTTGGGGGAAACCGGAGCACCCAGAGGAAACCCACACGGACATGGGAAGAACATGCAAACTCCACACAGAAAGGCCCTCGCCAGCCACGGGCTTGAACCTGGACCTTCTTGCTGTGAGGTGACAGCGCTAACCACTACACCACCAAGCCGCCCAAAATCTTATTGTTTTTTGTAAATATATACTCACTCATTCTGAATTTGATGACTGCAACACATTCCAAAAAAAATGTTAGGACAGGGCCATGTTTACCACTGTGTTACATCACCTTTTCTGTTAACAACACTCAGTAAGTGTTTGGGAACTGAGGACACTAATTGTTGAAGTTTTGAATGTAAAAATTTTTCCCATTCTTGCTTTGATATATGATTTCAGTTGCTCAACAGTCTCTATTGTCATATTTTGCACTTCATAATGCACTACATATTTTCAATGAGATGCAGGCAGGCCAGTTTAGCACACAAGGTTGTATGTATTAGATTAGATTAGATTCGATTCAACTTTATTGTCATTGTGCAGAGTACAGGTACAAAGCCAATGAAATGCAGTTAGCATCTAACCAGAAGTGCAAAATATAGGTAAGTGCCAGAAGTATGTTACAGTATATACAGTGATTGACAGTGACAATATATAGATATGTTTGTAAATATTAAGTGCATATTTACAGAGGGGAAGTGGACAGGATTAGAGAGTATGTAAGGTTGTATGTAGAGTTAACAGTAGTTAACCCATATAAGCAGAGGTGGAAAGATTTACTAAAATATTATACTCAAGTACAAGTACTATTACTCTGATGAAATTTTACTTAAGTACAAGTAAAGTTACCAGACAAAAAAATCTACTCAAGTAAAAGTAAAAAGTAGATCATTTAAAATGTACTTTGAGTAAAAGTAAAACGTTACTTTTAACAATGGGTGTTTTCTGCCTCCATTGTGTTGTGCAAAAATGAAAAAGAAGAGGAAACAAGGATATATGTACATCTCAACCCAGATGTTTTATTTAAAGGAAGTGTATCAAATTGAATGCTTAGGATAATGCTGCATTAAAACTGAGACAAACAAAAAAGGTCAATACACACAGTCATGTCGTTTACATCGCCCTGACCACACACAAAGCATTGTACACGAAATATGAAAGTGAAATGTTGCACCGAAATCTCGTAGCTTGCCTGTGTGCACTGTGTGTTATTGAACAATTCAATTCAAACATTATTTGTTTTGCTTAGTATTCCTTTCTGGCTTGTTGGATGTAGAATGGTAGGAGGACTGATCACGTCAGGTTGGCGAGCTAACTTGCTTGCATGATTAGCCAACCGAATAACAGACTAGTTACCGTTATGTTACAGTACCAACAGGTTGCTACTTCAACATTAGCAATGCCATCCACTATTTTTGGAATATAACCAGCCTATTGTCGGTTTTACTATGGAAAGGAAACATTATGATCAGGGGCGCAGATACGTTTTTTGAACTGGGGGGGACAAAAAACTGGGGGGACAAAAAACTGGGGGGGACAAAGCTGCCAGCAAACCAACCCCAACATGCCTGTCAAACTTGTTGTGGGTAACCATAGCAACCAAGCTCGAGCTCGCAACCTGTGCAGACTGCGCAGCTCAACCAACCGAATATCAGTCTTTGTTTTGTTTTATGTGAGTTGTTGCAACTATGTATACACTGCTGTGCACCTCAATAAACCGAATGGTAATTAGTCTTTTGATTTTTCCGTGAGGTTTGCCTTATGCAAAGAAAGACAGCATAGATGTTTTTTCCACCCTATAAGTGGGGGGGACTGAACGAGGTGAATTTAAATCTGGGTGGGACGAATCCCACCCATCCCACCCTCTATCTGCGCCCGTGATTATGATGCCAATGACAATACTTACCTCAACATGCTTGCGCAGATTAGACGTTGAATTTTTGTATGCCGCAATGGTTGTCTTCTTGGGCACACATAATCTGCATTGCATAATGAAACTGTCACCCCTTTTCTCTGCAAAGCTGAAGTGATCACGTATGTAGGGCCAGGGGTGCACTTCATTACTGGAAGAAATTGTGTTTTCTGCAGGGTCGTCCACCACAGGTTCCTCGGTCTCCTCCATGTCCGCAGGGGCGCTTTATCAACACCCGTGGCCCAGGGGCTAGGCCCCTCATAGGCTACCTGTCAACCCTACCCTTACCGTTGGCCAGGAAAACACCCTTATTTTATTTGCAATACGTGTCAAGCATTTACAGTGTAAGCGCGTAATTAGCCTAGAAGCCTACGATAGGTTATGTTTGGCTCAGCGTAGCTGCGCAAGGCCCACGCTCACATTGCTCAACACATCTGACCACAGAGGGAGAGAAGAACGCGTGCATTATCATTACAGAGCCGGTTCTGATTATTACCACGGACAGGACAGTGATACTGCGTAACTTTCACGCAGGGGCATGGCCAGAGATAACCACACAAGCACGCGTGCGCTAATGTAGACCTATGTGTTGTAAACATAAAACACACACACCTACAGACAAGTCCTTTTAAAAAATAAAATACATAAAAATAGCTCGGCGGCATGAAAACAAACATTCACTGCAAGACAAGGTGCCCTAGAATCGCCATCAGTTTTTAATATCTATATGGACTTTGTTGTCAGGATTGCACAGCATGAGATATCAAAACTGTACCCAGATACAGGCTTCAAGTTCAGATATTGCATTCCAAATGAGGTATCCACAAGAGAAATGCGTACGAAAGCACGAGCATCAGGAGAGGGTTGCATAACAGAGATTCTATATGCAGATGATCAGGCCATACTCGCTGGATCCATCGAGGAGCTTCAGAATATTCTTCAGTTGTATGATAAGACCTACACCCACTTTGGTTTACAAATATCATATGTCAAAACAGAAACAATGGCTTTTAACGTCAATGAGGATATCAAATGTAAACCAAGTATCATTTCCCTTGGCGGCACTAATATTAAAAACGTCCGCACCTTTAAATATCTTGGTTATAATGTCAGCAACTGTGATGAATCCTCACACTTCCTGCATGCTAGGATAAGTGCTGCATTCATGAAATGGAATGAACTGAAACACGTTCTAACCGACCACCGAATACTACTAAAAACCCGTATAAAGTTCCTAGTGGCATGCGTTCGATCTCGTCTCCTGTACAGCACACAGGCATGGCAACTATCATCCAGTGAAATTCACAAAATTGAGGTAGTGTGGCACGGCTTCCTAAGGAAAATGATTAAAGGTGGATATAAACGAAAGAATGCCCCTGACCAAAAGAACACTACAAATGAAGATATAGACTGGAGCTACAAGATGTCCAATGCTGACCTCCGGAAACTGACAGGAACCCAGGATATAAAACTATCCTGCTACGTACAACAACTAAAATATATTGCTCACGTTTGCCAGATGGGCAATAACCAAGTGCAAAAGCAGCTCCTGTTTGACAAAAATGGTTACAAATGGACAAAATGGGAAACTCTGCTGGGCATAGACACCCAACAGATAAGAGGTATGATGATGGACAAATCAAACTTTGAGCAACTGCTGCAACTGCTACAGCAGAAGCACCCCTAGAGAGTTTAACTTTTGACAGGGGAACATGATGATGATGATGATGATGAAGGTACTTGGCTCGGCAGCCACATGAAACGTAAACACCATGGACAGCGGCCAAACTCATAACTCTACAGACCGAAATACACGAAACCAAGTCCTACTAGGGTCTATTTTACCGATCTATGTTCAAGCATCATGCAAGTCTTTCTTCTCCTTGAATAAGACCGTGCATTCAACTGCTTTTTTGACATGACTGCATCGAAATACCACTTGCAACAATATTTCACACACTCCATCAAGAAAAAAGTTAAACATGATGAACACGGGCATACTGTTTTGAGCATATGATTTTTTAAAAAGAAACTAGCTACATCAAAGTCCTTCAATAAACCCATCCTTTAGCACAAATGAGCTTAACCTAGTTCAAAGCATGACGCTAGCAGTAGCTGCATAAGGCAAAATCATGTGGGCCTTTCGTCAACAACAAGCCACGGCAGGCAAACATTAATAATCAAGTGTCCTTACCTTAAAACGTTATCTTGACCACAAAACTTCCCAAGTATTTCACTTAAATCCACACGGGTTAACAACACACCCAACACAGCTTGCGAGAAATGTGGATCTGCGCTAGCTTTGTATTGCTATTCCCCTCAGTATGCTTAATCTGTCTGCTGCCCGAACTGTGAACATTATAAGCTACAATCTTTTCATCAATTTCTTCAGTAGATGCCGTTTTAGACATTTTATTATCCCCATCGAAATATGCTATTATACTAACAGGATTATAACTCAAATCACACGACACATATTCAAATCACAACTGATTTATTTTACTGTTGGACAGATCATAGCATATCTAGCCTAGCTGCACATAGCCTAGCTGCTGGTAGGTTGATAACTGATAAGTAGCTGATATTCTGAACAGATTGGTAATCCTTACCTTAAAAAAGTCTGTGACTTTAGGCAACGATTCTATCATTACCTGCATCTCTCTCTTTTTTCCTTTTATGCCCCCCGCTAACATGTGAACGCTTCATCTTTCAAAGCCTCTAAATTTGTGTCTCAGTAGTCTGCAGTCTTTGGCGCGCTTTCGTGCGTGACGTTACATTTTGTTACATTTTATTCTGGTACAGTTGTGGGTGTTCGTTTCGTGAACCACATCCACCATGTCTCTTACAGCAGGCTACTGTGCGCTCATTTATTTCTAACCTTATTTCTATCCGTACATTAATGTAGGCCCACGATTCCAACAGTTTATTATTTTATTAATATTACAAGGCCCCTGATTGGCTGTGGCCCAGGAGCTTGAGCCCCCTGAAGCCCCCCCTTAAAGCGCCGGTGCATGGCCGCCATCGTCTGTGTGAGACTCGCGCGCGCGACAACTGTCCTTCCCGTGATTCATTTCCAGAACGCATTTCCCCTTCTCCGTTTTAGCCTTTTTTTAATTTATTTATTTATTTTACTCAGTAACGGTTGTGATGTAAAATGTACCGAAGTACACTACTTAAAAGAAAACATACTTAAGTAAAAGTAAAAGTACACTCTTTAAAAATTACTTGAAAAAGTATAAGTACACAAAAAAGCTACTCAAGTACAGTAACGTGAGTAATGTAATTCGTTACTTTCCACCTCTGTTTATATGTACAATAAAGTGGCAGTGTGTGCAGCAGCAGTATGAGCAGATGTACAGTTGTTTATACGTGCAGTAAAATTATGGCATACAGTTAGGTCCATAAATATTTGGACAGAGGCAACATTTTTCTAATTTTGGTTCTGTACATTACCACAATGAATTGTGAACAAAACAATTCAGATGCAGTTGAAGTTCAGACTTTCAGCTTTAATTCAGTGGGTTGAACAAAATGATTGCATAAAAATATGAGGAACTAAAGCATTTTTTTAAACACAATCCCTTAATTTCAGGGGCTCAAAAGTATTTGGACAAATTATATAATTGTAAATAAAATGTTAATTTCTAATATTTGGTTGAAAACCCTTTGTTGGCAATGACTGCCTGAAGTCTTGAACTCATGGACATCACCAGACGCTGTGTTTCCTCCTTTTTAATGCTCTGCCAGGCCTTTACTGCAGCGGTTTTCAGTTGCTGTTTGTTTGTGGGCCTTTCTGTCTGAAGTTTAGTCTTTAACAAGTGAAATGCATGCTCAATTGGGTTGAGATCAGGTGACTGACTTGGCCATTCAAGAATATTCCACTTCTTTGCTCCTGGGTTGCTTTGGCTTTATGTTTTGGGTCATTGTCCATCTGTATTATGAAAGACCGACCAATCAGTTCGGCTGCATTTGAGCACACAGTATGTCTCTGAATGCTTCAGAATTCATCCGGCTGCTTCTGTCCTGTGTCACATCATCAATAAACACTAGTGACCCAGTGCCACTGGCAGCTATGCATGCCCAAGCCATCACACTGCCTCCGCCGTGTTTTACAGATGATGTGGTATGCTTTGGATCATGAGCTGTACCATGCCTTCACCATACTTTTTTCTTTCCATCATTCTGGTTGAGGTTGATCTTGGTTTCATCTGTCCAAAGAATGTTCTTCCAGAACTGTTCTGGCTTTTTTAGATGTTTTTTTAGCAAAGTCCAATCTAGCCTTTTTATCCTTGAGGCTTATGAGTGGCTTGCACCGTGCAGTGAACCCTCTCTATTTACTTTCATGCAGTCTTCTCCTTATGGTAGATTTGGATATTGATAAACCTACCTCCTGGAGAGTGTTGTTCACTTGGTTGGCTGTTGTGAAGGGGTTTCTCTTCACCATGGAAATTATTCTGCGATCATCCACTACTGTTGTCTTCTGTGAGTGTCCAGTGCTTTCTTTCTTTCTTAGGATGTACCAAACTGTAGATTTTGCCGCTCCTAATATTGTAGCAATTTCTCAGATGGGTTTTTTCTGTTTTCGCAGCTTAAGGATGGCTTGTTTCACCTGCATGGAGAGCTCCTTTGACCGCATGTTTTCTTCACAGCAAAATCTTCCAAATGCAAGCACCACACCTCAAATCAACTCCAGGCCTTTTATCTGCTTAATTGAGTGACATAACAAAGGAATTGCCCACACCTGCCCATGAAATAGCTTTTGAGTCAATTGTCCAATTACTTTTGGTCCCTTTAAAAACAGGGTGGCACATGTTAGGGAGCTGAAACTCCTAAACCCTTTATCCAATTTTAATGTGGATACCCTCAAATGAAAGCTGAAAGTCTGGACTTTATGTCCATGTCCATTATATAGCTATAACTTGAATATGTTTCAGTAAACAGGTAAAAAAACAAAATTTGTGTCAGTGTCCAAATATATATGGACCTAACTGTAAGTGGCATAATTTGTGCAACAGTTTAAGTGGTCCATCTTGTGCAAGAGATTAATAGTGCAAATGGCATATTAAAGTACTGAACAATGCAGCATGAGTGCAGTGATGTTAGCAGAGTGGTGGTGTGCAATTCAGCATGGTTACTGCCTTAGGGAAGAAGCTCCTCCTGAGCCTGCTGGTGCGGGAATGGAGGCATTGGTAATGTCTGCCAGATGGGAGGAGGGGGGAAAAGTGCATGGTTCGGGTGGGTGGCATCCTTGATGATGATACTCGTCTTGCCCAAGCATCGTTTGTGATAAATGTTCTCAATAGAAGGTAAATGAATGCCAGTAATACATTGGGAAGTTTTCACCACCTGCTGGAGTGTTTTATGGTCTGATACGGAGCAGTTGCCATATCATATCGAGATGCAGTTCATGAGTATCACTGAAAAAAATAACTCATAAGATTTACTTAAATATATTGTAAATATTTGCACGCAAATTTAATGCTGCAATATCAAGTAACACTCACATGCCAGTATTAAGTAAATTTTACTTACCATAAAACATAACAGTTGTGAAGATATTAAGTAACATTTATTTAATTACATCTAAGTTTTCAGTTATATTTATTTAAACAAATTAAATAAAGTCTACTTGTTTTTCATAGGCAGGAACATCATTTTACTCAAAATTTTAAGTAAATTTTATATATCTGTAGTATTTGCTGTTATGAAGTAATTTAGTAGATTTTAATTATTTTCTTGTGTTTGACATTTTAATTTACTTGGTTGCATTACATTACTCATTAAAATTAGGTAATCATTGTCATTATTCTTTTGATAAATGTTACCAAATAAATTTAACCAATACTCTATGCATTTAATATATCTATCACATATCACACAACTAAATTACAATGCAATTAAACTGTTTATTTTTCATTTTAAACAGTTTAACAAACAAGAACCGTCAAAGTAAATCCACTACTATTGTGGATTGAATTGGCCAATCCTTTATGGGGCAACCATAAATTTAACATTGGCATGACTGACATAAAAAGAACAAACAGACAGTATTACATAGTATACACTGCATCCAATATACACTATTGGGGCAAAATATTAGGAACACTGTCAATATAGTGCACTATAATGGTAGACCAGCACCATCCACCACAACTTCAGTAATAAACATAAAGTCAAATTATCATCTTTCTGACAATGTAAATAAAAACTGAGCATGTAGAAGCTTAACAAAAGTAGAAGCTGGCAGAGCTGTTGTACTGGAAATAATTGCATTAGATTGTGCAGGTGTCCCAATACTTTTGTACATGCAGTACAGATCTATATAGTGCTTTTCAAATATGCAGTGAAAAACTTACAACCCTCTGAAACAGAGTTTCAACATTCATTACAGAAATATAATACTCAGATATTCAAGAACGTTTAACACACACAAATATGCTCAAAACAACTTCTGGGAGAGGGTCAGGACAGAAACAGCCTCTTAAACTTTGAGCAGTGGTGTAAGGATTATGTATACCCCTATTTAAATGAAAAAAATACCCATAATCTACAAGTACTGCATTAATAGTAAAAGTACATAATATTGTACTACATTAGAATTTGTACTGTAGTCACAATCTTTAAAAACACAATTAACAGTTTCGTGCTTTTTCAGATGAGTCCTGAGGTGTTCAAAATATTGCTTCTCTGTGTTAAAACTACATGAATTACATATGTAATATGGTGAACACGTTTGGTTCACTAAAAGTTCCCCACAAGATTTCAAAAGGATCCACAGAGGTGAGTGATGTAAAGAAAATAGTTTGTGTTTATTTTTACAATAAATAGAAAAAAAGAAAACAAATCAGAGGCTGACTGGGCAGCAATACAGTGCCGGTGGCTCAATAACACACAGTAGGCCTCACTATCACACAAAACCAGGTAACCCCCCCCAACCTTGTTCAGTCTATAGTGAAGACACAGCACCCACGTATGGCAACCTCACAGCAAGCACAGTACGTTTGAGGTGACTTGTAATACACATAGTAAACCACAGTAAATCAAACGTGCATTTTACGCACACAGCAATACACTGTGATAACTCAAGTGGACCCTTGATGTAGGCTAAATTTAGCGGATGGTAGTGGGCACAGTATAATAATCCCAGAGCCTCGGCTTTATACAACAAAAAAAAGAAAAGACAAAAAAATCAAAATAAACTTGGCCACAAAACCAAGACAATGTTTAAAACCTATGGTTTGGAGGTATTAAACAGGAGGGGGAGAAAGCGGCACAAACACCCCTGAGCACTGGCACCTCTGGAACAGACCAAAGACACACATGAGCACAAAACCCCATTCACATTTTTACTGTAACCATTTCACATAAGCAAGCACCATTTCCCGTTCTTACTATTCCAGGGCTATTATGTAGCCTTTTAACAGCATGTAAACACTTTTAATAAGTATCCATAAACATGATTTTTTTGTAGTTAATCACCATAGCATTTAACAAAGCAAAAGAAGGATGGTGACAATGAAATTAAACGTTAGCTACCTGATACGGTGGAGTCCTACGTGCGACTCTGTGGGTGTATGGTGAGTCAACCCGGCCAAGCACGCAACCACCTCCCCTGGCACGCTGGAGTCCTATGTGCTACTCCTTTGATGGCATGGTGAGTATACCTAGCCAAGCACGCGAACACCTCCCCTGGTCCGCCGACTCGTTGTTTATTACCTCCTCGGTGGCGTGATGAGTTACTGTTCAACACGGAACCGTGAGCACGGGTGATGTGCCATGTGTGTGTACGCTCTAGCTTAATGCTAGCCTCATTGTGGTAAATGCCAGTCGAGCTACCAACTGTGACACAGCAACCCAGAATAAGCGACAGATAGTTGCACAGCAGCGCGGATGGTTAAGCTTCATTTTTTTTTTGTTAGCCTTAAGCTATAAATGCAGCAACTCCCCTTACGCTCTGCGCAAAATGGCTTGAACTGTTTCTCCCATCCCTTTATCTTCTTCCTTGGTACTGCCCTCTAACCTCGGCTTCCTGTTAGGAACCTGAAGTTAGCCCAATGTCAGTGCTCCCTCCACCGTGAGGGAGTGTATGTGTGTGCATTAAGGAATGTACATGTATGCATTAAAAACAAACCCCCAAAAAATATGATTTAACGCTATGCCCGGTCACACCCACCCCAACTTTGAAAGCTCACCATCCTGGTGAGATCATGATTGTCTTTATACCCAGGGTCTAAACACTACCTGTGTGGGGGCAGTGGGGGTTACAGGTCTACCCTCAATCAAATTGACATGGGGCACAGAGGTTGTCCGGGGCAAATTGAATGGATTGCTATGCTGTCCTGCCTTGGTCCATGTTGACCGCCTCACTGTCACATCCGGGGGGCAGGGGTGCTGTCCCCTTTCCTCTGGGACTGAATCCTGGGATCCTGCTCGTGTGTGCTCTACCCCGAGGCTAAGAGAAACTGTTTCTGTTTCTAGGGGGGACAGGGACCGCCCTTGTGTGCTGGCCTCTGGGGCAGTGTCTTGAACATGACATGGTGTGTGGACTGAAGCAGGGCTGTTAGATGCTGGATCTGGCAGGGGTGGAGAGGGGCTTTGCATGTTTCCATCTGGAGCTGTATCAGGGACCTCAGCTAGAAAGTGGATTGTGGTGGGGCTAGCAGTCGCTGATTCCGGAGAGGGCAGAGAAAGACACTGTGGATTTCTCCCTAGGCCTGTATCATGGGCTTCACCCATTGAGTGGTTTAGAGTGGGGCGGTGGGTGCCAGCCCCTGGCTCAGGAGGGGGCTGTGTCACTGCGTTGCTCATGAGAGATGTTCCAACACAGTTAGGTGCATCCACTACTGGTACCATTACCAGGATACTCTCCTCATAACTCTCTTCTGCTGATGGTAACACTGCAGTCTCTTTTGCTGGTCCTGCCTTCCTCTTTCTGTCAGCATCACGCTGGGGGCCCGCTGGTACTGTCTGAGTTATGTGGGTGGGACCTTTCTGTAGGTTGGATGGGAGGACACAGAGCTCTGCCCGGTTAATGCACTTCCCGGGTCCTGTTCCATCCGCTGGGCATATTGTGTACACTCGGCCATCTGGATCTAGGGCTCTCTGCACCTTGTAGACTGTGGGCTCCCAGAAGTCTTGAATCTTGTGGCGGCCCAGCGGATGGTTTCTTTTGTGGACCAGCGTACCAGGTGGCAGTAGTTCAGGCCCTGAGGTGCGGGCTTGTTGGTTTCGGTGCTCGGCAGCCCCGGTTAGTTGATCACGTGCATGGGCATAGATTGCTTTAAGGTCATCCTGATGCTGTTTCAGCCAGTCATGGGTAGGTCCCATGTCCAGCTCTTCCTCTGCATGGCCCAGGAGAAAGTCTATTGGCAGTCACCCCTTCTGCCTGAACATTAACTGAAACGGGGAATGTCCAGTAGATGCATGCAGAGTGGTGTTATAGGCAAAGAGTATCTGGGGGAATGTCTGAGGCCATCTACACTTCTGTTCCTAGGGGTAGTGAGTGGAGCAAGTCATGTAGCGTGCGATTAAATCTCTCACATTGCCCGTTACCCTCCGGGTGATACGGGGTCGTTCTGCTCTTATCAATGTGGTACAACTGGCACAGCTGTTTCATTAGATCCCCCTCAAAACTTCTTCCCTGGTCACTGTGGAGCCATTTGGGGACCCCATAGCAATAGAACCACCCCTCAGTCAGCAACCTTGCAACCGTGCTGGCTTTCTGGTCATGGGTTGGATAAGCCTGGGTGAACTTTGAAAATACATCCGTCACTACCAGAACGTTTTCGCATCCATCCATAGATTTCTCTAAGGTAGTGAAGTCTATGGCGACTACATCAAGGGGGTGAGCAGCCATCAGATTCCCTGGAAACATCCACACCCTTGGACGGACTGCTTTTGCCACTACGCAGCGTCCACACTCCTGGCAGTGGTTTTCAATCTCCTGGGACATACCGGGCCAAAAACATCGCTCCCTTATGAGCTGGGTGGTCCGCTCTATGCCCTGGTGTCCATGGTCATCGTGAAGACTGGTCAGGACTTCCTGCTTCAAGCATTGTGGCAGGAGGAGCTGAAGTGTCTCTCTAGTTTCCCCCAGCAGCCGAATGCTGTGGTACAATACCCCATCCTGGCATCGAATCCTTGGCCATTCATGGAGGAGCCTTTGGGTTCCTGGTGGCAAAAGCCGCTGCTCTGACTTAGTGGGTGGCGTTCCCCGCTCCCACAAGCGACTGAGAGGTCCAAGGACTGTGTCTGCGGATTGCAGGGCTTTTAGGTCCACCTTCTGCTGTAGTGGGAGGGCACTGGCCTCCTGACATAGGGCCTCAGTTAAGGGTCCTGTCGCACTCTTGGGGAGTGGGGGGATGGCTAGACCGGGGGCCACAGCAGCAATGGGGACCGGGTCGGGAAGTCTAGAGAGTGCGTCCACATTTCTATTTGCAGTACCTGGGCGGTATTTGATATCAAAATCAAACATTGCCAGCTCTGATGCCCAGCGGTGTTCTGTCACACCCAACTTGGCTGTCTGCAAATAGCTCAGTGGATTGTTGTCAGTGAACACAATGAATTTAGTGTCCAGAAGATACTCTCTAAATGTGTTGGTCACCGCCCACTTAAGGGCCAGTAACTCCAGCTTCCATGATCTGTAATTAGACATGTTTCTCTCGGTTGGCCAAAGACCCCTGCTGGCAAATGCAATTGGTTTCCTTTGTCCATCTTGCTCCTGGGCAAGCACTGCCCCAAGCCCAGCATGACTTGCATCAATTTCCAAAATAAAAGGCTTTGTAAAGTCAGCATAAGCTAGAACTGGTGCCTGGATGAGTTGATCTTTTAAGTTCCAAAAACTCTGCTGACATTCTGGGGTCCAATGGCTTCCGAGAGCAGTCACCCGGGATCTGGTCTTATTCTGGCTTGTCTCCACCATGGCGATCAGTCGATGCAGCGGTGCCACCACCCTCGCAAATCCCTCCACAAAACGACGATAATAGGATGCAAATCCAAGAAAGGATCTCAACTCCTTCGTAGTGGTCGGCTGTTTCCACTCTTCCACTGCTTTAACTTTATCTGGGTCTGTCGCCACCCTGATGCAGAAACTACATGCCCCAGATATTTTACTTCAGTTTTGAAGAAGTGACACTTGGACAATTTTAGTTTAAGGTTGTTATTCTGCAAACGGGTCAAGACAAGGTTCAACCGATGGAGATGGTCTTCAAAGGAGGCAGAAAAAATGATGTCATCCAGGTAAAGAAGGAGTGATTGTAGGCTTTGATCTCTGAAGATCATCTCCATGAGTCTTTGGAATGTGCTGGGCGAGTTGGATAGGCCGAATGGCATGCAATTGAATTCAAAGAGCCCGAAAGGCGTGCAAAACGCCGTTTTTGCCTTATCAGCCTCTGCAACTGGCACTTGATTGTAGCCGCTTGCAAGATCAAGCATGGAGAACCATTTCGCTCCTGTCAGTGCATCCAGAGACTCTTCAATTCTTGGTAATGGGTACGCATCCTTTCTCGTCTTGGCATTAAGCAAGCGATAGTCTACACACAGTCTCATGTCACCCCCTTTCTTTTGCATGATGACTATGGGTGATGAGTAGGGGCTACAGCTGGGTCTCACGATTCCTGCTTCTAATAGTTGTTGGATATGAGCTTTCACTTGCTCGTACTGCGACGGGGGCAGTCGGTGATACCTCTGTCGTATGGGGACGTTGTCCGTGAGCGGGATTTGATGCTCGACCAGAGTGGTGCACCCTACATCTCCCTCCCCTTGACTGAAAACAGCACTATGTTGCTGTAGCAGTGCTTTTGCTTGCTTCTCTTGTTCTGCCGACAACAGGGGCCATGATAACTTGGAGAGGTCGATGGACGGAGTGACTTGGGCCTCTGCAGATTGAATGAGGGCAACCTGTTCCCCATTGCCCCCTTCCACAATACTCACGGCAGGCCCTGCAGACAGTACTTGGACCACATGAAGCTCCCCCAATGCTGTGGGTGGTAGAAATGGGCAACTGGACTTGCTTGAAGATTCTTGAAAACGTTTCACCTCTCGTCCAAAAGGCTTCCTCAGTTCTAACTGAGGAAGCCTTTTGGACGAGAGGTGAAACGTTTTCAAGAATCTTCAAGCAAGTCCAGTTGCCCATTTCTACCACCCACAGTTTACTATGACCTGGATGATTGAGAATCTTCACAGACATATCTCCCCCAATGCTGTATGCGGTTGTAACCACACCTCTTGTGAGCTTACGTTAATTACTGGTACCTCAACCACCCCATCTTTTACTGATAATAACATTTTGGATATTAGTAAGCCCATGGGCCACTGGGTGCCATCTAATGGGGGCTCCAACAATACAGAATGGAGGGAGAGTTTAGCAGCACTGGGGCACACTAGGGGGATAAGCTTAAGGGAACCTGGGGGGATACACCTTGCGCTACCAAGCACCCTGGCTTTACCTAAGTACCCTTTGCGACAGAGGCTCTCCATAGACTGACATGTAGTGAAAATCTGCTGCCAGGTCTTACTGTCCCTGTCCCTGAATGGTTGAGTGGGTGTGGACTGTATATTGGCGAACAGTTCTTTGTAACAGCTTTGAATCACATTCATCCCCAACAGCCCCGGTACTGCCTGCTTTTGTTGCCGAGTGAGGGGATCGACTGGGTCATGTACCACCAAGATGCCCATGTTCTGGAAGGTCTTGCCCAACACTAATGTCTAGTTCCCCATAACCTGAATATGGAATCTCATACCCATTAGCCGCTCGTAGCTGTAACCAGTTGCAGGGCTTGAGTAACTCATCAGATGTTTGAAAATTTTGTAAGAAAAAATCTTCGGTTATGGTCGATACCATGGAGCTGGTGTCTAAGAGACACGGCACCATTTGCCCCCCCATTGACACCTGAACCACCGGACACTGACCTATGAGCTGGGGCATGGGTTTCAGATGGTTAGAGGTCGAATCCTGTGAGCCTAAAAGAGCACCTCCTGGTGTTTGGCTCCACACACCAGAGGACATTAGTTTCCCTGCGGCTGCAGGGGCATGGCCTGCTCTGCTAACTGGTGATGGGACATAGTTCTCTGTGGCACCCCATGTGTTGTTACGTTAGTGGGCTCTACTTCTACACGACAGTATTTAGCAATATGTCCGGCACGATTGCAGCGCATGCAGATGGGCTTGCCATCTTGTTGGAAACGGTATGTTCTGGAAGAGTTTCCCCTACCCCTTTGGTTACTCTGTGGGCGAGACATATTTAACTGTGTCAGGATAGCATCCAGCTGTGCCTGCTGGCGGCAAAGACACCCTTTAAGCTCAGCCATTTCACTATTAGAAGCAGCTATTGCATTAGACTCTACCCCCGGTCCACCCCCCATGGAAGTGTACGTGTCAAAGGAGAATGCTCTGGGTCTAGGCCGCACCTCTTGCCCACCCTCTTCTAACCATTTAATCGCCACTCCCCAGAGTGTGAGAAAGTCCATCTCAGGGTCTAGCGCTAGCCGCCTATTCAGCTCTCTTCTCAACATGTCGTCATTCACACCTTCAGCAAATTGGTCACGCAAGACCCTGTCTGAGTTTAGGAGCCCCCCCCCGGTGTTTTTTTTTTTATCACTGCGTCCATTAATGTTTTCAACACATGAGAGAAATCCCCCATTGACTCCCCTTCTTTTTGGTGGCGCTGGAAAAATGACAGTTGAGCTGCCACATATGACTTGGAACAACTGAAATTATCGGTTAGTATCTTAAAAATTTTATCTGCTGTATCTCTGTGTGAAACATCATGAAACTTAACTTCTGCCTTTGCAGCGCCATCCAAATGATCATAGAAGAATAACACCTGTTCGGCATTAGGCAATGGCCTAGCATCCAGACATCTGCAGGCTTCTTTGAACCATTGATCTAATGTGAGTAGGTCAGCTGACAATTTATCTGTAAATCTCGAACATTTACGTTCGCATGGGACATACACAATGTTTTTGCAGCACAGCACTTGGAGCATTGCTAGATGTAGGTTGTTCAGAAGTGGTGCATTGGACTCACTGTTAGATGATGAACCATTTGTTGCACCCTCTTGCCCCCGTCCCTGTGCTTTCAACTGTTCATTTTCAGCCCGAAGCTGTCTCAGTTCATTCATTAAGTCCTGCAGTTCATCCACACCTTCTCAGGTAGACATGGTCTTTGAACTGATGATGGACCTATAGGCTCTCGTAGGTAGGTGCTGTCGTCCAACGTCCCACGATGCGGGTGTGCTGCCGCTTCTACCCTCCAAAAACAAATAAGAAAAAAAAAACTTCCTACCTCCAAGCCTCTCAACCCTACCACAAAACCAGCCAAAAGGGGTAATGTACAAAGAAAAAAAAATTTAGTCACAAGCCCTTGGATCCTGCTGGCTACGCCAGATGTAATATGGTGAACACGTTTGGTTCACTAAAAGTTCCCCACAAGATTTCAAAAGGATCCACAGAGGCGAGTGATGTAAAGAAAATAGAGTTTGTGTTTATTTTTACAACAAATAGAAAAAAAGAAAACAAATCAGAGGCTGACTGGGCAGCAATACAGTGCCGGTGGCTCAATAACACACAGTAGGCCTCACTATCACACAAAACCAGGTAACCCCCCCAACCTTGTTCAGTCTATAGTGAAGACACAGCACCCATGTATGGCAACCTCACAGCAAGCACAGTACATTTGAGGTGACTTGTAATACACATAGTAAACCACAGTAAATCAAACATGCATTTTACGCACACAGCAATACACCATGATAACTCAAGTGGACCCTTGATGTAGGCTAAATTGAGCGGATGGTAGTGGGCACAGTATAATAATCCCAGAGCCTCGGCTTTATACAACAAAAAAAAAGAAAAGACAAAAAAATCAAAATAAACTTGGCCACAAAACCAAGACAATGTTTAAAACCTATGGTTTGGAGGTATTAAACAGGAGGGGGAGAAAGCGGCACAAACACCCCTGAGCACTGGCACCTCTGGAACAGACCAAAGACGCACATAAGCACAAAACCCCATTCACATTTTTACTGTAACCATTTCACATTTTTAAGCAAGCACCATTTCCTGTTCTTACTATTCTAGGGCTATTATGTAGCCTTTTAACAGCATGTAAACACTTTTAATAAGTATCCATAAACATGATTTTTTTGTAGTTAATCACCGTAGCATTTAACAAAGCAAAAGAAGGATGGTGACAATGAAATTAAACGTTAGCTACCTGATACGGTGGAGTCCTACGTGCGACTCTGTGGGTGTATGGTGAGTCAACCCAACCAAGCACGCAACCACCTCCCCTGGCACGCTGGAGTCCTATGTGCTACTCCTTTGATGGCATGGTGAGTATACCTAGCCAAGCACGCGAACACCTCCCCTGGTCCACCGACTCGTTGTTTATTACTTCCTCGGTGGCATGATGAGTTACTGTTCAACACGGAACCATGAGCACGGGTGATGTGCCATGTGTGTGTACGCTCTAGCTTAATGCTAGCCTCGTTGCGGTAAATGCCAGTCGAGCTACCAACTGTGACACAGCGACCCAGAATAAGCGACAGATAGTCGCACAGCAGCACGGATGGTTAAGCTTCATTTTTTTTTTTTGTTAGCCTTAAGCTACAAACTCAGCAACTCCCCTTACGCTCTGCGCAAAATGGCTTGAACTGTTTCTCCCATTCCTTTATCTTCTTCCTTGGTATTGCCCTCTAACCCCGGCTTCCTGTTAGGAACCTGAAGTTAGCCCAATGTCAGTGCTCCCTCCACCAGGAGGGAGTGTGTGTGCATTAAGGAATGTACATGTGTGCATTAAAAACAAACCCAAAAACCTATGATTTAACGCTACGCCCGGTCACACATACGAGACACAAAAATGAAACTATCTGCCCTGACTGAGGCTGTGTATGATTTCTAGACAAATGTGCATGAAGTGCCCCCCAACTTTTAAATAAACAAGGACAATCTGAGTACAAGCAGGGTAGTGACCGGCCTTGACCAGTGTGTGGATGCTTCAACCTATAATGTTTTATGAGCTCTAAACGGGTGGCACGTGGTGTAGTGGTTAGCGCTGTCGCCTCACAGCAAGAAGGTCCTGGGTTCGAGCCCCGGGGCCGGCGAGGGCCTTTCTGTGTGGAGTTTGCATGTTCTCCCCGTGTCCGCGTGGGTTTCCTCCGGGTGCTCTGTTTTCCCCCACAGTCCAAAGACATGCAGGTTAGGTTAACTGGTGACTCTAAAATTGACCGTAGGTGTGAATGTGAGTGTGAATGGTTGTCTGTGTCTATGTGTCAGCCCTGTGATGACCTGGCGACTTGTCCAGGATGTACCCTGCCTTTCGCCCGTAGTCAGCTGGGATAGGCTCCAGCTTGCCTGCGACCCTGTAGAACAGGATAAAGTGGCTAGAGATAATGAGATGAGCTCTAAACATTTTGATGACCTAAAATTGCATCTTTTGCATGACCATCTCATATCACAAGAGGCCTACTCTTTCTCCCTGATGAATTTCTCCTCGACCTCCTTTCCCTAGACCTCAACTCCAACTGTCCACAAAGCCCACTGGCTCCTCCAAAGGGCACCCTGAAAATGAAGAGACACAATTTGTGGTATTAAAACAATGGTCTAAAATATTCAGCCACAATTTTAATATTATGTTATGATGGATAAATAAGGGAAAATAACAAAACAATATTATATCATGCATACATTATTTTCTACTTGCCTGAATGATGAGAATAATGTTCTGTTCTGATTTGCTTCCTGTTGATAGATAGAAAAATATTTTAATAAGACTTAATAAGAAATAAACTGTATCATGAACAAGCGTAAATGAACATTTTGTTTTGTATAGCTAAATAAAACAATTAACACATGACAGATTTATTTGCGAGTAGAACTTGTAATGAACAATCGATTCTTTCATTAAACTACAAAAACATGAATCCTGAGTAAAATAATACCCCTCCCCCCCACCCACACACACAATATCCCTGCAGTGAGCTGTGCTGTGTGCATGTGATTGAGGAATAACCTTTTTAAAAAGGTACAATTGACATAAGTAGCAGATCACGACAGTTATTAAAAAAAGATTATAAATTCTGTTCTGTAAATACTGTTGCAAGAACAGTACATTCCACTCATATATTGGGATGTTTTAACATTAGTCAACAGAGAGTGATGCCATGCAGTGTGCAGTAGTGGCAGTCACTTAAATTCAGTCGCACGCGTGCACATGGACGGGCACATTTACAGTATACAACTTTAGTTGCCTCAGTTGCAGAAAATAGGTCCTATAACTAGTGAAATAACTGTCTACTGTGACGAAAAAAGTTGTTAACCCAAATTAGTGCAGACTGGTGAAAATATAGACAATTTATTATGAGTATTGATACTAAAACGGACACATTTGGTATCGAAAGTATCGGTCCGCACATCACAAAGTTGCTGTGGGCTTCACACTGCACGGCACAGCCATGCTACTAGCCATGCTAACTAGCTTCTTGTCAAAAAAAGAAAAGAAAGAAAACTGCCAGCGACGTCTCTTTGTATTCGTAAGCTGGTGCTTCTGTCAGTAAACGTGTGTTTTAAAAACCTGTTCTGGGGCATTTCTGTTCTGGGGCATGTAACGGAGAAGAGGAGAATGTGCGATCCGAACATTGAACTGCTGGTGGTGAGTTGCAGACCCTATTACATCCCTCGTGAATTTTCTAATGTTATTGTTATGGTTGCCTATGTAGCACCATCCGCCAATGCTAAACTGGCGGCGGACACAATAGCTAGAGAAACTCACGACCTTCTGAGTCACACACCCGATGCCCTGGTGATAATTAATGGTGACTTCAACCACTGTTCCCTCTCCTCCCTGCCGTCATTCAAGCAGTTTGTCTCTTGCCCTACATGATCTGAAAGAACTATAGACTTATTCTATGCCAATGTCAGAAATAGCTACTATTCTACTGCCCTCCCACCCCTGGGTCGCTCTGATCATTATCTGGTCCTACTCTCCAACAAATACACAACGGTAGCCCGGAAACAGCCCCCTGTGACTAGAACTATCCGCATGTGGTCGGAGGAGGCCTGTGAGGAACTACAGGCGTGTCTGGAGTGTACAGACTGGACTGTTTTCTATGATTGCGAATCAGATGGACTTGATGGCAGTGTTGAATCTGTGACTGGATATATTAATTTCTGTGTGGACATGATCATTCCATATAAAACAATTAAAGTGTTCTCAAATAATAAACCTTGGGTCACAAAAGAAATCAAGGGTGCCATTAATGAGAAGAAGGCTGCATTCAGAAGCAAGGATAGAGAGAAAATGAGGGAAGCACAGAAAAACCTTAAACTAGCCATTAGATTGGGGAAAAAGAACTATAAGGACAAGGTTGAAAAGAAATTGCAGGACTGTGATTCAAGGGGTCTCTGGAAAGGCTTAAAATCAATTACAGGCTATGGTCCTGTATGTAACAGTACAGGGGGGAACTCCTTTTCTCCTGATGAGGCGAACCAATTTTATGCTAGGTTTGAGTCCATGGGGAACTGGGAAAATGATGTGCCAGGGGTATCCAGTATTTCACATGGGGAGCAGGGGGGCAGTTTACCTCCCTGTTCTCCTATAAATATCACATTAGATGAGGTCCACTCACAGCTGAGGAGGCTCAAAGGGAACAAGGCCCCTGGCCCAGATGGAGTTATCCCACGTGTCCTTAAGACATGTGCTGATCAGCTATGTACTGTGTTTCATTATTTATTTAATTTATCCCTGTCATGTTCTAGAATTCCATCCATATGGAAAACATCCTGTATTATTCCAGTGCCCGAAAAGCCAAATGTCAAGGCAGTTAAGGATTTCAGACACATTGCCCTTACTTCTCATGTTATGAAATGTTTTGAGAGATCCCTCCTTGTACATCTAAGGAAACAGGTGCAACTGCATCAGGACCCACTCCAGTTTGCTTACAGGGAGGGGGTGGGTACTGATGATGCCCTCTTATACTTGCTTCACCGAGCATACTGTCACCTGGAGAGTACTGGTGCATCTCTCAGGGTAATGTTTTTCGACTTTTCTAGTGCCTTCAACACACTACAACCACGCCTCCTTGCAAAAAAACTTATGAACATGAACTTAAACCCAGCCACCATAGCATGGATATATGACTATCTCACATCTAGACCTCAGTTTGTCAAGCTCCATGGCAACACATCTATTGTTATTAACACCAATATAGGGGCACCGCAGGGGACAGTTCTCTCTCCTTTTTTATTCACACTGTACACTTCTGACTGCAGACACATTAATGCTTCCTGTCACCTACAAAAGTTTTCAGATGATTCTGCCCTGGTGGGCTATATAACTAATAATGACTACAGAGAGTACAAAGATGAGATTAAGAGATTTGTGGAATGGTGTGATGAAGCACAGCTCATCTTAAATGTTGAAAAAACAAAAGAGCTTACCATTGATTTTAGACGTAAGAAAACTGAGGTTAGTCCAATTTTAATTAAAGACCAGCCTGTCGAGATAGTTTCTTCTTATAGGTATTTGGGTGTACATGTGGACAGCAAACTGGACTGGAAGGTACACAGTAGCAACACGTTCAAAAAATCTCAGTCTAGAATGTTCTTCCTAAGGAAACTTAGGTCTTTTAGTATTTGTAGGCCCATCTTAAACACTTTTTATAATGGGATTCTGGGCAGTGTCCTCTTTTATGCGGTGGTGTGCTGGGGTAGCTGTTTGTCAGGGGAGGACAGGAACAGGCTTAATAAGCTGATCAGAAAAGCAGGCTCAATTATTGGTCGCAGCCCCAGTTCTCTAGAAGAAGTAATTGAACAGAGAACCATGAGAAAAATGAAAAGGATTGTGGCAGAAGAGGACCATCCTCTTCATAGTTTCTTTGTAAGAAGTGGTAGGAGTCAGCGACTCCTCTTCCCCAGCTGCTCAACTGAGAAATTCAGGAGATCTTTTGTACCTTCTGCAGTTAGGTTTTTTAATAAGCACCTTTGATATAGTGTTGTTTTTATTGACTCACTATTATTTATTTATTTATTTATTTACTTAGGTTATATGTGTGTATGTGCATGTATGTGTATGCATGGTTCTTTTTATACTGTTCTGTGTTGCACATGGTGGTCCATTGCCATTAACTGTTGATGCTTGTTTTCTTCCTTGCTTATACTGTTGTATGTTGCACATGTTGGTGGTCCATTGCCATGGTCTGCTTCTCTATGTTGCTCTTTGCTATATTTTTTGTCCTGTACCTGTTTTAATGTCTTGCTTATGTTGTGTTGTGTCTTGTATGTTGATGGTGGCACTGAGTTTCCCCTTTGGGGAGTATTAAAGTTAATCCAATCCAATCCAATCCAATTTCTCCCATTCATCAGTCACTCCCCCTCATTCTCAATGCACAGCGTTCATTCACTAACGGAACGTTACTTCACTGTTGCTGCCAAAAGTTTTACAGAGAAAAAAACCATGTTCTACTATGTTGACATCAGTTGATAAACGTTATAGTACCGTTACGTTGGTGCTTTTTTAATATCCTAACTTTAGTTATTTTTATCGGGAAAAACCATAGACTGTACTGTATATAAATGAGGGAAAAACTGCAGCCCCCCCCCCCCACACACACACACACACACACTTACAGGCTAGCATGGACCAATGTGGCGTTATGCTAACTTTAAATTAACTTATGAACAGTGACATATCTTGCGTCAAACTACATGCAGACTTGTATATGATCATAAATTTAAAACAGAACAGTAATAACTTACCTGCGAAATGACTGTCATACGTGCTACACCTTGCTCTGTGATCCTGTAATGTCTGGAGCAGAGCCAGTCCTGTTGTACTATGTGCATGCGTCATGCATGCGTTTCAAAACGCTACACTTTCAGAGTAAAGTTTATGTAGTATTTCTAGGTTTATGTACATACAACTATTAAACATTTAAATAGTATGAGGAAACCTAAGTAAAACTTACTCTTCCCCCATAATTCATGTATTACGTTAATAAAATGTTTAATTTTACTTAAGAAACTCTAGTTCTTACTGAATCTTAAAAATACAAGGTAGAAATTATGACAGTTACTCTAATAGAGTTTACTGCACCAAAAAGTCACTTTTTTCAGTGTATGTTCTCAAGGGTTCAGCAGTAGAAGTCCACCAGTATCCTGGGACAGAGGTGAGCTTTCTTAAGGCTCTGTAGAAAGTAAAGATGCTGTTGTGCCTTTTTTTTTACAAGAATGGAGGAGTTTAGGGACCAGGTGAGATGTGGACACCAAGGAACTTGAAGCTTGACACACTCTGAGAGCTCCATTGATATACATAGGAGTGTGTGCGAGACTCTGTACTCGGCTGAAGTCCACGATGATCTCTTTGGTCTTTTGTGTGTTAAGCACCAGGTTGTTATTGTCGCACTGTAATAAGTCCCTGATGTGGGTGGAGTAGAGAAGCATGGCAGGCGAGAAAAGATGTTCACACACACTTTTATTTTCTTGATGCTTTTCAGCTTTAACATTTGTTTTAGACACATACAGACACATGCACACACACACAGTTGTGCTCTGGTCTGGGAGATCTCTTCTCTCTGCTCTCTCCCTCCTTTTCTATTCTCCACCGTCACTGCAACAAACACACGCACAACATTAATCGACAACAAGTGCATTGACTTTGCCACTCACCTTCCCTGGCCCCACCCTCCATTCACAAACCACTGCTAGGCCATGCCCCTGCTGCCACATACCCCCACTGCCCAACTCGGGCAGCAGCAGACTCTTCCCCCCTGACGGGACAGGAAGTCCGCCACCACCCTCTGTGCCCCCGGCCTGTGGACCACCTCAAATTTAAATGGCTGGAGGTCGAGATACCAATGGGTGATCCACACATTGGCATCCTTCATGTGGTGGAGCCACTGGAGGCACTCGTGGTCCAAACAGAGAGTGAAAGGGCACCCCAGCAGGTAGTATCGGAGGGTGAGGACCACCCGCTTGATGGCCAGGCACTCCTTTTTGATGGTGCTGTACTTTCTTTCATGTATCTAGAGCTTGCAGCTGAGGTACGGCATGGGACATTCCTCACCCTCCACCTCCTGGGACAAAACGGCCCCCAGCCCTCTGTCCGATGAGTCTATCTGCAAAAGTAAAGGGAAAGAGAAGTGAAGGGAGTGTAAAAGTGGCCCCCCATGTAGTGCAGCTTTTACCTTGGTGAAAGCCTATTGGCACTGCTCCATCCACTGGACCAGATATAACGCTCTGTTTTAGTGAGATCAGTCAGCAGGCTGGTGATGTCTGAATAATTAGGTATGAACCTACAATAGTAGTCAGCCAACTCCAGGAACTGTCTCACCCCCTTTTTGATCTTGGGCTTTGGGCAGGCTGCAATCACTGCAGTCTTGTCAATTTGGGGCTGCACCTGCCCATGACCCAAGTGGAAACCCAGATACCATACTTCCACCCACCCAATTACACACTTTTTTGGGTTAGCTGTGAGACCCGCATGCCTCAGCAACTCTAGGACCACCCTAAGGTGTTCTAGGTGCCACGGCCAATCATTGATGTACACTATAATGTCATCGAGGTATGCTGACACATTGGTGGCATGGGGACAGAGGATCTTGTCCATGAGCTGCTGAAATGTAGTGGGAGCTCCAAATAACCCAGAAGGAAGCATGACAAACTGGTGTAATCCAAACGGTGTGGAAAAGGCCATTTTCTCTTGGGCTAGAGGAGTCAAGGGGATCTGCCAATATCTCTTTATTAAATCCAGTGTCGAATAAAAGTGAGCAGCACCTAACTGATCAAGCAACTCATCAATGTGAGGCATTGGGTATGTGTTGAATTTAGACACTGCATTGACTTTTCTATAGTCTACACAGAACCAAACCAACCTGTCAGTCTTGGGTACCAGGACCACCAGGCTGCTCCTGTCACTGTGTGACTCCTCGATTATGTCGAGCATGAAATTGAGTTCATCCCGAACACCCATTTTTTGTGTTTAGGTAAGCAGTAAGGGTAGCTATGCACCACCACTCCCAGTGGCATTTCAATGTGGTGTTCTATGAGGTGGGTGTGGCCAAGAAGGGGCAAGAACATGTTGGAAAATTCCTCTTGCAACCTGATAACTTCTGTGAGTTGGGCCAGTGAGAGGTGGTCTTCACAAGGGACCGGAGTTGTTTGGGTTGTTGCTTTGGTTGTTTTTACCTCTGGCCCCAGCTCCACCTTCTCCAGAACTACCAACGCCAATGTCACAGGGACCCCCTCATTCCAATGTTTTAATAGGTTGACGTGGTATATTTGCAATGCCCCACTCATATCCATTCGCTTCACCTCATAGTCGACATCCCCGATTTGCCATATGACCTCAAAGGGCCCTTGCTACTTGGTAACTAATTTGGAGCTTGATGTGGGCAATAACATGAGTACTTTGTCTCCCGGAGTAAACTCCCTAAGGTGCACACCCCTGTCATACACCCGGGCTTGACGTTCTTGTGCCTGCCATAAATTCTCCTGAGTTAAGTGTTTGAGGGTGTGGAGCTTTGCATGCAGGTCAAGAATGTATTGAATTTTGTTCTTGCTAGTTGAAGGTCCCTCCTCCCAATTTTCCCACAGTATGTCCAAAATGCTATGTGGCTTTCACCCATATAATTCAAACAGTGAAAACCCTGTGGAGGCTTGTGGGACCTCTCATACTGCAAATAATGGGCTTGAGCCATTTGTCCCAATTACATGCATCGTCACATACAAATTTCCGAATTAAATTTTAAGTGTCTGTTTAAATCACTTTACGAAGCCATCTGTTTTTGGGTGATAAACCCTGGTACGGATAGATTTAAAGTTCATATCACGGGTAAATTCAGGAGCAAGATCAATGTAATTCTCCTATTTTATATTAAACTTTGGTCAAATATCTGTCACATTTTTCATTTTGTGCAATTTTTTTTACCTTGCACAATACCAGAAAAATTCAGTTGAAATCAAGCCATTTGGGGCGAATTTGTCCGCCTCTGAAAAAACTTGGCATTTGGATTTCCCGGCAAACATTGATTTTTATGATATCATGTGCGGGGATGCCTCCTTCTGAATCCTACGTCAGCGCTGGTTTGTTTATGAAAAAACGACCTGGTGGTTTTCTGCAAATTTCTTCAACGTCATCACGTAATTATTAAAATGGTTAACAGATGTATCATAGGAGCGTGTAACAACACCAGTCTTGATGGGATTAGTACTCATCATTTTCTAAAAGAACGGATAATGAGAGAGAAATGGGAGCGCTTCATGCGAGGCACACCCCGAAGCCGAGGACCAAAGCAGAGCCGAGAAAAAGACCAAGAAAATAGGTGATTCACAAGTTGACTGTTGCCAGGGTAAGAAATAAGAGAGACTATACTCTAAATTAGGTGTTCCTGTGTTTGTGTGGTACACGGATAATGTTATTTATTGACACACACAAAAGTAAACGACACGAAAGTGCTGGGCAATAATACACTTACTTAGATTAGATGAGATAGAACTTTACTGATCCCTTTGGGAGGGTTCCCTCAGGGAAATTAAAAAGATACAGTCTACAGCCTGGTAAAAATCAGCCAAAGTAGCATGTTTAAAGTCCCCAAAAATGATCATAAATGCCTCAGGGTGCTGTGTCTGCAGCCTTGCTGTGACAGAGTGAATCCCCTCACATGCAGCGGCTGCATCTGCCCTCGGAGGGATGTAAACACAGATGGTGATGCTAGCAGCTCCAAGTCCGGGCAACATAAGACTGTCTTTAAGGAGAAATGTCCCGGGTTACATCAGCGGTTGTTCACGTAAATGATGAATCCCCCACCTTTGCCTTTCCCGCATGCTTTAGTGTCTCTGTCGGCTCTCACAGCAGTGAATCCCCACAGGTCCATGTTAGCATCTGGTACAAGGTGTGTTAGCCATGTCTCCATAAAAATAAATAAGCTGCTCTCCCGGTAAATCCACTGGTTGTTCAGTGCAGATAGCTCATCAACCTTATTCGGCAGCGGGTTCACATTTCCCATGATAACGGAGGGAATGGATGGTTTGTAGAACCACTGGTTGTCCACTAGCCTAGCCTTTAGCTTAGCAGCCCCTGGGTTTCCTCCTCAGCTCCGCTGGGATGGGGTGTCCGTATCCCGGCTCATCCCATTGTTTTCAGGGCCAGCAGCTCCTCTCTCGAATAAGTGAGAAAACTGGCTCCTGGTTGCATGTTAAAGTTAAAAATATCCATGGGATATGAAGAAAAACACACTATATCTTCATAAGAAGAACAGAAAAGTAAAAAGGTGGAAAAAAGAGGTTTAAAAAGCTAAAAACTACAGAGCTACTGGAGAGGCAGCCATCTCACACAGTGCCCAAGGTCACATTTTCTTTACATTTTACTTCACATGTTTCAAGGGATATGCATGTCAGGGCTTGAGATCTTGGGACCTGTCAAACACATTAAATGTATATACAACCCTGCTTAGCCGATTCCATGTGTGTAGCTTATGAAATCTTTCTCCTACAGTAGCCAGTACTATTCTAAATGAAGAAATATATAAATACATAATAGTAATTAGAAAAAAATATGATTTATGTAACAATAGATAGATGAGCATTGATACATGAATCCATGGGTTTAGAAACTGAAACTGAAGGTGACAATTCCATATTTCAATGCAAAATCGCTAGCTGCTAAACTTGGTCTACACAGACTGTGCACTGAAACTGTGCAAGCTCTCGCAGCCTGCTGGCGGTTCCGCAGGTGACGTCACGAATCTGGCTCCAGACGCCCTTGGGATTTTTCCAGACACATTTTGTTATTTTATTTTTTTCTGCTGTAGACAGATGGCCTTGTGCAAAATTACCCTTCTGGATGAGTGTGTAAAGGGACATACTTTCATATAAATGAAACAAAATTGGTCCAAGGTATGCACTTTAATTCCCAATAACTCATACAGTTCACACAGTGTGCATGACATACGGTAAACGTGGTGCCTTGGTCTGTCAGGATTTCTTTCAGAATCCCGACCCAGGAGAAAACATGGAAGAGCACTTCCATAATACTGCATGTGGAGATATTGTGGAGAGCCACTGCTTCCAGATATCACATTGCATAGTCCACCAGAACTAAAATAGAGTGATATCCTTGTGCTGACTGATCTAATGGCCCGACAAGATCCATACCAATTCTCTCGAAGGGGGTCTTGATTAGAGGGAGCGGGCACAAAGGCACTTTTGCTGTGACCACAGAATTTACTAATTGGCATTTGCGGCACGCTGTGCACCACCAATGAACATCCCAGTGAAACCCTGGCCAGTAGAACTGGGCCATTATTCAGGCTAGTGTTTTATCCTGTCCTAAGTGTCTGGCCATGGGATTAAAGTGAGCCGCAGGGAACATGAGTTCCCTACGAGCCGTTAGGTATTAACAACTGTATTATCTGTTCACCAGTTTGAGTGTCCTGCATCATTTGATACAGTCTATCCTTAATAATAGCAAAATACGGGAAGGTAGGTGCCACATTTGGCTGGAGAGTTTGACCATCAATTACTCTCACTTGGTCAAACGCATGTTGCAGAGTCTCATCTTGCTACTGTTCTAATGGGAAATCCTCAAGGGAATCCCCAAGAGAGGGAGGAGGGGCGAGCTGCTCCTCACATCGCCCTGATGTGGTGCTGAAATAGACAACTCTGTGACAGCTTCCCCAGTCAATGCCACACTGGGATCCCCCCATGACATATCCTGGCAGGACCCACCCCCTACTATATGTTCCATTACATTTCTGAACCCTGGCCAATCAGTCCCCAAAATCAGTGGGTGGGTGAGACGAGGATTAACTGCCGCCTTTATTATATGCTTTTGTCCCCAAAATAGAATATGGACAGACACTAGAGGATAATTGTGAACATCCCTGTGCACAAAACCTTCATCGCTTGTGCTCTTCCCAATGCCTCACATTCCACCAGGCTTTGGTGGATTGAGGTCTGATTACAGCCGGAATCCACCAACCCGTGATACATATCCCCTTGGACACTTACCAGTATATGATATGCTCCAGCCTGATTGGGGGTGGTCTCTGGCACATCGGGGATCTAGACCAAAGCTCCCACCTCCATCGTGGAACACTGACTCTGGAGATGCCCCGGCTCCCTGCAGTGCCAGCATACCGGCCCAGGCTTTCACTCTGCACTGATGATATGGGCATCACTCACCTGGGGGAGAGAAGACAGACATGGAAGAGGTAGATGGGAGGACACCATGGGTGCAGCTGGCCGGCTGGGGGAACAGGGTGGGGAAGGGAAGAGGAGGGAGAGAGAGAGAGAGAGAAAGAGAGATCGAGAGAGAGAGAGAACAAAAGGAGGTGATCCATCCACCTGCCATTGGAACCACCACCAGATGTTCCTCCGCCAACTAAATGGCTTGCTCCAGTGATGCCAGGCAATGACACTGGACCCACTCCACCATACCTTCTGAAAGTCAAGTGATAAACTCATGTCACAGTGTTATCAGATCGATGATCCCGTCGGCATCGCGGTCGTCCGCCCTCAGCCACCGCCAGCAGGCATCCCGGAGCGGTTGGCCGAATGTGAACACCCAGCTGACTTCCTCCAACATCAGCATCTGGAAGCGTTGGTGATGTTGTTCCGGGGAGCAGCCAACACACTGCAGGATGGTTCTCCTTCAGGTCGGTGTATATGAGCTGGCTGTCGGTGGGGAGCTGCTGCACAGTGCGCTGCGCCTCACTGGTCAGGAGCAGAAGTAGGCACACCATGCACTGTTCAACCAGTCACCCCCACGCTTTGGCTGCCTTTATTGAGAGCAATAAAGGCTTCTGGATCATTGTGCAGGCCCGTCTTCATGAGGGTGATGTGGGGAGAGTCGACTGCAGTGGCAGTTGAGGCCCCCGCTGACACAAGCAGTTGCCAGAACGCCTGGTGAGCTTCTTGTTGGGCCAGCATCAAGGCTTCAAAACATTGCTCTTGCTCCTTTCAGAGGGTAGTCAGCGTTTGATGCTGGTTCTGCTGGGCAGTAGTGAAGATATGGATGAGATCCTTAAATGGGGAGGACTCCATGTGGTGGTTCCAAGCTTTTGGCACCACTGTTATAAATCCCTGATGTGGGTGGAGTACAGAAGCATGGCGGGTGAGAGATGATGTTCACACACACTTATTTTCTTGATGCTTTTCAGCTTTAACATTTGTTTTAGACATTTTAATTCTTTTATTTGGATCTTAACACAGGGCAAAAAAAATCAAAGATCCAAACATTAGCTAGAAGTATGTCATAGAAATGAGCAGGTCAGATCAAACATGAGTGCCATGTGCAACTAATTAACAATTTATGGATAAACATGACACCTTCGTCTCCAGATGGACAAACTACCAACAATTGCAGAGATGGAGCAGTACCTTGCCAATCTTTTTGCATTTGGCTTACTTAGTCCACAAAACTGTAGTCCTCTCACAACAAGTTTATGTACATGTCCAAGACTCCCAAATACAAGTACAAATACTTTGCATTGAAAACCCAAGTTTGTTATACTGTCAACAAGTGGCTGATACTTCAGCCATTTAGAGTTAAAACAAATATCCATATATAAATCAAAACAACATCCTATTTCAATAACAGTTACAGCTTTAAAATTCACATCTATGATAGTGATATCTGGAGTATTTGGAATATTGTGAAAAATGTTATTGTTTGCAATGCTGTTATTAAACCAGTTCATTTGAACCATAGAGTGTTTGTATATTTGTGTTGTCCTTTCTAATATATCTGTAATACATTGCGACACCCGGTCCACTAGTCTGTCATGCCTTGAAATGTAAAGGCCTTTGTAAAAGCAACATCCATTCAAGACATGTGCAGTGGTCTCATTTTCAAGAGTGGTAGGGTGAAGAATGCATTGTGGATTGTAGCTGGATGGGTATCAAGTAGCCAGATTGGATCTTGTAGGCAGGACTTGAATATGGGCCTTAACTGTAAATGTGAGGATGTCTTCGCCAAGAGAGTTGTTTGAAAATATGGATGGGACAGGGAATGGTCGGCAAATGACAAAGATGCCAATTTTCCCTGCAACCTTAGATTTTTCCAACACTGTGTACTATGAGAGCGCTTCATTTTCATGATCGCCGCTCTCGCACCTTTCGTAGGCAGTTCATATTGCATGCCATTCACCTCATACATTACGTGGGGGTAGATGAGCGGGTCATTAATGATGTCTTTAAGTGCGACTGTTTCACTGCCTGGTCTTGCCCACTTCATGTTAATCCCAGTCCGAAGGCAAAGATCATTTAAATTGAGCCAGTCAGACCGCACACCAAACCCCACCACTTTGATATTAAATTTTCCATTATCTTTCAGTTGAAAGCTGAGGAACTGCAATTCGCCTTCTTGCGCAAATGGGACTTTCCGCTTTTGGAGATGATTTATTAGTGAGGCATGAGCCAGCTCTCGGATTGTTGGGTCACTGTTGTTAAGCATGTTAAGTAAATGTCCAATTCTGGTGGCGGTGTATACCCACTCAATATTAGGGACCTCCAAACCACCCTCCTTTCGAGAATGAAATACTTCTCAGGTTGAGTGCATGTTCAACCCTAACGACTTCCTCACCAGTTGTACAGTCTTATTATTTAGTTCTGTGAGTGTGTGGCAGCGGGGGCGTGGTCAAGCGCCGGTCTGTGACAGGAGGGCGGAGCCAGGGAAGGTAAGTGGCAGAATCACTACACCTGACGGTAATTAACCTGTGTTTGTGTGTCTTCCCAGTACCGCGCCCTATTTAAGGAGGCAGAGGGAGAGCAGAGGAGAGGTCTTCCCGGGACAAGAACACAGTGTGTGTGCGTGTATTTACCCGAATATAACAGTTGCTATACTGAAAAGTCTGGCAATAAAAGCCTATTTCTTACCTGAAGCTTTGTCCTGCCGTCCTCTGTGCTCCACCCACACCTAAGAGCTCTACAGTGGTGCCGAAACCCGGGAGTAAAAGGTGGAGCACCAACTCAGCAGCCCCACGGAATCCTCCCCATTCACGGACCTGGTCCACGCCCTTGCCATGGCTCAGGAAAGCCAGCACCAGGCGCTCATCACACTCCGAAAGGAACAAGAGCGGCGCTTCGAAGCCCTGGTGCTGGCCCAGCAGGAAGATCGCGAGGTGTTCCGGCATCTCCTCGAGTCAGCGGGGTCCACCAACACCCTGGCCGCGGGCCCATCTCCCCTCATCGTGACCAAGATGGGCCCGCAGGACGACCTCGAGGCATTCCTCGCATTGTTCGAACAGGTCACCGAAGCCTCGGGGTGGCCGATGGAGCAGTGCGCGGCACGCCTCCTCCCCCTCCTGACGGGAGAGGCGCAGCTGGCCGCGCTACAGCTCCCCGCCGACCGCCGGCTGGCCTATGCAGACCTTCGCCGGGCCGTCCTCCAGTGCGTGGGGCACACACCAGAACAACAGCGCCAGCGCTTCCGCGCGCTGCGGTTGGAGGAAGTCGGCCGGCCGTTCGCATTCGGCCAGGAGCTCCAGGACGCCTGCTGGCGGTGGCTGAGGGCTGACGATCGCGACGCCAAGGGAATCATCGATCAGGTGGTGCTGGAGCAGTTCATCGCCCGCTTACCAGCCGGAACCGCAGAGTGGGTCCAGCGCCACCGCCCGGCGTCACTGGATCAGGCAGTAGGACTGGCGGAGGATCATCTGGTGGCTGTTCCGATGGCAGGACAGCCGACAACGTCTTCTCTTCTCTCCTCTTCTCTCTCTCTTTCTCCCCTCCCTTCTGTGTCCCGTCCTTGCCCCATTCCCCCACCACGGAGACGGGGGCCGGCTCCACCCCAGCCGGCCCACCGCACCCGTGGTGCCATCTCGTTTCTCCCTTCTGTGTCTGTCTCTCCCCCCCCTCAGGTGAGTGATCCCCAGAGCACCGGTGCAGAGGGAAAACCCGGGCCGGTTTGCTGGTGCTGCGGGGAGCCGGGCCACCTGCAACAACAGTGCGCAGCAATGGAGGTGGGCGCGGTGGTACGGATCCCCGACGCGCCTGAAGCTGCCCTCGATCGGGCCGGAGCATATCGCATACCGGTGAGTGTCCAAGGGGCTACATATCAGGCGTTGGTGGATTCTTGTTGCAATCAGACCTCGATCCACCAAAGCCTGGTGCAAGACGAGGCATTGGGGGGAGCACAGGGGGTGAAGGTGTTGTGTGTGCACAGGGATGTTCACAGCTACCCTTTGGTGTCGGTCCACATATTTTTCAGAGGGGAAAAATCTATAGTGAAGGCGGCGGTTAATCCTCGCCTTACCCACTCTTTAATTTTGGGGACTGATTGGCTGGGATTTCGGGGTTTAATGACGCGCCTAGTAAAAAGAGTGGGTCCTGCCATTTGACAGGGGGAGGTCCCGGTGTCGCTTTGGCTGGAGCTGCTGTCGCAGAGCCGTCTACGTCATCTCCGCGACAGAGTGAGGAGCCGCCGGCTCCTCCTCTTTCTGTTGGGGAATCCCTCACGGATTTCCCATTAGAACAATCGTGAGACGAGACTCTGCGACATGCGTTTGACCAAGTGAGAGTAATCGATGGTCAAACGCTCCAGCCGAACGCCACCCCGTCCTTCCCCTATTTTTCTATTATGAAGGATAGATTATACCGAGTGACGCAGGACACTCAGACGAAAGAGCGAGTCACACAGCTGTTAATTCCAAAGAGCCGCCGGGAATTGGCATTTCAGGCGGCTCACTTTAATCCCATGGCTGGACACCTAGGGCAGGATAAGACACTAGCCCGGATAATGGCCCGATTCTATTGGCCGGGGATTCGCGGCGATGTCCGTAAGTGGTATACGGCATGCCGCGAATGCCAGTTAGTAAATCCAGCGGCCATTCCAAAAGCGCCTTTGCGCCCCCTACCATTAATCGAGACCCTGTTCAAAAGAATTGGGATGGATCTCGTCGGGCCATTAGATCGGTCAACACGAGGGTACCGCTTTACATTGGTTCTGGTGGACTATGCAACGCGATACCCGGAAGCGGTGCCTCTTCGCAATATCTCAGCACGCAGTATTGTGGAGGCCCTCTTCCACGTCATCTCCCGGGTTGGAATCCCGAAAGAGATTCTGAATGACCAAGGCACCTCGTTTATGTCACGAACACTGAGCGAACTGTATGGGCTATTAGGTATTAAGCCGATCCGCACCAGCGTTTATCACCCACAAACGGACGGTTTAGTTGAACGGTTCAATCCCACCCTCAAGAATATAATTAAAAAATTCGTAAATGAGGATGCACATAACTGGGATAAATGGCTCAAACCCTTGTTATTTGCAGTGCGAGAGGTCCCCCAAGCCTCCACGGGGTTCTCCCCATTTGAATTGTTATACGGGCGTAAGCCACGCGGCATTTTAGATGTGCTGTGGGAAAACTGGGAGGAGGGACCTTCACAGAGTAAAAACGAAATTCAGTACGTTATGGATCTGCGCTCAAAACTCCACATGCTCACTCACCTAACTCAGGAGAATTTGCGGCAGGCCCAGGAACGGCAAGCCCGCCTGTACAACAAGGGCACACGCCTTAGAGAGTTCACTCCGGGAGATAAGGTACTCGTACTGTTGCCCACGTCGAGCTCCAAATTAATCGCCAAGTGGCAAGGACCCTTTGAGGTCACAGGGCGAGTCGGGGACGTCGACTATGAGGTGAGGCGAACGGACAGGGAGGGGGCGCTACAGATCTACCACCTCAATCTGCTTAAATTCTGGAACGAGGAGGTCCCCGTGGCGTTGGTGTCGGTAGTTCCGGAGAAGGCGGAGCTGGGGCCGGAGGTTCAAAAAGGGACATTGGCATCACGTACCTCTCCGGTCCCCTGTGGAGACCACCTCTCCCCGACCCAACTCACGGAGGTCACCCAGTTGCAGGCCGAGTTTTCAGATGTGTTCTCGCCCCTGCCCGGTCGCACTAACCTCATAGAACACCACATAGAGACGCCCCCGGGGGTGGTAGTGCGTAGCCGCCCTTACAGGCTACACGAACACAAAAAAAAGGTGGTTCAGGAAGAACTTCAGGCCATGCTCGAAATGGGCATCGTCGAGGAGTCCCACAGTGACTGGAGCAGCCCGGTGGTCTTGGTACCCAAGGCCGACGGGTTGGTCCGGTTCTGTGTGGACTATAGAAAAGTCAATGCGGTGTCTAAATTCGACGCGTACCCAATGCCTCATATTGACGAGCTGCTCGATCGACTAGGCACGGCTCTCTTTTACTCGACACTGGATTTGACGAAGGGATATTGGCAGATCCCCTTGACTCCATTATCCCGGGAGAAAACGGCCTTTTCCACACCGTTCGGCTTACACCAATTTGTCACACTTCCTTTTGGGCTGTTTGGGGTGCCCGCTACATTTCAGCGGCTGATGGACAGGGTCCTCCGGCCCCACGACACCTATGCAGCCGCATATCTTGATGATATTATCATCTATAGTAACGACTGGCAGCGGCACCTGCAACACCTGAGGGCCGTCCTTAGGTCGCTGAGGCAGGCGGGTCTCACTGCCAACCCGAAGAAGTGTGCGATTGGGCGGGTGGAAGTATGGTATCTGGGTTTCCACTTGGGCAACGGGCAGGTGTGTCCCCAAATTAATAAGACAGCAGCGATTGTGGCCTGCCCAAGGCCCAAGACCAAAAAGGGGGTGAGACAGTTCCTGGGGCTGGCTGGCTACTATTGTAGGTTTATACCTAATTATTCGGACGTCACCAGCCCACTGACTGACCTCACTAAAAAGGGAGCGCCAGATCCGGTCCAGTGGACGGAGCAGTGCCAGCGGGCTTTCTCTGAGGTAAAGGCTGCACTGTGTGGGGGGCCACTATTACACTCCCCTGACTTTTCTCTCCCTTTTGTGTTGCAGACCGACGTGTCAGACAGAGGGCTGGGGGCGGTGTTGTCCCAGGAGGTGGAGGGGGAGGACCGCCCCATCCTGTACATCAGCAGGAAGCTGTCGGTGCGTGAGGGGCACTACAGCACTATTGAGAAGGAATGCCTGGCGATCAAGTGGGCGGTCCTCGCCCTCCGTTCCTACCTGCTGGGGCGCCCTTTCACCCTCTGTTCGGACCACGCACCCCTCCAGTGGCTCCACCGCATGAAAGATGCCAACGCGCGGATCACCCGTTGGTATCTGGCACTCCAACCCTTCAATTTCAAGGTGGTCCACAGGCCGGGGGCGCAGATGGTCGTGGCGGACTTCCTCTCCCGTCAAGGGGGGGGGGGGAGTCGGCTGCGGGCCAGACGGGCGCCCGGCCTGAGTCGGGCGGTGGGGGTATGTGGCAGCGGGGGCGTGGTCAAGCACCGGTCTGTGACAGGAGGGCAGAGCCAGGGAAGGTGAGTGGCAGAATCACTACACCTGATGGTAATTAACCTGTGTTTGTGTGTCTTCCCAGTACCGCGCCCTATTTAAGGAGGTAGAGAGAGAGCAGAGGAGAGCTCTTCCCGGGACAAGAACACAGCGTGTGTGCATGTATTTACCCGAATATAACAGTTGCTATACTGAAAAGTCTGGCAATAAAAGCCTATTTCTTACCTGAAGCTTTGTCCTGCCGTCCTCTGTGCTCCACCCACACCTAAGAGCTCTACAGAGTGATTTTTGTGGAATGTGGATATTTGCAAATAAATGGTGAATTTTGGCCAAGGCCATTTCACCTATAGCCTGAATCTTCATTAAGATAGGTAATGGACTACGGTCAATTAGATCCAGTCTGTTTGTGTACTCATTAATGAGCTCTGAAAGTTGCGCATCCCAATTTCCTGCTATATTAAATTTATGGCCAAGATATGTATATGTTTCATGATGTGAATAAACTTGTATAGGTCTCTGCTGAATTGTGAATAAAGGCAATTTATCAGATTTAGATGAATACCAGCGGTTTCCTCCGCTACGTCTCTCATAGAAGACAGCGCATTTGTCCTGTCTCACTTTCAGTCTTGACCATTGCAGAAATGTGTCTGTGCACTTGAGCATTAAATGGATAATGCTCTCAGTTCTAGATGCAATTTGCACATTATCTGCATACCCCTGGACTGGGTTAGGGGAGTGCACCCCCTCCGGTGCACACTGTTTTATCCATTTCAGCCACTGATTTATGGCCAAAATAAAGTTAACCGCACTCCACGGGCACCCGGTTTTAATCCCAATCTCTAACGGGATCAGGTTAGTCAAGGTGTTTCTGCAGATTACCTGGATGTAAGATGATTTATACACATTTGCAACAATGTTTATGTAGGTTTGAGGGAGATTTATCTCTCTCAAAACCTGCAGCATAACATTATGTGGCAGTGTGCCAAAGGCATCACGAAAGTCCAAAAATACTGTATAGAACCTGCTTGAATCATGCTTAAAATCATCAATTCCTGTCTTCAAACAAAAGACATGTTCATTCATACCCTGACAACTGATGTAGGCTTTCTGACTCAAAGAAAGTATTTCATTTTCTATAAGCCAAGGCAGAATTCATGCGAGTAAGCATTTCATAAAAACTTTGCAAATTGTCAGCAAAAGGGAGATGTCTCTCCAGGTAGATGGATCATCTGGAACGTTGTCTTTCTTGGGAATTCTGTGTATTAATTCACCTTTCCAAGAGTCAGGCACTCTACTATTTAACAGGCAAACATTAAAGATTTGCATAAGAATTGGGCATTACATCTGTTTTGTTGTTTTTAGAATTTCATATGTTACTCCATCGGAGCCACTAGCTTTATTATTAGGCAAGGAAGTGGTGATCTTTTCAACCTCTGCCACCTCAAAAGATTGCGTTTGCAGTTCATAAACTGCTGCTGTGTTGGAAACCAGCGAGCGTGGCCAAGGTACGTCCTGTAGTGGAGTATGGTCTAAAATCACTATATTTGTCTGTATAGTATTTCTGAACAATTTCCACATTACTAACAGTTGGAGGTGGTTTGGGGTGTACACTATTATTCAGGATTATGCCAATTGCTTTTGACCTTCTTTGTTGCCACAAGTAAGCAAGTTTGTTTCTTCCCACCTGTTTAGAATGTTGACATTCCGTCACTCAGTTGGAGAGCTGCAGTTGAATGACATCTTGGATGATGCGCAATTGCGCCTCTATCCAATCCTGTAGTGAATCCGGAAACCGAGTGTTGGGGAGAGTTTGGTTGAGGCATGGAAACTTTTTTAATATTCTTATTGTGTACTTCAACAATGGTAATCCATACGGTTGTCCGTTGTTATGGCAAGTTGTGAAAGATCCATTTTTGAAATAAAATCCATTTAAGATGCGGATGATCTTAATCCATTTGTCGGGCATCTTGCTGGAGAAGGTAAAACCTTGTCTCTCTTCCAGCCGCTTTGTATCCAAACTTTTCCTGTAGAGGCTTTCTTCATGTTGGAATATAGTCCATTCTTCTGGGGACAGGGGTTTGCAGTATCTAGAGAAGCTGGGCCATGAGCTTCCATCTGTTTTTCAGGCATCGGGTCATAAATCCACCACTGTTGCTGTCTTATTCTACTGGTGCATATTGCATTTTTTACTGCCAACTTTAACACCACAACAATGCACATGACAAACAAAAGTTTGATCACTTCCATATCAACGCTACAACTAATACTTCTCTGCATTTTTGATGCAAGTCACGACGGGTGCGTGATCAGGGTGGTGAGGCACCACCTCTCCCTCTGACCATCACACACACACTTGTGATGTTGTGAGATGATGTTTACACACACTTATTTTCTTGATGCTTTTCAGCTTTAACGTTTGTTTTAGACACATACAGACACATGCATACACACACACAGTTGTGCTCTGGTCTGGGAGAGCTCTTCTCTCTGCACTCTCCCTCCTTTTCTATCCTCCACCATCACTGCAACAAACACACATATACAACATTAATCTACAACAGGTGCATTTACTTTGCCACTCACCTTCCCTGGCCCCACCCTCCCTTCACAAACTGAAACTAGTTCACACCCCCACTGCCACACACACCATGTGACCAGATGCTGGACCTCATCCCTATAGGCTGACTTATCATCACCTCTGATCCAACCCACCACCGTGGTATCATCTGCAAGCTTGATTATGTTGTTACAGCCATGGACAGGAGTGTAGTCATGGGTGAACAAAGAGAACAGAAGAGGGCTCAGCCCGCAGCCTTGTGGCACACCAGTCTTCAGGGTTATATTGGTGGAGGAGAAATTGTCTAACTGAACAGACTGGGGTCTGTTAGTCAGAAAGTCCAGAGTCCAGTTGCAAAGGGATGTGCTAATATCAAACTGGCTAAGCTTGGAGATCAGCTTGGAGGGGATTACAGTATTAAATGCTACACTGAGATCAATGAACAGCATTCTGTCATATGAGTTGTGTCAAATGCTACAAGATGGCGGCGCCCTGTACGGCAGCAGCTACTCCAGCTCCCGATAGCGATGTGCATTTTATGTTAAATGTGTTGTCTGTACCGTCACAGTCTTGTACGAGAATAGTTTACAACAGAAGCTTACTACTCAGACTACGAAACTCCAACTTTTCAAACGATCTTTCTGGAGTTATGATGGCTTTGGAACCCAAAGCACTCGGCGAGCTAGGCATTCTACACCGGCAAGACCCAGGGGCCTGCAAGGTAGCGGACTCTCCTCCTGCCACCGGCTGACACTGGAGGCGACGCAAGCGGTGGGAGAGACCTAGCATGCATCGCAAGCGGTGTGCTAGACCCAGCAAGCAGGGCTGTCAAGCGGGTATCAGCGCCAGGCTAAAAGCTAAACCATACAGACCCGCACTTCCTTCAATCCTGCTATCCAATGTTCGTTCGCTGGAAAACAAAATGGACTACCTCAGACTGGATTTAATTACACAAAGAAAGGTGAGAGACTGCAGAACCATCATCCTCACTGAGACGTGGCTTAATCACACCGTACCAGACAACGCCATTCAGGTGGACGGACTAACAACATTCCGGGCGGACAGGAGCCACAATCTCAGCGGTAAATCTCAGGGAGGTGGTGTGTGCATTTTCATTAATAACAACTGGTGTACTAACGTCAAAGTTATCTCAAGTCACTGTTCTGAGGACATAGAATTTCTAACAGTTAAATGTCATCCAGTCTACTTGCCAAGAGAATTCTCAGCCATCAACATTACAGCTATGTACATTCCTCCCAGTGTGAATACAAAGGATGCACTGTCTACATTTTATCAGTCTGGGAGCTCAATGCAGGACTCTAACCCCGACTCTGTCTATATAATCGCTGGCGATTTCAATCAGGCCAATTTGAAGACAGTACTTCCACATTATCACAAATATGTGACCCCTCACCGAATCCAGGGACACATGTCGGCTGAAACGAATCCGAGATAATCGCAAAAGAAGCATTTTTTTCGAAATTTGTGATTTTTGTTTTTTTTCCATCATGTGAAAGTTGAGATCTTGAAGAATGCAATCAGTATTTCAGATAATAGATTGTTTTGCTGGAAAAGCATACATTTTTTGTTGCAAATTGTCTCGTTTTTGTCAGGACTGTAGCCTGCTGGGGGGTGTGGGTAAATTACCATATGGGCCATTCACATGATGATTTAAGTCTTTTGTTTTTTTTTTCCGTGAATCAGCTGTATGATCCGAGCTGAGTGCATGGCTACTTAACTGCATACAGGCGTGTGATTTCACTATGGAATGAGTTACTAAACAGAGCGCAGAGGAGCTGACACACCGCAAAAAAACCGCAACCTCGTTTTCCAGATTGAATGGAATATTTGAATGATTGGATGATACACGGACCGTTCTAGGATTACATTCCATTGGAGGCATTGGTGTGTGCAAGGCGCCGTTTCTCTTTCTGATGGGGTAAGTTTATTAATCTAAGGCTGTGTGGTTATTTTTGTATGTAACGGAGTGTTGTGGTTTGGTTAAGCCTAGGTCACAACTGGACGTACGATTTTTTGGCCGTGTGATTTTTGGCATTTCCCAAATCGCTGCGGTTTTTTTTTTTGTTCACGGAGAACGACGCGCGTTGGCCGTAAGTTTGTCTTGCAACCTGAAAAAAACGTAAGCACCCGTAGAGTTTGTTTGACATGACAAAGAACCTCTGCGGCTGGTCTGCGGCTCGAAAATCAGCACATCACACGCGCGCTCTCGTGCTTTTCACACGTGCGCTCTCATGCATTTCATGCATGCTCTCCATGTGTTTCTTGTGTTTTTTGCATGTAGACTGGTTGTAGGAGCACGTACTGTACGGCCGGTAGTGACCGAGGCTTTACATGAAACTAGTGTTGTGTTAGTTGTGTCATCATCGTGCTATCTTTCTTTCTTACGGTGTGAGTAATTTTTCAACCACAAAACATTAAAGTATACTTTAGGACTTATTTTTGTACTTCATAATTGTGTTGGGCATACTTTGCATGGAAGGAAAGTTGACGTGGTGATCTTTGTTTACATGAAAGTAGTATTGTGCTAGCTAGTAGGGGGTAGAGCTTTCCTTAATGTCATGCAAATGAGCACCATTATGTGCCCGCCCTACACCCAGAGTAGCTGAGATGGAAAACTTTGAGGGCGATTTTCTCCCTTTTCTGTGTTAAGAGGTATTCACTTTCAAAAGGCCACACATTCTTCAAATATTGTCAGATCTCCACATGGAAGGCATCATTGGAAAGCTTAGAAACTGTGCTTTCTGAATCTGTCAATAACTCAAAATGCCCCTGGGCAGACATGTGTCCCTGGATTCTGTGATCTGCCACATATGTGGACTTTGCAACTAGGGGAGAGAACACTCTTGACCAGGTCTATACAAACATTAAACAGGCATTCAGAGCTGTTCCCCACCCCCACCTAGGAAACTAGGACCATCTCTCTGTTATGCTAATTCCAGCTTACAGACCACTGCTAACCAGGAACAAGCCATCTGTGAAACAGATCAGAACATGGTCAGAGGGGGCTACCTCAGCTCTTCAAGACTGTTTTAACTGCACAGACTGGAATGTTTTTAGGGAGGCTGCCACTACCAACCAGCATGTCAACATAATGGAATCCACTGAGTCTGTGATGGGATACATATCCAAATGCATGGAAGATGTGACTGTCATCAAACACATCACCACAAGGGCCAACGAAAAGCCCTGGTTCACCAGGAAGGTACGTGAGCTCCTGAGAGCACGGAATACTGCTTTCAAGTCCGGGGACAAAGTAGCTCTTAGAACTGCTAGGGCCAACTTGAACCGGGGCATGAGAGCAGCCAAGCGTGCCTATGGACAGAAAATCCAATCACACTTCACTGACACAAAAGACCCCAGATGCCTATGGCAAGGCATCCAGTCAGTACCTGATTGATTACAGGCAAATACCCCCACCGTGTGAGGACAGCACAGACTTCCTAAACTCACTTAACTCCTTCTTCAGCCAGTTTGAAGAAAACACCACCACCACACCAACAAAAAAACCCTCACTGCTAGGACAATGTAATGCTTCACCTGGACCCTGCTGATGTGCAGAGGACCCTTCAAAAGGTGAACCCCAGGAAAGCTGCTGGTCCTGACAATATACCTGGGCATGTGCTTAGAGACTGTGCTGACTCACTTACAGATGTTCTCACAGATATCTTCAACACCTCTCTGAGCCAAGCCATCTTACCAGCATGCTTCAAAGCCACCACCATCATACCGCTACCCAAGAAATTCCCAGCCACAACATTGAACAACTACCGGCCCATAGCACTCATTCCCATCATAATGAAGTGCTTTGAAAGGCTGGTCAAGGCCCATATAACATCCAGCCTACCCACCACATTTGACCCATTCCAGTTTGCATACCGTCCCAAATGCTCCACTGATGACGCCATAGCAACAGCACTTCACATCAGCCTGGCTCATCTGGAAAACAAAAACAGTTACATGCGGATGCTGTTCATTGACTTCAGCTCCACCTTCAACACAGTCATCCCACAACACCTGGTGAATAAACTCAGTGCTATAGGCATCAGCACCCCGCTATGCAACTGGCTACTGGACTTTCTCACCAACAGACCACAGACAGTAAGAGTTGGCAAAAACTCCTCAAAGACCACCATCATGAACACTGGGGTCCCCCAGGGATGTGTGCCGAGTCCTCTGCTGTTCACACTGATGACCCATGACTGTTGTGCCAGACACAAGTCGAACCACATCAAGTTTGCAGATGACACAACAGTGGTGGGCCTCATCAGTAGCGATGACGACTCAGTCTACAGAGAGGAGGTACACCAACTCATCAACTGGTGTGACATCAACAATCTACACCTCAATGTCAATAAAACAAAGGAAATAACTGTGGACTTCAGGAAAAATCACATGTCACACACACCCCTCACCATCAATGGCAGTGCTGTGGAATCAGTGAAAAGCACCAAGTTCCTGGGGGTGCACATCACAGATGACCTGACATGAACAACTAACACCACCTCCCTTGTCAAGAAAGCACAGCAATGCCTCCACTTCCTACGCAGGATGAGGAGAGCTGACCTCCCCCCTTCTGCACTCACCACCTTCTACAGGGGTGCCATTGAGAGCATCCTCACCAGCAGTCTCTCAGTCTGGTACGGCAGCTGCCCTGTTGCTGACCAGAAGGCCCTAGAGGGTGGTGAGGACAGCAGAGAAGATCACCAGATCAGCCCAACCATCCATCCAGGACCTATACTCATCCCGCTGTCGCAAAAGAGCCATCAACATTATCAAAGACCCCACCCACCCTGCACACAAACTGTTTACCCTCCTACCATCTGGCAAGCGCTACAGCAGCATGCGTTGCAGGACTACCAGACTCAGCAACAGCTTTTTCCCACAGGCCATCAGACTGCTCAACTCACTCATGAAAACTCCAAGAACATAATCGCCCCACACACAAAAGACCAGCAAACTGTCAAACAGTATACTCAATGTCTATACAATGCTCTTTATATGCACATATGCCAATATTCTTTTTTGCACAAGAACATACAAGTTTACAATACTTATTAATCTCCATGCTGCTATTCTGTTTACAAGTTTACAATACTTATTTATCTCCATGTTGCTATTCTGCACTTTGCACTTTACCATACTGCACCTTGTATTACATTTCTGGACTACATACTGCACCAGACTACAATTCTGGACTACATTTCTGGAACTACTATTCTGGACTACATTACCTCAAACTTGACAACATTTCTGGATCACGGTGAATATTCTGGGAACTGTATGCCCACTGTCTGTCTATATGTTGTGTTAATTTGCTTATCTGTTGATGTCTGTGTGCACTTATGTTTAGTTGTGTGCCAATTTTTTAATACTGCACATTTGGAGTTTGGGGAAACACAATTTCAATCCTCTGTGTAATTCTGTTACATGGTCTGATTGACAATAAAGTTCACTTTGACTTTGATTATTCCAGGTGAGTCAGAGCAGAGTGGAATGCCATGGAGATGCTATCCTCTGTTGACCTGTTGTGGTGGTAAGTAAACATATGTGGGTCCATTGTGGCAGGTATACAGGATTTCAAGTGTGACAGAATCAGTCTCTTGAAGCACTTGGCAATGAAAGTGAGTGCGACAGGATGGAAGTCATTGAGGGCTGTGGCAGTGGAGTGCTTTGGCACTGGTACAATGGAGGCAGTCTTGAAGGTGATGGGGACAATTACCTGGGCCAGGGATAGGTTAAAAAAATGCTCATAAAGACCCTGGCCAACTGCTCTGCACAAGCTCTAAGCACACATACAGGTACTCCATTAGGACCAGCTGCCTTCTGTACATTCACCCTGCTCAGAGTAGAGCAAACTCCTGAGGTGGAGAAAGTGAGAGGCTGCTCATCAAAAATGGTGGTTCTGCCTTGACAATGACCTCCTTATTTCCCCGATCAAAATGAATTTAGAAGTAATTGAGTTCATCAGGGAGGGAGGCTGAGCTGATTGGTGGTACAGTGCTGGGTGGTTTGATGTCAGTGATAGTCCATAACCCTTTCCACATGCCACATGCGCCAGGGATCAGAGGAATCGAAATGCTCCTCAACTCTGTTTGTAGCTGTATTTAGCCTGGGAAATTCCCCTTCTCAGGTTGGCCCTGGCTGAGAAGTGTGCTTCATGGTCTACAGACCTGAACGCTGCATCACTTGCTTTGAGAAGGAGGCAAACTTTTCTGTTCATCCAGGGTTTCTAATTAGGAAAAGTTTTTATTTCCTTGTATGTTGTCATTCTGTACACACACTTGTTAATGTGGTCCAGGAAAGAATTGGTGTAGGTGTTGATGTTAATCAGAGAGTCTGTGGTGGCTTGGGTAGCAAACATATTCCAGTCTGTGTGCTGAAATTAATGCTGGAGAGTGGAATCAGCATGCTCAAACCAGACCTTGATAGTCCTCATTGTGGGTTTCACATGTTTGATGACTGGGGAGTATTTGGGGAGCAGGAACAAAGAGAGATGATCAGACTGTCTGATGTGGGGGAAGGGTGTGTTTTTGTAAGCATCAGCCATGTTGGTATAAACATGATCCAAAGTTTTTTGTCCCCTTGTGGTGCAGGAGACATTCTGGTGAAACTTTGGAAGTGCAGATCTCAAAGTGCAATGATTAAAATCCCCAGCAACAATAAAGGCACCATCCAGGTGCATGGCTTGCAACTTGCTAATAGCAGTACAAAGCTCTTTCATAGCCACTTTAGCATTAACATCTGGAGGGACATGAACTGCGGCAGCAAAAATGAATGTAAATGTTAAGCCTCAAGAATGTAGCTGACTACGCCACCCCTTGTTATCTCAACACCGGCTGAAGATACCAAAACAAGGGGACCAAGTTCCTAATAAAATACACGGACTCAAGTTTAGAAAAAGTATCAACATACAATCTTTATTAATAAATAGATTTAAAAGTCCACTAAGTGCAGTTAAACACAGTCTGTATATTAAATGGGCAAAAAGAAAAAAAACAATACATCAACAAAAGGAGAGAAAAAAAAGGGACCCCCAGACCTGGAAGGCCGCTGAGCATAAGGAGAAGCACCACCAGTGAGATGCCAGGGTCCTAATACCACAATTATGGTGCGAACATATTTCAAGTCACACTTAGTGCTACACACTGGTCTGTTACACACTTGAATTCACCTTTAATGACACACACTTGTTTGTAGCACACTAGAATTCACAGTGCTACACACTTGCTTTACCACACACTTAATGCTAGACCTACTTTGTTACACACTTGAACTCACACTTGGTGACACACTTGTTTGTTACACACTTGGGTTCACACTTAATACTACAAACTTGGGTTTGCACTTGGTGAACCTTTACACATTAAGTGCTAAGGACAGAAACCTTCATACAATGACACTGCAAACCCTTCAATCATCATCATCATCACACTGTGCATATCAAGATAGGAAACCCCAACCCGTCAATGGAGCTTCTCACGTTAGGCAACCCTATGCACCAGCGACAGATGGTAACAGGTAAAGGGGAGAGGATGAGACAGATAAAGAAAAGAAAAATACAAAACCACTCTAGCCTGCAGCATACGATACTCAAAGCTTAACAGCACTATGCTACACTGAAACCAGCTCGCAGGCTAGAGGAAAAACAAACAAACAAACAAAAGAATAAAGAGTCCACGACCCACGAGCAGCACCACATTCACACATACATTCACATGCTAAAAAGAACAGCAGCTAGCAATGTGCCATAGCTGCATAGACCTATAAAATCAAAACACACAAATGACTACAAACATTCTAAAGCAAACCAACTTCATGTGTGTACACATCTACACAGGCACAGTCATAACAATAGAAACATTTTCAGGACTAATATCACATACCTGGTCTAGTCTTAACAGCAAGTTAACTTAACCAGAAGTTAGACCTGAAGATACATCAGTTTCAACACTGAGGCAGCTATCCATGTCCACACTGATTCAGAGTTTACGAGCCAGCCGCGCCCACTTCCCCATACACTAAACCACACAGACAAACACATGCTTAACCCACTGCTTGTCAGGGAAAATAAACCAAAATGGAAATAATGAAAGCATACCTGAAGCAAAAGCAGCCTCCTCAAACAAACACCACCACTGAGTGTGCTAGCCAGGTCCTATGCTAATGTGAGGACCCCAAGTGCTTTTATGGTCCCCTTAGGTGGCCTGATCAATGCCTGTCCTAAACCCTCCATTAGTGACCCAAACCAGAGGAAGAGGAGGCAAGAGAGAGAGGGAGAGAGAAAGAGAAATACAGTGGTAGTCACTACCAAACCCTAAGCATGGCCCACAGGCTACAATCCACCCCCCCCCCAAAATGAATCAGCTGCCCAACAATGGCAGCTGGACAGGACTCGATTACCCTTCGACATCTTGGCTTCCCTGCTCTTCAACCTGGATGGCGACCATTCTGGGAAGATGGTAAGGGTTAGAGTGCTGGCCTGCTGTTGTCCTAGATGACCGTCACAAAGCCTGGCTTGCCTCCTCCAGTGGGGCATCATCAACCGGGGTCTGGGGCGGAAACGGGTCAAAGATGTCCTGGGACTGATCCGGATACAGGCCGACCACTCCGATGGCATCATCCTCCTCTGGGGCGACAGGGTTGGTAGACCCATCTGTTTGCCTCATGGGGGGAGGACCCGCCACTGCCCCCGGTTATGAGCCTTCAGGAACTGCCCGTAGCTCGGAACGATGCATCTGATGAGCTGGCCCATCTCTGTCTACAGGGACCACGATGTATACTGCTCCATTGTCCACAGGCCTCTCCACTACCTGGAACACAGCAGGGTTCCAGTGGTCCTGGATCTTGTTGGGCCCCAGTGTATGATTACGCAAGTACACCAACTGACCAGCATCCAGACCAGGATCATTCACAGTGTCGTTATGCTTCTGATTGCGGCAGTTGGCCAGCTCTGATGATCTTTGACGGACATGTTTTTGGGTCACTCTCACACTCCGTTCATGTTGTTGTACCCACTCTTCCACAGTGCCAACGCCGTCCACATCACCCCCCGTCCCGAGCAGGAAATCCACAGGCAACCTTGGATGATGCCCAAACATCAGGTAATATGGGGTATGACCAGTGGTCTGATGTGGTGTGGTGTTATATGCAAAGGTCAACTGTGGCAAATGTTGGGGCCAGTGTCGTTTCTCAGCTGGAGGAAGGGTCCGCAAGAGGTCATGTAGGGTGCGGTTGAATCTTTCACACTGCCCATTGCCCTGTGGATGGTAAGGCAGGGTCCTGCTTTTCTGGATGCCGTAGAGCTGGCACAGCTGTTAGATCAGCATACTTTCAAAGCTTCGTCCCTGGTCTGAATGGATGCGGGCTGGGGGACTGAAGCGATGAAACCACTGCTGAACCAACATCCGGGCAATGGTAGAGGCCCTTTGGTCCCGGGTGGGGATTGCCTGGGTATACTTAGTGAAGACATCTGTTAAAATCAACACATTCTCCCGGCCATCGCTAGCAGGTTCCAACAGGGTAAAGTCAATAGCAAGGATCTCGTTAGGCCGGGTTGCTTGTAACGTTCCCCAGTAGGCCCGAACCTGTGGCTGGACAGCCTTGCCCAGGACACACCGCTGACACTGCTGACACCACCTCTCAGCATCTCTCACCATGTTTCGCCAAAAGCATCGACCACGGAGGAGTTGGACAGTCCTTTCTGTGCCCTGATGCCCTTGGTTGTCATGGACACAATGCAGCACTTCCTCTTGCAGACACTGGGGGAGTAGCAGTTGAAGAGTTTCGGCTCCCCCCCCCCAAGGCATAGACCAGTCAGTACAGGACTTCTTCCCGCTGAGTTAGGTGGTCCCATTGGCGCAGCAGTGTCTTACTGGGGCCTGACAGCAACTCCCACTCCTCAGCCCGCAGACGTCTCCCTTCCTTAAAGAATTTACGAACTGGGCCGATCACAGGGTCTGCCTCCTGCAGCTGGCTCAGATCTTGCATTGTGTGACCTGGTAGTGCTACCACTTCCTCACACTGAGCATCAGCAATAGATGGTAAGGAGGTGTCCACCAACGCCCCCAGCAACGGGACTTCTGTCCCACCAGTGAACCACTCCAGGTACTGCCGAGATAATGCATCTGCATTGCCATTGCTTCTTCCTGGGCAGTACTTGATCGAGAAACTGAAAGAGGCCAGTTGGGCAGCCCACCGCTGTTCAATCGCTCCGAGCTTGGCAGTCTGGAGATGACCAAGAGGATTATTATCGGTCAAGATGGTAAAATGATTTCCAAGTAAGTGCACTCTGAATTTTTCAGTGACTGCCCACTTCAAAGCAAGAAGTTCAAGCTTCATTGAACTGTAGTTCTCCATATTTCTTTTGGTGGGTTTTATCCCTCTGCTGGCAAACGCAATTGGCCGCACCTTTCCTTCATGCTCTTGAGAGAGGACTGCTCCAAGGCCTCCATGGCTAGCATCAATTTCAAGAATAAAAGGCTTTTTAAAATCAGCATAAGCCAACACTGGTGCTGAAGTCAACTTCTTTTTCAAGACCTGAAAAGCATTTTCACATGCCTCGTCCCAAGCGGTCAAAAGGGGGATGGGGGGGTCTTTCCTTTCTGCCGTGGCCCACTGAGTCTGCCCACAAGGCGATGCAGAGGGGCTGAGATCTTGGAGAAGCCTTCTACAAATCTTCGGTAATAACTGGCAAAGCCAAGGAACGACCTCAACTCTGCCAGGTGGCCTGGATGCCTCCACTCCTTCACTACCTCTGTCTTCGTCAGGTCGGTAGAAACCCCCTCAGCAGAAACTACATGTCCAAGGTAATGGACTTGAGGCTGAAAGAACTGACACTTGGACAATTTGACCTTCAAGTTCTGCTTCTGCAGTCGGGCAAACACTCCCTCCAGTCGTTTCAGATGTTCCTCGACAGTTGCTGAAAAGACAATTACATCGTCCAGGTACAGAAGGATGGACTGGTAGTGCTGGTCCCTGAAAATGCACTCCATAAGGTGCTGGAATGTGCCAGGTGCATTGCATAACCCAAACGGCATTCGGTTAAACTCAAAGAGGCCAAATGGGGTACAAAAGGCAGTCTTCGACTTGTCAGCTTCCGCAACGGGGACTTGGTTATAGCCGCTGGCAAGATCGAGGGTGGAAAACCACCTCGCCCCAGAAAGCGCATCTAGAGACTCCTCTATCCTTGGAAGGGGATAGGCATCACGACGAGTTTTTGAGTTCAACTGACGATAGTCCACACACAGGCGAAGACCTCCGTCCTTCTTTATTACGAGGACGATGGGTGAAGAGTATGGACTGCAACTTTCCCTTATGATTTGACTATCCAGTAACTGTTGGATGTGATCCCTAACAGTCTCATACTGGGAAGGGGGAATTCTTCGATAGGGCTGACGGACTGGGACATCGTCGACCAAGGGGATCTCGTGAGCCATCAATGAGGTACAACCTAAATCCCCATCACCCTTAGAAAAGATGCAGTCGTACTTGGCAAAGAGGGCCTTGGCCTGGGACACTTGCTGTGGGGTTAATCCTTCAAAGGCAGGGAGTAAAGGTGGATGGGTGTCACGGTCCGAAGTGACCTCTTGAGCAGAGACGACTGCACAACACTCCTCCCATTCTGGCTTAAGAACAAAGGACTTGGACCCCAAAGAGGTGGCTTCGATGACTTGCACAGTGCCAATGGCACGGCGAAAGCCACATTTCAGAGCAGCCTACATTGACCACCGGGGCATACAGGAGACCCTTCTTCGCCGCCACAAGGGTTGGGGACACCAGGACACCCTTGGGCAGTTCTCCATCCTTGATGCACAGTGGTTCAAGAAGAAATTCAGCAGCTTCCAACTGAGGGCAGGTAACTGGAACCATAGTGAGTGTACCAGGCCCAAGAGGGACTGGGGACTTCCCCTGAACTTTCACCTTAAAGGGCTTGGAAGAATGAAGGACAGCTTGAATCCTTTCACGATGCCAAAGAGCTCGTTGGGCCGCTGGACCTGCCAATTCAACTGAAGGGGACTGGAAGAGCCGTGAGCCATGCTGTTCAAAAAGAACCCTGTAGCATTCACCAAGAACATTCATACCCAGTATGCCAGGCACAGCTGCTTTACGATTCTGAAGGGTCACATTAACTGGGTCTTTGATGACCAATACCCCCCTCCCAGAGATGCATTGCCCCAGAATGACTACATCTACCTCCATGTACCCTGTGTACGGGATGTCAAGTCCATTGGCTGCCTTAAGTCCAAGCCACCTACAGTCTTTCCTCTGCATGTGACTAAAGTGCTTCTTAAAAAAAACTCTCAGTTACAGTTGTTACCATTGATCCAGTATCAATTAAACACGAGACTTCAACATCACCCATCATCACACTCAAAACTGGACATATTCCCACTAACCGACCCAGTGAGGATGAGCATACAGAGCCAGTGTGCTCCCCTCCCAGTGTGTGGCTCTGCACACTAAGGGGCTCTAGTTTCCCATCTGACTAGTGGAGCTACTGGTGGAGGGAACTAAACAACTGTTGGAATCCTCCGTTAGCAAACGAGGGGCGGGCCTACTGTTTCTAGGTGGAGGAACAGACTGACAATACCGTGCTATATGGCCTGGTTGATCACACTTAATACATATGGGCTGGCCATCGGACGTACGTTTAAAACGCCCTGTCCTATATGGTTGGGAAGACTGTGGTTTATTAGCAGACTGCCCCAGGTGTTTAACCAGCATATCTAGTTGGGCTTGCTGTTTTAAAACCATCTCCTTTAACTCTGCCATTTCTGGTGTCTGAGCAAAAGTGGACTCACACTGAGATATACAAGAGGCCTCGTTTGTGCGCCCTGGAGCACGAGAGCCTCTATCACGGCTAGGTTGCCCCTCCTCCACCCACCTTGTAGCCTCCCTCCTTACATCAAGCAAGGTCAGAGTCTCATCTGCCCTTACCAAACGTTTGAGCTCTCTACGCAACATATTATCTCGTACATTTTCACAGAATTGGTCTCTCAGTACAATAGCAACATTTGCAATAGAACCTTCTTTGGATTGCTTTATTTTATCCATCAGTTCCATAAGGGCATGAGAAAACTCAAATAGGGACTCACTTTCTCTCTGTTTACGGTCAAAGAAACATTGCTGCCAGTATACATAGGACTTAGAACATCCATATACCTCTCTTAACACAGTCATAATTTGCACATGGCTTTCTCTGACAGTAAGAGGTCGATATTTGATCTCATTACGGGCCTCGCCCTCTAGATGGTCATACAAAAACAATGCTTTGTCTAAATCAGACATGTACCTCAACCGTATACAACTTTCTGCTTCTTCCAGCCACTCTTCGACAGAGAGGGACCCTGCTGTAATGGAGCCCGAGAACTTAGGGCACCGCCTCTCCCGGGATAGGTACAGTGCCTGCTCCCTTCTTGCTGGTTGGGAACTACCTTCCCCAGTGGCAGGCCTCTGTCCATTTGAGAGTCTCTCATTCTCGGCTTCAAGCTGAGTCACACATTCCTGTAGCCATTGCATTTCCAGAGTAGGTTCCGCCGCACCATCCTCCACATTCATCGTGCTGCCAGCTGCTGTTCTCTTACACACACACACAGAAGGTGCTGCTCAAAGTAACCAACCCACAAAAATTATTTGGGAATAAAAACACAAGGGAGAAAAACTTGGTTCGTCCTGCTGGCTATGCCAAATTGTTAAGCCTCAAGAATGTAGCTGACTACGCCACCCCTTGTTATCTCAACACCAGCTGAAGATACCAAAACAATGGGACCAAGTTCCTAATAAAATACACAGACTCAAGTTTAGGAAAAGTATCAACATGCAATCTTTATTAATAAATAGATTTAAAAGTCCACTAAGTGCAGTTAAACACAGTCTGGATATTAAATGGTCATCGTCGTCTTCTTCCGCTTTATCCGGGACCGGGTCGCGGAGGCAGCAGTCTAAGCAGGGAAGCCCAAACTTCCCTTTCCCCAGACACCTCGGCCAGCTCCTCGGGAAGAACATCGAGGCGTTCCCAGGCCAGCCAAGAGACATAGTCCCTCCAGCGTGTCCTGGGTCTTCCCCGGGGCCTCCTCCCGGGGGGACATGCCTGGAACACCTCCCCAGGGAGGCATCCAGGAGGCATCCGAAAAAGATATATTAAATGGGCAAAAAGAAAAAAACGATACATCAACAAAAGGAGAGAAAAAAAAAGGGACCCCCAGACCTGGAAGGCCGCTGAGCATAAGGAGAAGAAGCACCAGTGAGACACCAGGGTCCTAATACCACAATTATGGTGCGAACATATTTCAAGTCACACTTAGTGCTACACACTGGTCTGTTACACACTTGAATTCACCTTTAATGACACACACTTGTTTGTCACACACTAGAATTCGCAGTTAGTGCTACACACTTGCTTTACCACACACTTAATGCTAGACCTAGTTTGTTACACACTTGAACTCACACTTGGTGACACACTTGTTTGTTACACATTTGGGTTCACACTTAATACTACAAACGTGGGTATGCACTTGGTGAACCTTTACACATTAAGTGCTAAGGACAGAGAGCTTCACACAATGACACTGCAAACCCTTCAATCATCATCACACTGTGCACATCAAGATAGGAAACCCCAACCCGTCAATGGAGCTTCTCACGTTAGGCAACCCTATGCACCAGCGACAGATGGTAACAGGTAAAGGGGAGAGGATGAGACAGATAACAAAGAAAAGAAAAATACAAAACCACTCTAGCCTGCAGCATACGATACTCAAAGCTTAACAGTGCTACGCTACACTGAAACCAGCTCGCAGGCTAGAGGAAAAACAAACAAACAAAAAAAGAATAAAAAAAGAGTCCACGACCCACGAGCAGCACCACATTCACACACACATTCACATGCTAAAAAGAACAGCAGCTAACAATGTGCCATAGCTGCATAGACCTATAAAATCAAAACACACAAATGACTACAAACATTCAAAAACAAACCAACTTCATGTGTGTACACATCTACACAGGCACAGTCATAACAATAGAAACATTTTCAGGACTAATATCACATACCTGGCCTAGTCTTAACAGCATATGCCAGAAGTTAGACCTGAAGATACATCAGTTTCAACACCGAGGCAGCTATCCATGTCCACACTGATTCAGAGGAGTTTACGAGCCAGCCGCGCCTGCTTCCCCATACACTAAACCACACAGACAAACACATGCTTAACCCACTGCTTGTCAGGGAAAGTAAACCAAAATGGAAATAGTGAAAGCATACCTGAAGCAAAAGCAGCCTCCTCAAACAAACACCACCACCGAGTGTGCTAGCCAGGTCCTATGCTAACGTGAGGAACCCAAGTGCTTTTATGGTCCCCTTAGGTGGCCTGATCAATGCCTGTCCTAAACCCTCCATTAGTGACCCAAACCAGAGGAAGAGGAGGCAAGAGAGAGAGGGAGAGAGAAAGAGAAATACAGTGGTAGTCACTACCAAACCCTAAGCATGGCCCACAGGCTACATAAATTCACGTGGTAGGGACAGTGGTGCTTGAAAGTTTGTGAGCCCTTTAGAATTTTCTATATTTCTGCATAAATATGACCTAAAACATCATCAGATTTTCACACAAGTCCTAAAAGTAGATAAAGAGAACCCAGTTAAAAAAATGAGACAAAAATATTATACTTGGTCATTTATTTATTGAGGAAAATGATCCATTATTACATATCTGTGATTGGTAAAAGTATGTGAACCTTTGCTTTCAGTATCTGCTGTGATCCCCTTGTGCAGCAATAACTGCAACTAAACGTTTCCGGTAACTGTTGATCAGTCCTGCACACCAGCTTGAAGGAATTTTAGCCCATTCCTCCATACAGAACAGCTTCAACTCTGGGATGTTGGTGGGTTTCCTCACATGAACTGCTCACTTCATGTCCTTCCACAACATTTCAATTGGATTAAGGTCAGGACTTTGACTTAGCCATTCCAAAACATTAACTTTATTCTTCTTTAATCATTCTTTTGTAGAATAACTTGTGTGCTTCGGCTCGTTGTCTTGCTGCATGACCCACCTTCTCTTGAGATTCAGTTCATGGACAGATGTCCTGACATTTTCCTTTAGAATTCACTGGTATAATTCAGAATTCATTGTTCCATCAGTGATGGCAAGCCGTCCTGGCCCAGATGCAGCAAAACAGGCCCAAACCATGATACTACCACTACCATGTTTCACAGATGGGATAAGATTCTTATGCTGGAATGCAGTGTTTTCCTTTCTCCAAACATAACACTTCTCATTTAAACCAAAAAGTTGTCACAGTCTGGTCCAGTCCATCCATGTCTGAGTTTGTGGGACTTCCATGCCGGCTCCAGGCCAGATCCAGGACAACAATTCAGATCTGCCTTGCTGAAGGCCAATTTCCTGAAGCGGCACTCCCACACCTGCTAGCACTCTTCTCCCATCAGCCAGGGCTTTTTAAGAACTCCAGACTGACTCTTGTAGACTTTCCTCGCCTCACTACAGCCCTTTGGTATTGTGTCTTCTTGATTCCACCTGCCTGAATTGTTCCTTGTTTTCTGTCCAGTTTTTTTGCCACTGTTATACCTGCATGTTCTTTTGGATTGTGTTTTTGCTTCCTCTGCCTGGATTTCCCTTGTCCCTGTGTTCTTCCGTTTTTGTGAAGATTTTTCTGTCCTGTTTTTGTCCCTGACCATGCCTACCTGCTCCTCTGTGTTTTTGACCTCCTGGCCCTTTCTTTGACCACTGATTTTTGCCTGAGCCCTACTGTACCTCTGCCCTCTACTTCATTAAATAAGTTTTTCTCTGTACACTGCCTGTTTTGAGTCAGCTCTTGGGTCCTCACTTGACCTCAGCTCGCCATTTCTGACAGCACAGTCTGGCCAACATGGACCCAGCAGACTTCACCCAACTAAGAGCAGTGGTGCAAAAACAGGGAGCTCTCCTTGGGACCCACCAACAGGACATCCAACAGGTGAACCAAAACATTGTCGCCATCTCTGACACTCTCAATCTTCTTGCCACTCAGCTACAACAGCTTCAAGTAATGTCTGCTCCTACACAACCCCCCTGCCTACCGCTCCTCCAGCTCCTGCTCCAGCCCTCTTCAGAGAGTCAAGACTTCCCGCTCCACAGCCATACGACGGAAAACCAGGTACCTGGAGATCATTTGTATCTCAATGCTCACTAACCCTTGAGCTTCAACCACCGGCCTTCCCTACAGAGCATTCCCAAATGGCATACACCATCACCCTCCTCACTGGCAAAGCTAGGAAATGGGGAACAGCTATGTGGGATGCCCAAGCACCATGCTGCACCAGCTTCAAGGATTTCACAGAGGAGATGAGGCAAACCTTTGATCGCTCTCTGTCTAGCAGGGAGGCAGCAAGAGAAATCATGGGGCTGCGGCAGGGTGCCCGGTCTGCTTTTGACTATGCGATTGAGTTTCGCACTTTGGCAGCATCTTGTGGCGGGAATAAGAATGCCTTGTTTGACGCATTTTTGAACGGGCTGTCAGACTCCATCAAGGATGAGCTGGTCTCACGAGAACTGCCACCTGATCTCCCCGGTCTCATGGACCTTGCCAGTCATATTGACTCCCGGATCAGACAGTGGGTGAAAGAGAGAACTCCAACTAGTCTTGCTCCCCCTCAATCCCCCATTCCTTCTGCTGAGCCAATGCAGGTAGACCGAGCCCACATCTCATCTGAGGGACGACAGCGCTGTTGGGATATGAGGGCATGTTTTTATTGCGGACAGCTGGGGCACTTCTGCCAATTTTGCCCTCTAAAAGGAAGAACCCACCAGTGAATTTAGGGGCCCTGGTGGGCAATGTCCAGAATCAGCCCTCTACAGGTCGACTGCTACTCCAAGTGGTCATTATCCATGGCAATCAGCCCCATGACCTCCAGGCACTCATTGATTCAGGGTCTGACAGAAATCTGATCTGCTCGACCACGGCCAAGCGCCTGGGGATTCCACTACTGGCTCTGAACTTGTCCCTCACTGTCCTGACCCTTAACGGTACTGGTCTGACCACTATCACCCATAGAACAGCCCTGGTCACCCTAAGAATTTCTGGCAACCAATCTAAATCCATCCAGTTTTTTGTCATGAGTAATCCCCATGTGCCCATAGTTCTTGGTCTGCCCTGGGTAACTCTACATAACCCCCATGTCAACTGGACTAACAACACCATTTTAGGATGGAGTCAATTCTGCTTATCGTCATGCCTGAGATCTGCCCTCCCTCACACCGAGCTGCTCCAGCCCACCATTGATGAATATCCTGACTATCTCTATTGTGCCTCCTGAGTATAATGACTTAAAACCTGTGTTCAGCAAGTCTCAAGCTGTTTCCCTTCCTCCCCATAGGCCCTATGACTGTGGAATTGACCTTCTCCCTGGGACAGCACCACCTAAGGGGCTACTTTACTCTCTCCTTCTGAAAGGCAAGCCATGGATAAATACATCACTGAGTCCTTAGCAGCTGGAATTATTCATCCCTCCTCTTCTCCTGCAGGGGCAGGATTCTTTTTTGTGGAGAAGGACAAATCCTTGCACCCTTGCATTGATTACCGTGGGCTAAATGACATCCCCATCAAGAACCGCTACCCCCTACCTCTCATGACTACGGCGTTTGAGTTACTCCAGGGAGCCCAGATTTTCACCAAGCTAGACCTGCGCAATGCTTACCACCTTGTGAGGATCAGGGAAGGGGACAAATGGAAGATGGCGTTCAACACCCCCATGGGCCATGACGAATATCTCATGGTCCCGTTTGGCCTGACTAATGCTCCCGCGGTTTTCCAGGCCCTTGTTAATGATGTCCCGAGGGACTACCTTAACATTTTTGTTTTTGTTTATCTGGACGATATATTGATTTTTTTCCCAATCCCTTGATGAACACCGCATCCACGTCAGGCAGGTCCTTCAATGACTCCTAGAAAATAAACTCTTTGTTAAGGCCGAGAAATGTGAGTTCCATAGAAGTTCTGTCTCCTTTCTGGGTTTCATTATCTCCCCTGCACAGATTCAGATGGACCCGCTGAAACTCAAGGCAGTTGCTGACTGGCCCACCCCATCCTCTCGGTGAGAACTCCAGCGGTTTCTTGGGTTTGTGAATTTCTACAGGCGATTCATCAGGAACTTTAGTATGGTGGCTGGGCCCCTCATGGCTCTAACTTCCACCAAGGTCCCTTTCAGCTGGGGGGAAGGGGCTGAGAAGGCGTTCTCCAAGCTCAAATGAAGGTTCACGTCAGCACCTATACTCACCATTCCAGATCCGTCCCTGCAGTTTGTGGTTGAGGTCGATGCTTCGGAGTCAGGAATCAGGGCCATATTGTCCCAAAGATCGGCTAGTGACAACAAGCTTCATCCTTGCTCCTTCTTCTCTCGTCGGCTTTCCCCCTTTGAGAGAAACTATGAAGTTGGCAATAGGTAACTGTTGGCCATTAAACTGGCCTTGGAAGAATGGAGACATTGGTTGGAGGGGTCAGACCTTCCCTTCATTGTATGGACAGATCACAAGACCCTTGAATACCTCAGGACTGCCAAGCGCCTCAGTTCTCGTCAGGCCCGATGGTCTCTCTTCTTTTCTCGCTTCAAGTTCCCACTTTCCTTCCACCCAGGCTCTAAGAATGGTAAGCCTGATGCCTTGTCCAGAATGTTTTCTCCCCTTCTGGAGGAATCAACTTTCCCTGAGACCATCCTTCCTCCACGGTGCCTGGTGGGGGCCCTCTACTTCATTAAAGAAGTTTTTCTCTGTACACTGCCTGTTTTGAGTCTGCTCTTGGGTCCTCACTTGACCTCAGCTCACCATTTCTGACAAAAGTTCTATTTTGGTCTCATCTGTCCACAAAACATTTTTCCAATAGCCTTCTGGCTTGTCCACATGATAGTTAGCAAACTGCACACGAGCAGCAATGTTCTTTTTGGAGAGCAGTGGCTTTCTCCTTGCAACCCTGCCCTGCACACCATTGTTGTTCAGTATTCTCCTGATGGTGGACTCATGAACATTAGCCAATGTGAGAGAGGCCTTCAGTTGCTTAGAAGTTACCCTGGGGTCCTTTGTGACCTCACTGACTATTACACCTCTTGCTCTTAGAGTGATCTTTGTTGGTCAACCACTTCTGGGGAGGGTAATAATTAGGGCTGGTACAGTTCACAAAATCTACAGTTTGGTTCGTATCACGGTTTTAGGGTCACGGTTTTCGGTTCGGTATGGTTCTTGTTATTTTTTCTTTTAATCTTTAAAACTCCAGAAATATACTTCAGCATATGACATATAGCTTAATGATCCACAATTTGGAATACAGACCATCATTGAGGAAAGCTAGGTGAGATTTTGATACAGCAAGAGGGAAGACATTAATGATTTCAACATGCTTTTCATTTATTTGGCAAAAAAGGAGAATGTGTATTGCCATTTACAGGAACTTATGTGCCATTTATCAAACTGCCAAGTATAATGTAGCTCTTACAAAAATTGAATCCCTTAAAAGAAAAAGAGAGGAATTCTCAGCTCAGGCTTTTGAATAGCTCAAGTCAGAATATGTTAAACATAATTGCCTATAATGAGGCCATAACAATAGCAAAGGCCATAAACATAAAGTGGAGCATGAATTCAACCAGCTCAACACAAAAACAGTATTCCCTGAGAGTGATACCTGAGAGTGAGATACATTTTTTCACTTGAAATTAAAGTGCAGTATTTGGAAACATATGACTGGATTTCTTATCTAAACTTAAAGTGCCACTGTAATATTTTAAATATTAAAAACAAAAGGGCTGGTTATCAATATAAAATATTGCATAAAAATTAAACACACTACACTTTAAAAACAACACTCCTCTGTTCACTTTATTTTCATATTCTTCTGCAAGAAAATCAGTTTGTCCACATTTTCTGCCAAGAGGCAAGACCTACTTGCAGTGACTATGTCCCCTGCCATTGAGAAAACACGTTCACTTGGCATAGATGTACCTGGGACCGCTAGGTTACGTTGTGCCAACTTAGCAATGTGAGGATACTTATGCTCATTGTTCTTCCACCATGTGAGTGAGTCTTCATCCACAGAGATGCAGCCTGTGGCCTTGTATGAGGTGACCTCTTCACGAATGATGTCTGACAAAGGCTTTGTGCTCCTTTCCTCTGCTGTAAAAAAAAAATCTGCAAATACCATTGCCATGGCAGATTTTTTCTGGGGAGGAGAGGTCTCTGATGGCCCTGACTCTGCTCCTGAGGATGAACTGGCTGCTTGGGCTTCACTGAGTTGACCCTAACAAGTATATGACAAAATAGCCATTTTGGAAATGTTAATAACAACAAGTAGCTCTCATGGCAGCAAACAATTTTTTCTCTACTGGGCAGTGGGGAATAGAAAAATATAACAAAGGCACAAATAGATGAAATATGCTTGGCTTAGTCTAAAAAAAACAAAAAAGAAAACCGCAATTATCATTAGCATTAGGATAATTGATGATAAATTACATTTACTTTGGATATACAAAAGAAAACCACAATACCTGCTTTTCAATGTCCACAATGTCTATGGTGAGATCATTGTAGATTTTTTGAACACAGGCTTCTTCCAGGTAAGGCAGTGACTTGAACGTGCTAAATAGATAGCATTCACTATATTTTTAGCATTGTCTGTAGTAACAGAAATTGTGCTGTTGGCCCTCTCCAGTTTCCATTCTGCTACCGCATCTGTCAGCACTTCAGAGAGATGCTCACTGGTGTGACTTTCGTAAATGGGGTGTGTTTGCAAAACGCAGCTCTGCATTTCCCACTCTGAAGTCATGTAGTGAGTGGTCACCGTGAGGAAACTTTCAGTGGCCCTGGAGGTCCATCCATCTGTAGTGAGAGCTATGTGGGCGGTGTGGGACAGTTCTTCAACAATTTCTCCTCATGTCTCTTCATACAGTTGTGGAATTACAACGGTGCTGAAATATCGGTGGGAGGGAATAATATACCGCAGCTCAAGTACTTTCATCAGATTACGAAATCCTTCACCCTCGATCACGCTGTACGGCAGCATATCTTTTGCTATAAGCATCCCCAATGCTTATAGAAGTTATAAGCATCCCCAATGCTTATAGAAATTGTTTCCTAACCGGCTCTCTCCTCCTTACGCTGTCTACTGACACATTGGGGTGATGTCTTTTCAGATGAACTAACATATTAGAAGTGTTTCCATTAGCATATTGAATGCATTTTGCGCAATGCTTGCACACAGTCACGGTTCTATCTATTGTTTTATTTTGGCTGTCATCATAGGTAACATGAAATCCAAAATGTTCCCACACACCAGACTTATATGACATTGGCGCATCCTCTATCTCCGGGCGGCCTTCCATTTCTCTCCCACTTGCCAGTTCTACAGGTGACATGACTTGCAGCAATCCACACTCCAAACCTCTTCTTTCGCTGGAGAAACTGTCTGAGGTCACATACAGGCACAAGGCCACATTGCGCATGCCGTGCATGAACCGTCAAACCGTGCGACGCACACACGTTCCAAACCGAGACAAGCGAACCGAACAGTTCGGGTATTTTTTCATGAACCGTACCACCCCTAGTAATAATGGTCTTGAATTTCCTCCATTTGTACACAATCTGTCTGACTGTGGATTGGTGGAGTCCAAACTCTTTAGAGATGGTTTTGTAACCTTTTCCAGTCTGATAAGCATCAACAACGCTGTAGCAGTTCGGATGGGTGGGTGGAGCACAGAAGGACGGCAGGCCAGAACTGAGTTCACAAAACCCATTTATTTTAGCTTTTCAGCCTTAACTATACACACACACACACTCCCGTCGTCTGGTTGGGGAGAGAGCCCTCTCTGCTCTTGCTCTCTTCCTTAAATAGGGCGTGGTCACTGGGGAAGACACACAAACACATTAATCAACCTCAGGTGCAGTGATTCTGCCACTTACCTTCCCTGACTCCACCCTCCGGTCACAGACCGACACTTGGCCATGCCCCCACTGCCACATACCCCCACCGCCCAACTCAGGCCAGGCGGCCATCCAGCCTGCAGTCGACTCCCCCCCCCCCTTGACAGGAGAGGAAGTCCGCCACGGCCATCTGCGTCCACGGCCTGTGGATCACCTTGAAGTTGAAGGGTTGGAGTGCCAGATACCAACGGGTGATCCGCGCGTTGGCATCCTTCATGCGGTGGAGCCACTGGAGGGGCATGTGGTCCGAACAGAGGGTGAAAGTGCGTCCCAGCAGGTAGTAACGGAGAGCGAGGACCACCTACTTGATCGCTAGGCACTCCTTTTCAATGGTGCTGTAGCACCCCTCACGCACTGACAGCTTCCTACTGATGTACAACACTGAGTGGTCCTCCCCCTCTACCTCCTGGGACAAAACAGCCCCCAGCCCTCTGTCTGACACATCTGTCTGTAACATAAAGGGGAGAGAAAAGTCAGGGGAGTGTAAAAGTGGCCCCCCACACAGTGCAGCCTTTACCTCAGAAAAAGCCCGCTGGCATTGCTCTGTTCACTGGACCGGATCTGGTGCCCCCTTTTTAGTCAGATCAATCAGCGGGCTGGTGACGTCCGAATAGTTAGGTATAAACCTATGATAATAGCCAGCCAGCCCCAGGAACTGTCTCACCCCCTTTTTAGTCTTGGGCCTCGGGCAGGCCGCAATTGCCGCTGTCTTGTTAATTTGGGGACGCACCTGCCCGTTGCCCAAGTGGAAGCCCAGATACCGTACTTCCACCTGCCCAATCGCACACTTCTTCGGGTTGGCTGTGAGACCTGCTTGCCTCAGCAACCTAAAGATGGCCCTCAGATGTTGGAGGTGCCTCGGCCAGTCATTACTATAGATAATGATATCGTCGAGGTAGGTGGCCGCATAGGTGGCATGGGGGCGGAGGACCCTATCCATCAGCCGCTGAAACGTAGCAGGTGCCCCAAACAGCCCAAAAGGAAGTGTGACAAACTGATGTAAGCCGAATGGTGTGGAAAAGGCCGTTTTTTCTCAGGATAATGGAGTCAAAGGGATCTGTCAATAACCCTTTGTTAAATCCAGTGTCGAGTAAAAGCGAGCTGTGCCGAGTCGATCGAGCAACTCATCAATACGAGGCATTGGGTACGCGTGGAATTTAGACACCGCGTTGACTTTCCTATAGTCTACACAGAACCGGACCGACCCATCGACCTTGGGTACCAAGACCACCAGGCTGCCCCAGTCACTGTGGGACTCCTCGACGATGCCCATTTCGAGCATGGCCTTGAGTTCTTCCCAAACCACTTTTTTCTTGTGTTCGGGTAGCCTGTAAGGGCGGCTACGCACTAGCACCCCCAGGGGCGTCTCAATGTGGTGCTCTATGAGGTTGATGCAGCCGGGCAGGGGCAAGAATACGTCTGAAAACTCGGTCTGCAACTGGGCAACCTCTGCGAGTTGGGTCAGGGAGAGGTGGTCTCCACAGGGGACCAGAGAAGTACGTGATGCCAATGTTCCCTTTTGAACCTCCGGCCCCAGCTCCACCTTCTCTGGAACCACTGACACCAATGCCACGGGGACCTCCTCATTCCAGAGTTTGAGCAGATTGGGGTGGTAAACCTGTAACGCCCCACCCCTGTCCATTCGCCTCACCTCATAGTCAAGGTCCCCGACTCGCCGTGTGACCTTAAAGGGTCTTTGCCACTTGGCGACTAATTTGGAGCTCGATGTGGGCAACAGTACGAGTACTTTATTTCCCAGTGCAAACTCCCTGAGGCGTTTACCCTTGTCGTACAGGTGGGTTTGTCATTCTTGGGCCTGCCGCAAATTCTCCTGGGTTAGGTGGGTGAGTGTGTGGAGTTTTGCGCGCAGGTCAATAACGTATTGGATTTCATTTTTACTTGGTGAAGGTCCCTCCTCCCAATTTTCCCGCAGCATATCTAGAATGCCGCGCGGCTTATGCCCGTATAACAATTCAAACGGGGAGAACCACGTGGAGGCTTGGGGGACCTCTCGCACTGAAAACAACAAGGGTTCGAGCCACTTATCCCAATTACGTGCATCCTCACTTACGAATTTTTTAATTATATTCTTGAGGGTGTGACTGAACTGTTCAACTAAGCCGTCCATTTGTGAGTGATACACGCTGGTGCAGATTGGCTTAATACCCAACAACCTATATAGTTCATTTAGTGTACATGACATAAATGAGGTGTCTTGGTCAGTCAGAATCTCTTTCGGGATTCCAATTCGGGAGATAACGTGGAAGAGCGCCTCTGCAATACTGCATGCTGAGATATTGCGAAGAGGCACCGCTTCTGGGTATCGCATTGCATAGTCCACCAGAACTACGGTAATATAAAGCGGTACCCTTGTGTTGACCGATCTAATGGCCCGACGAGATCCATCCCAATTCTTTCAAACAGGGTCTCGATTAATGGGAGAGGGCGCAAAGGCGCTTTAGGAATGGCCACTGGATTTACTAATTGGCATTTGCGGCATGCAGTACACCACCTACGGATATCGCCGCAAATCCCTGGCCAATAGAACCGGGCCATTATTCGGGCTAGTGTTTTATCCTGCCCTAAGTGTCCAGCCATGGGATTAAAGTGAGCCACCTGGAATACCAATTCCCGGCGGCTCTTTGGAATCAACAGCTGCGTGACTGGCTCTTTAGTTTGAGTGTCCTGCGTCACTCAGTATAATCTATCCTTCATAAATGCGAAGTAGGGGAAGGATGGGGTGGTGCTTGGCTGGAGCATTTGACCATTGATTACTCTCACTTGGTCAAATGAATGCTGCAGGGTCTCATCTCGCAACTGCTCTAATGGAAAATCTGCAAGGGATTCCCCAATAGAGAGAGGAGGAGCCGGCGGCTCCTCACTCTGACGCGGAGCTGACGTAGACTGCTCTGTGACAGCTGCTCCCACCAACGCGACACCGGGACCTCCCCTTATTAAACTACGGCAGGACCCACTCTTCACTAGGTGACTCATTAATTCCCCAAATCCTGGTCAATCCGTCCCCAAAATTATCGAGTGGGTAAGGCGAGGATTAACCGCCGCCTTCACTATAAATTTTTCCCCTCGAAAAAAATGTGGACCGATACTAAAGGGTAGTCGTGAACATCCCTGTGCACACACAAAACCTTCACCAATTGTGCTCCCCCCAATGCCTCATCTTGCACCAGGTTTTGGTGGATTGAGGTCTGATTACAACCAGAATCCACCAACACCTGATGTGTATCCCCTTGGATACTCACCGGTATGCGATATGCTCCGGCCCAATCGAGGGTGGCTCCTGGCACATTGGGGATCTGAACCACCGCACCCACCTCCATTACCGAGCACTGCTGTTGGAGGTGGCCCGGCTCCCCGCAGCGCCACCAAACCGGCCCGGGCTTCCTCTCTGCACTGGTGCTCTGGGGCTCACTCACCTGGGGGGGGGAGAGCCAGACACAGAAGGGAGAAACGGGAGGGCACCGTGGGTGCGGCGGGCCAGCTGGGGTGGGGCCGGCCCCCGCCTCCGCGGTGGGGGAACGGGGCGAGGATGAGACACAGGAGGAGAGGGAGAGAGAGAGAGGAGAGGGGAGAAGAGGTTGTCTGCTGTTCTGCCATTGGGACAGCTGCCAAATGGTCCTCCGCCAGCTTGATTGCCTGATCCAGTGACGCTGGGAGGTGGCACTGGACCCACTCTGCAGCTCTGGCTGGTAGACGCGCGATGAACTACTCCAGTGCCACTTGGTCGATGATCCCCTCGGAGTTGTGGTTGTCAGCCCTCAACCACCGCCCGCAGGCGTCCCGGAGTTGCTGGCCAAATGCGAACGGCCGGCTGACTTCCTCCAAGCGCAAAGCGCAGAAGCGCTGCCGTTGTTGCTCGGGGGTGCGCCCCACACACTGGAGGATGGCCCGGCGAAGGTCTGCGTAGGCCAGCCGGCGGTCGGCGGGGAGCTGTAGCGCGGCCAGCTGCGCCTCTCCCGTTAGCAGGGGGAGGAGGCGCGCCACGCGCTGTTCCATCGGCCACCCCGAGGTCTCTGACACCTGCTCAAAGAACGTGAGGAAGGCCTCAGGGTCATCCTGTGGGCCCATCTTCGTCAGGGTGAAGGGGGACGGCCCCTCAGCAGTGGACCCCGCCAACGCGAGAAGGTGCCGGAACGCCTGTCGCTCTTCCTGCTGAGCCAGCACCAGGGCCTCGAACCGCTGTTCCTGTTCCTTCCAGAGGGCGACTAGTGCCTGGTGCTGGCTTTGCTGGGCCGTGGCGAGGGCGTGGACCAGCTCAGCGAAAGGGGAGGACTCCATACGGCTGTTCTGCTTTGGCGCTCCAAGTCCCGGGTTTTGGCACCACTGTGGCAGTTCGGATGGGTGGGTGGAGCACAGAAGGACGGCAGGCCAGAACTGAGTTCACAAAACCCATTTATTTTAGCTTTTCAGCCTTAACTATACACATATACAGTACACACACACACACACACTCCCATCGTCTGGTTGGGGAGAGAGCCCTCTCTGCTCTTGCTCTCTTCCTTAAATAGGGCGTGGTCATTGGGGAAGACACACAAACACATTAATCAACCTCAGGTGCAGTGATTCTGCTACTTACCTTCCCCGACTCCGCCCTCCGGTCACAGACCGACGCTTGGCCACACCCCCGCTGCCACAAACGCTTTTTCTGAGGCCCTCAGAAATCTCCTTTGTTCGTGCCATGACACACTTCTACAAACATGTGTTGTGAAGATCAGACTTTGATAGATCCCTGTTCTTTAAATAAAACAGAGTGCCCACTCACACATGACTGCCATCCCATTGATTGAAAACACCTGACTCTAATTTCACCTTCAAATTAACTGCTAATCCTAGAGGCATGTAGTTTTGCCACTCACAGATCTGTAACATTGGATCATTTTCCTCAATAAATAAATGGCCAAGTATGATATTTTTGTCTCATTTGTTTAACTGGGTTCTCTTTATCTAATTTTAGAACTTGTGTGAAAATCTAATGATGTTTTAGGTCATATTTATGCAGAAATATAGAAAATTCTAAAGGGTTCACAAACTTTCAAGCACCGCTGTAGAAGGGTCTACACTTAACAATCAAGTACTTCAGATCAGCAGAGCAATGTGTATCAACAATGACAGAGTCTGTGCACCATGCTTTGTTTACATAAATGTATCCACTGACACCTTTGCTTTTACCCGAGGTGGATGCTACTCTGTCAGCCCTGAAAACGGTGCACCCCTCCAAATCCACCATGCTGTTTGGAACATTGCTAAGCCATGTTTCCACGAAGACTACAGTCCATAAGCCTTCACTGTGTTAGGATCCAGATCTTTAGTTCATCCAGCTTGTTCACCAGGGACTGCACGTTAGTAAGGAAGATGCTGGGTAGTGCTGGCCAGTGTGGGTTTAGCCTTAGCTTAGCACGCAAACCTCCATGCTTACCCAGCTTTTGTTTACAGTCACAATGCCGATGCCGGACACTTCTGGTTGGTATGAAGGGCTCATTTGGTTTCAGTGACCTTCTCAGCTCCAGTAGTAGCTGAATGAAGTTAAAAGGATGATCCAAAATGATGTCTGTGCAGCAGTTATTAAAGTCAATTTGTGTTTGTCTGTCATATATGAAGTTCTCACAAGTGAATTGAGCAAAAATGTAGGAGATGAACAGGTAAATAAATACCATTTTGCAAAAACTGGTAACACGCTAAGCCTCATGATGTGAACGCGCTGCCATCTTGGTTGCTATGTATGTTACTACACTAGATTTGTTTATCATATGGAAGTAAACAAAGAAATGAATGTTAATTTTGCATAATGTTATTAATAATAATAATTATTATTATTATACATTGCATAGGCCTAGGCTCAAAATGGATCACGATATGAATGCATAAACTTAATCCTGAATAAGTGCAGTTTACCCAAGCCTAACAAATAAAACAAACACTGAGACAAATATAAAATAAAAAAATTGTACACTCAATATAAAAAATGCACAATTATTAAATGCATAAATATAATTATGAAAATGAACAAGAACAGAACTGAAATTGTAGCCTGTGCAAATCAATGGGAAACCTGAGGGTGTGATTTTATGTTGATAAGTGTCTCAAAATCAGGATGATGTGATCAGATACATCTGTGGTTTTGTTTAGTTTCATTGCAAAATAGTCACTAGCTTTAATGCATGTTAATAATGCTGCTTTATGTCCTCACATTCTCTTTGTATTCTCCTCTACATGGTGTCATTGGAGATCAGGATTTTTTCAAGTGATTTGTGGCAGATTTGTGCTAAGGAGCTCTCTTGTTATGTCGACAGCAGCAGGAAAATAAGATCCTCTGTAATTGTGTGCTTGCTCCTAAACAGTGCGGACATTTTTGATAATTTTTGGAGATCTATCCAGATCCAATCAACTGGCTTCTCTTTATGGCTTTATGTCTATTGATAGCCTACTTTATGAATTTCAGTGGTTTCAAGCTTTCTGCAGCCTATGTCACCAAACAAAACAGATTTTGTTGCTACATCGAGACTGTGTCTGTTCCCCGAGCTCAACAAAAAGGTAGAAATTTTCAGAGAGTTTGTTCCAGTAACATAATCAATATAAAATTAGATCATACTGACTGTACAGCTGCTGCCACATGCTGAAACATGGATTAAGCCAAATGAATATATAACATTAAATGAAGCGAGTCCTCCTGGATACAGTTATATACACCAGCCTTGTCAAACTGGCAGAGGAGGAGGCGTTGCGGTTATTTATAATGATTATCTAGGTGTAACACAAAAACCCGGTTATAAATTTAATACATTTGAAGTTCTTCATACTAATATAATGTATGTAGCCTCGAAAAATAGGTCTACCCAGTTAATTCCATTACTTATTATTTACAGGCCCCCAGGGCCATATTCTGAGTTTCTTTCTGAATTTGCAGATTTTATCTCAGATCTGGTTATTTCCTTAGACAAAGCTTTAGTTGTCGGAGATTTTAATAGTCACTTCGATAACCCAGAAGACCCTTTAAAAACAGAAAAAATATATATAGTCATACTTCCACAGTCTGAAGTTATCTCAGATCATTATCTCATCTCATTCAAACTATGTCTGAGTAATAATATATGCACCTCACCACGCTACTGTATTAAACGTACATTCACGTCAACTACCGCACAGAGCTTTATAAATGATCTCCCAGAGTTATCAACTTTGATTGGGTCACTGACAGCCCCTGCAGAACTTGATCAGGCAACTGAATGCTTAGAGTCAACATTCCGCCATACCTTAGATAATGTAGCTCCTCTAAAAAGGAAAATGGTCAGAGACAAAAAATTAGCACCCTGGTATAATGATGACACTCGCACATTAAAACAGACCACTTGAAAATTGGAATGTAAATGGCGTCAAACAAAATTGGTAGTGTTCAAATTAGCTTGGAAGGAGAGCTTCTTGAAGTATAGAAAAACTCTTAGTGCTGCGAGATCAACATATCTCTCCTCCCTAATAGAAGATAACGAAAATAATCCTAGATTCCTATTTAATACTGTAGCAAAATTAACCAGGAATAAGTCCACTATAGACACATGCACACCTGCAGTATGTAGTAGCAACGACTTCATGAATTTTTTTAATGACAAAATTGAGAATATCCGACAAAAAATTCAAACTACTAATTTAAGGTCAGACATTGAAAGTGACCTTGTAGTTAACTATATAATTGTATCAGATCATCAGTTAGAATGTTTTACTCCCCTTAAAGAAACTGAATTACTTTCATTAATCTCTGCATCAAAAGCCTCAGCTTGCGTACTAGATCCCTTACCTACATGTCTATTCAAACAGATAATACCTGAAGTAATTGAACCGCTTCTAAAAATAATAAATTCTTCTCTTACGATTGGCTATGTACCCAAATCCTTTAAACTAGCAGTTATCAAATCCCTGATTAAAAAACCTGACCTTGATCTCTGTCAGCTGTCCAATTATCGGCCAATATCAAACCTCCCCTTTATCTCCAAGATCCTTGAAAAAGCTGTGGCACAACAGTTATGCTCATATTTACACAGGAATAACATCCATGAAATGTATCAGTCAGGATTTAGACCTCATCATAGCACAGAGACAGCACTGGTTAAAGTACACAGTAAAAATCATAGTGTCAATTTTACTCTTTAAGAGTTGAATTTAACTCTCTGTCAGATAACATTTGGTCCCACTCAAAATCAGTGTAAAATTTACTCTATAGCCAGTGTAAGATTTTTAGAGTTAATTTTACTCTATTTTGTGTCAAAATTAACAATGTGTAAAAATATTTAACACTATAGATAGTGTAAGATTTTCAGAGTTAATCTGACTCTATATTGTATTTTCGCGGGAAATTATCACCCTGCAGAGTAGATTTTGTCGTTGTGTGCAAGTGGGAATTAACTCTCACTTTTGACACTACCATTTAGATGATTTTACTCTGTATAGTGTTATAACTACTCTATCCAGAGGAAAATAGGTTTACACTGCAATATTGACACTCCATTTTTTACTGTGTAGTAAACGACCTACTGTTGGCGTCTGATCAGGCCTGTATCTCGCTACTTGTGTTGCTTGACCTTAGTGCAGCATTTGATACCATTGATCATTCCATTCTTCTGGATAGACTAGAAAATGTTGTGGGAGTTAAGGGAACGGCCCTCTCCTGGCTCAGGTCTTATTTAACTGATCGTTATCAGTATGTTGATTTAAATGGTGATATTTATAGACGTACTGAAGTAAAGTTTGTTGTTCCACAAGGTTCTGTCTTGGGTCCACTGCTTTTTTCTCTATATATGTTACCTCTAGGTGATATTATTCGTAAACATTGTATTAGTTTCCACTGTTATGCTGATGACACACAGTTGTATGTCTCTGCAAAACCTGATGAGAGACACCAGCTTTATAGAATTGAGGAATGTGTTAAGGACATTAGACACTGGATGCTTATTAATTTCCTTCTGCTTAACTCTGACAAGACTGAAGTACTTGTACTAGGACCACATACAGCTAGAAGTAAGTTTTCTGATTACACAGTGACTCTGGATGGCCTTTCTGTTTCTTCACGTGCAGCAGTAAAAGACTTCGGAGTGATTATTGACCCCGGTCTTTCATTTGAAACTCACATTGATAACATCACCCGGATAGCTTTCTTTCATCTCAGAAATATTGCAAAGATAAGAAATTTAATGTCATTACATGACGCGGAAAAACTAGTCCATGCTTTCGTTACCTCCAGGTTGGATTATTGTAATGCCTTTCTGTCTGGATGTTCCAATAAGTGCATAAACAAGCTCCATTTAGTTCAATATGCAGCAGCAAGAGTCCTTACTAGAACTAGAAAATATGACCACATCACGCCTGTCTTATCTACACTGCATTGGCTCCCAATCAAATTTCGTATTGATTATAAAATACTACTATTGACCTTGAAAGCACTAAATGGTCTCGCACCACAGTACCTGAGTGAACTACTGCTCCTCTATGACCCGCCATGCCTACTTAGATCAAAGGGTGCAGGCTATCTGCTGGTACCTCGTATAGTGAAGGCTACATCAGGGGGCAGAGCCTTTTCTTACAAAGTTCCACAGTTATGGAACAGCCTTCCAAGTAATGTTCGGGAATCAGACACAGTCTCAGCATTTAAGTCTAGGCTGAAAACATATCTGTTTAGTCAAGCCTTTTGTTAATGGTGTTTATGAGGTAAAGGTGTAGATCTAGAGGGTCCTCAGACATAGTGTTTTGGTAAACTGGGATGTATGGATGCTGTCAGTCCCCACTCGCTTGTTCACTCAAGTTTGTTGATGGTGTAGTGGCTGGCTGCTTTATGTCCCGGGGCTCCCTCATGCCTGTGTTACCTTCTGGCTCTCCCCTTTTAGTTATGCTGTCATAGTTAGTTGCCGGAGTCCCTGCTTGTACTCAGTGCAATATGTATACTGTTCCTACTTATTCAGGTGACATTGGGCATACCTAACAACCTGCATTTTCTCCCCCCCCCCCCAAATCTGTCCCTCTGAGTTACATGGAGTCAACAGGAAATCTTTTGGTGGAGAGGGTGGAGACCTCGACTGGCTATTGTAGCCTGCAGGGAATCAGCCGTAAGACATTCTGTCACATGTCCCAGACCTGGCGAAATGTAACTGAATTGTCCTGGCCAGCCCTAAGGGTCCCATCTGCATCTCATCATTGCTGAGGAGTGTGCTCCCATCACCCAATCAAGCATCCAGCCAGAGCAGGTCATGATATTTTTTAATCATATTAATATGCCATTGTTGTGTATTACGCCTGATGTCAAGACTCTCATCTCTGCAAGCCTCCCACACAGATTTAATACTTGTCATTTTTAGGGCATACCTAACAACCTGTGTTTTCTCTCCCCCCCCCCCCCACCCCCCATCTGTCCCTTTGAGTTACATGTTGGTCCTGGGATTGAGATGCTGACCTATTCTGCTCCTCGGACCTGCTTGATCCATCCTGGTGCCCTGTGTCTGGTTGGAGTTTTATCGCATCGCTCCTGTGAAGGATGGCCCCATGAGGACAGTTGAGGGTTACACCTGGAGGATGCTCTGGACTCTTACAGTAACGCTTTTATGGCTGAGGACTACAGTCGACTTGCTAACTTTAGGACTGCAGTTGTCATGAACAGTTTTGCACTCAAGTTTCCATCAGTGAAGAGTTTATAGCATCAACCAAACTGTCTTCATGTTAAAACTGTTAATGTTATAGTCATGCTGTCTGTTGTTGCCCAAATGAGGATGGGTTCCCTTTTGAGTCTGGTTCCTCTCAAGGTTTCTTCCTCGTGTTGTCTGAGGGAGTTTTCCTTGCCACTGTCGCCACAGGCTTGCTCATTGGGGATAGATTAGGGACAAAATTAGCTCATGTTTTAAGTTGTTCAAATTCTGTAAAGCTGCTTTGCGACAATGTTTATTGTTAAAAGCGCTATACAAATAAACTTGACTTGACTTGACTTGATTTTGTAACATGCCTGCCCAAACCATGCTTGTCATATTTTCATTTAACTTGCATAGTTTTTTCCAGCTAAAAGGCTGGAAAGAGGGAAAAGGGAATTTCACTCCATTAGCAACAAATGTTTAGATGAATTAGTGCCAAAATTGACAGAATTTGATTAGATGTTCCTTTATTTTTTTCTTTTTTGATACAATAATTCACATTTTTTTGTATTTTTCCATGTTTTTTCATGTTGCTATGTTTTATTATTTGCATTTAGCAACATATTTTTTTTCTTCCCAGCAGTCTGCAACCCAATCATAAAGGGCCTGCAGTCCACTAGTAGAGAAACACTGCTTTAGGTCAATCAACATACAGACATGTTCTGTCAGGATTTGGGACTTTTCACACATTGCAGTTCCTCCCTTCCACCATTAGATGTACCCATTTTGCCATTTGTGTCTATTTTACGATTGCTTACACCTGTGTCTAGTTAGCATGGAGGTATATATTGTGTGTCATTTGACATTTGTTCTACAACCCAAAACCTTCCCCACTGAGTTTTCCCAAGTTGCCTATGTCATCACCCTTCTGACTGGCAGAGCTCTGGCCTGGGCAATGCCTTTGCATGACAGGCAAGATCCCATCTGTTTCTCCTTTGACCACTTCTCTGAAAATATGCAGAGGGTCTTCAATCCAGCAGCCAGTGGCCAGGATGCTGCTTCAGCTGCACTGGGGGAGTCAGCGGGCTGTAGACTACACCATCTGCTTCCAGACCCTTGCAGCTGAGAGTTGCTGGGGCCAAGAGGCCCTTCTAGCCACCTATTACCAGGGACTGTCTGACCAGATTAAAGATGAGTTAGTTTCTTGGGAAGACGTATGGGATTTGGAGACTTTGATAGCCTGGCTCATTCTTCTGGACAATCAGTTTCAAGAGAGGTCCCTAGCTAAGGGCCTTAAAAGGACCAGTTCTCAGGTTCCCCTAGATCCGACTGCCTTTGTGGTGGAGAATAGCCCTGAGCCAATGCAAGTGGGGGGGGGCACATAGCTTTCCCAGACTGAACATGACAGACGGATGAGGGAACATTGCTGCCTCTATTGTGATGCACCAGGCCATTTCCAAAGTTCCTGCCCAGAGTTAGTGTGAAAAGGCCAAACCCCATCCAGCTTCAGGGGGGCTGTGATAGGGGTGACTGCCTCCCCTGATCTACCTGTTGCTGGTCTCTTCATTACAATTCCCCTTTCCTGGGGTGGTTAGGGGCACTCTCTTAGAGCTTTTGTGGATTCAGGGGCAGCAGGTAATTTTATGGATTCTTCTTTCACTGAGCATCTGTCTATCCCTACCACCAGCCTGGATTCTCCCCTTTCTGTCACAGCCTTGGATGGTTGACCTCTGGGTGATGGTTGTGTTCATTGGACAGCTGTTGCATTGAGAGTCCTGACTGATAACTATTGTGAAGAGATGTCCTTCTCTTCACAATGAGTGGTGTTAAGATTTCTTTGGTTAAAGCTCCATAACCCACACCTAGACTGGTCTACATGTTCTGTAATCAAGTGGGGCCCTATCTGTCACACTTCCTGCCTCTTGCATCAACCTGTCCAGTGCTCCAAGCCCTTGTTACCTCCTGAGTTATCCTGAGTTCCCTCTCAGTACCATGACTTGCAGGAAGCATTCAGCAAGAAGAGAGCAATGGCCCTCACACCCCATAGGCCCTAAGACTATGCCATTGACCTGCTGCCAGGTACCTCTCCTCCTAGAGGCTGCATCTTTTCTTTGTCTGCCCCTGAATGACAGGCTATGGACAGTTACATCAAGGAGGCTCTGGCATCAGGTTTCATCTGTCCCTCATCTTCACCTGTTGGGGCTGGCTTCTTCTTTGTGGGGAAGAAAAATGGTGGTCTTTGGACTTGCATAGATTATTGAGGTCTAAACAAGCTCACTATCTGGAACTGATATCCGCTACCCCTCATGGCCTCTGCTTTTGAACTTCTTGAAGGTGCCACCATCTTTACAAAGTTGGACTAGCAAAATGCCTACCATCTGGTACAAATCCGATAAGGTGACAAGTGGAAGACAGCCTTTAACATGCCTATCAGGCATTATGAATACCAGGTTATGCCCTTTGGCCTCACCAACATACCAGCTGTTTTCCAGGCTCTTATTAGTGATGTTCTTCGGGACATGTTAAATCAGTACATCTTTGTGTACTTTGATAATATTTTTATCTTTTCCAAGAGCTTACATGAGCATGTCCAACATGTTTGCCAGGTCTTGGGCTGTCTATTGAAGAATGGTCTATTTGTAAAGCTAGAGAAATGCAACTTTCATGTTAAGGAGGTAGCCTTCCTTGGATTCATCATTTCTGAAGGTAACATTCAGATGGAGCCTGGGAAAGCCCAAGCTGTTCAAGACTGGCTGACCCTGAGTTCAGTTAAGGAGACCCAAAGGTTCCTGGGCTTTGCAAATTTTTATCATTGTTTTATTCGGGGTTTTAGTCCTATTGCTGCTCCCATTTCTGCTTTGACATGAAAGGATAAGGTGTCCTTTTCTTGGTCCCCTGAGACAGACAAGGCCTTTAACATCCTCAAACAGAAGTTCACCATGGCTCCCATTCTCTGTCTGCCCAAGTCAGATCAACCCTTCATTGTGGAGGGGGATGCTTCTGATGTGGGAATAGGTGCAGTTTGTCACAGATGACAAATGATGGGAAACTACATCCCTGTGTATTCTTCTCCTGCAAGCTCATGGCCATGGAGAAAAATTACAATATAGGGAACTGGGAATTACTGGCTGTAAAATTGGTGCTTGAGGAGTGGAGGCATTGGTTGGAAGGAGCTCAACATCCTTTCCTAGCCTGGACTGATCACAAAACTCTGGAATACATCCAACAGGCCAAACGGCTCAGTCCAAGACAGGCATGCTGGTCTCTGTTCTTCAACAGGTTTGACTTCACTCTTTCCTACCATCCAGGGACCAAGAATCAGAAACCTGATGCCCTCTCCTGACAGTTTCTCTCAAATTCTCCTGAGATCCAGCCCAAACCCATTCTACCCAGCTCCAGAGTCATGACACCAGTCTGCTGGGGCATTATTACTGAGGTACAGCGAGCCCTTAAGAATGACCCCAGTCCAGGTTCTGGGCCCACTAATTGGCTTTATGTCCCTAAGTCTATTCGAGCTAAGGTTTTCCAGTGGGGTCACACTTCACAATTAACAGCCTACCCAGGATCCTTAAGAACTCTAGAGTTTCTTCAATGCTGGTTCTGGTGGACCAGCATGGAAAAGGATGTTAAAACCTTTGTGGCAGCTTGTTCAGTCTGTGCCTGGAGCAAAGATCCACATCAGAGTACTCAGGGCATGCTCCACCCATTACCGATCCCTCAAAGACCATGGTCACACATCTCCTTGGACTTTGTCATGGGCTTACTTCCATCCCAAGGTAACACAGTTATTCTCATTATAGTAGACAGCTCCTCTAAGACCTGCTGTTTTCTGCCCCTACCAAAACTTCCCTTTGCTGCCGAAATGGCTAGACTGATGTGTGAACCTGTCTTTTGAGTTTTTGGTCTTCCCCAGGACATCATCTCTGATCATGGACCCCAGTTCACCTCCAGCTTCTGGAGGGCATTCTGCAAACTCATCAGCACCACCGTCAGTCTATCATCTGGCTTCCACCCACAGTCAAATGGGCAGATAGAGAGACTGAATAAAACCTGGAGGCCACCCTGAGATGTCTGGTGTCAGCTAATTCAGGCTCCTGGAGTATCCACCTTCCATGGGCAGAATATGCCCACAACACTCTCAGATGCAGCTCCACTGGTATGTCTCCATTTGAATGTCTGTTTGGTTATAAGCCTCCTTTGTTTCCCAAGCAGGAGGAGGATTCTAGTGTCCCTTCAGCCCTGAGTTTTGTGCAGAGGTGTAAGCAGACTTGGAGAAGGGCCTGACAAGCTCTGCTTAGAGCCTCCAAGAGGTACTGGGTTCAGGCAAACTGACAGTGCAGACCTGCTCAATCCTTCCATGCTGGGCAGAAGGTTTGGCTGTCTGCCAAGGACCTTCCCCTGAGAGTGGAGAACCAGAAGCTGGTGCCTTGCTTTGTGGACCCATTCAAAGTAGAGAGGTGGGTCAATCCAGTCTCTTGTCATCTACAGCTGCACCAGTCCATGAGGGACAACCCCACCTTCCATGTCTCCTGGTTGCAGCCAGTTATTGTCTCACCACAGGCCCTCACCCCCAAACCCCCTCCTCCACCTCAGGTCATTGATGGACAGCCAGCTTTCATCATCCACAGGCTCCTGAATTCTCACCAGGTCTGGGGTGGGATTCAATACCTGGTGGATTGGGAGGGGTATGGGCTGGAGGAATGGACTTGGGTCCCGGCCCGGGACATTTCGGACCATGACCTCATAAGGGACTTTCACCTGGATTGCCCTGGAAGCATCAGGAGACGCTCCTGGGGGGGGGGGGGGGGGTCCTGTCAGGATTTGGGACTTTTTGCATGTTGTAGTTCCTCCCTTCCACCACTGGATGTACCCATTTTGCCATTTGTGTCTATTTTGTTCTTGCTTACACCTGAGTCTAGTTAGCATGGAGGTATATACTGTGTGCCTAGCCTCATGCTCCTTGCTGAGTTCTACAGTCTGCTGTGCTCCTGAGTATATTAGCCTTGAGTTTGAGACCTTTTCACTGCTATTTTTGATACTGTGCCTTTGTTTCTTCATGCTCCTTTTTTCTGCTCTCAGTTTTTGAAATTCCATCTTTTTTTTATCTTCTGTGTTTTTGTCTTTGGCCTGTTTTTCCTGGATTTTGCCTTTTGGACTTCCTTTTGTGAACTCTCTGTTACTGAGACCATTATTTAGGAATTTGCCAGATCTAAAGTAAAGTTCTGCAGCTACTTTCTTGTGATTGCATGTCTCTCTGCAATTGGGGCTAGTTCATCCATTGTGGTGACACAGGGACTCTTACACCGTCTCTCAACCTTGAGCCCTGGGTTTAATCCCCTGTCCGCCTGACATATTGACATGTTAAATCTAAAATATTGACTACACAGTTTCCTGTATTGAAGAGGAAGATATACATCACAGTTAGCTGGTGAGCATATTACTGACAAAACATGAACACAGTCATCCATAGTTTTTCCCGCATTGTAGTTTGAATGCACAAAGGTAGAAAATGACATAATTCAAAGTGCCGAATTCCCACTTCTGAGGTAAACTGACTGGGCGTAAATATCAGGTGCTTTGATTCATACACCATACCTTGATGGCTGTTGATGCAAGTGGGCAAGTGAATGCACATCATGACTCTTGTGCAAATGTACTTTATCCCATCCCATTTGTGATATCAAATTGTGCTATAAACCCTTAATAACATGCAAACTAAATCCTTAGGAAGTGACAGACTGACTACAGTATGTAGAATACTTACCAATAAGCATAAGGCACATTTATTTTTTTTGGACTGTGGCACAGTGATTGTCCACTACTTCAGTCCCTACAATAGATCATGAGACAGTCCCAGCTTATGTGGAATTAGCATAGTATGGTAGGATTGCAGCTTCATGGTAGGCTAAAAATTTGAGGTCAGATGTCATGTGATACACACACACACCCTGGGTGTTACCCGCTTGCCCCTCATGCCACAACAGTGTGTGAGGGAGAGGGTACTTATCAACTCTGGTTATCATGCCCCCACCCCACCCACCCACACACACACTACTCATGTGACTAAGGCAAGAATGATAAGACACAAACACATATTTTCTGTGACTCACTCACACATAAGCAGAGATAGAAGTTAACACACTTCAGTACTACTATATTTAAATATAACTTGAAATGTTTTATTTGTCTGCATATTAATACTTAATCTTATTCAGTTACATTATTTAAAAAAATATATACAGCTTACTTCTTACTCCTTCCATTTTCATTGTATTTATATTTTTATATATTTTATTATATTACAGTGGTGTTTGAAAGTTTGTTAGCCCTTTAGAATTTTCTATATTTCTGCATAAATATGACCTAAAACATTATCAGATTTTCACACAAGTCCTAAAAGTAGATAAAGAGAACCCAGTTAAACAAATGGGACAAAAATATTATATTTGGTCATTTATTTATTGAGGAAAATGATCCAATATTACATATCTGTGAATGGCAAAAGTATGTGAACCTTTGCTTTCAGTATCTGCTGTGACCCCCTTGTGCAGCAATAACTGCAACTAAACATTTTCAGTAACTGTTGATCAGTCCAGCACATCAGCTTGGAGGAATTTTAGCCCTTTCCTCCATACAGAACAGCTTCAACTCTAGGATGTTGGTGAGTTTCCTCACATGAACTACTTGCTTCATGTCCTTCCACAGCATTTCATTTGGATTAAGGTCAGGACTTTGACTTGGCCATTCCAAAACATTCACTTTATTCTTCTTTAACCATTCTTTGGTAGAACAACTTGTGTGCTTAGGATCGTTGTCTTGCTGCATGACCCACCTTCTCTTGGGATTCAGTTCATGGACAGATGTCCTGACATTTTCCTTTCAAATTCGCTGGTATAATTCAGAATTCATTGTTCCATCAATGATGGCAAGCCATCCTGGCCCAGATGCAGCAAAACAGGCCCAAACCATGATACGACCACCACCATATTTCAAAGATGGGATAAGGTTCTTATGCTGGAATGCAGTGTTTTCCTTTCTCCAAACATAACACTTCTCATTTAAACCAAAAAGTTCTATTTTGGACTCATCCATCCACAAAACATTTTTCCAATAACCTTCTGGCTTGTCCACGTGATCTTTAGCAAACTGCAGACAAGCAGCAATGTTCTTTTTGGAGAGCAGTGGCTTTCTCCTTGCAACCCTGCCATGCACACCATTGTTATTTAGTGTTCTCCTGATGGTGGACTCATGAATATTAACATTAGCCAATGTGAGAGAGGCCTTCAGTTGCTTGGAAGTTATCCTGGGGTCCTTTGTGACCTCACTGTCTATTACACATCTTGCTCTTGGAGTTATCTTTGTTGGTCGACCACTCCTGGGGAGGGTAACAATGGTATTGAATTCCCTCCATTTGTACACAATCTGTCTGACTGTGGATTGGTGGAGTCCAAACTCTTTAGAGATGGTTTTGTAACCTTTTCCAGCCTGATGAGCATCAACACTGCTTTTTCTGAGGCCCTCAGAAATCTCCTTTGTTCGTGCCATGATACACTTCCACAAACATGTGTTGTGAAGATCAGACTTTGATAGATCCCTGTTCTTTAAATAAAACAGGGTGCCCACTCATACCTGATTGTCATCCCATTGATTGAAAACACCTGACTCTAATTTCACCTTCAAATTAACTGCTAATCCTAGAGATTCACATACTTTTGCCACTCACAGATATGTAATATTGGATCATTTTCCTCAATAAATAAATGAGCAAGTATAATATTTTGCCTCGTTTGTTTAACTGGGTCCTCTTTATTTACTTTTAGGACTTGTGTGAAAATCTGATGATGTTTTAGGTCATATTTATGCAGAAATATAGAAAATTCTAAAGGGTTCACAAACTTTCAAGCACCACTGTATATGGACACTGTTGTTTTCCTGGGAAATACACCACTTGTATTTTTCATACGAGCTACATCACTGGTGCGATGGTGGTGGCCCGCGGGCCGGATCCGGCCCGAATGAACATCTAATCCGGCCCCCTTGCTGATGGCCCTCTAATCGTTCGGCCGGCAGAGAGCCATCAATGTCTGCCACACCCCATCGAACAATTATTACAGAACAATTACCTGTCTTTCACTGCCGATCGCATTGACGTCAGAGGCCGAGATTTGCCTGATGGTGCCTGCCATTTGCATCGGTCCAATTCGCACCACAGACTGTTTAAATTTTAAACAAAAGCAGCGGCCGAACAGTGAAAGTCAGATCACAACATCGAACGGGGACTCCATACTTCTCCAGCGCAAGATTAATTATTGAATCCATCTCTGCTTTCTCGCTTGCTCTCGCTCTCGTTTCTCTGTTCTCAACTCTATCTCCTCGTTGCCTTCTCTTCGTCTCTGTCACAGCGCGTGCACTGACCAAGGGACGAGCCGCTCGCTCACTATCAGTCAGTCAGGATGTTATCAAAAAAGCGGAAGATTGACGCTGAATGCCGTATCTTTCAGGAGAGATGGAAAGAAAAGTATTTGTTTTGGGAAGTGGCAGGCAAACCAGTATGTTTAATTTGTTCGCAACAAGTGGCTGTGCCAAAGGAGTACAACATCAGACGACATTACGAGACCCACCAGGAGAAGTACAACGAATACACAGGGGAATGTCGGATACAAAAGCTAAACGAGCTCGCCTCATCCCTCCAAAAACAACAAGCAGCTTTCTCAAGATGCCGAGATACACATGAAGGTTTGTTTTAATTGTATATCTTATTCAAGTCTAATTTTTATGTTAACTGCAGCTGTTTTTGAATGGGAATTCTATATAACTTTTCATTTTATTTCTTGTTTAGGGGCAGTGAAGGCGAGCTATGCCATCGCATGGGAGATAGCAAAAGCATCCAAGCCTTTCTCTGAGGGGGAATTCATGAGGAACTGCATGATAAAGGCAGCGGAGCTAGTGTGTCCAGAAAAGCGACAAGCTCTAGCGAACATCAGCTTATCCCGACCTACAGTGACCGAGAGAGTGGAGGAGCTCTCCAGCGACTTGAACAGCCAACTGAAAGAGAAGATTAAGTCTTTCATCGCGTTCTCCATTGCTCTCAATGAGAGCACTGATGTGACTGATACAGCCCAGTTGGCGATATTTATTCACGGAGTGGATGCTTCCTTACATGTCACCGAGGAGTTTGTTTCCATCGTGCCTTTGACAGACACCACTACAGCTAACGACATGTTTGTTAGCCTTGTCGGGGCCCTTGACAATCTGGAGGTGGACTGGAGTCGTGCTGTCAGTGTGGCTACGGATGGTGCACCTTCCATGGTAGGGAGAAAGGCCGGAGTGGTTGTTAAGTTGAGAGAAAAGGTACGAGAGGCCAACCCAGACCAGGTATTCTGGAATTTTCACTGTATATTACACCAAGAGGCTTTGTGCTGCAAGAGTCTGAAAATGGAGCATGTTATGAGTGTTGTTATTGCCACTGTCAATTTTATCAGAGCGAGAGGGCTCAACCACCGGCAATTCGATGCATTTTTATCTGAAAATGACATCCACCAGGGCCTTCCCTATCACACCGATGTGCGTTGGTTGAGCCGAGGTGCAGTGCTCAAACAGTTCTACAAATTGCGCAAAGAGATAGCCGAGTTCATGCAGGCTAAAGGGAAGCCTGTGGAGGAATTGGACGACACCGAATGGACCAGGGACCTTGCCTTTTTAGTGGACATTACCGAACACCTGAACTTATTGAATGTTAATATGCAAGGTCGCAACAAACTCGTTACCGATTATTACGATGGTGTCCGTGCGTTTCACCGTAAACTTGCGTTATGGAAGGCACAGCTCTGTCAGCGCAATGCAGCCCACTTCCCCTGTTTGAAATCTCTGTCTGTCAGTCATCAGAGCATGGACAAGTATGCAAACTTGCTTTCCGGTCTCATGCACGAGTTTGCCAATCGATTCACAGTTTTCACTGAACTGGAAAAGGACTTTGCGTTTTTTGGCTCTCCATTCACCACGGATGCTTCCGAGGTCCCCGAGGCGATGCAAGTGGAACTGATAGACTTGCAATGCTGCACGCGGTTGAAGGACATGTACAAATCTGTTGGTATTGAATCATTCTACCAATTGTTGCCACCTGAGTACCCGACTATCACTGCATTTGCAGGTAAAATACTCTGTATGTTTGGGACAACATATTTATGTGAGCAGGCATTTTCAGTTATGAATATTAATAAATCGAAAACGCGCAATCGTATGACACATGGACATCTCAATGATGTCATGAAAATAGCCACGGCCCAGAGCCTGTCCCCCAATGTGGACAAGCTGGTGAAAAATAAAAGGCTTCTGGCTTCAACATGTAAAATGTAGCTGGCTTGTCTGCCCATGTAACATAGTGCTGTGAAGTAATGATTGGGAGGGTATGTTTGTGGGAGTGGGAGTTTGTGGGAGTTGTTTAAGTTAATGTACCATCTGTTATGTCTTTTTATTATTAAGTTCTAGTGAATATTTAGTCACTTGGCCTGTTGGTGGAGTACTTAACCTTGGCACATCTTTTGACTTCTTTAGGGCTACTTAGGGCCATCTTTTTTAATTGGCCTAATTAGGCCTGTGTATTGACATGGTTTTATGTGCAAGTTGTCAATAAATCTGATCAAAGTAATTTACAGTTTAGTTGTGTTTTTATGTGTCCTTGTCCATTTTGTTGTTTTTTTATTATTTAAAAAAACAAACATTTATAAATAATATTTATATTCATAAATGATATCATATAGTATGTCTATTTGTTTAGTGTTTTGTCTTGTCATGCCGGTAATGCGGCCCCCTGAGGTCCCACTTGAAAACAATCTGGCCCCCTGACCAATTTCACCCTGGCACCCCTGAGCTACATCATGGAGAACCAAAACCATTAGAAAATTCTCAATATGTTGCTTGTGAGGAAATTGATGAATTGTTTTGATACATTTGGGTATTTTTTGTTTGTGAATGTCACTGTGATATAAATGTGACATTTATATCACACATTGTGATTTTCTTTATATCACAATGTGTGATATAAAGAAAATCACACATTGGCTTGAAGATATGAAGTTTATCTTCTCATATTGAAAAACTTGTATTCCTTATACTGTACGAAATACATCACAGATCCAAGTGACATATTAAAAAAAAAATAGGCATCTTATGGGTACATGTGGCTACTGCTTATAAATAAAATTGTTTTCTGATACAATGTCCATCCACTAAATATAGCATATATACATGTTATCAATTATACTAGCCTCATCTCTTGCAAGCATCACCAAGCTTTGAGCACCATCGGGCTTTGTTCAAAATTCAGTGCTGTGAACTATATCTATTTTCAAAATAGTAAGAAAGAATTTGTTCATGATTTGTTTTAGCCTAAATATCTGCCAAAAAGCTCAAAAACAACCAAAAAATACCTAACTTACAAAACCTTTCATTTGACCTTTCAGAAGAACCAAACAAAAGCTGTGATGATCAAAAGGTAAATTTTCTTAAAATAAATACTACTTACTTTATATCAAATCAATAGCCTTGGTGAACCACAAGGTGAATTTCGTTTGTCTTTTTATCTGCCGATTATCTTCAGATACTATGCCGCTTTTCCACTACAAACGCGGCTGAGTCGGGCTGAGCCGTGCCGTGCTGAGTCAAGCTGAGCGGGGCTGTTGGAGTTGCATTTCGACTACAACCGCGCTGAACCGTGCTGGCTGGAAGTGGGTGGACACATTGGGTGGAGTTAGCGAAAGTGGGTGGATGTCACGTGATGTCGTTAAGCAGCGCAAACAGTGACATCAGTGAGCTTTTAAGCGGTAGTCTCACGACCCAAATAGTAAACAATAAACATGGAGGACATGGAGTCGTTAGTGTTGCTGGTCTTGGTTCTGTGGCTTGTAGTCACCGACAACGCCAACAGATACTGGCAAGAGCGTATCGATGAGGCGAGGCGCATAAGGCTTCAGAAATTCTCGTAATTCGTAATTATTCTTCTTCCGGGTTTACGGTGTTTACAGATCCCAGCGTGCTCGCGGGGCGTGTGTGGGCATGTGAGGACACTCCTCCTCACCAATCAGTGCACAGGGGAGTGTCTGCTCACGCCCCCAGCCTCACTCGGCTCGGTTTGGCTCGCTTCAGCCCCACTCCAAAACGGTGCGAGTTTTAGGGGCTAAGCAGGGCTGAAGCGAGCTGAGTCGTGCTGTTCTTTGGTAGTCGAAACGCGAGCCGTGTCGGGCTGAAGTGAGCTGAAGCGAGCTGAAGTGAGCTGAAAAAGGGTAGTGGAAAAGGGCCATATGAAGTCATAACAAGGTTCTTCTTATTTCGTTTCTAGTTCTGATTAGTTCCAAAGTTTATCAAGAAATAGAACGGGTAATCAAACTTGATCTGGATAAGTGCTAATTGGTTACAAAGTTTTGCTATTGTTACACTCATTCTTACATTCTTATACTCATTCTTGTGTACCTTTGATAACATGAGATCAACTGTTCATATCGTAAGATCACTTTTTGCTGTTCTGGTGATTGTAATACTTATGCGCATGCGCAGCACACTATTGTTACACTAATTCTTACAACACGACGATAACGCGAGATCAACTGTTCATATTGCGAGATCACGATTTGCCGTTCTGGTGATTGTAATACTTATGCGCATACGCATTGCGCTGTTGTTACACTCATTCTTACATTCTTGCAACATTATGATAAAGCGAGATCAACTGTTCATATTGTGAGATCACAATTCACCATTCTGGTGATTGTAATGCTTATGTGCATGCGCTATTGTAATCCTTATGCATATGCGCATGCGCAGTGCGCAATTGTTACACTCTTACATTCTTACAGTACGATGACACACAAGCTACCACCTCTATATGAGGTGGTAGCCACAATAATATTGGCTGGCTTTTTTCATGGTACAGGTATATGAGATTGTAACAGATCCCTGATGTGGGTGGAGCACAGAAGCGTGGGTGGAGCACAGAAACATGGCAGGCAGGAGTTGATTTCACACACGCTTTTTATTTTTGTGATTTCTCATTGCTTTTCAGCTTTCATCACTCACTGCTCAAACACACACGTGTTCTGGTCGGGAGAGACCTCTTCTCTGCTCTCCCCCTCCTTTTATGCTCCACTATCCTTGAAACAAACACACACACACATTAATTGACACTAGGTGTAATGACTTAGCCACTCACCTTCTCCGGCTCTGCCCTCCATTCACAAACTGACACTTGGCCATGCCACTGCTGCTACATACCCCCACTGCCCGACTCAGGCCGGGGAGCTGTCCAACCTACAGTGGACTCCCCCCTCTGACGGGACAAGAAGTCCTCCACCACCATCTGTGCCCCTGGCCTGTGTACCACCTTGAACTTAAACTGTTGGAGGGCGAGATACCAATGGGTGATCTGTGCATTGGCATCCTTCATGCAGTGGAGCCACTGGAGGGGTGCGTGGTCCAAACAGAAGGTGAAAGGGTGCCCCAGCAGGTAATATAGGAGGGCGAGGACCACCCACTTGATGGCCAGGTACTCCTTTTCAATCGTGCTGTACTTGCTTTCACACATTGAGAGCTTGTGACTGATGTATAGCATGGGACACTCCTCGCCCTCCACCTCCTGGGACAGAATGGCCCCCAGCCCTCTGTCCAATGCGTCTGTCTGTAAAATAAAGGGGAGAGAGACGTCAGGGGAGTGTAAAAGCGGCCCCCCACACAGTGCAGCCTTTACCTTGTTGAAAGCCTGTTGGCACTGCTCCGTCCACTGGACCGGATCTGGTGCTCCCTTTTTAGTGAGATCAGTCAGCAGGCTGATGACGTCCGAATAATTAGGTATGAACATACAATAGTAGCCAGCTGCAGGAACCGTCTCACCCCCTTTTTGGTCATGGGTCTTGGGCAGGCTGCCATTGCTGCAGTCTTGTTAATTTGGGGCTGCACCTGCCCATGACCCTAGTGGAAACCCAGATACAGTACTTCCACCCACCCAATTGCACACTTTTTTGGGTTAGCTGTGAGACCTGCATGCCTCAGTGAGTCTAGGATGGCCCTAAGGTGTTTCAGATGTCACGGCCAATCATTACTATAAATTATTATGTCTTCCAGGTACGCAGCCGCGTAGGCAGCATGAGGGTGGAGGGGTTTGTCCATGAGCCACTGGAACATAGTGGGCATCCCAAATAACCCAAAAGGGAGCGTGACAAATTGGTGTAATCCAAATGGTGTGGAAAAGGCGGTTTTCTCTTGGGATAGAGAAAAGCAACCAGTGTCCAATAAAAATGTCCAGTGTCGAATAAAAGTGAGCAGTGCCTAACCAATTGAGCAACTCATCAATGCAAAGCATTGGGTATGCGTCAAATTTTGATACCGCGTTGACTTTTCTATAGTCCACACAGAACTGGACCGATCGATCAGTCTTGGGAACCAGGACCACTGGGCTACTCCAGTCACTGTGGGACTCCTCAATTATGCCCATTTTGAGCATGGCCTTGAGTTCATCACGAACCACCTTTTTTTGTGTTCAGGCAAGAGATAAGGGCAGCTATGCAGTACCACCCCCGGGGGTGTCTCAATGTGGTGCTCTATGAGGTGGGTGTGACTGGGAAGGGGCGAGAAAATGTCGGAAAATTCCTTTTGCATCTTGGCCACCTCTGTGAGTTGGGCTGGTCATAGGTGGTATCCACAAGGGACCGGGGTGGTTCGAGATGTTACTTTTTTTTACCTCCAGCCCAAGCTCCACCTTCTCCGGGATTACCAATGCCAAGGCCACAGGGGCCCCCTCATTCCAACATTTTAACAGGTTCATATGGTAAACTTGTAATGCCCCACTCCTATTCATTCGCTTCACCTCATAGTCGATGTCCCCGACTCACCGTGTGACCTTGATGGGCCCTTACCACTTGGCAATTAATTTGGAGCTTGACATAGGCAATAATATGAGCACTTTGTCTCCCAGTGTGAACTCTCTAAGGCGCGTGCCCCTGTCATACAGCCGGATTTTATGTTCTTGTGCCTGCTGTAAATTCTGCTGGGTTAAGTGCGTGAGTGTGTGGAGTTTTGCATGCAGGTCGAGAGCGTATTGAAATTCATTCTTGCTAGGCAAAGGTCCCTCCTCCCAATTGTCCCGTAGAACATCCAAAATGCCATGCGGCTTACGCCCATATTATAATTCAAATGGTGAAAAACCTGTGGAGGCTTGCAGGACCTCTTGTACTGCAAATAACAGGGGCTCAAGCCATTTATCCCAATTATGTGCATCCTCACTTACAAATTTCTGAATTATGTTTTTGAGTGTTTGATTAAAACACTCCACTAAGCCATCCATTTGTGGGTGATAGACACTGGTGCGGATAGACTTAATCCCCAATAACCCATACAGTTCATGCAGTGTGCGTGACATAAATGTAGTGCCTTGGTCTTTTAGGATTTCTTTCGGAATCCCGACTCAGGAGATAATACAGAAGAGCGCTTCTGCAAAATTGTGTGCAGAAATATTGCAGAGAGGCACCGCTTCTGGATATTGCATTGCATAGTCCACCATAAAGTGATCTAATGGCCCAACGAGATCCATGCCAATTCTCTCAAAAGGGGTCTTGATTGGAGGGAGAGGACGCAAATGTGAACGGCCGGCCAGCTCCTCCAATGCCAGCATCTGGAAGCACTGGTGATGTTGTTCCGGGGACTGGCCAACACGCTGCAGGATGGCTTTCTTCAAGTCGGCGTACATCAGTCGGCTGTCAGCAGGGAGATGCTGTGCTGTGAGCTGTGCTTCGCCAGTTAGAAGTGGGAGGAGCCACACTGTGTGCTGCTCGAGTGGCCACCCCCATGTTTCGGCAGCTTGCTCAAGAGGGTGAGGAACACTTCCGGATCACCCTGCAGGCCCATCTTCATGAGGGTGTCTGTTGCAATGACAGTTGAAGCCCCTCCCAACGCAAGCAGATGCCGGAACGCCTGGCGATCTTCCTACTGGGCTAGCATCAAGGCTGCAAAGCATTGCTCTTGCACCTTCCAGAGGGCAATCAGCACTTGATGCTGGTTCTGCTGGGCAGTAGCGAGGGCATGGGCGAGCTCTTTGAATGGGGAGGACTCCATGGGGTGGTTCCCTTCTGTACTTCTGGGTTTCGGCACCACTGTAACAGATCCCTGATGTGGGTGGAGCACAGATGCATGGCAGGTGGGAGTTAATTTCACACACACTCTTTATTTTTGTGATTTCTCGTTGCTTTTCAGCTTTCATCACTCGCTGCTCAAACACATTCATACATGACACAAACACACACACACATTTGTTCTGGTCGGGAGAGACCTCTTCTCTGCTCTCCCCCTCCTTTTATGCTCCACCATCCCTGCAACAAACAAACAAACAAACACACACACACACACACACACACACATTAATTGACACCAGGTGTAATGACTTAGCCACTCACCTTCCCTGGCCCCACCCTCCATTTACAAACTGATGCTTGGCCATGCCCCGGCTGCCACACAGATATATTCCATTCAGCTAGCATGATACTGAATGAGTCAAAGAGGAGTTCAATATCATGCTAGCTGAATGGAATATATCTGATATACCATGAAAAAAAGCCAGCCAATATTATTATTATTCCTATGATATACCCATTCGATGGAACAATTATAGATTTTACAAAAAGTTAAGAACAGGGGATTACTTACCAATATCCAATGCATTCACTAGCACAGAAGTTTTACATGTAATTTGTATGTTCTGGCATTTTCACTTCACTGCAACAGTTTACTGTGGGCGCCAGTGGTGAACAAAGAAATGCTTCTGTACATGCATAGCAAAAAACTTTCTCATTGAATATTCGCATCAGCTCTGATGTGTGATGTCATGTTGTCTTGACAACCATGCAATATCATAGACCATATTCAATGCTCATTCTCCATTGGCTAGAGTGATGTAATACACATAGGATAAGCAATATGCTAACAATATTGCATGCTATCAAACCAAATGAATGAAACCCACAAGAAGGGAATAAAATACATCTTTTTATACCATCAAAAAAGTGTCCTGTATGTATAATAATTTCCAATATTTAACTCAGATGATGTCACTCCCAGTGTTTTCCCACTGACTAGACACGCATTGTAAAAATGGCCAGCCGGTTCAAAATTCAAATTCTTTGGATTAACTTAAGTATTTTTTTGTGGATGTGTCTATATAATATAAAGAACATTACACGGTGGCATGAAAATATGAAGTTTATCTTATCGTGCTGAAAAATATATAACTCATTCACTTCGCTCACTCATTAAATATATTCACCACTTGAAGATAAACTCCATATTTTCACACAACCATGTAATAGCGGAGCTCCAGCGGCACACCATACCTAAGAAAAAATGGTAAACCCATCAAGTCGATTTTTTGTGGTTTGTCTGTGTATGTGTACCACCACTCATATACACCGCCTAGTGGCCAGAGTTAGTAATTACCAGTCATACACACAGCCTCGTGGCCAGTGTTAGTAATTACCAGTCGTACACACCGCCTAGTGGCCAGTGTTAGTAATTACCAGTCATACACACTGCCTAGTGGCCAGTGTTAGTAATTACCAGTCATACACACCGCCTAGTGGCCAGTGTTAGTAATTATCAGTCATACACACCGTCTAGTGGCCAGTGTTAGTAATTACCAGTCATACACACCGCCTAGTGGCCAGTGCTAGCCAGTAAAGAAATAAAACAAAAGAGACTGGCTATGATATAAGAAAATTCTACAACCCAGAAACAGATGGGAGCTCCGCTTTTAGACAGTGCCTAAATCTATATATTATCCTCTATATGTTACATCACTTTCATTATATTATTGTGTGTGTGTATGTGTGCGTGTGCACGTGCATGTGAAGTCAAGTTAATTTTTGTATTTGTATTGCTTTTTAGCAAAGCAGCTTTAAAAAAATAAGCTTTAAGAAAAATATAAGCTTTAAACATATGAATTTATCCCTAATGAGCAAGCCTAAGCCATCATAGCAAATTTGTTTGTATTAACTGTCCAAAGCCATCTTTTAAGTGTATCTTTAGGCTGTGCACATGGGCTAATCCTTCACAGGAGCAAAATAATAAGAACTCCAGCTAGAAGTAGGGCATCAGGATGGATCAGACAGAGCCGGATAGCAGAAGAGGCCAGCATCACTGGTATTTCAGGAGTGGCATGTGTAGCTCAGCAGAGAGAGAGAAAGAGAGAGAGAGATCATTATGCATGCCCAATGTCATGTAATGGTTAAGAACAGTGTACATTGCATGCTGAGTGCAAATCAAGACTTTGGCAAGACTAACTATGACAGCATAACAAAAAGGCAGAGTCAGAAGGTAACACAGATATGAGGCCACCTTTGGACATAAAGCAGCCAGCCACTCCACCATCAACAAATCCAAGTGAATGCATGGGAGACAGCATCCATACATCCCAGTTTACCAAAACACTCTATGCCCAAAGACCCTCCAGACCTTTACTTAATAAAAAGTTATTAACAAAAGGCTTGACTAAATAAATATGTTTTCAGCCTAGACTTAAACACTGAGACTGTGCTATGCCATAACTGTGGGGCTTTATAAGAAAAGGCTCTGCCCCCTGATGTAGCCTTTACTATTTGAGCTACCAACAGACAGCCTGCACCTTTTGATCTTGCATATATATATAGTGGCATGCAAAAGTTTGAGCACCCTTACTGAAAATGTCTGTTACTGTGAATAGTTAAGTGAGCAGAAGATGAACTGATCACCAAAAGGCATAAAGGTAAAGACGACACATTTCTTTTCAGTGTTTTCTGCAAGATTTGTGTATTATTTTTGTTTTGTACAATTGGAGAGTGAAAAAAGAAAAGGAACACCATGCAAAAGTTTGGGCACCCCAATACATTTGAGTTCTCAGGTAACTTTAACCAAGGTTCCAGACCTTAATTAGCTTATTGAGCTGTGGCTTGTTCAAATTCTTCATTATCCCACGGCCTGATCCAGCGATGCCGGGCGGTGGCACTGGACCCACTCCGCGGTTCCAGCTGGTAAGCGGGCGATGAACTGTTCCAGCACCACCTGGTCGATGATTCCCTCGGCGTCGCGATCTTCGGCCCTCAGCCACCGCCAGCAGGCATCCCGGAGCTGCTGGCCGAACGCGAACGGGCTGCCGACTTCCTCCATCCGCAGCACGCGGAAGCGCTGGTGCTGCTGCCCCGGCGTGCGCCCCACGTGCTGGAGGACAGCCCAGCGAAGGTTGGCGTAGGCCAGCCTGCGGTCAGCGGGGAGCTGTAGTGCGGCCAGCTGCGCCTCTCCCGTCAGGAGGGGGAGGAGGCGCGCCGCGCACTGCTCCATTGGCCACCCTGAGGCTTCGGCGACCTGCTCGAACAATGTGATGAAAGCCTCGGGGTCGTCATGCGGGCCCATCTTGGTCAAGGTGAGGGGAGACGGGCCCGTGGCCGGGGCGCTGGTGGACCCCGCCGAGGCGAGGAGATGCCGGAACGCCTCTCGATCTTCCTGCTGGGCCAGCACCAGGGCTTCGAAGCGGCGCTCCTGCTCCTTTCGGAGCGTGACAAGTGCCTGGTGCTGGCTCTGCTGAGCCGTGGCGAGGGCGTGGACCAAGTCCGCGAATAGGGAGGATTCCATGGGGCTGCTGCGTTGGTGCTCCACCTTAATCCCAGGTTTCGGCACCACTGTTGCGCGTATCGAGTGTGGGTGGAGCACAGAAGACGGCAGGACAACGCTTGAGGTACAGAGGGGGCTTTTATTAAACAACTTTTCAGTCTAATCGCCCGTTTCTCATATGCGGCATAACACACAAACACACACACTCTGTAATCTCGTCCCAGGTTGCGCTCCCTCTCCTCTCTCTCTGCCTCTTGAAATAGGGAGCGGTTACTGGGAAAACACACACAAACACAGGTTAATTACAGTCAGGTGTAGCGATTCTGCCACTCACCTTCCTTGGCTCCACCCTCCTGTCACAGACCGGTGCTTGACCACTCCCCCGCTGCCACATACCCCCACCGCCCGACTCAGGCCGGGCGCCCGTCCGGCCCGCAGCCGACTCCCCCCCCTTGACGGGAGAGGAAGTCCGCCACGACCATCTGCACCCGCGGCCTGTGGACCACCTTGAAGTTGAAGGGTTGGAGTGCCAGATACCAACGGGTGATCCGCGCGTTGGCATCCTTCATGTGGTGGAGCCACTGGAGGGGCGCGTGGTCCGAACAGAGGGTGAAAGAGTGCCCCAGCAGGTAGTAACGGAGGGCAAGGACCACCCACTTGATCGCCAGGCACTCCTTCTCAATTGTGCTGTAGCGCCCTTCACGCACTGACAGCTTCTGGCTGATGTATAGGACTGGGCGGTCCTCCCCCTCCACCTGCTGGGACAAAACGGCCCCCAGCCCTCTGTCCGATGCATCGGTCTGCAAAAAAAAAGGGAGAGAGAAGTCAGGGGAGTGTAAAAGTGGCCCCCCACACAGTGCAGCCTTTACCTCAGAGAAAGCCCGCTGGCACTGCTCCGTCCACTGGACCGGATCTGGCGCCCCCTTTTTAGTGAGGTCAGTCAGCGGGCTGGTGACGTCCGAATAATTAGGTATAAACCTACGATAGTAGCCAGCCAGCCCCAGGAACTGTCTCACCCCCTTTTTGGTCTTGGGCCTCGGGCAGGCCGCAATCGCTGCTGTCTTATTAATTTGGGGACGCACCTGCCCGTTGCCCAAGTGGAAGCCCAGATACCGTACTTCCACCCGCCCAATCGCACACTTCTTCGGGTTGGCAGTGAGTCCCGCCCACCTCAGCGACCTAAGGACGGCCCTCAGGTGTTGTAGGTGCCGCTGCCAATCATTACTATAAATGATGATATCGTCTAGGTAAGCGGCCGCATAGGTGGCGTGGGGCCGGAGGACCCGGTCCATCAGCCGCTGAAATGTAGCGGGTGCCCCAAACAGCCCAAACGGAAGTGTGACGAACTGGTGTAAGCCGAACGGTGTGGAAAAGGTCGTTTTTTCCTGGGATAATGGAGTCAAGGGGATCTGCCAATATCCCTTCGTCAAATCCAGTGTCGAGTAAAAGTGAGCCGTGCCTAGTTGATCGAGCAGCTCATCAATACAAGGCATTGGGTACGCATCGAATTTAGACACCGCGTTGACTTTTCTATAGTCCACACAGAACCGGACCGAGCCGTCGGCCTTGGGAACCAAGACCACCGGGCTGCTCCAGTCACTGTGGGACTCCTCGACGATGCCCATTTTGAGCATGGCCTGAAGTTCTTCCCGAACCACCTTTTTTTGTGTTCGGGTAATCTATAAGGACGGCTCAGCACTACCACCCTCGGGGACGTCTCTATGTGGTGTTCTATGAGGTTAGTGCAACCGGGCAGGGGCGAGAACACATCCGAAAACTCGGCCTGCAACTGGGCGACCTCCGTGAGTTGGGTCGGGGAGAGGTGGTCTCCACAGGGGACCGGAGAGGTACGTGATGCCAATGACCCTTTTTGGACCTCTGGCCCCAGCTCCGCCTTCTCCGGAACTACCAACACCAACGCCACGGGGACCTCCTCATTCCAGAGTTTAAGCAGATTGAGGTGGTAGATCTGTAGTGCCCCCTCCCTGTCCGTTCGCCTAACCTCATAGTCGACGTCCCCGACTCGCCGTGTGACCTCAAAGGGTCTTTGCCACTTGGCGATTAATTTGGAGCTCGACGTGGGCAACAGGACGAGTACCTTATCTCCCGGAGTGAACTCTCTAAGGCGCATGCCCTTGTTGTACAGACGGGCTTGCCGTTCCTGGGCCTGCCGCAAATTCTCCTGAGTTAGGTGGGTGATCGTGTGGAGTTTTGCGCGCAGATCCATAACATACTGAATTTCGTTTTTGCTCTGTGAAGGTCCCTCCTCCCAGTTTTCCCGCAGTACATCTAAGATGCCGCGCGGCTTATGCCCATATAATAATTCAAACGGGGAGAACCCCGTGGAGGCTTGGGGGACCTCTCGCACTGCAAACAACAAGGGTTCGAGCCACTTATCCCAGTTACGTGCATCCTCACTTACGAATTTTTTGATAATATTCTTGAGGGTGCGATTGAACCATTCAACTAAACCGTCCGTCTGTGGGTGATAAACGCTGGTGCAGATCGGCTTAATACCCAGTAGCCCATACAGTTCGCTCAGTGTTCGTGACATAAACAAGGTGCCTTGGTCAGTCAGAATCTCTTTCGGGATTCCAACCCGGGAGATGACGTGGAAGAGGGCCTCTGCAATACTGCGTGCTGAGATATTGCGAAGAGGCACCGCTTCCGGGTATCACGTTGCATAGTCCACCAGAACCAATATAAAGTGGTACCCTCGTGTTGACCGATCTAATGGCCCGACGAGATCCATCCCAATTCTTTCGAACGGGGTCTCGATTAATGGTAGGGGGCACAAGGGCGCTTTTGGAATGGCTGCTGGATTTACTAACTGGCATTCGTGGCACGCCGTACACCACTTACGGACGTCGCCGCGAATCCCCGGCCAATAGAATCGGGCCATTATCCGGGTGAGTGTCTTATCCTGCCCGAGGTGTCCAGCCATGGGATTAAAGTGAGCCGCCTGAAATACCAATTCCCGGCGGCTCTTTGGAATTAACAATTGGGTGACTCGCTCTTTCGTCTGAGTGTCCTGCGTCACTTGGTATAACCTATCCTTCAAAATGGAAAAATAGGGGAAGGACGGGGTGGCGTTCGGCTGGAGCATCTGACCATCGATTACTCTCACTTGGTCAAACGCATGTCACAGAGTCTCGTCTCGCGATTGTTCCAGTGGGAAATCCGCGAGGGATTCCCCAATAGAAAGAGGAGGGGCCGGTGGCTCCTCGCTCTGTCGCGGAGATGACGTAGACGGCTCTGTGACCGCAGCGCCAGCCAAAGCGACACCGGGACCTTCCCCTGTTAACCGGCAGGACCCACTTTTTACTAGGCGTGCCATTAAACCCCGAAATCCCAGCCAATCAGTCCCCAAGATCAAAGACTGGGTAAGGCGAGGATTAACCGCCGCCTTCACTATCGATTTTTCCCCTCTGAAATGTATGTGGACCGACACCAACGGGTAGCTGTGAATACACCCGTGCACACACAACACCTTCACCCCTTGTGCTCCCCCCAATGCCTCGTCTTGCACCAGGCTTTGGCGGATCGAGGTCTGATTGCAACCCGAATCCACCAACGCCTGATATGTAGCCCCTTGGACACTTACCAGTATGCGATACGCTCCGGCCCGATCGAGGGCAGCCTCTGGTGCATCGGGGATCCGCACCACTGCCCCCACTTCCATCGCTGCACACTGTTGCTGCAGGTGGCCCGGTTCCCCGCAGCGCCAGCAAACCGGCCCGGGCCTTCCCTCTGCAGCTGTGTTCTGGGGCTAACTCGCCTGAGGGGGGGGAGAGACAGACACAGAAGGGAGAAACAGGAGGGCACCACGGGTGCGGCGGGCCGGCTGGGGTGGAGCCGGCCCCCGCTTCCGTGGTGGGGGAATGGGGTGAGGACGGGACACGGGAGGAGGTGGGGGAGAAAGAGAGAGAGAAGAGGAGAGAGAAGATGATGTCGTCCGCTGTCCTGCCGCCAGAACAGCCGCCAGATGATCCTCCGCCAGTCCCACGGCCTGATCCAGCGACGCCGGGCGGTGGCACTGGACCCACTCCGCGGTTCCAGCTGGTAAGCGGGCGATGAACTGTTCCAGCGCCACCTGGTCGATGATTCCCTCAGCGTTGCGATCTTCGGCCCTCAGCCACCGCCAGCAGGCGTCCCGGAGCTGCTGGCCAAACGCGAACGGGCTGCCGACTTCCTCCATCCGTAGCGCGTGGAAGCGCTGGCGCTGCTGCCCCGGCGTGCGCCCCACGCGCTGGAGGACAGCCCGGCAAAGGTCGGCGTAGGCCAGCCTGCGGTCGGCGGGGAGCTGTAGTGCGGCCAGCTGCGCCTCTCCCGTCAGGAGGGGGAGGAAGCGCGCTGTGCGCTGCTCCATCGGCCACCCTGAGGCTTCGGTGACCTGCTCGAACAATGTGATGAAAGCCTCGGGGTTGTCCTGCGGGCCCATCTTATTCAAGGTGAGGGGAGACAGGCCCGCGGCCAGGGCGCTGGTGGACCCCGCCGACGCAAGGAGACGCCGGAACGCCTCTCGATCTTCCTGCTGGGCCAGCACCAGGGCTTCGAAGCGGCGCTCCTGCTCCTTTCGGAGCGTGACAAGTGCCTGGTGCTGGCTCTGCTGAGCCGTGGCGAGGGCGTGGACCAAGTCCGCGAACGGGGAGGATTCCATGGGGCTGCTGCGTTGGTGCTCCACCTTAATCCCGGGTTTCGGCACCACTGTTGCGCGTATCGAGTGTGGGTGGAGCACAGAAGACGGCAGGACAATGCTTGAGGTACAGAGGGGGCTTTTATTAAACAACTTTTCAGTATAAATCGCCCGTTTCTCGTATGCGGCATAACACACAAACACACACACTCTGTAATCTCGTCCCGGGTTGCGCTCCCTCTCCTCTCTCTCTGCCTCCTTAAATAGGGAGCGGTTACTGGGAAAACACACACAAACACAGGTTAATTACAGTCAGGTGTAGCGATTCTGCCACTCACCTTCCCTGGCTCCACCCTCCTGTCACAGACCGGCGCTTGACCACGCCCCCGCTGCCACAGTGGCTAATATGAAGTCTCGCGCATAATAGCCGCTCGGTGAAACCTGTCTCCAAACAACGAAGTATTTCCTTCATAACTACGCTGATAACACTTTGTGTTTTTGTCAAACATTGGAGCTTTGTATTCATTCTGAAGGTTTATTGTTATTAATATTGAATAAAAAGTAACTTGGATACATCATTGTTAATTATCATTCAAATTTTAGGTAAATTATTTTAATTTGCATCTTATACGGATTTTATAAGGGAAATACAGATTTTGGAGGTTGGTTATACAGGTTTGATTGACCAAAGGTTGACATGTATGACAATGGGAACAAGAAACAGGCACAAGAATCGAAAAACAGGAAATGAAGAAAACGGGTAGAAAAGCTCGGTAATCCGTACTTGCGTATCATAATACTTCGCAATGCACTTGCATCAGCACAGTCCTTAAATAAGTAAGCACAGTTCTATAATTGAGTTCAAGTGTGCCTTGTTCACAGCATGCATGTTGGAGTCCACTCGGTGTGCATGCAGCTCAAGGCGTGCCTTCATGGCCGGCTGAAGCTGAGGTCATTCCAATGTCCTCTGACACAGCTTCTGGAACAGGCCCTGGTTCTGGCACTGGCCTTAACTCTGGTATCGTCAGTGAAGTTGGCACAGGTACTGACTCTGGTGTAGGTTCCGCTGCTCTGGCTGAACCAGGCACTAGCTCTGGAGTAAGCACTGATGCCGGATTTGATGTTGGCTCTGGCACTGGAACTGACTCTGGCACTGGTGCTGGCATAGGCTCTGGAGTAGCCACTGGCACAGGCTCTGATGGTGGCACTGGAGCTGACTCCAATACTGGTGCTGGTTTTGGAGTAGACACTGACACTGACTCTGGCTCTGACTCTGGCACTGATTCTGGAGCAGACACTGGTGCTGACTCTGGCTCCGACTCTGGCACTGGTTCTGGAGCAGGCACTGGTGTTGACTCTGACTCCGACTCTGGCACTGGAGCAGACACTGGTGCTGGAATGGATGCTGACTCAGGTTCAGGCATGGGTTCTGATACAAACTCTGGTTCGGGTGCTGGTTCTGGCTGAGAAAACAGCTCAAGAGAGACAGCCTCTAAGAAGGGCTCAGGAACAACAGCCTCTTCTGCTGTCTCTACCTCAGCCACTGGAGGGAGCTGTGGAGCAGTGACCACCTCCACTGGCCACTGGAGGCAGCTCTGGAGTGACAGCCTCCTCCACTGAGTCGGCCACTGGAATGATTGCCCCTCCCCAAAAATTTTTATAGGATTCCTCCTTTTCCAATGATTCAAAAATGAACTTGAGCATGGCAAAGAAAGTCTGTGACCCTTGAAGGCATGAGTGCTCAATTCAAATTAGGTAATGCACCCATCTGTGTGCTTGTTAAGCAATAAACATTAGGATGATGGGTTTGGGTGGCTTGGGCTCTTGGAGGTCCTCATAGACGAAGTCACAGTGAAGCTCGAATCCCCTAGGGTGATATATTCTGTAGTAGGGTGCCGGGGGACTCCAGTCAGACTTCAGGTGAAAATACGAGGTGAGGGGCTGAGACAAGAAAACCCGGAAGTGGCATGGAATCGCATGCTGAAAAACTTCTGCTATATCCATTGCATGGTGAAGTATTCTGTCAGGTATGTGAGGGAAGCAGATGTATATGCAGAAGTGATCAGTTTAATAAAGTGCAGAATATATACACTGGCAAACAATCCAAAAAGAGCAGGCTAGATCAGAAACATGAAAACAGACAAAAGGGTCGGGCGAGGCACAAACAGGATATCAGAGGCAAATCTATAACAGGAACGAGAAACAGGCACAAGAATTGAAAAACAGGAAATCAAGAACATGGGTAGAAAGGCTCGGTAATGCGTACTTACGTCTCGTAATACTTCGCGATGCACTGTAAGCACAGTTCTCTAATTGAGTTCAAGTGTGCCTTGTTCACAGTGCACATGCTGGAGTCCACTCGGTGCACTCACAGCCCGAGGCACACCTTTGGGTGCATGCGCCACAGCGTGCAGGACTGACACTTGTAATGCAAAAAAAAAAAAAAACCAAGACAAACACCAAGGGTGATGGATACTTTTGCAAGACACTGGATGTGGTAAACAAAAAAGTGTTAAAAATATATTTTAGATTCTCCAAAGTAGCCACCGTTTACCTTGATGATGCTATTGGCATTATCTTAACCAGCTTTATGAGGTAGTCACCTGGAATGCTTTTCAATTAACAGGTGTGCCTCCTCAGAAGCTAAACAGTGAAATCTTTTGCCTTCTTAATGCATTTGAGATCATCAAACAGCAAATAGTAAATAATGAAAATACAGTAAATAGCCCTATTCCACAACTGATTCCATAATCCATATGATGTCAAGAACCGCTCAACTAAGTAAAGAGAAAAGACAGTCCATAATTAACACATGAAGTGTCTTTTAGTAAGAAAAATAAAAAAAAACATTGAAATAGAAGGTGTGTCTAATTTTTTTTGACTGACACTGTACATATTTAAAACCACAGTGCCAAACGTGTAAAATCTGTATAAGGTTGTTAACTCCTTGTGGCAGCAGGGGCGTGGTCAAGCGCTGGTTTGTGAATGGAGGGAGAAGCTGGGGAAGATGAGTGGCAAAGTGGAAGCACCTGTGTTAAATTAATGTGCTGTCTGTGTGTTTGTGTGCAGTAAAAAGGAGATAAAAGGGGAGAGCAGCAGAGTGGGTTTTCTCCCTCTCCCGATTGATGTCAGGTCCGTGTAGCAGCACAGAGCACATCAACGGAAAACTGCTGAAAAGCGTGTTTGATCAAACTGAGACTGAACTTGATCCTGCGTGCCTGTGTTTCAGCGTTCACTGTAATCAGGGAAGTGTTACAGTGGTGCCAAAACCCGGGACACTGGAAAAGAGCCATTGCCATGGAGTCCCATTGGAGCAAGCACGTGATGAGTTTCTGAGACACGCCTTTGACCAAGTGAATGTAATTGATGGTCAAATCCTTCAGCCTAATATTGCACTTAAGGATAGGCTGTATAGAGTGACAATGGACACTCAAACTAAAGAAGAGGAATTTTCCAACGTGTTCTTGCCCCTTCCCAGCTGCACCCACCTCAGAGAACATCACATTGAAATACCCCCAGAAGTGGTGGTGCATAGCCGCCCTTATCACTTACACAAACACAAAAAAAGGTGGTTCGGGATGAAATCAAGGCCATCGGTTAGGTGCTGCTCGCTTTTATTCGACACTGGATTTAACAAAGGGATATTGGCAGATCCCCTTGACTCCTCTATCTCGAGCAAAAATGGCCTTTTCCACACCCTTTGGATTACACCAGTTTGTCACACTTCCTTTTGGGTTGTTTGGGGCTCTCGCTATGTTCCAGCAGCTCATGGGCAAGATCCTCTGTCCCCATGCCGCCTGTGCAGCAGCATATCTTGATGACATTATCATGTACAGCAATGATTGGCCGTGGCACCTTGAACACCTTAGGGCAGTCCTAGAGTCACTGAGGCGTGCGGGTCTCACAGCTAACCCAAAATAGTGTGCAATTGGACTGGTGGAAGTACGGTAAATGGGCTTCCACTAGGGTCATGGGCAGGTGCGTCCCCAAATTGATAAGACTGCAGCAGTTGCAGCCTGCCTGCAATCTAAGACTCAAAAGGGGGTGAGGCAGTTCCTGGGGCTAGCTGGCTATTATAGGTGATCCGTACTTAATTTTTCAGAGGTCACAAGCCCGCTGACTGACCTCACTAAAAAGGGAGTGCCAGATCTGGTCCAGTGGACAGAGCAATGCCAACAGGCCTTTAACCAAGTAAAAGCTGTACTGTGTAAGGGGCCACTTTTGTACTCCCCTGACTTCTCTCTCCCTTTTGTTTTGCAGACTGACACATCGGACAGAGGGCTGGGGGCTGTATTGTCCCAGACGGTGGAGGGGGAGGAGTGCCTGGTGCTGTACATCAGCTGCAAGCTCTCCATGCGGGAGGGGAAGTACAGCACCATCGAGAAGGAGTGCTTGACTATCAAGTGTGCGGTCCTCACCCTCCGTTACTACCTGCAGGGACACCCTTTCACCCTCTGCTCGGCTCACACCCCACTCCAGTGGTTTCACTGCATGAAGGATGCCAACACCTGGATCACCCGTTGGTATCTGGCCCTATAGCCATTTAAGTTCAAGGTGGTCCAGAAGCTGGGGTCACAGACGGTGGTGGCAGACTACTTCTCCTGGCAGAGGGTCAGCTGCAGGCCAGACGGCTCCCCAGCCTGAGTCGGGCAGTGGGGGTATGTGGCAGCAGGGGCGTGGTCAAGTGCTGGTTTGTGAATGGAGGGAGAAGCTGGGGAAGGTGAGTGGCAAAGTGGAAGCACCTGTGTTAAATTAATGTACTTTCTGTGTGTGTTTGTGTGCAGTAAAAAGGAGATAACAGGGAAGAGCAGCAGAGGGGGTTTTCTCCCCCCAGTTGATGTCACACCTGTGCAGCAGCACACAGCACATCAATGGAAAACTGCTGAAAAGCATGTTTGTGTAACCTGGTTGTGTGAAAATAAAACTGAGACTGAACTTGATCCAGCCTGCCTGTGTTTCAGTGTTCACTGTAATCAGGGAAGTGTTACACTCCAGTTTTAAACTAATTTTTAAAGCATTTGTAAACATTTTGTAAAACTACAGTAACAAAGTTCCAAGCAAGTGCTCATTTAAGCAATACCACACTTGAGGTCATGCTGTTGTACTTGAATATCAGCACAGCTGTGATTCAGTTGTGGATAATTGGCTGTAGCTAATCACAGCCGTGCTGATATTAGGTAGAACAGCATGACCTTGAGTATAATATAGCTTTTATACAACAGTTCTATAAACAAGAGATTAATATTGAGTAAGTAACATTTTGGACTGTCACGAATGGCGAGCTGAGGTGAAGTGAGGACCCAAGAGCAAACTCAGAAAACAGGCAGAGTAAAGAGAAAACTTCTTTAATGAAGTAGATGGCAGAAAGGCAAAGGTACAGTAGGGCTCAGGCAAAAATTGGTAGTGAAAAAACAGGCCAGGAGGTCAAAAACACAGAGGAGCAGGTAGACACGATCAGGGACAAAAAGCAGGACAGAAAAATCTTCACAAAACTGATGAACACAGGGACAAGGGAAATCCAGGCAGAGGTAGCAAAAGACACAATTCAAAAGAACAGGCAGGCAAAAACAGGGACAAAAAAAATGGACAGAAAAACAAGGAAAAATTCAGGCAGGGGGAATCAAGAAGACACAATACCAATGAGCTGTAGCGAGGCGAGGAAAGTCTACAAGAGACAGTCTGGCAAATGGAGTAGCTCCAAACAGTTCTTAAAAAGCTCTGGCTGATGGAAGAGGAGTGGTAGCAGGTGTGGGAGTGCCACTTCAGGAAATGGCATTCAGCAAGGCAGGACTGAATTCCTGTCCTGGATCCAGCCTGGAGCCAGAGTGGAAGTCCCACAATCTAAGGCATGGATGTACTGGACCAGACTATGACAGTACCCCCCCCCCTCAACAGGCGCCTCCAGGCACCTTAGAAAGTGCCTCAGGGTGTTGTTGGTGGAAGTCCATGATGAGGGTGGGATCCATGATGAACCTGGCAGGAACCCAGCTCCTCTCATCAGGACCATACCCCTCCCAATCAACCAGGTACTGGAGTCCTCTGCCTCAGCATCATACCTTCAGCAACCTCCTGACAGTGAAGACCTCACCACCATCGATAAACCTGAGAGGAGGAGGAGGGGGTTTGGAGGGTGGGGACAGGGAACTGGAGACAAGGGTTTTGACTTGGGAGACATGAAAAGTTGGGTGAATACAGAGCATGTTTATGGGCAGAGACAGTCTTACAGAGCAGGGATTAATTGCCTTGGAGACGGGGAAAGGTCCTATGAACCTGGGAGCCAATTTGCGGGAGACCATTTTGAGGGGCAGGTGGCGAGTGGAGAGCATTACCCATTGCCCCACCTGATAGATGGGAGCTGCCAAGCGGTGTTTTTCAGCTTGCTCTTTAAACATCTTGACAGAACATAGGAGCTTTTTCCTGGTCAATGCCCATGTTCTCCTGCAGTGGTGCACAAACATCTGGGCAGAGGGCATGGCGACTTCTTCTTCTTGGATGGGGAAGAGTGGTGGCTGGTAACCCAGAGAGCACTGGAAGGGGGAAAGACCTGTCGCAAAGGTGGGTAAGGAGTTGTGAGCATACTCTATCCAAGGAAGGGTCTTGCTCCAGGAGGCAGCATCCTTGGACACCATGCACCTGAGAACCACTTCCAGCTCCTGGTTGGCCCATTCTGTCTGTCCATTGGTCTGAGGGTGAAAACCTGAAGACAGACTGCGAGAAGCACCAATGAGTTTACAGAAAGCCTTCCAGAATTGGGCAGAGAACTTGGATCCACGGTCTGATACGATGTCTGAGAGGAGTCCGTGTAGATGGAAAACATGGAGTATCAACAATTTGGTGGTCTCCTTGGTGGTGGAAAGCTTGGGCAGAGGGATAAAATGAACAGCTTTAGAAAAACGGTTGACAACAGTGAGGATACAAGTATTGCCACCTGAATTAGGGAGTCCTGTGATGAAATCCAGGGCTATGTGTGACCAGGGCTGGTGGGGAACAGGAAGGGGTCTCAGCAGGCCGGCAGGGGGTCTGTTGCCAGTCTTGTTCCTGGCACAGATGTCGCAAGATGCCAAAAACCTCTGGATGTCCTCCTTGATGGATGGCCACCAAAAACGTTGTTGGATGAGTGCCAGAGTCTGGGCTGCTCCTGGGTGGCATGCCATTCTGGGACCATGACCCTAATGCAACACCTGTGCCCGCACAGAAACAGGAACAAAAAGATGGTTAGGAGGTGCATTACTGGGCCCTGGATCCTGCTCATGGGCTGTCTGGACCAGGGTTTCCACCTCTAACAGAGCGGCCCCCACCAGGCACTGTGGAGGAAGGATGATCTCAGGGGAGGTTGATTCCTCCTGGAGGGGAGAAAACATTCTGGACAAGGCATCAGGCTTATCATTCTTAGAGCCTGGGCATAAGGAAAGTGTGAACTTGAAGTACAAAAAGCAGAGAGACCATCGGGCCTGATGAGAATTGAGGTGCTTGGCAGTCCTGAGGTATTCAAGGGTCCTGTGATCTATCCATATGATGAAGGGAAGGTCTGACCCCTCCAACCAATGTCTCCATTCTTCCAAGGCCAGTTTAACAGCCAACAGTTACCTATTGCTAATGTCATAGTTTCTCTCAGAGGGGAAAAGCCGACGAGAGAAGAAGGAGCAAGGATGAAGCTTGTTGTCACTAGCTGATCTTTGGGACAATATGGCCCCCATCCCTGACTACGAAGCATCGACCTTAACCATAAACTGCCAGGACGGATCTGGAATGGTGAGTATAGGTGCTGATGTGAACCTTCATTTGAGCTTGGAGAAGGCCTTCTCTGCCCCTTCCTCCCAGCTGAAAGGGACCTTGGTGGAAGTTAGAGCCATGAGGGGCCCAGCCACCATACTAAAGTTCCTGATGAATCACCTGTAGAAATTTGCAAACCCAAAAAAACGCTGGAGTTCTCGCCGAGAGGATGGGGTGGGCCAGTCAACAACTGCCTTGAGTTTCAGGGCATCCATCTGAATCTGTGCGGGGGAGATAATGAAACCCAGAAAGGAAACAGAACTCCTATGGAACTTGCATTTCTCAGCCTTTACAAAGAGTTTATTTTCCAGGAGTCACTGAAGGACCTGCCTGACATGGATGCAGTGTTCATCAAGGGAGTGGGAAAAAATCAATATATCATCCAGATAAACAAAAAAGTTAAGGTAGTCCCTCAGGACATCATTAATGAGGGAAAACAGTGGGAGCATTAGTCAGGCCGAACGGAACCACAAGATATTCTTGTGACTGCGCATGCACGAGGAGTGAGGGGTAGTGTGATCTAGGCTCCTTGAAAAAGTTTGAAAGTGGCTAAAAAAGTGATTAATTAAATGTTAAGTTGATGAAAGGACTCAAGTATGCAATGTAAATGTCCTGCTACAAAAAATTAACGGTTATGCGGTGAGAATGAATGAAGCGGTCGGTGGTGGACGTCAAAGAAACAAACGCCATCAGATTAATGTTAGAACGAGGTCTACGGCGACTACAAACCTACCTGAGCAGGTAATAATACAATCGGAGGTTATGGCTGGAATCGATAAAAATGAACTGTCGGATTTAATCCGTTCGATTATGAAGGAAGAAATCGCCGTAGTATTGGCCACACTTCAACCACAATTGGATTTACTCAAAACACAATTAAATGAGGGTGTTCGGAAAATAGAATGTGTTGAAAATGGGCTGAATGATATGAATGAACGTGTTGCTGTACTAGAGAAAAATAAAGAAAAAAGTGAGATGTATTTAGAACAACTCCGAAAAGAGAATAAAGAACTTCGAGATAAATTGGAGCGTCAGGAGGCCCATAGTCGGAAGCTTAATCTAAGAGTGTTTGGCTTGCCCAAAGGTATTGAAAAGGGGAATTCCACTGACTATATGAATAACCTTATGAAGGAGGTGTTTAAAGGTAAAATTAAGACTGAGCCGGTGGTTGAAATAGCACATAGAGTGGGCAAAGGGAATAACACTATGCTTGTGAGGATGCAACGGTATATGGCAAAGGAGGAGATACTGTTGCTGTCTAAAAAAGAGCGTATACTCAAACATGAAAAGATGAAGCTCCAATTCTTTCCAGACCTAACGTCGGACATGGCCAAGCGGAGGGCAACGTTTCATGAGATTCGGGGGAAACTCAAGACCGCGGGTATACAAAATGGAATTATTCATCCGGCCACCCTTGTCATTACACACGGAGGCGAGACTTTGAAATTTACTGACCACAAGAAAGCGGAGGCTTACTGGGACTCGGTTGAGAGATCGTTGGAAGCTCAGGAACCTCAGGACTGGGAAAACATCAAGGGTTCTGCGGTTGAATAGGACTCTGAGTGAAATATCCAGGACTTGACTCAACTGTATAGGTCAGTTAATTGAAAGCCATAAATGAGTATGAATGAATGTTTTTTGGAGCTGGTGCTAAACATACTGTACTAACGAAAATATTGTTTTGGTTTGTGAGTGGGTGGGTTGGTATGAGTGTAATGAGGAAATATGTATCTGTTTGTATGAGTGTGATGGGAGGGTGTGTGTGGGGTGGGGGTGGGAGATTGTGTGGTTTAGAGGCTGGGAATATGATGTTTATGTTGTGTGTAAGAGTTTATGTTTTGAGGAAAGTTATGATTATTAAGAAAAGAAAATTTATGTTGGTTAAAAAAATATATTGGTGTACAAAAAATGAGTAGTTCTGCTTTACCACAAAAAGGATTTAGGATGGGTCACTTAAATATTTGTAGTTTACGAAATAAAATTGATGATGTTTCTGATATTCTTAATGAATATAATCTACATTTGCTTGCATTAACAGAGACCCATCTGAATCCAGAAATAAATAGTGAAGTATTGAAAATAGAGGGATATAATATGTATAGACTTGATAGAGGTACGAGGGGAGGTGGGGTAGCTATTTATTGTCAAGACCATATTCCGGTTAAAACTAGGACTGATTTAGGATGCAATGGGGTGGAAATACTATGGCTGCAAGTTCAACTACCGTACATAAAGCCAATGTTGATAGCCTGTTGTTATAGGCCTCCAAATGCGACCACAGTGTATTTGGACAATATATGTAAAGTATTAGATAGAGTGTGTGATGCAAATTTTGAGGTATTTGTCTTAGGTGATTTCAATATTGATTGGAATGTGATTGAGTGTCCGATGAAATACAAATTTCTTTCTCTAGCAGATACATGTAATCTATCACAAGTAGTTAAGAAGCATACTAGGATAAACAGAAGAACAGATGGAGTCAAATCTTCAACATGTATTGATTTAATATTTACAAATGTGTTCGAGTTGTGTTCAAAAGCAATTTCCATTCCAGTAGGCTGTAGTGATCACAACCTTATAGCCATTAGTAGAAAGACAAAAATCCCCAAGAGGGGTCAGAAGGTCGTTTTTAAACGAAGTTTTAAATATTTTAATGAAAATAGCTATAGTAATGAAATAAGAGAGGTTGATTGGTCTGAAGTATTGCTGGAGGAAGATCCAAATCTTGCTTTGGGTGTGTTTGATCGTTTAATACTCCCAATAGTTAATAAATATGCTCCTGTCAAAAAATTAACTATACGAAATACTAGGTCACCTTGGCTAGATCAAGAACTTAAAGCACATATGAAAGAAAGGGATAGAGCCAAAATAGAAGCAGTAAAAACTGGTGGTGAACAAGAATGGAGTAAGTATCGTAAACTTAGAAACTTTGTAACGATGTTAAATAAAAATAAGAAGAGAGTGTATTATCATAAAAGGATTAACATGATAAGTACAGACAGTAAGGCTACTTGGAACATTCTAAATCAGCTAATGGGGAAGACGGGCAGATCCATACCATCATTTTTAGAGGCAGAGGGCAATTTTATCACTAAACCAGTAGATATAGCAAATTATTTGAGTATGTTTTTTAGAGATAAAATTCAGAAGTTAAATAATGGGATGGCAGTAAATGATGGAGGACTAGAACTTGCATCCAAACTTATCATAAATAAAGTTATGAAGAATAAAAGTTGTATTTTTCACTTTGATAAAGTCCAAGTGTCTACTGTTGAACAATGTATTAGATCGAGTAAGAATAAACCAGCTGGTATTGATAATTTGGATGCAAGGTTGCTTAAACCTGTTGCTGATGTTGTGGCTATTCCCATTTGTTATATAATTAATTTAAGTTTTGAAAAATCAATTTGCCCTGCGGATTGGAAGATAGCTAAGATTATTCCACTGCCCAAGAATAATAAAGAGATCTTCTCAGGGAAGAATAGTAGGCCAATAAGTATTTTACCTTTGTTAAGCAAAATTATGGAAAGAATAGCTTATGAGCAAATACAATATTATTTCTGTACAAATGATTTGAATACAGTACATCAACATGCATATAGAAAGGGGCACTCCACAGCTACTGCACTCACTGAAATGACCGATGAATGGTTGAAAGAAATAGATGTAGGTAAGATAGTTGGTTCTGTTTTATTAGATTTTAGTGCAGCGTTTGATATTCTTGACCATAGATTATTGGTGAATAAGTTACATTGTTATGGCTTTGATCAAGGTTCTGTTGCCTGGATAAGTAGTTACCTTAATAATAGGAAATATTGTGTGTATTTTAATGGTGGTTTTTCAGATGTTAGAGAGATGAATTGTGGAGTTCCACAAGGGAGTTGTTTAGGGCCATTATTATTTTCTATATTTACTAATGATTTACCTTTAATTTTACAACAGTCGTCCATTACTATGTATGCAGATGACTCTACTATTTATGTAGCAGCTTCAACATCAAATGAGTTAGAAAAAATCCTAAATGATGAGCTTGTATTGATAAGGAAATGGGTTAATTTAAATAAATTGGTTCTAAATGCTGACAAAACAAAATGTATAGTATTGTCCTCTAAACGGGGAGGGAGAGTAGAATCAAAACTGAATGTAAAGATAGATGATAAAACAATAGAACAGGTTACAGAAGTGAAATTACTTGGTGTGTTGATTGATAGTAGAATGTCGTGGACGAGTCATGTAAATGAAATGGTGAAGAAAATGGGTAGAGGAATGGCTGCAATTAGATATTGTAGAAAATATTTACCAGGATGTTTTGTTAAGCAATTAATGCAGGCTGTGGTTCTATCTCAGATGGACTATTGTACTGTAATATGGTCAAACACATCAGAAAATAATCTTCAAAGGCTACAGGTTGCGCAAAACAAAGCTGCACGTATAGTGCTCAATTGTTCTTTCAGAACAAGAGTGTCTGATATGTTAAAAACATTGAATTGGTTACCAGTTAAAGATAGGTTATATCACACTCTTCTTAGTTTTGTAAGAAATGTAATTATGACAAAGCGTCCTGTTACTTTGTTTAAATCTTTGATGTTTTCTAGTAATATACATACATACTTTACAAGACATTCAGTACAGAGAAGATTTTTGTTGCCTGCGTATAGAACAGGGGCTGGGCAGAGAACACTGCATTATAGAGGAATGTTAGCATGGAATTCTTTACCCTGTTTTTTGATTAATGAAGTAAATGAGAAAGCTTTTAAAATTAAATTAAAACTGTATTTGTTTACTCAAAATATATGATTATTTTCTATTCCTCTATAAATAGGATATGTGGTACGATGACTAATTGATGGGACCAATATATTTGAAACAAATTTATTTCCTCTTTTGTTTTTGTTTTTATTTTATGTTTTTGTTTGTACAGTCTGTAAAAATGCATGTCTATATTAAAAAAAAAAAAATTAAGGAATTGTAAGTTTGACCACAGGGAGAACAGCACCCTTCTGTGAAGGGGAAGCTGATGTGGATCAATATAAATAAATAAATTAATTAATTAATTAATTAATTAATTAATTCGTAGTGGCCCATGGGGGTGTTAAACGCTGTCTTCCATTCATCCCCTTCCCTGATCCTCACGAGGTGGTAAGCATTATGCAGGTCTAGCTTGGTGAAAATATGGGCTCCCTGGAGCAACTCAAACGCCGTAGACATGAGAGGTAGGGAGTAACGGTTCTTGATGGAGATGTCGTTTAGCCCCTGATAATCGATGCAAGGGCTCAAGGATTTGTCCTTCTTCTCCACAAAAAAGAATCCTGCCCCTGCAGTAGAAGAGGAGGGATGAATAAGTAGTGGAATCCCCAGGCACTTGGCGGTGGTCGAGCAGGTCAGGTTTCTGTCAGACCCTGAATCAATGAGTGCCTGGAGGTCGTGGGGCTGATTGCCATGGATAATGACCACTGGGAGTAGCGGTCGATCAGTAGAGGGCTGATTCTGGACATTGCCCACCAGGGCCCCTAAACTCACTGGTGGGCTCTTCCTTTTAAAGGGCAAGATTGGCAGAAATACCCCAGCTGTCTGCAATAAAAACATGCCCCCATATCCTGACAGCACTGTCATTCCTCAGGTGAGATGTGGACTTGGTCTACCTGCATTGGCTCAGAGGAAGGGATGGGAGGCTGAGGGGGAGCAAGACTAGTCCGAGTTCTCTCTTTCACCCACTATCTGATCTGGGAGTCAATACGACTGGCGAGGTCCATGAGACCGGGGAGATCAGGTGGCAGTTCTCGTGAGACCAGCTCATCCTTGATGGAGTCTGACAGCCCATTCAAAAATGTGTCAAACAAGGCATTCTCATTCCAGCCACAAGATGCCGCCAAAGTGTGAAACTCAATTGCATAGTCAAAAGCGGACCAGGCACCCTGCCGCAGCCCCATGATTTCTCTTGCTGCCTCTGCTAGACAGAGAGTGATCAAAGGTTTGCCTCATCTCCTCTGTGAAATCCTTGAAGCTGGTGCAGCATGATGCATTGGTATCCCACATAGCTGTTCCCCACTCCCTAGCTTTGCCAGTGAGGAGAGTGATGGTGTAGGCCACTTGGGAATGCTCTGTAGGGAAGGCCAGTGGTTGAAGCTCAAGGGTTAGCGAGCATTGAGATAAAAATGATCTGCAGGTACCTGGTTCTCCATCGTATGGCTGTGGGGCGGGAAGTCTCGGCTCTCTAAAGAGGGCTGGAGCAGGAGCTGGAGGAGCAGTAGATGGAGGGGGTTGTGTAGGAGCAGATGTTACTTGAAGCTGTTGTAGCTGAGTGGCAAGAAGATTGAGAGTGTCAGAGATGGCGACAAGGTTTTGATTCACCTGTTGGATGTCCTGTTGGTGGGTCCCAAGGAGAGCTCCCTGTTTCTGCACCACTGCTCTTTGCTGGGCAAAATCTGCTGGGTCCATGTTGGCCAGACTGTGCTGTCATGAATGGTGAGCTGAGGTGAAATGAGGACCCAAGAGCATACTCAGAAAACAGGCAGAGTAAAGAGAAAACTTCTTTAATGAAGTAGATAGCAGAAAAGCAAAGGTACAGTAGGGCTCAGGCAAAAATCGGTAGTCAAAAAACAGGCCAGGAGGTCAAAAACACAGAGAAGCAGGTAGACATGATCAGGGACAAAAAACAGGACAGAAAAATCTTTACAAAAACTGATGAACACAGGGACAAGGGAAATCAAGGCAGAGGTAGCAAAAGGCACGATCCAAAAGAACAGGCAGGCAAAAACAGGGACAAAAAAACTGGACAGAAAAACTTGACAAAAAAACAAGGAAAAATTCAGGCAGGGGGAATCAAGAAGACACAATACCAATGAACTGTTGTGAGGCAAGGAAAGTCTACAAGAGACAGTCAGGCAAATGGAGTAGCTCCAAACAGTTCTTATAAAGCCCTGGCTGATGGGAGAGGAGTGGTAGCAGGTGTGGGAGTGCCGCTTCAGGAAATGGCCTTCAGCAAGGCAGGACTGAATTCCTGTCCTGGATCCGGCCTGGAGCCGGCATGGAAGTCCCACAATCTAAGGCATGGATGGACTGGACCGGACTGTGACATGGACACAGTATTGTCAAATGTTCAATTTATTTTTGCTCTGCAAGAGGACACAGATCCCAGAGAAGTCACACTCTGTTAGGGTTGCTGGAGGTGTGGTGAATTAGGACCCAAAAGCAGAACACACACACAGACAGAAATCCAAGAAGCATATTAGGTTTAATCCAGAAAGAGGCATGGCAAAAATATAAACAAACTTGATTAAGAAAACAGTAACAGAAATAGTCCAGGTATTAAAAAAAAGTGAAACTTGACTTGAAAAAACAAGGCAGGCAAAGACATGAAAAAACACTTGGAGGAAAAAACATGAAAAACTCTCAAGGCAAAAAAACGGCTAGAGTCTACATACAAGACATTCTGGCACTGTCTGTGGCTGAGAACGGCGTTTAAAAAGGCAGCAGTGGTAATCAGGAAGTGAATGCAGGTGAGCGCTCACTGAACAGGGAAGCAGGCAGGATGGGATTCCCATCCCAGATCGGAGCTGATGTGGAAGATCCACAAACTCAGGAGCGGATGTCTGGGGCAGAGCATGACAGTAACCCCCCTTCAACAAGCGCCTCCAGGCACTTCAAGAGGAGCATCAGGGTGTTTCAGGTGGAAGTCAGTGATGAGGGTTGGGTCTAAGATGAACCTGGCGGGGACCCAACTTCTCTCCTTGGGACCGTAACCTTCCCAGTCCACCAGGTACTGAAGTCCTCTGCCTCGCTGCCGCACCTTCAGCAACTTTTTGATGGTGTAGGCTTCACCGCCATCTATGAGTCTGGGAGGAGGAGGGGGTTTGGAGGGTGGGGACAAAGAACTGGAGACAAGAGGTTTCAACTGTGATACATGGAATGTGGGGTGAATGCATCGCATGATGAGTGGTAATGCCAGTTTGATGGAACATGGATTGATTACCTTACTGACGAGGAAGGGTCCTACATATCTGGGAACCAGCTTGCGGGAGACAGTTCTGAGAGGCAGATGGCGCATGGAGAGCATGACTCGCTGTCCCACCCAGTAGGTGGGTGACAGAGTGGTGTTTGTTGGCCTGCCTCTTGGATACTAGGGTGGAGAGAATGAGTCTTCTCCGGGCCAATGCCCACGTCCTCCTGCAGTGGCATATGAAGGTCTGGGCTGAGGGTACGGTGACCTCCTCCTCTTGTTTGGGGAAAAGTGGTGGTTGGTAGCCTAGGGAGCACTGGAAGGGTGAGAGACCTGTGGCAGATGAAGGCAGAGTGTTGTGAGCTTATTCAACCCAAGGTAGGTACTTACTCCAAGAACCAGCATCCCTGGACGCCATGCACCTGAGTGCCACTTCCAAGTCTTGATTTGCCCATTCCGCCTGGCCGTTGGTTTGAGGGTGGAATCCTGATGAGAGACTACAGGAGGCCCCAATGAGTTTGCAGAAGGCCCTCCAGAACTGCACAGTGAATTGAGGACCCCGGTCGGAGACGATGTCAGAGGGGAGTCTGTGTATGCGGAAGATGTGGAGGATGAGTAGTTCGGCAGTTTCTTTAGCTGTGGGAAGTTTGGGCAGAGGGATGAAATGGACTGACTTGGAGAAACGGTCAATGACTGTGAGAATGCATGTGTTGCCACCTGAGTTGGGGAGTCCTGTGACAAAGTCCAGGGCGATGTGTGACCAGGGCAGATGAGGAGTCGGGAGGGGCCTCAGCAAGCCGGCAGGGGGTCAATTGGCTGTCTTGTTCCAAGCACACATGTCACAGGCTGCCATGTACTCCTGGACATCTTCCTTGATCAATAGCCACCAGAAGAGTTGCTGAATGAGTGCCAGGGTTCGAGCAGCTCCCAGGTGACAAGCCAACTTGAAGCCATGACCCCACTGCAGCACCTGGGTTCACACAGAACAGGGAACAAACAGATGGTTACATGGTATATTGCTAAAGTTACCAGCCCCGGGGTCCTGCTCCTGGGCCTTCTGCACTAATGTCTCTACCTCAAGTAGGGGGACAGCATGGGGGGAGGATGGTTTCGGGCATTCTAGACTCCTCCTGGCGGGAAGAGAATATCCTGGACAGGGTGTCAGGTTTGCCATTCTTGGAACCTGGGCAGTAGGAGAGCATGAACTGGAATTGGGAGAAAAAGAGAGACCATCGGGCTTGACATGAATTGAGACATTTGGCAGACTTGAGGTATTCTAGATTTTTGTGGTCAGTCCAGACAATGAAGGGGAGATCCGACCCCTTGAGCCAGAGTCTCCACTCCCCCAAGGCCAGCTTGACGGCCAACAGCTCTCTGTCGCTGATGTCATAGTTCCGCTCAGCAGGGGACAGCCGGTGAGAGAAGGAGGAGCAGGGGTGGACCTTGTTATCATTGGCCCTCTGGGAGAGAACGGCTCCGACCCTGGACTCCGAAGCGTTGTACTCCACAATGAACTGCTTGGTTGGGTCGGGTATGGTGAGGATGGGTGCTGTGGTGAATTTGTGTTTGAGCATGGAGAAGGCTTTCTCTGCTTCCTCCCCCCATTTGAATGGGCTCTTGATTGAGGTCAATGCCGTGAGAGGTCCGGCCACCATGCTGAAGTCACGGATGAAGCGCCTGTAGAAATTAGCAAACCCCAGGAAATGCTGGAGCTCCTGCTGCGAGGATGGAGTGGACCAGTCAGCGACTGCCTCAAGCGTGAGGGGGTCCATCCGGATCCTCGCTGGGGAGATGATGAACCCCCAGAAACAAGACAGAGCTCTGGTGGAACTCACTTTTTTCTGCCTTGACAAACAGCTTATTCTCTAACAGGTGCTGGAGGACCTGCTGGACATGACCCCGATGTTCCTCCAGGGAGCGGGAGAAGATCAGGATGTCATCCAGGTACAAGAAAATGAAGATGTTGAGATAGTCCCTTAAGATGTCGTTCACGAGTGCCTGGAAGACTGCGGGAGCATTGGTCAGGCCGAAGGGGACTATGAGGTACTCGTAGTGACCCGTGGTGGCGTTAAAGGTCATCTTCCACTCGTCTCCTTCCCTGATCCTGATGAGATGGTAGGCATTATATAGATCCAGCTTGGTAAATACCTTGGCTCCTTGGAGTAGTTCAAAGGCCGTGGTCATGAGCGGTAGTGGGTAGCAGTTCTTGACCGTGATGGCATTGAGACCTTGATAATCGATGCAGGGGTGGAGCGACTTGTCTTTTTTCTCCATGAAGAAGAATCCCACCCCTGCTGGGGAGGAGGAAGGGCGGATGATCCCAGCTGCCAAGGACTTGGAAATATACTTCTCCATGGCTTGCCTTTCGACAGGAGAGAGAGAGTAGAGTCATCCTTTGGGTGGTGCCATCCTGGGCAGGAGGTCAATTCCACAGTCATAGGGTCTGTGAGGAGGGAGGGACACTGCTCAGGTCTTACAGAAGGCAAGCTTTAGATCCAGGTATTACGGAGGCACATGAGAGAGGTTGGGAAACTCACTGGCTGAAGGCTGCAGTGGTTTGGTGGGAGGCAGAGCAGAGTGCAGGCAGGAAGCTAGGCAGAACTGGCTCCAGCCTAAGATGGTGTTGTCGGCCCAGTTTAGGTGGGGGTTGTGCTGCATTAACCAAGGTAATCCTAGAATGATGGGTATGTGGGGGTTGTTCATGGAGTGAAGTTGGATGGTTTCAGAATGATTACTGGAAATCCTCAGGTTAAGCGGAGCAGTGAGGTGGGTGATGGTGGTCAAACCAGTGTCACTGAGTGTCAGGATGGTGAAAGGAATGTCAAGAGCAAGTAGCAGGATTCCCAGACGCTTGGCGGTGGCAGAGCAGATCAGGTTCCTGTCCACCCCTGAGTCGACGAGGGCCTGGAGGTGGTGATGCTGGTTGTCAAGGATGATGATGACAGGGAGTAACGGTCGATCAGCGAGGGGCTGGTTTCGAGTGTTGCCCACCAGGGTCCCTCGATTCACTGGTGGGCTCATCCTTTTAACAGGCAGGCTCAGCAGATGTGTCCCAGCTGACCGCAGTAGCAGCAGGCCCCTGTGCTCTGCCGGCACTGTCGTTCTTCAGCTGACACCCAAATCCGGTCTACCTGCATGGGTTCGACAGATTAGGTGGGAGATGGAGTGGAGGTGAAGCTGGGGTGAGTCTTCTCTCTTCTCTGTTGCTGGATATGGGTGTCGATACGCTTGCCGAGGTCCATGAGGCTGGAGAGGTCTGACGGTAGTTCCTGCAATACCAGTTCATCCTTAATGGCGTCAGACAAGCTGTGCAGGAACACGTCGACCTGGGCACTCTCGTTCCAGCCACACGATGCCACCAATGTCCAGAACTCGATGGCGTTGTCTGAGGTAGACCGGGACCCCTGCCACAGCTCCATGAGTTCTAGCCACCTCCTGGCCAGACAGATAGTGGTTGAAAGTTCGTCTCATCTCCTCAGAGAAATCTTTGAAGTTGGAGCAGAAATGTGCATCAGTGTCCCAGACTGCTGTTCCCCACTCCCTGGCCTTGCCAGTGAGGATCGTGATGGTATATGCTACCCGGGAGCATTCTGTGGGGAAGGCCAGAGGTTGCAGCTCTAGAATTAATGAGCATTGAGACAAGAATGATCTGCAAATACCTGGTTCTCCATCGTAGGGTTGAGGTGCTGGGAGTCTTGGCTCGCAAAGAAAGGCGATGACAGGAGCTGGAGTTGGAGACGGCTGGGCAGGGGTAGGCATGGCTTGATAACACTGCATCTGCATGGTGAGGAGGTTGAGTGAGTCAGACAGGGTGGTAAGGGTCTGATTGACTTGTCGTAGGTCTTGTTGATGGGTCCTGAGGAGAGTCCTTTGTTGTTGGACGGCCATTCTCAGATGGGCAAATTCTGCTGGATCCATGTTGGCCAGAACATACTGTTAGGGTTGCTGGAGGTGTGGTGAATTAGGACCCAAAAGCAGAACATGCACACAGACAGTAATCCAAGAAGCGTCGTAGGTTTAATCCAGAAAAAGGTGTGGCAAAAATGTAAACAATCTTGATTAAGAAAACAATAATGAAAATAGTCCAGGTATAAAAAAAAACATGAAACTTGACTTGAAAAAATGAGACAGGCAAAGACATGAAAAAACACTTGGAGGAAAAAACAAACTCTCGAGGCAAAAAACGGCTAGAGTCTACATACGAGACGTTCTGGCACTGTCTGTGGCTGAGAACGGCATTTAAAAAGGCAGCGGTGGTAATCAGGAAGTGGATGCAGGTGAGCACTTGCTGAACAGGGAAGCAGGCAGGATGGAATTCCCGTCCCGGATCCGGATCGGCGCTGACGTGGAAGATCCGCAAACTCAGGAGCAGATGTCTGGGGTGGAGCATGACACACTCACTTTATAGCAAATCAGCAAGCTGGCTAGCTAGCTTACATTTATTTGTACATTCCCATTAAAGGTGCTTCTGGTAAAGCTCTGATGATCTTTTTATATTTTAAGTCTTTTTTATCCGTTATATTTTAAGTTATATTCCCGAAAATATAATTTGCCATGTTCACTAATGTTTTTGCTTCTGTACTGCTGGTTGGACCTAGGAAGTGGAGTTTTACATGACAAGCAGAGTGATGTATACAATGAAACATGCTGTTATTGCAAAATATCTGCATTCTTAGAACGCCACTTGACCAAGCAAATTAGTAGACCAGAAATAACTGTTGTAGAATAAATGTTAATTTTCAATGGCCACCAATCTTCCCAAGGTCCTCCTGCTTTTTTTTAACCTAATAAAGACTTTTTAGATCAATTTTACAAAAACCCTTATGAGCATATTTTTGCGCAGATAATCAGTATTTGAAACAGTATGAAAAAGTTTAACATAGAATGCTTGCTCATTCATCAGTACACCTCTTTGAGGATTAAATGCTGGGATGATATAAAAGATTAGCTCTAAGGGTAGTACAACAGATTTTGGAACACATCTGAAACATCTGTGACTCCTTCGAAACCTGAGTCTCAATGAAGATAATGACCAAAGCCAAATAATGTGTGAGGGAAAGAAATTAAATTACACAATGTAGTTGATGGTTACATGAATAAGCAAAAATGTAATCATACTTTTCCTCCCCATGACACACATGAAAAGACCTCTGTAGCAAAGCAGATGCATCAAATGAAACTTTATCATTATTTTCCATTGTTATGCTAAAACTAAAGGGTAGGATGAGCAAATTACACTGATAAATATGACTAGCATTAGCTCCATGTAGTAGTGCAACATGTTCCATCAATTGCATTAACAGGTGCAGCCTAACCTCCGTATGCAAGTCCACTGTTGGTCATATCACAATACAGAATATGCCTAAATTCAGAACAACAACAACAACTTTATTCATCACACACTTGTGAAATTCCTCTCTGCATTTAACCCACCTGAAGCAGTGAACACACACATGCACACACACATGAGCAATGAGCACACACACATACCCAGAGCAGTGGGCAGCCATGCTAACAGCGCCCGGGGAGCAGTTGGGAGTTAGGTGCCTCGCTCACTGGCACCTCAGCCCAAGGCCATCCCATATTAACCTAACTGCATGTCTTTTGAACTGTGGGGGAAACCAGAGCACCCAGAGGAAACCCATGCAGACACAGGGAGAACATGCAAACTCCACACAGAAAGGCCCCTGCCAGCCGCTGGGCTCAAACCCAGAACCTTCTTGCTGTGAGGCGACCGTGCTAACCACTTACACCAAATTCATTGCTTTAATACTTTTTATTTGTAAATGAAATAATACTCAAGTTGAAATGTCTAAAATAAATGTATTGTGTTTGTTCAGCTTAAACATTCTTGTGTATTTTTTCTCTGAATTTGTCCAGGCATGTTAAATGGATAGGGGAGGGACTTGAAATCCTGAGCTCAAGGTGGAGAAAAAAACTTGAATTTTGTTTTTAATCAATTTACACAGAAATTTGAGTTTAAATTACATACAATATTAAGCTGATGTAATTAGCAACATTATTATATCAGCACAACTCATCAAAATAATGTTTGCAACTTAAAAAGTTTATGTAAATCAATAAAATAGAATTCAACCACACATTTAATTAAGTGGTGGTAATGGGTCCCCTGAATTACTTTTTAGAGCTGTATTATCATTCCTGCATATGTTTCCTGTGTCCTTTGTTTTGTTCCAAAGCATTCTGTCTTTGCACTGCTACTGTGTTTATGGATTAATCATGTTTAATTATCCTTTATTTTGTTTCTTTTATTTTGCCAAAGAATATAGTAATAACATGGTTATTTATGTTGACCTGAAGTGCCAATTTGGTTAATTGTACCAGTGAAACATGCAGATAATGTATATAGTTTGAGTATCTATTGCATTCTCACTTATTCACTTGGTTATAACTATATTGCATGACAAGCCTATAATTATGCTGTCTGACAATAGAGAATGCTGTAGTGTATGTGTTTTTGTGTGTGTCTGTGTGTGTGATTGAGGGACGGATTGTATATATTGTTTGCAAAGAGTTTTTCCTAAGCTACCTTCCTAAGCCCTGCTGCAACAGAATTGTTTGTTTAATGTTATTGAGGCCAGAGATGTTTTGATGTCCCTTATATAACAACAAATGCCTTCTTCAAATTTCCAAATTGATGGAGACAAAGCCGCTTTGTACATAGTGCATAGTATACTTTTCCAAAGGTCAGTAATGGTGAAAGAACAAGCTGGTATCTCTCATGGAACTCTTTCCTATGGAAAAGTATAGTTAATAGTGTAGGTACCGCCTGTATTGTCTTTTAGGACTACAACTCCCATCACCAGCTTCCACGTTGACCTACGTCATGCCTGGGCGGGATCACCTACGTCACATCCTCTTTGAAGCCATAAGTAACAGAACACGTTTCCGCTCTTCCTCTCTCTCATCTGGACTGTTCCTGTCTGCACGTACAAAGAGATCCGCTCCGCCGAGCAAACCAGATAAAGGTGTCTTTTCTTTTCCTCAAGAATCAGAGTTTCGTGCTTTTCTTTCACCTTTCACCTTTGGCCATGGTAGATTCTAGAATCGCACGATTTTAAACTCAGATTGAGTTACAACTGGTTTTCAGTAATTCATTATAAGTACATACGGACTGCAGCCCAAGCAGTTAATTAATGTTAGAAGTGACTGGCTCCTTCTAACAAAGCGCTGTGCACATTATTTTAATCAGAGACTTTCTTCCCACAAACTACAAAGCGTCAGATCAAGAATTCTCTGCCTTCTACAGAAGTCTTAATGAGCTCCCGTAAAATTCAGCATCTTCGTAGCTTCTCTGTATTCCTACACAGAGGCAAGGTACTGCAGCAGATTTGGCATTTTGGGCAAAAAGACTAGTCTTAGGAATTAGTTTATTTACGTAGTGTGAATTTAAACTCAGGAACTGTTTAACTGTGCACACTGATTTTGTGTTTCCATCATTGTTCTATTTTGAGCTCTCATTTGTTTAATAGAAAGGTTTTGCATGCCCCCTTTTCCTTTCTAACACTTTAATTTCATTATTTACACATATTTTGACCTCATCAAGATTTCAGTGAATTTGGTAATGTTATAAAGCTAGTGGGTTAGCTGCTACGGCCAATTCTTCTGTCTCATTAGCATCCAGGGCTAATTGTATTGTCTCCAGGGACTATAAGGCCTCACCACGTGGTCTCACACACACACACACACACACACACACACACACACACACACACACAAAAAAAAAAAAAAAAAAACACCTCAGTTAGCATCCCACGCTAGCCTTTTGGTTAGGCCATTGGCCTCACAACACACCTTAGCTAGCAAACTTAAGCTAACTCTTTTGTTCTATAAAGAAACACGTCGTGACCCTTCCCCCCTCTGTTCTTTATCACGAGGTCCTTTGTCTCAACTTTAGATAATATTCCAAGCCCTGATTTAATTCAACCTTTACAGCGCATTCCCCCGTGCCCACATTCAAATTCACATATATCACGGATGACCATTTGAATGTATTTCAATTGCTAATATTTAATTTTTTATCACACACACACACACACACACACACACACACACACACACACACACACACACTCCTATGGACACACACATCTCACTGTTTGCTGCTGACTATTTGAAGATTTCAACTGCCATTATTCTTTTTATCTTTGTTATAATAAATTCAATTATTCTGTTAAACTGTGTCTGTGTTGCTTCCATATTCCTTGAAGTCATTCAAGCTCAAAGAATTCCAAGGTGCATATGAGTTATGTAATATGGTAAGTGATCATAATAATTTGGAATATACCATAATTTAGCTGTTTGGTAATTTATTATTAAGCACCAAAATTAAAGGTATTATTTAATGAGACTGATTTAATGAGATTGATCACTTAATTACCAATTGCACCTACAATAGTTAAATTTTTTTAAATATGAATATACAGTATATAGCTATAAGTGCTTACATATAGATAAAGATGCAATTCAGGAAGAAAGAGAGAATGTAAACTTTCGCTTGCCTCGTCTTGTGTGTGTGTGTGTGTGTGTGTGTGTGTGTGTGTGTGTGTGTGTGTGTGTGTGTGTGTGTGTGTGTCCTTCTCCCCTTATGAGAGTATGAGATTGCTGGTGTTTGCCATGCTGCAGGCTGTGCAAGTTGAGAGACAAAGACAGGGAAGGGAGAGACTCTCATGGTCTAACTATGGTCACATGGGCCCTCCATGTGCACCTGCTGTGTGTATAAGTTTGTACAAATGTTTGTACAAACTTTTTTATTTGTACACACATACACATAATCAGCAGAGTCTACAAATATGTTAGACAAAGTTCATGGAAACTTTTGGCTGTCTGGGGCCAAAGATCTGACTGCTCATTAAGAATTAATTGGTCCATAACTTCATTAATAATTGTAATTAAGCAAGTCTGGGTAGAAGCTATATGCACCCTAGGTACCCCAACCTTCATGCCAGAAAGTATCAAAATCGGTGAAGAATTGAGGGAGAAAAAAGTTATTTGTGTGGAAACTGCTCATTGCGGTTTAATTACTCCATATTATTTGCAATTATGCAAATTTGGGTAAAAGCGATATGCACCCCAGGCAGACCTACTTTCCTGCCAAAAAGAATAAAAATCAGTGTAGAATTGATTTTCAGTGTAGAAGAAGCGATTTTCATGAAATGTGGACGACACCAGACGGATGACGGACAACATATGATGGCATAAGCTCATCGCCTGTCGGCTGAATGAGCTAGTAATGAACACAAGTGACTAGAAATATTTAAAAAACAGTTCATAGTATTACAGAAAATAAATCTAAGTCAGGTAAGGCACCATTAGTATTATTCCAGCTAACAATTTAACAGCAGAATGGCTTCTGAATTTTGTGCTTAGAGAAACTTTTGGTTCAAAGAGTTTTCAATTTCTGGATATTTTGAAACTGTTTATATGTAATTTTGTCCTTAAAATCTGTCTGTCTGTCTGTCTGTCTGTCTGTCTGTCTGTCTATCTATCTATCTATAAATGCACCAGCAATGTGGGTGTATCACTTTGTGGTCATCTCATCTCATCATCTCTAGCAGCTTTATCCTGTTCTACAGGGTCGCAGGCAAGCTGGAGCCTATCCCAGCTGACTATGGGCGAAAGGCGGGGTACACCCTGGACAAGTCGCCAGGTCATCACAGGGCAAAAATATTATATCACTTTTTCAAAACATTGCAAATTCCCATCCTGAAGTGTTTTATTCTCTTTATGTCACAGCAATTTGCAAACAGTTACAGTTTATGATTTATTAATAAACAGCATATCATACTTTTTATTGGTTTATAGTTACGTTTAATGTTATGGAACATCAGACAAGTTAGTTCCTGTTATCACTTATGTTATAGCAGGTATAAGCAGCCATTCCATCACCAGCCTGTATTTCTTTTTCTTTCTCTTGAAGTGCAGAAGATTAGAAAAAAAAAACACAGCTTGTCATGTTACTGACAAAACAGTAAGCACAAAGTCTTCTATCATGAAGACTCTCTCATGGTGGAAAAATTACTGACAATTACAAAGCACTGAAACCCAAGGTATAAATGTGAACAAGATACCTTTAACCCTGACATCTGGAGATTGCGAATTTGAATCCTGGTGGATACTCTCTCCCCTGTCAGTTACAGCAGCACTAGCTATTCGTGGGCATCTGTGAGCTCATGTGTTCAGAAGAGGGCAGATAGCACTTTCCTCCAAATGTGATACGTTGCCCTGTGGTATGTCAGAGCAGCAGTTTGAAAAGATGTGGAGGTTGGCTTCATATGCCTCAGAGGAAGCAGGTGTTTACCAAACCCTCCCTTGTCGGTAGTGGTCATGTGATAAGGGAAGAGTTAGCTAGTAGATGTGAATTGCCAAGACCAAACTGTTAGCCCTAGATTATGTGGAGCATTTGCCATACAAGTCCCTGCGAACAAGCTGTTACTATAGAAGTGATAACATAATAGAATGACTGCATTAATATAAACCTATGACTTGAATGACAGCTGGAACTATCATAAGAGTCGTGCTGTCACAGGAAATTAAATAAAAAAATATTTTACAAAAAATGTTGTAATACAACCCCGATTCCAAAAAAGTTGGGACAACGTACAAATTGTAAATAAAAATGGAATGCAATAATTTACAAATCTCAAAAACTGATATTGTATTCACAATAGAACATAGACAACATATCAAATGTCGAAAGTGAGACATTTTTAAATTTCATGCCAAATATTGGCTCATTTGAAATTTCATGACAGCAACACATCTCAAAAAAGTTGGGATGGGGCAATAAGAGGCTGGAAAAGTTAAAGGTACAAAAAAGGAACAGCTGGAGGACCAAATTGCAACTCATTAGGTCAATTGGCAATAGGTCATTAACATGACTGGGTATACTGTAAAAAGAGCATCTTGGAGTGGCAGCGACTCTCAGAAGTAAAGATGGGAAGAGGATCACCAATCCCCCTAATTCTGCGCCGACAAATAGTGGAGCAATATCAGAAAGGAGTTCGACAGTGTAAAATTGCAAAGAGTTTGAACATATCATCATCTACAGTGCATAATATCATCAAAAGATTCAGAGAATCTGGAAGAATCTCTGTGTGTAAGGGTCAAGGCCGGAAAACCATACTGGGTGCCCATGATCTTCGGGCCCTTAGACGGCACTGCATCACATACAGCTTCTGTATTGAAAATCACAAAATGGGCTCAGGAATATTTCCAGAGAACATTATCTGTGAACACAATTCGCCGTGCCATCCGTTGTTGCCAGCTAAAACTCTATAGTTCAAAGAAGAAGCCGTATCTAAACATGATCCAGAAGCGCAGATGTCTTCTCTGGGCCAAGGCTTATTTAAAATGGACTGTGGCAAAGTGGAAAACTGTTCTGTGGTCAGACGAATCAAAATTTGGAGTTCTTTATGGAAATCAGGGATGCCGTGTCATTCGGACTAAAGAGGAGAAGGACGACCCAAGTTGTTATCAGCGCTCAGTTCAGAAGCCTGCATCTCTGATGGTATGGGGTTGCATTAGTGCGTGTGGCATGGGCAACTTACACATCTGGAAAGACACCATCAATGCTGAAAGGTATATCCAGGTTCTAGAGCAACATATGCTCCCATCCAAACGACGTCTCTTTCAGGGAAGACCTTGCATTTTCCAACATGACAATGCCAAACCACATACTGCATCAATTACAGCATCATGGCTGCATAGAAGAAGGGTCCGGGTACTGAACTGGCCAGCCTGCAGTCCAGATCTTTCACCCATAGAAAACATTTGGTGCATCATAAAATGGAAGATACAACAAAAAAGACCTAAGACAGTTGAGTAACTAGAATCCTACATTAGACAAGAATGGGTTAACATTCCTATCCCTAAACTTGAGCAACTTGTCTCCTCAGTCCCCAGACATTGACAGACTGTTGTAAAGAGAAAAGGGGATGTCTCACAGTGGTAAACATGGCCTTGTCCCAACTTTTTTGAGATGCGTTGTTGTCATGAAATTTAAAATCACCTAATTTTTCTCTTTAAATAATACATTTTCTCAGTTTAAACATTTGATATGTCATCTATGTTCTATTCTGAATAAAATATGGAATTTTGAAACTTCCACATCATTGCATTCTGTTTTTATTTGCAATTTGTACTTTGTCCCAACGTTTTTGGAATCAGGGTTGTAAGCCATTACTCGTCATTTTCACATTAGATCAGTTCCATCCATCCATCATCTGTAGCTGCTTATCCTGTTCTACAGGGTCGCACGCAAGCTGGAGCCTATCCATTAGATCAGTATTAATGAAATATCATATTCAACACACCCAGAGTAGCCCAGGGAGCCTTGCTCAAGGGCACTTCAGCCAGTCCTGCTGGTCCAGGGAATTGAACTGGCAAACTTTTGGTCCCAAAGCTGCTTCTCTGACCATTCGGCCATGGCTTCCCCACAGAATAATTCAGAAGTGTGACCAAGTTGTTTCCAAAGAAATAGTTTTTACTGGGACCAAAATTTGAAAACAGATTTTTTTAATTGTTATTTTTGATGTCTTTCACAGTATTATAATGATTATCACCTCCTAATCTATGCAGTTAAATAGTGTAGTCTGGTAACCCTTCTAGTAAGAGCCTAGATTACTGATCTACATTTGTGTTAATCTTTGTTACCATTGAAAGCACACAACATTGAAATGTGTCCCAGGCAAAGATTTTAGTTCTTTTAGACCTAATACCATAAATGGTATGTAAATGAGGTGGTCTGTCTGTCTGTCTGTCTGTCTGTCTGTCTGTCTGTCTGTCTGTCTGCCTGTCTGTCTGTCTGTCTGTCTGTCTGCTTGTCAAGCCTTTATTTCAGATAATAAAGCCAGACAGGAGCCACTTCTCACTAAAAGTTACCAAAATGACACCAAAAGGACATGATTTTCTGGAGAGACCTTGAAGATAGTGATAAAGCAACAGCCCCCATTCAATCTGACAGACCTTGTGAGGTTCTGCAGAAAAGAATGGGAGTAGATTCCCAAATATAGTTTGACCAAGTTGGTAATGTCATACCCAAGAAGATGTGTTGTAAGAAGAAGGTTATAATTGCTACCTTAAGGTGCTTTTCCAAAGTAGTACTTCTCAAGAATAAAATAAGTACCTTTTAATTGTGGAGTATTTCTTGCTGAGTGATACTGCCATAATAAAATACAATGAGGAAAGAATGAAACAGTCTGACTATTTCCTGGCAGGCAATAAATTGTTGCTTTTCCCATATGCAAGATATATACATAAATTTCTGTAATGCGCAACGTTGTCCTTCCAAAGATAGGGATATCTGACAGTTTTGATCTTGTTGGAACATATTTGTTAATTTAAAAAATGGTTACTGCTAAAGGTTAGGTTGAATTAATTAACTGATTTAATAACTATGTCAGTGGAAAGCGTTTACAAAGATAATAAGACAAGCATGTGTGTGTGTGTGTGTGTGTGTGTGTGTGTGTGTGTGTGTGTGTGTGTGTGTGAGAGAGAGAGAGAGAACAAGGTTGACACAGTACAGTAGAGTAAAACAGGAGAGAAGTCCTTTCAAACAAGCTAGACTCTGTGTCAAATCAAGGTTATTTTTAGAGCGCTTTGAACAACAGACATTGCCTCAAAGCAGCTTTACAGAAAATTAAAAACTTTAAACATGAGTTAATTTTATGCCTAATTTATCCCTGATTTATTCCCAGTGAGCAAGCTTGTGGTGACGGTGGCAAGGAAAAACTCTCTCAGGCGACATGAGGAAGAAACCTCTGTCTATATTGACTGTCCATAAGGGGCCATCCTCCACAGCAGCAATATGATGAGACTCCAGCCAGACGTAGAGCATCAGGATGGATCAGGCAGATCTGAGAAGCCGAAGAGGTCAGCATCTAGGTCTCAGGATTGACATGTAACTCAGAGGGACAGACAGAGTGAAGGGGGGGGGGGGAACACAGGTTGTTAGGTATGCCCAATGTCACCTAATGAGTAAGAACAGTATACCGGTACGTTTTGTGCTGAGGGCAAACAGGGACTCCTTTAACTATGACAGCATAATTAAAAGGGGAGAGCCAGAAGGTAAGACAGACATGAGGGTGCCCTGGGACATAAAGCAGCCAGCCACTACACCGTCAACAAACCCCAGTGAGCGAGTGAGTGGGGGGCTGACAGCATCCATACATCCCAGTTTACCAAAACACTCTATGCTGGAGGACCCTCCAGATCTACTCATTTAAAACTATGAACAAAAGGCTTGACAAAACAGATATGTTTTCATCCTTGACTTAAACACTGAGACTGCGTCTGAGACCTGAACAATACTTGGAAGGCTGTTCCATAACTGTGGGGCTTTGTAAGAAAAGGCTCTGCCCCCTGATGTAGCCGTCACTATATGAGGTACCATCAGATAGCCTGCACCTTTTGATCTAAGTAGGTGTGGTGGATCATAAAGAACCAGAAAGTCACTCAGGTACGGTGGTGTGAGACCATTCAGTGCTTTAAAGGTCAATAGTAGTATTTTATAATCAATACAAAATTTGATTGGGAGCCAATGCAGTGTGGACAAGACAGGGGTGATGTGGTTATATCTTCTCATTCTCCTAAGGACTCTTGCTGCTGCATTTTGAACTAACTGGAGCTTGTTTATGCATTTATTGGAACATCCAGACAGTAAGGCATTACAATAATCCAACTTAGAGGTAACAAAAGCATGAACTAGTTTTTCTGTGTCATTTTTGCTGCTGCACATGAAACAGAAAGGCCATCCAGAGTTACTGTATAATCAGAAAACCTACTTTTAGCTGCATGTGATCCTATTACAAGTACTTCTGTCTTGTCAGAATTAAGCAGAAGAAAGTTAATAAGCATACAGTGTCTAATGTTCTTTACTCAATTCTATTAAGCTGGTGTCTTTCATCTGGCTTTGCAGAAACATACAACTGTGTGTCATCAGCATAACAGTGGAAACTAATACCATGCTTACGAATAATATTACCCAGAGGTAACATACATAAAGAAAAAAGTAGTGGGCCCAAGACAGAACCTTGTGGAACACCAAACTTTACCTCAGTATGTCTAGAAAAATCACAATTTACATCAACAAACTGATAGCAATCCATTAAATAAGACCTGAGCCAGGAAAGTGCCATTCCTGTAACTCCCACAACATTTTCTAGTCTATCCAGGAGAATGGAATGATCAAAAGGCTGTCAAAGGCTGCACTAAGATCAAGCAATACAAACAGGGAGACAGCCCTGATCAGATGCCAACAGTAGGTCGTTTACTACTTTAACCCAGTGCTGACTATGTGTTATGATGAGATCTAAATCCTGACTGATACATTTCATGGATGTTATTCCAATGCAGATATGAGCTTTTGCCACAACTTTTTCTAGTATCTTGGAGATAAAGGGGAGGTTTTATATTGACCAATAATTGGACAGTTGACAGGGGTTGAGGTCAGGTTTTTTTTTTTTTTTTTTTTATCAGGGGTTTGATAACTGCAAGTTTAAAGGACTTGGGTGCATAGCCAATCTTAAGGGAAGAATTTATTATTTTTATAAGTGGTTCAATTGCTTCTGGCATTATCTGTTTGAAGAATCATGTACGTAGGTAAGGGATCTAGTACACAAGTTGAGGATTTTGATGTGGAGAATAATGAAATTAGTTCAATTTCTCTAAGGGGAGTAAAAAAATTCTAATGGCTGATCTGATATAGTTATGTTGTTAACTACAGGGTTACTTAAATTGTCTGGCATTAAATTAGTAGTTTGAATTTTTTGTCGGATATTTTCAATTTTGTTACTGAAAAAATTCATGAAGTTGTTGCTACTACATATTGCAGGTGTGCATGTGTCAAAAGTGGTCTTTTTCCTAGGTAATTCTGCTACAGTATTAAATAGGGATCGAGGATTATTTTGTTATCCTCTATTAGGGTGGAGAGATATGTTTATCTTGCAGCACTAAGAGCTTTTCTACGTACACTTCAGGAAGTTCTCCTTCCATGCTAATTTGAATGCTACCAATTTTGTTTGACACCATTTACATTCAAATTTTCAAGTGATCTGTTTTAAAGTGCGAGTGTCATCATTATACCAGGGTGCTAATTTTTCCTCTCTAATAATTTTTATTTTAAGTGGAGCTACATTATCTAAAGTATAGTGGAACGTTGACTCTAAGCATTCAGTTGCCTGATCAAGTTCTGTGGGGGATGACAGTGGTCCAGTCAAAGTTTATAACTCTGGGAGATTATTTATAAGACTCTGTGCAGTAGTTGATGTGAATGTACGTTTAATACAGTAGCATGGTGAGGTGCATATATTATTGCTCAGACATACAGCGGTGCTTGAAAGTTTGTGAGCCCTTTAGAATTTTCTATATTTCTGCATAAATATGACCTAAAACAACATCAGATTTTCATACAAGTACTAAAAGTAGATAAAGAGAACCCAGCTAAACAAATGAGACAAAAATATTATACTTGCTCATTTATTTATTGAGGAAAATGATCCAATATTACATATCTGTGAGTGGCAAAAGTATGTGAACCTCTAGGATTAGCAATTAATTTGAAGGTGAAATTAATGTCAGGTGTTTTCAATTAGTGGGATGACAATCAGGTGTGAGTGGGCACCCTGTTTTATTTAAAGAACAGGGATCTATCAAAGTCTAATCTTCACAACACATGTTTGTGGAAGTATATCATGGCACGAACAAAGGAGATTTCTGAGGACCTCAGAAAAAGCATTGTTGATGCTCATCAGGCTGGAAAAGGTTAAAAAAAAACATCTCTAAAGAGTTTGGACTCCAACAAGCCACAGTCAGACAGATTGTGTACAAATGGAGGAAATTCAAGACCATTGTTACCCTCCCCAGGAGTGGTCAACTAACAAAGATCACTCCAAGAGCAAGGCGTGTAATAGTCGGCAAGGTCCCAAAGAACCCCAGGGTAACTTCTAATGCCGCTTTTCCACTACCAACGCGGCTGAGTTGGGCTGAGCCATGCCGTGCTGAGTTGGGCTGAGTCGAGCTGAGTGGGGCTGTTGGAGTTGCATTTTGACTACAACCACGCTGAACCGTGCTGGCTGGAAGTGGGTGGACACATTGGGTGGAGTTAGCGAAAGTGGGTGGACGTCACGTGATGTCGTTAGGCGGCACAAACAGTGACATCAGTGACCTTTTAAGCGGTAGTCTCACGACCCGGATAGTAAACAATAAATATGGAGGACATGGAGTCGTTAGTGTTGCTGGTCTTGGTGCTGTAGCTTGTTGTCACCGACAACGCCAACAGATACTGGCAAGAGCGTATAGATGAGGCGAGGCGCATAAGGCTTCAGAAATTCTCGTAATTTGTAATTATTCTTCTTCCGGGTTTACGGTGTTTACAGATCCCAGCGTGCTCGCAGGGCATGTGTGGGCATGTGAGGACACTCCTCCTCACCAATCAGTGCACAGGGGAGTGTCTCCTCATGCCCCTAGCCCCACTCGGCTCGGTTTGGCTCGCTTCAGCCCCACTCCAAAACCGTGCGAGTTTTGGGGGCTGAGTAGGGCTGAAGCGAGCTGAGTCGTGCTGTTCTGAGGTAGTCGAAACGCGAGCCGTGTCGGGCTGAAGTGAGCTGAAGCGAGCTGAAGTGAGCTGAAAAAGGGTAGTGGAAAAGGGCCATTAGAAACTGAAGGCCTCTCTCACATTGGCTAATGTTAATGTTCATGAATCCATCATCAGGAGAACACTGAATAACAGTGGTGTGCGTGGCAGGGTTGCAAGGAGAAAGCCACTGCTCTCCAAAAAGAACATTGCGGCTCATCTGCAGTTTGCTAAAGATCACGTGGACAAGCCAGAAGGCTATTGGAAAAATGTTTTGTGGAGGGATGAGACCAAAATAGAACTTTTTGGTTTAAATGAGAAGCGTTATGTTTGGAGAAAGGAAAACACTGCATTCCAGCATAAGAACCTTATCCCATCTGTGAAACATGGTGGTGGTAGTATCATGGTTTGGGCCTGTTTTGCTGCATCTGGGCCAGGATGGCTTGCCATCATTGATGGAACAATGAATTCTGAATTATACCAGTGAATTCTAAAGGAAAATGTGAGGACATCTGTCCATGAACTGAATCTCAAGAGAAGGTGGGTCGTGCAGCAAGACAATGACCCTAAGCACACAAGTCGTTCTACCAAAGAATGGTTAAAGAAGAATAAAGTTAATGTTTTGGAATGGCCAAGTCAAAGTCCTGACCTTAATCCAATTGAAATGTTGTGGAAGGAACTGAAGTGAACAGTTCATGTGAGGAAACCCACCAACATCCCAGAGTTGAAGCTGTTCTGTCTGGGGGAATGGGATAAAATTCCTCCAAGCTGGTGTGCAGGACTGATCAACAGTTACTGGAAACATTTAGTTGCAGTTATTGCTGCACAAGGGGGTCACACCAGCTACTGAAAGCAAAGGTTCACATACTTTTGCCACTCACAGATATGTAATATTGGATCATTTTCCTCAATAAATAAATGACCAAGTATAATATTTTTGTCTCATTTAAGTTGGTTCTTTTGATCTACTTTTAGGACTTGTGCGGAAATCTGATGATGTTTTAGGTCATATTTATGCAGAAATATAGAAAATTCTAAAGGGTTCACAAACTTTCAAGCACCACTGTATTTTGAATAAGATGAGATAATGAGCTGAGATAACTTCAGACTGTGGAAGTGTGACAATATTTTCTATATTTAACCCAAATGTTAGAATTAGATCAAGAGTGTGACCACCATTATGGCTAGGTCCTGTGACGTTCTGATTAACCCCTACTGAATCAAAAATGGACACGAACGCTGTTTTCAGAGGATTTTCAGGGTTATCGAAGTTAATATTAAAATCTCAGACAACTAAAGCTTTGTCTAAGGAAATGACCAAGTCTGGGATGAAATGTGCAAATTCAGAAAAAAATTCAGAATATGGCCGTGGGGGCCTATCAATAATAAGTAACGAAATTGACTGAGTAAACTTACTTTTCAAGGCTACATACATTATATTAGTATGAAGAACTTTAAATGTATTAAATTTATAACCAGGTTTTTGTGTTACACCTAGATAATCATTATAAATAACTGCGACGCCTTCTCTCCTGCTAGTTAGATGAGGCTGGTGTATATAACTGTCTCCAGGAGGACTAGCTTCATTTAATGCTATTTATTCATTTGGCTTAATCCATGTTTCTGTTAAACACAGTACATTAAACTCCTGATCAATAATAAGTTCATTAACAATTAGCACTTTAGATGTAAGAGATTTAATGTTTAATAGTCCTACCTTTAGATCAAAGGTGCTGGCAGTGGCTGTACAGTCAGTATGATCCAATTTTATATTAATTAGCTTACTAAAACAAACTCTCTGAGGATTTCTACTTTTTTTGGTCAGCTCGGGGAATGGACACAATTTCGATGTAGTGGACCCTGAATGACGACTCTGTGCAGCTAGCAGACAATTGGTTTAGCCTGTTCATCTGCTTTCTGGCATTGGCTCTGGATTGTCAGAAGTTAACTAGGCCTGTTCTGAGACTATAAGCTATGCTGCAAGAAATGAGAGCAGCACCTTCCCGAGTGGGATGGATACCATGCCACCCTAACAGGCCAGCAGTGCCCTCAAAATTAGTCCAATTATCTATAAAGCCCACATTGTTTTCAGAGCACCACCAGGACAACCAGCAGTTCAGCGACCATAACCTGCTGTAAGCTACATTGCCACGCTGCACTGGGATGGGGCCAGAGCATAGTCTAGCATCGGACATCGTGTGTGTGTGTGTGTGTGTGTGTGTGTGTGTGTGTGTGTGTGTGTGTTTCTCATATTAACGATCTACTCTGTACCTGCTTTGAGCCAGGGTCCACCTGCACATTCATGTTACCTGCCATTGTAATTGTCTAATCAAATGTCATTCCATAATTCTACCCAAATCACACAATACAGTTATGCTCCTTAATTTGTGCTAACATAGGCCATATTTCCTCTGATGAACATTTTAAAAAATCACATTTCTATGACAGTGTGGCAGCGGGGGCGTGGTCAAGCGCCGGTCTGTGACAGGAGAGCGGAGTCAGGGAAGGTAAGTGGCAGAATCACTACACCTGATGTCAATTAACCTGTGTCTGTGTGTCTTCCCAGTGACCGCGCCCTACTTAAGGAGGGAGAGCGAGAGCAGAGGAGCTCTTCCCCGAACCAGACGCCGGTTGTGTGTGTGTCTGTTTAAGTTTATGAAGTTGTTCACTGCAAAGTGTGGCAATAAACCCCCGTTCTCGAACCTAATCTCTGTCCTGCCGTCCTCTGTGTTCCACCCACCCATACAAACCGTTACAGACAGATTGTGATCTCGTCCTTTAACAGTGACAAGGTAAAATAAAAGAGTTAAAATGACTGTTCTTGGTAAATCTATAAACCAAGTGGCCTCCACCATATTTATACTCTGACTTGTGCACACACATCTGCTATCAGGAATATCCCACAATAATCTGAAATTTATTCAATGTGCTTTACATTGGTAATAATTGAAAATCAACAACCTGGGTATTTGGCACATCAACTCTTAGGAACTCTTAGTAATAGTAAACAGAATTACTCATGAGGTGTAATATTATCAGGCTATCAAGATTGCAACAAGTGGAAGAGAACCATTGGCATAATATTGCCAAATGTATTAGGACCACCATAGTGGAGTAGCTTAGCTCAGAAATAGGGAGGAATTGTGCACTTTGTGATAAAAGCATGAAATTCCGTACACTTATAGCCAAAGGCATTCTGAAAATAATTGGATATGGAGCCATCTTGAATTTTCAATATGGCAGCCATTTTTCAAAATGGCAGCCAGCAACAACAGTTTTCTTATGTGGGATGGATATAATTTGATATTGAGGACATAATTAGTTAAATTTATTTACTATACTCTTGTGAATTGCCTTTTGCATAATTTACAGAATTTGAAATAGGAAGATTAGAATTTCTTAGAAGCTTCCTTCTATGTCACAAGACTCACAGCGGTTGTGACAATACCCTGGCCAGACCTAGGGTTTTCAGTCAAGGGGAGGTTTATTCACACTTCCCTTCACAGAAACAAAGGGCTGTGCACTCTTAGGCAGCTTTTTTGCACTTTCACTGCTTAACACACTACAACACTGGACCAGTGACACCTTGATGTTGCTAGCAACAGGCAGGACTTCAGTGTAGTACCCTGGCAAGTGGTGAATGGTCTTGGAACTTCCTCCCTCAGGCCCACTGAGTACAAGAGGGCTGTGGTCAGTCCCTTCACCAACAAAAGAGGGATGCTGGCAGAGCCGGCCCGTGGCATAGGCAATATAGGCAAATGCTAAGGGCGCTGCGTCCATCCAGGGGCGCAGAAACGGGGGGAGAAAAATTATGACTTCCACTATTCTGAAAACGAGTCAGCATTATAATGTCTTAGTCTAATTTAATTGTACAGCAAAGCATGTAGTCAGTGTGCGATTTGTCAAAAAAAGCTGGGTGGGGTGGTGGTTGTTAATCATGAAACAATAAGCGCTCAACAGTGGTTCGCCCTGTCTATAGTGTGTCTTCAGGCGCGCAAGTGTGCATCCGCGGCTATTCTCTGTTTTGGCCATGTAATAGCCTAAGTGTTGTTGGCTAAAGAGTGTTTTTGCATAACGTAGATAACTGACATAGATCTGTTGCTTGTTTTGAATATGGCTGCACTTGGAGCAGTCTGTTGGTGTCGTTGAGCAGTCTGGGCTGAAGTAAAGGTCTTTTATGCACCGAACACGTTTCGCAGCGAGATATTCCAATGGTGCCTGGCACGTTTTTTTTAATAAAATAAAGTTGCTTTGTTGATCTGTGTTCTCATTAAAATGACAGTTTAGCAGCTCATTCAAGCAACCATGTTGCGAAGAGTTTCCTGGAGGAAAATATAATAAACGCGTTGAAAACAAGAAACAATTTCAGTGCGTCAAGACTGCAGGGAAACGAAACAAGCACTCAGATGTGTTCTCTTTACAAATAGCATAAATGGCACACTTTCTCTCCTGTAAAGGAAGAAGACACAAAAGCAACTCACCGAGCGGGTGGTGAGGAATTCAGTAAATAATAATAATTATTATTATCATTAATAGACCTGTTACTTTCCCAAGGCGCCCCCTCTCGTCCGACCAGGCTTTACATATGCTAGACTACTACTTGGGGAGGATGGTCGTGCTTTAATGCAAGCTGAAAAAATGTCAAAATGCCTTATTTATATTGCATTTACGAATTACAACACTTGTTTACATTTTTTATTTTGGGAGTACTGTAAATGTAATACTTTATGTAAGCCATTTATATTATGTTTCATATATTCAGTTCATATTTTGTATTTGTTTCTTTAATTCAGTATTAAATATTTTGAATGTGCAATTTCTTTATTTAATGCCTTTAATTAAGTATTTTGAACGTGCAATTTTTTTGTTTAAATAAAAGAATGTTTTAAGACAAAGCTATTCAATTTCTTGTTAGTACAGATACACTATCAGTGGCTTTAACTGGTGTTGGGGAGGGGGCGCCACCTAAAATCTTGCCTAGGGTGTCAAATTGGTAAGGGCCGGGCCTGGATGCTGGGTCAGAGAGATTGCCGTGCCATGGAAAGAATCCTTATCTGTTGTTGAACTGGGATTATGATCAATATTGTCAACAGCAGCAGTCGTAAACACATGCCTGCACAACTGTGGAGGGCATGCTCTCTTTGAAACTGTTGGCAGACATTGTTCCCCATCTGAGTTGAGAGCTGAAGAACACATTCATAGGATGTGCTCAAGCCTAGATGTGCCATTCTGTCTACAAGGTCCCTTTTACATGTGTGTGCATGCAGCATCAGTCCTATGTATAAAGGAACTGGTGTCTCCTGTGCAGTACTGTGTCTGACAAAAGCAGCTCTGTCTGGTGCCTGTTTGTGCTTGACACTGTTGAATTTCAGCAACTGAGCAATCACAAGTGCTGCAGGAGATGTTACTTCTTCCATTTGGTGTTTGATGCTGGGGCCCTCTCGGACCATGTTCACAAGGGTAAGCAACAGCTGTAGCACAGAGTCCTCTTGACATCCTTCAGGGAAACCATTAAATGGTTTGGCCTCACCAAATATGTGATGGCGGACAATCCGTGCAGCACATGCAATGTGCACAGCATCTTTGTTGTCCTCCTCACATGCTTTGGCAAGAGCTATGCCAATGTCGTCTTCAAAGGCCAGTAGGACATCTTCCCTTGGTGTATGCTCACATATCGGGGAACTTGGCAAGAAGCCTCTCTTTTAGCCATGTAGAGTGAACTCTGTTATCAACTTCTACTCCTAGCTGCTCCATTAGTGACTTGTAGAGCTGGGCAAGTTCAGCAAGCTTGAATACAGGTGCTGTCACATCAGGTTCTCTGGTCTCTTCTATGTGAAGCACAAGCTTACCAAACTCTATAGCAGAGGTTGATGCTGCATGTCCCTGGCCATTATCTTCAAGACCTTCTAGGTCACCCTTTCTGGCATGATTATAGAGACCTACTAGGCATTTGGTGTGATACTTGGCTTCAAGGGTGACCATGCCCCCAGCACTAAGTCGCCCTAGTAGTTCTGTATCTTGAAGTAGGGTTGCAGCAGTGTGCACCCATTTATCTAATTGGAACGTTGCAGCATCATGAAGGCCATCATTGGCAGCAGGCTGTCTGCAGAAGAAGCAGATGTCCTGTCTTAATTCAGAAGTGCTACTCTGTGATTGGGACCTTGTGAGCCTGGTTACTGTCTGTTGATCAGGACTTTCATTGCGTGCTCACTTTTTTTTGCTCTTTGCAGCTTGGTTTCATTGTGCTTCAACCTGCATATTTTATGGTATTGAGCTTTGTTTGCAACCATGGCTGCTTCAATACCTTGGACCTCATCCAGTCTTCCAATTGGAAATGTTGAAGGGAACTGGCCAAGTTCATTAAACTGGATTAAATGCTCTGCAAGTGAACTGTATCCACTCCCCTTGTCTGCTCGCTTGGACTGCAAAAGACATGTCAATGCCTCTGCAGTGTGTTCTTGGCATATAATACAGAGCTTCCAATCAGTCTTACCTGTGCAAGAAGTGGATGGTCCTTGACCATGAAGACTCAGAAGTTTGAATTTCTTTGACATTTTCTCATACAGTGAAAACTATTAATGCAGCAAAGGCCGAGGGGCTATCCTTCTACCACCTTTAACCACAGGAAACACATTCAAGTATGGGATACAACTAGGTTTGGATGTAAAAATTGACCTACACCTAGCCCAATCATTCATCCAGTGCCATTTAATTCCTGTGCGATCTGTACACCATCTGGGTAACTATATTAAAGTAATATAAAGCCCCGTTACCCTTGGCTCGGCTCTCCTGCACTGGCACATCCTGTCTATTCAGGTGCGGCTATCTAACTACATCTAAATATGCAAACTACAATATTAATTAGATGCAGGGCTAATATTAGATAGCATTTAGGAAACTAAAATATACTACTACTAAACTATGACCAGAACCAGTACATTGATTACTGACTACAGAAAGCATGGTATTATAAAGCAGAGTGTATTTAGCTGACACTGAACCCCACGTTGAGTTTCACAGCAGTAGTGTCACCAGTGTGCCCTGGCTGTGTTTTGACATCCACTCTATTACATTTTATGGAATTAAATAATTGAATGAAATGGTGTTCATATTGAATTGTGAGGTAGATGGAAGCTTCAAAGCAATTCTAATGTTCCTATTTCAAATTCTGCATCTAGAAAAATGTAAAATTCTACACTGAGATCATCCATAGCTGACCAGTCCAACTCACGGCTGAAAACTGGAAGCCATCTTGAATTTTCCATGATGGGGGTGGGGGTGCATGCAAAAGGCAGTTTATAATGGTATGGTAAATAAATTTAACAAATTGTGTCCTCAATATCAAATTATATCCATCCATAAGAGTTTGTTGCTGGTGGCCATTTTGAAAAATGGCTGCCATGGCTGCCATATTGACCATTCAAGATGGCTCCATATTCAGTTATTTTCTGAATGTCTTTGGCTATAAGTGTACCAAATTTCATGCTTTTATCACAAAGTGCACAATTGTTTTGGTTATCTGCCCCACTACCAACTCTACACCTTACTGTCTCATAGGCTCACATATTACATTCGCAGATAAGCTCCAGGTGTTACAACAGAAGCCACCTCGGCCTTTGTACTTATTTGTGACATGTTTTGTTTGCTTTTTCTGTTCTAACAGTCAGGAATCTGGTCAACAGTAACTCAATCTCTGTGCCATTCAGTAGATTGCAGCACGTAATTGTGAGAGCTGAAGAACCATTAAGGAGTACATGAGATTTAGTACCCTACATCTCACTAATGGTAAGTACATTTTGTACTGTAGTGCAGAAACCTCCTGTAATGTATGTGGACTGTTGTTATTGTGTGTGTGCGTGTGTGTGTGTGTGAGAGAGAGAGGAGTGAAACAAATTCCTCAGGGCAGAGTGAGGGCTGTGTATGGAGTTGATTGTTTCTAATCTGGTCATAAGAGCAATCAGATCACATGAAGCAACAGGACTTTCTTGGATGGATACACACACACACACACACAGGTATACACACCCATACTTGTCTTACTATGTTTGAAAGGACCTTCTGTTATAATGTAATTAATTATAATTTTATTTTATTAATGCAGCTACATAATAGTATGCCTAAGCTAAACCTTAGTACCTTAATAACCAGGTAATCATGGGTATCAGTTAAATATCCCCACAAGGTCTCCAACAAGATATATGTAATATATAATTATTATTATCCTCCAAAATGTCTCAGTACTACTTCATTACTGTATTAATTTGAGGTAACTTGTTGGATTATGATTGTGGATTATATTTGACACAAAAGAAAGGTAATTGTGTTGCTCAAAAAATGTGGCTTTTATCATTTGTCCATTATCATATTTCTCTTATTATCCATTGATAAGTAGATAACAAAATATTGGTTAAGAAACAGGCTGTCATGGGCAGATGTGCCAACCATCTTCACTCATTTTCAATTCTCTGCTTGTATCCATTCAGCTGAGTATACTGGATGTGTACTAGTGCTTCAGTTGCCATGGAGAGCAAGCTGGGAGATGGCAGTTGTGTGACCTCAACAAGAATTTGGTATCAGTGGAGTGACTTTGCTGAAGCATGATGCTTGTTTTAATGATGTGTTGTTTGTCCCTGACATGGGTGGAATACTGAAGCATGGCAGGTGGGAAATGATGTTAACACAGACTTTATTTTCTACTTCATACTTGCTTTTCAGCTTTATTAATCTCATTCACTTGCTCTCTCTCTCTCTCACACACACACACACACACACACACACACACACACACACAGAGTGCTCTGGTCAGGAGAAATCCTCTCTCTTTGCTCTCTCCCTCCTTTTCTATCCTCTGTCATCACTGTAGAACACACACACACAACATTAATTGACAACAGGTGTACTGATTTTGCCACACACATTCCTTGGCCACACACTCCATTGACAAGCCGACGCTTGGCCACTCCCCCACTGCCACATACCCCCACTGCCCGGCTCAAGCTAGGTAGCCGTCCAGCCTGCAGTGGACTCCCCCCCGCCGGGACAGAAAGTCCACCACCACCATTTGCACCCCGGGTCTGTGGACCACCTCGAATTTAAAAGGTTGGAGGGCAAGATACCAACAGGTGATCCATGCATTAGCATCCTTCATGCAGTGGAGCCACTGGAGTGGCATGTGGTTTGAACAGAGGGTGAAAGGGTGCCCCAGCAGGTAATACCGGAGGGTGAGGATCGCCCACTAGATGGCCAAACACTCCTTCTCAATGGTGCTGTACTTACTTTCACACATTGAGAGCTTGCGACTGATGTACAGCACTGGATGTTCTTCGCCCTCCACCTTCTGGGACAAAACAACCCCCAGTCCTCTGTCCAATGCGTCCGTCTGTAAAATAAAAGGGAGAGAGAAGTCAGGGGGTGTTAAAGCGGCCCTCCACACAGTGCAGCTTTTACCTGGGTGAAGGCCTGTTGGCACTGCTCCGTCCACTGGACCAGATCTGGTGTTCCCTTTTTAGTGAGATCAGTCAGCAGGCTGGTGATGTCTGAATAATTAGGTATGAACCTGCAATAGTAGCCAGCCAGTCCCAGGAACGGTCTCACCCCCCTTTTGGTGTTGGACCTCAGGCAGGCTGCAATTGCTGCAGTCTGGTCAATTTGGGGACGGACCTGCCCATGATCCTAGTGGAAACCCAGATACCGTACTTCTACCTGCCCAATTGCACACTTTTTTGGGTTAGCCATAAGACCCACATGCCTCAGCAACTCCAGGACAGCCCTAAGGTGTTCTAAGTGCCACAGCCAATCATTGCTATATATAATAATGTCATCTAGGTAGGCCACAGCATAGGTGGCATGAGGGCAGGGGATCTTGTCCATGAGCTGCTGGAACATAGTGGGAGCCTCAGATAAACCCGACAGGAAGCATGACAAATTGGTGTAAGCCAAACGGTGTGTAAAAGGAGTCAAGGGAAGCTGCCAATATCCCTTTGTCAAATCCAGTGTCGAATAAAAGCAAGTAGTGGCTAATCGATCAAGCAACACATCAATGCAAGGCATTGGGTATGCATCAAATTTAGACACCATGTTGACTTTTCTATCATCCACATAGAACTGGACTGACCCATCGGTCTTGAAGACCAGGACCAGGACCACCAGGCTTCTCCAGTCACTGTGTGACTCCTCAATTATGCTCATTTCGAGCATGGCCTTGAGTTTGTCCCAAAGCACTGCTTTTTTGTGTTCAGGCAAGCAGTATGGGCAGCTACATACCACCACCCTTGGGGGCATTTCTATGTGCCATTCTATGTGGTGAGTGCGGCTCAGAAGGGGTGAGAACACATCATTAAATTCTGTTTGCAACCTGGCAACCTCCGTGAGATGGGCTGGTGAGAGGTGGCCTCCACAGGGGACCAGAGTGGTTTGAGTGGTTACTTTTGTTTTTACTTCCAGCCCTAGCTCTGCCTTCTCTGGAACTCCTGATGCCAATGCTACAGGGACCCCCTCATTCCAATGTTTTAACAGGTTGAGGTGGTATATTTGTAGTGCCCCACCCCTATCCATTCGCCTCACCTCATAGTTGACATCCCCGATTCGCCATGTGACCTTGAAGGGCCCTTGCCACTTGGCGATCAATTTGGGGTTTGAAGTGGGCAATAATACGAGTACTTTATCTCCCGGGGTTAACTCTCTAAGGTGCATGCCCCTGTTGTACAGCTGGGCTTGATGTTCTGGTACCTGCTGTAAATTCTCCTGGGTTAAGTGAGTGAGGGTGTGGAGCTTTGCATGCAGGTCAATAATGTACTGAATTTTGTTTTTACTAGTCAAAGGGCCTTTCTCTAATTTTCCCACAGCACATCCAAAATGCCATGAGGCTTACACCTATATAACAATTTGAATGGGGAAAATCCCATGGAGGCTTGCGGGACCTCTTGTACTGCAAATAACAGGGGCTCAAGCCATTTATCCCAATTACATGCATCTTCACTTACAAACTTCCGAATTAAATTTTTAAGTGTTTGATTGAACCATTCTACCAAGTTATCTGTTTGTGGGTGATAGACACTGGTGCGGATGGATTTAATTCCCAATAACCCATATAGCTTGTGAGGTGTGCATGGCATAAATGTAGTGCCTTGATCAGTCAGGATTTCTTTGGGAAACCCAATTCGGGAGATAACATGGAACAGTGCCTCTGCAACACTGCGTGCTGAAATATTGCGGAAAGACACTGCTTCTGAATATCACATTGCATAGTCCACCAGGACTAAAATAAAGTGAAATCTTCATGCTGACTGATCTAATGACCTGACGAGATCCATATCAATTCTCTTGAAGGGGGTCTCGATTAGAGGGAGAGGGTGCCAAGGCGCTTTTGGGGTGACCGCTGGATTTACTAGTTGGCATTTATGGCACGCCGCACACCACCAATGGACATCCCTGTGAATTTCTGGCCAATAGAACCAGGCCATTTTTCTGGCTAGTGTTTTATCATGTTTCATAAATGTCCAGTCATCGGATTAAAGTGAGCTGCATGGAATGCAAGTTCCCTATGGGTCTTTGGGATTAACAACTGAGTTGACTGTTCACCAGTTTGAGTGTCCTGCATTACTCGATACAGCCTAGCTTTAATAATTTCAAAGTACAGGAAGGAGGGTGTCGCATTTGTCTGGAGGTGTTGACCATCAATTACTCTCACTTGGTCAAAAGCATGACACAGAGTCTCATCTTGTAACTGTTCTAATGGGAAATCCTTGAGGGAATCCCTGAGAGATGGAGGAGGGGCGGGCTGCTCCCCACTCTGCATATTGCCCTGACATGGTGCTGACATAGATGGCTCTGAGACAGCTTCCCCAGTCAATGCCACACCGGGATCCCCCCATGACATGTTACCACAGGACCTGCCCACTACTACATGCTCCATTAAACCTCTAAACCCTGGCCAATTGGTCCCCAGAATCAGTGGGTGGGTAAGGCACAGGTTAACCGCTGCATTTACACTATGCTTTTCTCCCCAAAATAGAATGTGGATGGACAGTCGTGAATATTTATGAACATCCCTGTGCACACACAAAACTTTCACCACCTGTGCTTTCCCCAATGTCTCATCTTGCACCAGGCTTTGGTGGATTGAGGTCTGATTACAGCCAGAATCCACCAACATGTGATATGTATCCCCTTGAATACTCACCAGTATGTGATATGCTCCGGCCTGATTGAGGGCAGTCTCTGATGCCTCAGGGATCTGGTCCACAGCTCCCACCTCCATCACAGAGCACTGGCCCTGGAGATGCCCAGAATCCCTGCAGCGCCAGCACACCAGCCCAGGCTTCACCTCTGCACTGGCAATATGGGAATCACTCACCTGGGGGGGGGGGGGGGGGGGGGCAGACACAGAAGGGGAAGAAGGGGGGGACACACCACAGGTCCAGCGAGCCGACTGTGGGATGGGGATGGGGATGCACCTCTATGGTGGGGGAACGGGGTGGGGATAGGGAGAGGTGAGATAGGAGGAAGGAGAAGGAGAGAGAGAGAAGAGGTGGAATGTCTACCTGCCACCAGAACCACTGCCAAATGGTCGTCCATCAACTCAATGGCTTGATCCAGCAATGCCAGGCAGTGGCACTGGACCCACTCTGCTGTTTCTTCTAGCAGCCGCACAACGAACTGCTCCAGTGCCACTGTGTCGACGATCCCCTTGGTGTCACGGTTGTCGGCTCTCAGCCACTGCTGGAAGGCATCCCAGAACTGTTGGCCAAACGCAAACAGCCGGCTGACTTCTTTCAATGTCAGCATGCGGAAGTTCTGGCAGTGTTGTTCTGGTGAGCGGCCGACCCAACTTGAAGGATGGCTCATTTCAAGTCGGTGTAGATGATCTGACTTTCAGCAAGGAGTTGTTGTGCAGTGAGCTATGCCTCTCCAATTAACAGCAATAGTAGACGTGTTGCGTGTTGCTTGACCAGCCACCCCCATGCTTTGACCGCTTGCTCAAAGAGCATGCTGAAGGCTTCTGGATCGTCATGTAGCCCCATCTTGGTGAGCATGATATGGATTGGGTCTGCAGTGGTGGAGGTCAAGGACCCTGCCAATGTGAGCAGGTGCCAAAACATCTGGCGATCTTCCTGGTGGGCCAGCAGCAAGGCTTCAAAGTGTTGTTCTTGCTCTTTCGGAGACCAATCAGTGCTTGGTGCTGGCTCTATTGGATGGCAGCAAGGGCATGGATGAGGTCCCTGAGTAGGGAGGACTCCATGTGTGGTTCACTTCAGTATCCTGGCTTTCAGTACCACTGTTGTATGTCCCTGATGTGGGTGGAATAATGAAGTGTGGCAGGCAGGAAATGATGTTAACACACACTTTATTTTCTACTTCATGCTTGCTTTTCAGCTTTACTAATCTCATTTGCTTGCTCACTCACTCACACACTCACACACACACACACACGTGCTGTGGTTGGGAGAGATCCTCTCTCTTTGCTCTCTCCCTCCTTTTCTATCCTCCGTCGTCACCGCAAAACAAACAAAAACACACACACACACACACACACCATTAATTGACAACAGGTGTACTGACTTTGAGACTCACCTTCCCTGGCCCCGCCCTCCATTCACAAACTGACACTTTGCCACACCCCCGCTGCCACATGATGACTCATCCAGGGGCTGGGGGCACAAATACATTGCTCACCATTCATGTTGCTCCGCTGATATTGTAATAGTAACTTTGGCTTTACCAACAGACTCTCACTGCTTCACTAATGCATTGCTGATACACCATAGAGACGCATAGCAAATTCACAGATTTCTAGGCACGATGTATGGTCATGTCAAACACCTGTGAGAATTTTTTTCTTTCCACAATCCATTGAGCTGCCATGCTGATGCTTTTGAAGTTGGAGGAGTTTAAAAGGTGTCATTAAGGTCATAGTTGATGCAGGCTGAAACATTCATGGAGAGGAGTAACATAGTTGTGAGCTTGACACACTATACCAGTGAAGCATGACTCTGGAGACAGGATAGCCTTGCTGTTGAGGATGACTGTACAGTTTCTTGGCCACAGTACTGTTTGTAATGTTTGTATCTGGTGATGGGCCTAGGCGACTTCACTGTGGTTAGTAGAGATGGGGCAAAACTGCACTGGCTGTTTTGTTAAGGGGATGGATGCTGTTTAAAGACCTTTTATTAAGATAAAGATGTTTATAATCCAAGTAATGTCAACCTAAAATATGTCTGTACTATGATAGCTGCTTTGGAACAAAGAACCATTTCCTTTATCATTCCATCACAATATCAGAAATAAGGCTTTTCTAGTTTCTTCAAAATGTGTTGGCCATAAAGCTTGACAGGTTACTGTTGGAAACCTGTTTTGGGTAGGTGCATTTGGAGAGTTGAATTTAATGCTCACGATTCCTCAGTTCAAAAAGAATTGCAAATCGCCTGATTTTTTGCTGCTATTTCATCAAACAGCATAGCAAAGCAGCATGATGCAATAAAAGCACTCTGCTTTTCCATCTCACTGTGTGCAGTGAGCCTCTACTTCACTATTTAGCTTTATCCTTCTTGCTCGTATATTTCTGTGTACACTGATGAAGACAAAGTGTAGAAACAAAATATCTGTTTTTTCTCCTCCTAAATTACAATTAGGCATAATGTGAGAGAAGTTAGTTTTGTACGTCTTGTTCTTACTGTACTTGTTACAAAGTCAGTGGTGTTTCTTATGTATGTTCATTTCAACAATTCAGAGGTCAGGGGTGGGCTAAGAGCGTCTATAACTGCCTCTTAAGATCCATTGTTAAACTAACGTGGTTTTCCTGAACAACAACATAGCCAAAGTAGTACTTTAGTTCGCTCTTAACTTATGATGGGCATGGATCACTCTTTCACAAAAAGAGCTTGCAGCTGAATACACAGAATATACATGTGCCTCCAAGAGACTCTCACAATCAATGGGCAGAAACTGGTGTTGAATAAGCTGCAGGTGTTAAATTATTTTTCTTGTACATTGCAAGTACATTGAGTTAATTATTAAATAAATATATGCAAACCATGATGAATATATTTGAGTATGTTATGGAATTATATATGAATATCATTATGTCACAGTGATGTCACCACCTTTTAATCAAATTTAAGTCCATTAGGCAAGTGATTATCTAATTTAGTGTCATAAATAAGACAAATTGCTGCACCTGTAACATTGTGTGTATATATACAGTGGTGCTTGAAAGTTTGTGAACTCTTTAGAATTTTCTATATTTCTACATAAATATGACCTAAAACATCATCAGATTTTCACAAGTCCTAAAAGTAGATAAAGAGAACCCAGTTAAAAAAATGAGACAAAAATATTATACTTGGTCATTTATTTATTGAGGAAAATTATCCAATATTACATATCTGTGAGTAGCAAAAGTATGTGAACCTTTGCTTTCAGTATCTGGTGTGACCCCCTTGTGCAGCAATAACTGCAACTAAACATTTCTGGTAACTGTTGATCAGTCCTGTACACTAGCTTGGAGGAATTTTATCCCATTCCCCCAGACAGAACAGCTTCAACTCTGGGATGTTGGTGGGTTTCCTTGCATGAACTGCTCACTTCAGGTCCTTCTACAACATTTTGATTGGATTAAGGTCAGGACTTTGACTTGGCCATTCCAAAACATTAACTTTATTCTTCTTTAACCATTCTTTGGTAGCCCTTAGCAAAAAGAAGTTTAATCAAGTGTGCTACAAGTATACTTATTTTATACTAAAATCGAGGAAGTGTACTTGAAGGTTACTTCTTATAAACTAATTCTTGATACACTTACAACATAGTACAGGGAAGTATACTTGGTTTATACTGAACCAAGTATAAAAAAGTATAAGTAGACCTATATCAATACTAAGACTTACACTTATACATTACTTTAATACTAAAACTTATACTTGGACCCAAGTATACTTTGTAAATCTTTTTGCCACAAAATAGGAATGCTTAGCATATATCTTGCTTCAAGAGCACAATAAGGTCAACTCATTAATTGACTCAACGTTTAATTTATATATTTATACTATATGTATATATTATATTTATAATTTATATTACATTATATTTTATATATTATATTTATAATTTATATTACATTAGCTGAGCTATACAGCTGGTAAGTGATTAGGGAATCCAACCTGATCAGAGGGCCCCTCTCACCCCCTCCATCACTCCTTCCAACTGCTCCCATCAGGCTGGCGCTACAATGTACCACTATAAACAAAAAGTCCTTCATCCCCTCTGCAGCAGCCTTACTCAACAGCACATGATGAACATTACCAGCCAACCCAACCGTCAACATGCATGTCTTGTTTAATGTCTTATTATAATTCTGGAGATTAACACTTAGTCATTATGTGTACTGAATTGCATTATCTTCATGTACCTTACACTTCATCATACACAAAAACAGGAAAACAGAAAAAAGTTTGGCTTGACTTTATTTATTTAACTAGTCCCTTTCAAAAGGGTTTGGCAATGGTGTTATGTACAGTGTGTCAGCTGTTTCAACAAGGACACATTTTGTTTTGATCATGTCAGGCGAGACAGCATGAACAGTTTCAGTTTTTTGAACATCATATACAAAATGACTTTGTACATTTATTTGCGAATCTTTACATACAGGCCTGCCTGATTTACTAAGTACGTCAACTAAAACACAACATAGTTTCCGACATGGACAAAAAGCAGAGATTTCATGTGAACATATTTGTTTAAAAACAACCAATTATATAATACAACAAAATGTACCATCTTTCAAGTATGCAGCACTGTTGAATCTCTTCTTTAGTCTGTCATAGGTTTTACTGTGGTACGTAACTCCATCAACCAAAAAACGGTTGTAAGACCAAAAGCAGTTACTTAGTTTCCCACACAACTTTTCAATGGCAAGCCTATATGACATTTTTATACTGGTTTCCCTTAGCAAAAAGTAGTATACTTAAAGTTCATTTTGTAAAGTATTCTGAAGTGTAAGTATAAGTATATCAAGTGTACTACAGGCCATGTACTTCAAGTGTACTAGAAAGCATACTAATTTAATACTTCTTCGGACTAAATTGGAACATTTTAAGTTTATAAAAGTATACTTCAAAGTTACTTTTAAGTTAGCAAAAGTACTCTTTAAGTACTCTCATCTATACTATATCTATACTGTAAATGTACTTGGTATATCCCTCTTGTATACTTACAGTATATAACTAGTACAATGGCAGTACATAAATAAGTGTACTTATGATATACTTCAAGTACACAATAGGGATATACCAAGTGCATTGATAGTATATAAATGAGTATACTTGAAAGTGTACTTTTGTAAACTTAAAACGGACTTGAAAGTATACTTTTATATACTTAAAATGTTCCAATTTAGTCCGAAGAAGTATTAAATTAGTATGCTTTCTAGTACACTTGAAGTACATGGCCTGTAGTACACTTGATATACTTATACTTACACTTCAGAATACTTTACAAAATGAACTTTAAGTATACTACTTTTTGCTAAAGGAGAACAACTTGTATGCTTAGGGTCGTTGTCTTGCTGCATGACCCTCCTTCTCTTGAGATTCAGTTCATGGACAGATGTCCTGACATTTTCCTTTTGAATTCACTGGTATAATTCAGAATTCATTGTTCCATCAATGATGGCAAGCCGTCCTGGCCCAGATGCAGCAAAACAGGCCCAAACCATGATACTACCACCACCACCATGTTTCACAGATAGGATAAGGTTCTTATGCTGGAATGCAGTGTTTTCCTTTCTCCAAACATAACACTTCTCATTTAAACCAAAAAGTTCTATTTTGGTCTCATCCGTCCACAAAGCATTTTTCCAGTAGCTTTCTGGCTTGTCTACGTGATCTTTAGCAAATTGCAGATGAGCAGCGATATTCTTTTTGGAGAGCAGTGGCTTTCTCCTTGCAACCTTGCCATGCACACCATTGTTATTTAGTGCTCTCCTGATGGTGGACTCATGAACATTAACATTAGCCAATGTGAGAGAGGCCTTCAGTTGCTTAGAAGTTACCCTGGGGTCCTTTGGGACCTTGCCGACTATTACACGTCTTGCTCTTGGAATGATCTTTGTTGGTCAACCACTCCTGGGGAGGGTAACAATGGTCTTGAATTTCCTCCATTTGTACACAATCTGTCTGACTGTGGCTTGTTGGAGTCCAACCTCTTTAGAGATGTTTTTTTTTTTTTTACCTTTTCCAGCCTGATGAGCATCAACAATGCTTTTTCTGAGGTCCTCAGAAATCTCCTTTGTTCGTGCCATGATACACTTCCACAAACATGTGTTGTGAAGATTAGACTTTGATAGATCCCTGTTCTTTAAATAAAACAAACGGGGTGCCCACTCACACCTGATTGTCATCCCACTAATTGAAAACACCTGACTTTAATTTGACCTTCAAATTAACTGCTAATCCTAGAGGTTCACATACTTTTGCCACTCATAGATATATAATATTGGATCATTTTCCTCAATAAATAAATGAGCAAGTATAATATTTTTGTCTCATTTGTTTAACTGGGTTGTCTTTATCTACTTTTAGGACTTGTGTGAAAATCTGATGATATTTTAGGTCATATTCATGCAGAAATATAGAAAATTCTAAAGGGTTCACAAACTTTCAAGCACCAATGTGTATACACACACACACACACACACACACACACACACGTGCATCTCAAAAAATTAGAATATTGTGAAAAAGTTCAATATTTTCCACAGTTATTTAAGAAAGTGAAAGTTATATATTATAGACTCATTACACATAAACTAAAATGTTTCAAGCATTTTTCTATTTTAATTTTAATCAGTATGGCATACAGTACAAAAACATAAAAAAAACCCATCTCAAAATATTAGAATATTTCATTTCGAGTTTGAGTAAAACAGTATGAACACAGTGTATCTCTCGGTCTAGTTCAGTACACAACCACAATCATGGGGAAGACTGCTGACTTGACTGTTGTCCAGAAGATGATCACCGATGCCCTCCACAAGGAGGGTAAGCCACAAAAGGTCATTGCTGAAAAGGGTGGCTGGAAAAGGTGCACAAGCAACAGGGATGGCCGCAGTCTTGAGAGGATTGTCAAGAAAAGTTGATTCAAGAACTTGGGAGAGCTTCACAAAGAGTGGACTGAGGCTGGTGTCAGTGTATCAAGACCTATCACGAACAGACATCTTCAAGAAAGGGGATACAACTTTTGCATTCCTAATATCAAGCTACTCCTGAGCCAGAGACAATGTCAGAAGTGTCTTATCTGGGCTAAGGAGGGAAAGAAATGGACTGTTACTCAGTGGTCCAAAGTCCTCTTTTCAGATGAAAGTACATTTTGCATTTAATTTGGAAATGACGGTTCTAGAGTCTGGAGGAAGAGTGGAGAGGCACAGAATCCAAGGTGTTTGAAGCCCAGTGTGAAGTTTCCACAGTCTGTGATGATTTGGGGTGTCATGTCATCTGCTGGTGTTGGTCCACTGCATTTTATCAAGTCCAAAGTCAACACAGCCATCTACCAGGAGATTTTATATCATGGCGCCCCCCCGTGGCGACCGTGTTTGCGACACGCTCCCGACACCGATTGTCTTTATTGTTTTAGTAATTTTGATTGTGACAAATGCTCAGTGCTTGTACACTAGGATCACCTACAGCAAAGACACACTTCTGGACATTGGCAAAATTCACCACGGGCCCAGTCCAGTCCTTCTGGACTGTAGCTTTCTTCTCATCGCTGACACCGACCGAAGCTACACCGACACCATCCGGCAGGCCACATCATTACCAGACTCGAGTAGGCGAAACGGCCGACGAGCCACGCACCCAAAACGGAGGCGCGGTAAGAGGGGCGGGCTACATGCTAGGCTAAAGGCTAGAGCTACAAGACCACCGCTACCTAGCCTTCTGCTAGCTAACGTTCGCTCGCTCGAGAATAAGATGGATGAGCTGAGAACCAGGATAACATCTCAACGTGAGATCAGAGAATGTTGTGCCCTGATTTTTACGGAAACCTGGACTACTGCAAGCCTGCCAGACCCAGCCATTGAACTACAGACCCACTCCATGCACCGCGGAGACTGCACATCTGCTTCCGGTAAAAACAAAGGTGGCGGTGTGTGTGTTTATGTTAACAACAGATGGTGTACAGATGTACAGGTGGTTGAAAAACACTGTTGTGCGGACATTGAGGTGCTGATGGTGAAGTGCAGACCCTTTTATCTACCGAGGGAGTTCAGTGCTGTGTTTATGCTGGCTGTTTACATCCCGCCGCGGGCCGACCGCACTACAGCACTAGGACTACTACATGACATCATCGGCAAACACGAGACCACACACCCAGATGCTGTGTTCATCGTAGCCGGGGATTTTAATCATTGCAACCTCAGGACTGTGCTACCAAAGTACCATCAACACGTGAGCTTTCCGACAAGGGACAACAACATCCTGGACCATGTCTACAGCAACGTGAGGAATGGCTACAAGGCTGTGCCCCGCCCCCACTTTGGACAGTCTGACCACATCTCTGTGTTCCTCTACCCAGCTTACAAGGCCCTTCTCAAACAAGCCCCCCCAGTGAGTAAAACCGTTAAAGTCTGGAATGAAGAGACTGATCTAGTGCTCCAGGACTGCTTCAGTTCTACAAACTGGGATGTGTTTAAGACTGCTGCTTTGAGAGAAGACTGTTCTGTGGATTTAGAGGAATATGCATCTGTGGTCACCAGCTACATGAGTACATGTTGTGATATCACGAGAGGCTGGCCGGCTCTCCGCGGGACCCTTCAATCAGTGCAAGGACACAAAGGTTAAAATAAATCAAGGTTTTTAATGTTATGCCAGGAAATTAAACAGAAAAGGTAACTCAAAGTCCAATGTTCAAACGAAGATGGATTCCCAAAAGTCAAACTCAAACAATGTCTCTGGCTTTAGAACAGCAAAATTATAGGCAGGTTTCCTTCAGTCCAATTTCCCATTCTCAGAACAAACAAAATCTTCTGCCTTACTTTGAGTCCAGTCAACAATCCCTGTAGTCTTTAGCCCGGTGCCAGCCCAGTAGTAGGCATTCATAACACAGGTAAGTCCTTCAGTGCAAAATCCTTCAGGTAAGAATTCCAGATGAGCTTTTCAACAAATACTCTGCCCAGCAGGTTCCACTCAGCAATGGGAGTCCATGAACCTCTCTCCTCTCCCCTCCACATTCACACTGGGAGTTTTGAGCTCTCACAAAGCCCTCTTACTCATTAGGCCCTTATTGGCTACAGGTGTGTCGCCGTGTTGGGCACTGAGGGTGAAGTTCCCAACTCCCCACCAGATGGAGTTATAGCTGCCAGAAGTTGGAGCCATCTGCGTGTGACATAGCGCCCCTCGACGACGCAGCCTCTCAGGATATCACAATGTATTAATGACATTGTCCCCACCCAGCGCTGCAAAATATATCCTAACCAAAAACCTTGGATTAACAGTGAAGTACACTCCATGCTACATGCACACTCCACCGCTTTTGCCTCTGGTGACGCAGATGGATATACAACCCCGATTCCAAAAAAGTTGGGACAAAGTACAAATTGTAAATAAAAACGGAATGCAATGATGTGGAAGTTTCAAAATTCCATATTTTATTCAGAATAGAACATAGATACATATCAAATGTTTAAACTGAGAAAATGTATCATTTAAAGAGAAAAATTAGGTGATTTTAAATTTCATGACAACAACACATCTCAAAAAAGTTGGGACAAGGCCATATTTACCACTGTGAGACATCCCCTTTTCTCTTTACAACAGTCTGTAAACATCTGGGGACTGAGGAGACAAGTTGCTCAAGTTTAGGGATAGGAATGCTAACCCATTCTTGTCTAATGTAGGATTCTAGTTGCTCAACTGTCTTAGGTCTTTTTTGTCGTATCTTCCATTTTATGATGCGCCAAATGTTTTCTATGGGTGAAAGATCTGGACTGCAGGCTGGCCAGTTCAGTACCCGGACCCTTCTTCTACGCAGCCATGATGCTGTAATTGATGCAGTATGTGGTTTGGCATTGTCATGTTGGAAAATGCAAGGTCTTCCCTGAAAGAGACGTCGTCTGGATGGGAGCATATGTTGCTCTAGAACCTGGATATACCTTTCAGCATTGATGGTGTCTTTCCAGATGTGTAAGCTGCCCATGCCACATGCACTAATACAACCCCATACCATCAGAGATGCAGGCTTCTGAACCAAGCGCTGATAACAACTTGGGTCGTCCTTCTCCTCTTTAGTCCGAATGACACGGCGTCCCTGATTTCCATAAAGAACTTCAAATTTTGATTCGTCTGACCACAGAACAGTTTTCCACTTTGCCACAGTCCATTTTAAATGAGCCTTGGCCCAGAGAAGACGTCTGCGCTTCTGGATCATGTTCAGATACGGCTTCATCTTTGAACTATAGAGTTTTAGCTGGCAACGGCGGATGGCACAGTGAATTGTGTTCACAGATAATGTTCTCTGGAAATATTCCTGAGCCCATTTTGTGATTTCCAATACAGAAGCATGCCTGTATATGATGCAGTGCCATCTAAGGGCCCGAAGATCACGGGCACCCAGTATGGTTTTCCAGCCTTGACCCTTATGCACAGAGATTCTTCCAGATTCTCTGAATCTTTTGATGATATTATGCACTGTAGATGATATGTTCAAACTCTTTGCAATTTTACACTGTCGAACTCCTTTCTGATATTGCTCCACTATTTGTCGGCGCAGAATTGGGGGGATTGGTGATCCTCTTCTCATCTTTACTTCTGAGAGCCACTGCCACTCCAAGATGCTCTTTTTATACCCAGTCATGTTAATGACCTATTGCCAATTGACCTAATGAGTTGCAATTTGGTCCTCCAACTGTTCTTTTTTTGTACCTTTAACTTTTCCAGCCTCTTATTGCCCCTGTCCCAACTTTTTTGAGATGTGTTGCTGTCATGAAATTTCAAATGAGCCAATACTTGGCATGAAATTTCAAAATGTTTCACTTTCGACATTTGATATGTTGTCTATGTTCTATTGTGAATACAATATCAGTTTTTGAGATTTGTAAATTATTGCATTCCGTTTTTATTTACAATTTGTACTTTGTCCCAACTTTTTTGGAATCGGGGTTGTACAAAGGCCAGATATGACCTACGCAGATCCATCAGGGAAGCCAAGAGGCAGTACAGACTGAAGCTGGAAGGTTATTACAACACCTCAGACTCCAGATGCATGTGGCAGGGCCTGCAACACATCACCAATTTCCAGCAGAAGAACAGCAGGGTCACAGCCAACCACCACACATCACCAGATGAGCTGAACGAGTTCTATGCTCGCTTTGACACCTTCAACACCAACCAACACAGAGGGATTCTACCAACAGAGGCAGCACAGAGCTCTTCACCTATTGTGACCATATATACACACATGAGGCAGGACCCCAGGTGCAGACTGTGCAAAGATGCCCCCAAGACAATCCAGCACATAACAGCAGGGTGTAAGATGCTAGCAGGAAGAGCGTACATGGAATCCCATAACCAAGTGGCTGGAATAGTTTACAGAAACATCTGTGCCGAGTATGGACTGGAAGTCCCAAATTCAAAGTGGGACACACCTCCAAAGGTGGTTGAGAATGACCAAGCTGAGATCCTGTGGGGCTTCCAGATACAGACAGACAAACTGGTAATGGCTAACCAACTGGACATGGTAATGATGGACAAATGGGAGAACAAGGCTATAGTGATAGATGTGGCAATACCAAGTGACAATAACATCAGGAAAAAGGAACTTTAGAAGTTCTAAAACTATCAAGGGCTGAAAGAAGAACTATAAAAGATGTGGAAGATGAAGACAACAGTCATCCCATGGTGATAGGAGCCCTCAGAGCAGTAACCACCAGACTGGGATAGTGGCTCCAACAGATCCCAGGAACAACATCTGAGATCTTTGACAAGAAAAGCATAGTCCTAGGAACAGCTAAGCTACTGCACAGGACCCTCAAACTCCCAGGCCTCTGGCAGAGGACCTGAACTTGAAGGGAAAAAAAAAAAAAACACTGCCCGAAGGAAGGGATGAGTGGGGAACAATGAAATGGGTAACAATTAAATGAGTAGCCACAGAGAAAACATTTACTTATTTAGCATATTATTTGTTCATTCTTTCATGTGAACATTTGTTTATTTAATTTAAAAAACACGCTTGGATTAAAAATTGTATTGTCCAAAGATGAAATATAGTTTCTATTGTTAATTACCACATTATATATGCAATGCTTATGCAATCCATCCATCATCTGTAGCCGCTTATCCTGTACAGGGTCGCAGGCAAGCTGGAGCCTATCCCAGCTGACTATGGGCAAGAGGCAGGGTACACCCTGGACAAGTCGCCAGGTCATTGCAGGGCTAACACATAGAGACACAACTGTTCACACTCACACCTATGGTCAATTTAGAGCCACCAATTACCCTAACCTGCATGTCTTTGGATTGTGGGGGAAACCAGAGCACCCAGAGGAAACCCATGCAGACATGGGGAGAACATGCAAACTCCACACAGAAAGGCCCCCGCCAGGCTCGAACCCAGGACTCTCTTGCTGTGAGGTGACAGTGCTAACCACTACACCACCATGCCACCCAATGATGATACAATATATTTACATATTTTAAGCATTTTATATTTAATTGGTTTTTGGTTAAAAACAAATGCCATGTGACCCCATCAGTTGGATTTATCAACTACTAATGCCTACATCGAAGACTGGCATCGCAAAGATGATCTTAGTAAAGTTGCTCTGAAGACTCCTTCTTACAAGTGAGTTCAAGAAAACCATGTACAGAGACATGTCCATTGCCTGAGAACATCTTTAAACTCACTCTTTAGCCCTAAACTGCAATATTATTGGGAAACTCGCACCAAATGTGTGAGTTATTGAAAGTGAAGACAATATATATTTTCAGAGACTGTGTGGATACTAAAAATTGGTATTAATTTTATGGTCTATGCATGTGGATATATATACTGATAGAGCACACCAAACTTTTCCTTGGAGCATAGAAGTAATGATCCCAAAATTAAAATGGTTTCATACTTTAAATCAGGACTGACAATCTCTAGTTTTGGAGGCCCACAGCACTGCAGTTTTTTTTTTCTAGATCACAAACATTGGAATTCTAAAGGAATGATGAAAAGATGTTTTTTGATTATCAGTGTTTTAGTATTCCAATATTAATGGATCTCTCCTTGTCTGAAATTCAATAATTATGAGTGACTAAATTGACCCATGTCAGGAGCTATAGTAAATGCTCCACCCCAATACCCTAAAGTTTCCCAGTTTTCTCATTTGGTTTACTTAATAAGTCTATTTTTGGAGTTGATTTTTGTGGGGAAAAAGTTAATTAAACAGATAAAGCAGACATCTGTTGGTTGTTTAAGTATTCAGTCCTTTTGTCAATATTTGAGCTACCTTTGGCTGAAATTACAGCTTCAAGTCTTCATCAGCTGGATTGGAAAAAAGTACTGAGGAATTATATTTACTGAAATTGTAATGCATCAAAAAAACCTTATTCAATTAAACGTGGAAGTATTCAGCAAAAAACTATTCAACAAAGTGAAAGTTAAAAAAGTTGCTGCTTAATTCAATTACAGTAAGCTAAATTAATTATTGTTTTCTAAATTAGACAATTACAAATATAAACAGGAATAAGAAAATGTTTACTTTATAACATTACAGTATGTTATGTGAAAACGACTTTTATTACTTATCTAAAACTGTTAAATTATTTTCATTTCAAAGCATCATACAATTTTAGTTAAAACATAGTCTCTTTATATTTGCTTGTCATATGACGAGCACAATATAATTTGCTAATTAATTAATCAGAAATAAAATATGTAAATAACCAACATTTGCCATCATTTAAAATTTGACTTGCTGCCTAGCAAATTTATATTAGCTATTGGAATTGATGCCAGTCTGGAATAGATGATGAATTGGCATGATTCTTGATAGCTTTCTGTACAGTGATGAACTTGATTAAATGCTAAACTCAAAGGATTGGATGAAAACTGAGGCCATTTAAGTGATATCCAGTATACTGTGCAGTCATTGGCTGAATGAGAGAAGAAGAGACCTTCTACATTTGTACTGAGTTCTTTGAAGGTCTAAAATAAAAAATGTAAGGAGTAAAAGGTAAGTTTTTATTGGAAATGTAATTAAATAAGAACACAAGTATTCAAATTCAATAATACTCAAGCAAAGTGTAAATATGTTGAAATAATACTTAAGTATAGTAACATCTTACTATTATTAAAGTATTTTCCACCCCATTTATCAGCTTTGCATATCTTGATCATTTCTCTTTTTTTTTGCCCATTCTTCTTACCAAAATTGCTCAAGCCGTGTCAGACTGGACGGATACTGTTGGTAAACAGCAATTTTCAAGTCTTTCCAGAGAGTCTTAATTGGATTGAGATCTGGGCTTTGACTGGGCTGTTCTAAGACATTCAGGTTCTTGGTTTTGAACCACCCAGTATAACTCTGGCAGCATGGGTAGGGGTGATAGGATTACCATATCTTTGGTTCCATCCATATTACTTTCAGCCCTTGCAAGTTTCCCAGTCCATGCTGATGAAATGCACCCCCACAATATCATGATACCATCATGATAGTTTACTGACATGTGGTTGTTCAGTATTCTTTTTTAAAATTATTTTTCAAAGTTTGAGAATTTTTAAATAAATAATCCCTGATTGATAATTTTCAATAACTATGTACTAGACTTGTTTTGATAGCTCCTTGGTCTTTATGATGCTGTTTGATGAGGCATGTTGTGATAAGGCATGAGCCCTTCTAGGAATGTGTGTGATGATGATGATGATGATGATGATGATGATGGACTGAGCCATTGTCATCAACAGATCTTACTTCTATCTGAGCTCAAGTAGGGCTCTCAGAGAGAAATATCAGCACAGTAATGAAAGGATAATGGGGTTGTGCAGGCCCACCACCCTTGTCTTCCCATGGACACCAATGACTATATGTTTCCGCAATGTGTAGATGATGGACATAGGCACAGAAACTGGCCAGGATCCACGGATATCATGGACTACCCTCTCAGCTCAATTTGATTTTGGAATCAATAGGTGTATTTATATTGAGACCACATGACACTTTTGCTCAAAGCTGCACTCCATTCACCTGATTAAGTAATTTCTGGTAGTATCTCGATGCACCACAACTAATTCAGGGATTCCACAGTAATGTGGGAGAATAATTATGAAATCACATTTTTTATATTTTTATTTATAAATCTCATCTCATCTCATTATCTCTAGCCGCTTTATCCTGCTCTACAGGATCGCAGGCAAGCTGGAGCCCATCCCAGCCGACCACGGGCGAAAGTCGGGGCACACCCTGGACAAGCCGCCAGGTCATCACAGGGCTGACACATAGACACAGACAACCATTCACACTCACATTCACACCTACGGTCAATTTAGAGTCACCAGTTAACCTAACCTGCATGTCTTTGGACTGTGGGGGAAACCGGAGCACCCGGAGGAAACCCACGCGGACACGGGGAGAACATGCAAACTCCACACAGAAAGGCCCTCGCCAGCCACAGGGCTCGAACCCGGACCTTCTTGCTGTGAGGCGACAGTGCTAACCACTACACCACCGGGCCGCCCTTTATTTATAAATAAATTTGCAAACTTCTCTGATCTCACGTTGAGATGTTATCCTGGTTCTCAGCTCATCCATCTTATTCTCGAGCGAGCGAGCGAACGTTAGCTAGCAGAAGAATTCTTACACTTTTTTTGTCAATTTTGTGTAGATTCATGTTATATCTCAATTTCAGCTCAGACTGAAAAAGACTGTGGAAAAAGTAATGGGGGTAAAGTATTTATGCAAGGCACTGCAGACTGGGGTAGGTTTCCCAAAAGCCTCTTAAGGCTAAGAACATCTTTAACTGCCTCTTAAAGGAAAAGAAAGCACATGGTTAAAATGCAGTTATGAAGATAGATTATGATATAAACTAGCAATCCATACGAATAATTGAAAAGAAGGAGCTCACACAACTAAGATATAAGTCAGTTTCTATGCAGAATTCCCCCATCATCGACGATTTCATAAATGCCACCATTGAAAATATTTTAACCAATCAGAAAAATCCCCCCCGATTGTTTGCGGCAATGCTCTGACGTCACTTGGGTGCAGTACATGGAAGCTCTGCATGGCGAGTAAGACTTGAAGCATTGGGATTGTAGACCATTGCATCAACTGTTGTTTTCACCATTTTCCTGCGCAAAAGGACACTGTTAGTCTCAAACAGACCTTACTAAGCAGGGAAATTTTTCAAGAAGGCTGTTCGACGACCAAGAGAGAACAAAATGTCTAGCTGTGCAGCGGTTGGGTGCACATGCAGGACTGGATCAGGTCAGCAGCATGGCCACACGTTCTATGGCTTTCCACTGAAAAAAACAGACTTGCTCAAGAAACAGCTAGTCAAAATGAAAAGGGTGGGCTTCGTTCCTACAATGAATTCCCACTTGTGTTCAGCACACTTTCTGGATACCTGTTTTAAGGAGGATTTGTACGCCAAGTACATTGGTGTGGCGGAAGGCCAGAAGAGACAGAGACGATTGAAGGATGATGTTGTGCCAACAGAATTTGAATATAGCAAGGGCAAGGCTTCGAAAGAATGTGCAAGTACGAGGTCAAGGATACAAAAACAAGAAAGGGAGTGCATTATTAAAGAGGTATTTATATTGTTTTTATCTAGTAAAAGTAAATTTGTCAGTCTGTCTGTTTAGATCTATTCGAGTAAGGAAGACCAAATGCGCTAACTGATCGCACGATGCCTTATTATCGCTCAGCATGAACCACATCACATGGCCTTTTTGAAGGAGCAATACTGATTTCTTTCCATAGTATTGGACCCTTTGTATATTCATTCAAGACCCCCTAAAACTGAACTGATGGCAGTGATGTGTCAGCCTTCCGAGTCACTTTCTGCCATCTTGTCTGCGGAAGTTGACTGCTGCTTAACGCTTTGCCCCTTCAGTACTGAAGAGCGACACTCAGCCTTGCACCCAAGTGACATCACACATTGCCCTTCCAACAGGCTGCATGGCAGCCTACTGGTGGCATGAGAGCAGCAATACAAAAACACTCACAACTTTCTCATAAATGGTCAAACATGCCTGAAACTTTTCTCACAGGATCTCAATATTAAAAGCTACCGACCCATGCATGTATTTACATTACATTTTCCATTCCTTTAAGCTAATGTGGGTTTCCAAAACAACAGTGTAGCTGTTATATAAGTAATACTTTAGCTCGCTCTTAACTTACAATGGACCTGGATCACTCTTTTACAACAAAGAGCATCTCCTCACAGCCGAATACACAGAATGTCCATGCTCCTTCGGGGGACTCTCAATCAATGGGGGGAAACTGGTGTTGAATCTGATGCTGTTGTTAAATTATTTTTCTTGTACATTGCAAGAAAAAAAATGTAACTCCATTAGGCAAGTGATTGTCTAATTTAGTGTCATAAATGAGACAAATTTCTGCACCTGTTACATTGTGTATTATATATATATATATATATATATATATATATATATATATATATATATATATATATATATATATATATATAAAGAGAAGGGAGAACATGAGAACATTGCCAACTTGGCATTGTGGATAACAGTTGAAATAGTCATGACTGCATGATTGGGTAACAAAGAAATGAGTGGACACAGGGAAAACGTTCACTGAATTATTTAGTTTATTATTTGCTCATCCTTTCATGTGAACATTTGTTCATTTATGTGGCAGTGTATGGTTGAGCATTGGCTGTGAATGGCAAGGAGGCAGGTTGAACCAGCAGGTAACATGACGGGGTGCACCTGTGTCAAATTACTGACTGTCAATTAACCCGTCTCTGTGTGTCTTTCAGACAGTCAGGAACGAGAGAGACAGAGAGCTGTGACACCCCGTTGCATGTGTGTCCATGTTTTGTGAATAGTCACTGAAAAGTGTGCACAATAAAAAGAACTCACCTGTGCTGAAGCCTGCTTCCCATTTCTCTGTTTCCCAAAGTCAGAAAACCATTACACTGGTGCCAAAACCCAAAACTGAGGAACAAACGCCACCATGGGCTCCGAACCAATCCAAGAACTCCTCCAAATTCTCACCAATGACCTCCAGCGCCAGCAGCATGCCCTCACCATGCTGTCCATCAACCTGGGCCGGTGCTTCCAGGCTCTGTTCGGAGCCCAGGCAGAGGATCGTCAGGTGATATGGAGCTGTGTCCAGATGAGAGGCCAGACGAAATGTGGACCACCTCATCCCTGAGGTAAAAAAGGGTTAGCGTAGGGCCAACTACTCTACCTAGAAAAAAGTTGAGTTACAGAAGCACCGATGATAAGAATCCGAGAAAAACTCATCATGAGAAAGGAAGAGAATCCACACAGGAGGCACTCGGTTCATTCAGCTCAAGTCCTTTACTTCACAGTCCTCCCCCGTTACTTCAGGTGTGCCTCAGGGCTCCATCCTGGGACCCCTCCTCTTCATCATATACCTCCTCCCCCTCGGCAATATTTTCCATAAATATGGTATCCACTTTCACTGCTTCGCGGATGACACCCAGCTCTATCTTTCCAGTAAACCGAACTCCACTCTCCCTCCCTCTTCCCTTACCCACTGCCTTTCTGAAATCAAATCCTGGTTCACCGCAAACTTCCTCAAATTAAACAGTGATAAAACTGAATTTCTTATTATCGGCACCAAATCCTCCCTATCCAAAGTTGACAGTTTTTCCCTCACCATAGACAGCTCCAGTGTCCCCCTCTCCACAGGTTAAGAGTTTGGGTGTCATCCTCGATAGCTCACTTTCTTTCCACTCCCACATCAATAACATCACTTGGTCTGCATATTTCCATCTACGCAACATTAATCGTCTCCACCCCTCTCTCACTCCTCACATCTAGTTCACACCCTTGTCACCTCGTGTATTGATTACTGTAATTCACTCCTTTTCGGTGTCCCCCACAAATCCCTCCATAAGCTTCAACTGGTCCAAAACTCTGCAGCCCGTATCATCACCCGAACCCCCTCCTTTCACCACATCACCCCCGTCCTCCAGCAGCTCCACTGGCTCCCAGTCAAATTTCGTATCACATTCAAAATCCTTCTTTATACATTCAAAGCTATCCACAACCTCGCCCCCCTTATCTCGTTGATCTCCTCCGCATTACCACCCCCTCTCGTTCCCTCCGGTCTTCCTCTTCCCTTCACCTCTCTATGCCATCTGCCCGCCTCAGCACCATGGGGTGCAGAGCTTTCAGACGCTCTGCTCCTCAACCCTGGAACTCTCTTCCACCAGACATCCGTAACATTGTTTCTTTATCCCAGTTTAAATCAAGACTCAAAACTCATCTGTTTAAATCTGCATATTTGCTGTAATTTCATTGTTTTCTGTTTTATTGTCTGTTTATCTGTAAAGTGTCCTTGAGTGCTGTGAAAGGTGCTGCCAAATTTATTATTATTATTATTATTATTATTATTATGACGCAGGGCAGGGAAAGCCGAAAGGAAGTTGCAAGGCTGACTCCCCTTCTGACGCCCAAGACAACTATAAAGATAGGTACATGGAATGTTAGAACAATGTACAGTATGAAACAGGGAGGACAGCACAGGTAGCAAAGGAAATGAGGAACTGCAAAATCTCTCTATTAGGGCTGAGTGAAACAAGATGGCAGCAGGCAGGACAGCTTAGGCTAGTAACAGGAGAGATGTTACTGTATTCTGGACACACAGAAGATGGAGCTCCCCACTCAGAGGGAGTCACCCTGATGCTGGCACAGGAAGCACAGCGGGCACTCATCAGCTGGGAACCTGTCAGCTCACGCACCATTACTGCCAAGTTTGCTACAAAGAAAAGCAACATCAACCTGAATGTTATGCAGTGCTATGCTCCTACTAATGATGCTGAGGAGGAGAAGAAGGATGCCTTCTACCTGCGACTCCAAGCTCTGTTGGACAAGAGTAGAAACAAAGACATCACATTACTTATGGGCGACCTCAATGCCAGGATAGGGTCGGATAACACAGGCCATGAGGAGGTAATGGGAACACAAGGGCTGGGTAAGATGAATGAAAATGGGGAAAGATTCACAGACCTGTGCTCACTCAACCAACTAATGATAGGAGGTAGAATCTTCATGCACAAACGAATCCACAAAGCTACATGGAGATCACCCGACCATGTCACAGAAAACCAGATTGATTACATGTGCATTAGCCAGAAGTTCCGATGACTGTGGAGTGATGTAAAGGTGATGAGGGGGGCAGATGTGTCATCAGACCACCACCTTCTTGTGATGTCAGCATGGCTGAGGCTGAAGAAACACTCCAACCACCAATTCCTGTAAAAGATTCAACGTAGGCCTGCTCAAGAATAAGGACATCCAGACATCGTTCAAACTCAGCCTTTCTAACAGGCTTCAAACACTGCAGGAACTCTTTAAAGAGGAGGATACAGATATCGAGAACCAGTGGCAACAGGCCAAGAAGGGTTGGCTGGACACATGTGAGGATGTCTTGGGCAAGAAGAAACCACAACACAAAGAGTGGATCTCCTTCAACACTCTGCAGAAGTTGGAAACAAGGAAACAAAAGAAATCTGCACTGAATACAAGCCAGACAAGATCAGAGAAGGCAAAGGCACAGAAAGCATACATGGCTGCTGACAAAGAAGTTAAAAAGAGCATCAAAAAGGACAGAGACCACTTTGAGGACCTAGCTAAACAGGCAGAGGAAGCAGCAGGGAAGGGAAATCTGAGGGACCTCTACCTGACGACAAGAAAGCTAGCAGGTAAATTCCAACAAGTGGACAAACCTGTTAGGGACAAAGATGGTAACCCACTTACAACAACAGAAGAGCAACTGTGAAGATGGGCAGAACACTTTAATGAGCTTTTAAACAGACCAGCCCCATAAGCACCTCCAGACATTCCACCTGCAGACTCAGAGCTACCTATCAACACTGGAAAACCCACAAAGGTAGAGATTAAAAAGGCCATCATGTCTCTAAGGAACGGGAAGTCAGCAGGACCAGATGACATACCAGCAGAGGCCCTCAAAGCAGACATAGTGAGCCCAGTCAATATGCTGCATAGTCTTTTCAGTAGGATTTGGGAAGAGGAGCAGGTTCCCTCTGAGTGGAGAGAGGCTATACTTGTCAAACTACCAAAGAAGGGGGATCTCAGTAATTGTAATAACTATAGGGGGATTATGCTTCTATCAACAGCAGGGAAGGTTTTTAACAGAATTCTCCTAGAGAGAATGAGGGATGCAGTGGATGCCAAGCTGCGAGAGGAGCATCCACTGCAGGAGCAGGCAGGCTTCCGTAAAAACAGGTTATGTGCTGATCAGATTGCCACCTTACGCATCATAATAGAACAGTTGTTGGAATGGAACTCTCCTCTTTACATTAATTTCATAGACTACGAGAAAGCCTTTGACAGCATAGACAGAGCCACCTTATGGAAGATGCTAAGACACTACGGTATACCAGAGAAATTTGTATCTCTAATCCCAAGTATATACAAGGACATGAAATGCAGAGTAGCCCATGCAGGACAGCTAACAGAGAGCTTTAATATGAGGACAGGAGTACAGCAGGGGTGCTTACTGTCACCACTTCTTTTCCTCCTGGTTATCGACTGGATCATGAGGACAACTACTAGAGGAAAGAGCAAGGGGATCCAGTGGATACTCTGGATGCAGCTAGAGGATCTAGATTTTGCTGATGACCTGGTACTCCTCTCACACAACCACAAACAGATGCAAGATAAAACAACTCATCTGGACACATCAGTCAGTACAGGAATCAAAATCAGCAAAAAGAAGACTGAAATGAAGATTAACACTACAAACAGCACACCAGTCAAAATCGGAGGGGAAGAAGTAAAGGAGGCTGAGTCCTTTGTGTACTTGGGAAGCGTACTAGACCGTCAGGGGGGCACGGATAGAGATATAACAGCCAGGATAGGGAAAGCAAGAGCAGCCTTCATAATGCTGAAGAATGTCTGGGCCGCTAGAATGATACGAGTAGCCACCAAACTCCGGATCTTCAACTCTAATGTCAAGTCAGTACTGCTCTATGGATCTGAGACATGGAAAACAACAAAAGTAACACAGCACAGGATACAAACCTTCATAAACACCTGTCTGAGAAGAATCTTTAAAATCAAGTGGTCAACCAAGATCAGCAACCTGGAGCTGTGGGATAGAGCAGGACAAAACCCAGGTGGAAGCCAGATCCTCAAGAGGAAATGGTCCTGGATAGGGCACACACTCAGGAAGCCACCATCCAGCATTACACACCAGGCCCTAACCTGGAATCCACAGGGCAGAAGAAAGAGAGGAAGGCCAAAAAACAGCTGGAGAAGGGACACAGAAGAGGAGATAAGGAGAATAGGCAACAGCTGGCACGACCTAAGGAAGAAGGCCCAGAGATGAGTGCAATGGAGGAACATCATCGGTGGCCTATGCGCCAATCGGGGCAAAGGGCCCAAGTAAGTAAGTAAGTTTTAGCACCATTAACATTAGTTTGTTCCTGAACATGATGCATGAACAGGTGAATGTACATTCTCTTTATCAGGGAGTGCGAATTATTCTGTCAGAGATGGTTGGGAGATGGATGTAAGTGCAGAAGGTGTGTTTATTAATACAAATGGAAACAGGTGAACAATCCAGAATGACAGGAAAAATCTTAAAGCAGTGAACCAGGCAATAGGTCGAGCGAGGCATAAACAGGCTATCGTAGACTTGGCAGAATCAAAGACGAGAAACAGGAAATCAGGAAACCCAACAAGGAAATAAGGCTCAGTAACATGTCAGCAATGCAACTCAATATTTTGCAAAGTAAGTGTATTTTCACAGTTTTTATATAGACGCACTGATTGCATCTTAATCCTGTGCAGGTGCGAGTCATTTTCAACGCACGCGTGTACGAGTCTGCTTGGCACACACACTGTCTGGAGTGCGCCCGAGAGTCTATCTGATGCACACACCAAGGTGCGCAGGTGTGACACTCTTGCACGAAATTAGTACAAAAATTAATGTACATATAAATATCTTATGCCAAATTATTCTGGCATGTGACAAAAAATAAATAAAAAATCCAAGTATTCATCTCCAATTTATGAGTCCAAGTCATCAGTGCTCAAGTCCAAGTCGAGTCACGAGTCCTTAAAATTAGGGCATGAGTCTGAGTCCTGGACTCAAGTACTACAAGCCTGCAAGGGGGTACACGTCAGGCTTTGGTGGATTCAGGTTACAATCAGACCTCCATACAGCAAAGCCTGACTCAATGTGGGGCACTGGGAAATGCACGTTTGATGAAGGTTAAGTATGTGCACGGTGATGTACACAAATATCTGCTGATGCCTGTCACTATCCACTTCGGGGTAGAAAACCATAATGTAGAGGCCACGGTTAGTCCAAGCCTCACTCACCTGCTGATTCTTGGAACTGATTGGCCGGGGTTTAGGACATTAATGAAACAGATAGTAGTGGGTGAATCCTGCAATAGCATGTCATGGGGGGATCCCACCGCAACATTGACTGAGGAGGTGGTCCCAGGACTGTCCACGTCAGCAGCACGTCATAATGATGCAGAGAGTGGGGAGAACCCTCCTCCCTCTCTGGGGAATCCTTTAGGGGACTTCCCATTGGAGCGGGCATGTGACAAGTCTCTGAGACACGCCTTTGACCAAATGAAAGTACTTGATGGCCAAATCCTCCAGCCTAACATTGTGCTTTCCTTCCTGTACTTTTGTATTATTAAGAATAGGCTGTATCAAATGACGCAGGACACTCAAACAAAGGAAGAGATGACACAGTTGTTGATCCTGAAGAGCCGCAGGGAATTTTTTTCCATGCAGCTCATTATAATCCTATGGCTGGGCATTTGGGGCAAGATAAAACACTAAATTGTCTCATGGCCTGTTTCTATTGGCCAGGAATTTGCCCCAATGTCCACAGGTGGTGTGCAACATGTCGCGAATGTCAGCTGGTAAATCCAGCAGCCACACCAAAAGCGCCATTGCACCCATTGCCACTGATGGAGATCCCCTTCGAACGAATTGGCATGGATCTCATCGGGCCATTAGATCGATCTGCATGTGGGTATCACTTTTTGTGTTCATCATAGTGGATTATGCAACACGATACCCGGTTGCAGTGCCTCTCCGCAATATCTCAGCATGCAGAGTTGTGGAGGCGCTCTTCCGCATTATCTCCTGAGTTGGGATTCCGAAAGAAATCCTGACTGATCAAGGCACTACGTTCATGTCACGCACACTGCGCAAATTATACGAATTATTGGGGATTAAATTGATTCATACTAGTGTTTATCATCCACAAACGGACGGGCTTGTCAAACGATTTAACCAAACACTTAACAACATGATTTGTAAGTTCATTCACAGGGATGCTAAAAATTGGGACAGGTGGCTGCACCCTCTGTTGTTGGCAGTGCGTGAGATCCCACAAGCCTCCACTGGGTTTTCCCCATTTGAATTGCTGTATGGGCGTCAGTGTCTTAGACATCATTAAAGAAAATCTGGGCCATCTCAAAGTAAAAATGAAATTCAATACATTCTTGACCTGAGAGCAAAACTCCATGCACTGAGTCACATAACCCAGGAGAATTTGCTACAGGCCCAAGAATGTCAAGCTCACCTGTACAACAGAGGGGCATGGCTAAGGGAATTTGCACCGGGAGATAAAGCCCTCATTTTACTGCCCACTTCAAGCTCAAAATTGCTCACCAAGTGGCAAGGGCCCTTTGAGGTCACACGGCAAATTGGGGAGGTCGACTATGAGGTGAAATGGCCAGATAGGGGCAACACGTCAAATTTACCACCTCAATCTCCTGAAACCATAGAGAGAGGAGGTTCCTGTGGCTCGGGCGATGGTAGTTCTTGAGAGAGTGGAGCTGGGACCGGAGGTAATTCTCAAAGTGCATCTCAATTCACCCTGTGGAGACCACCTGTGGAGACCACCTCTCACCATCCCAGAGAGGACAGGTAATTAGGTTGCAGGAGGAATTCTCCAATGTGTTCTTGCCCCTCCCTGGTCACACTTACCTCATAGAACACCACATTGAGACTCCTCCAGGGGTGGTGGTGCGCAGCTGCCCATATCGGCTCCCCAAACACAAGAAAAATGTGGTTCAGGATGAACTCCAGGTGATGCTTAAGATGGGAGTAATTGAGGAGTCGCATAGCAACTGGAGCAGCCCGGTGGTCTTGGTTCCCAAGACCGATGGGTTGGTCTTGTTCTGTGTAGACTATAGAAAAGTCAACATGATGTCTAAATTTGACAAATATCCAATGCCCCGCATTGATGAACTGCTCGATCGGTTAGGATCAGCTTGCTTTTACTCGACACTGGATTTGACAAAGGGATATTGGCAGATCCCCTAGACTCCATTGTCCTGTGAGAAAATGGCCTTTTCCACTCCGTTTGGCTTACACCAATTTGTCACCCTTCCTTTCGGGTTATTTGGGGCTCCAGTGACGTTTCAACATCCCCACAATGCATATGTGGTGGCCTACTTGGATGATATAATCATTTATAGTAATGATTGGGCACGGCATCTACAACATCTTGGGACGGTTCTGATGTCACTGATGTGCACTGGGCTCATAGCAAACCTGAAGCAGTGTACAATTGGATGGGTGGAAGTACGGTATCTGGGCTTCCACTTGGGTCATGAGCAGGTACATCCCCAAATTGATAAGACTGCAGCAATTGTGGCCTGCCCACAACCTAAGACCAAAACGGGGGTGAGGTGGTTCCTTGGGCTGGCTGGCTATTATAGGCAGTTTGTGCCTAACTTTTCAGACATCACCAGCCCAGTGACTGACTTCACTAAAAAGGGGATGCCAGATCTGGTCCAGTGGACAGAGCTGTGCAAACAGGCTTTTGCTCAGGTAAAGGCGATTTTGTGTGGGGGTCCGCTGTTGCATTCTCCTGACTTTTCTCTCCCTTTTGTTTGACAGACCAATGTGTTGGACAGAGGGCTGGGGGCCGTTTTGTCCCAGGTGGTGGAGGGGGAGTGTCCAGTGTTGTACATCAGCTGCAAGCTCTCAGTGCAAGAGTCAAAGTACAGCACAATAGAGAAAGAGTGTCTGGCCATCAAGTGGGCTATCCTTACTTTCCGCTACTACCTGCTAGGATGACCATTCACCCTCTGTTCCGACCATGCCCGGGCTCCCCCACCTGAGTCAGGCAATGGGGGTATGTGGCAGCAGGGGCGTGATCGAGCATCGGCTGTGAATGGCGAGGAGGCAGGTTGAACCAGCAGGTAACATGTGATGAGGTACACCTGTGTCAAATTACTGGCTGTCTATTAACCTGTGTCTCTGTGTGTCTTTCAGACAGTCAGGAACGAGAGAAGGAACTGTGATGCCCTGTCACGTGTGTGTATGTTTTGTGATTTGCCACTGAAAAATGTGCACAATAAAAAGAACTCACCTGTGCTGAAGCCTGCTTCCCATTCCTCTGTTTCCCAAAGTCAGAAAACTGTTACAATTTAATTAAAAAAAAAAAAAAAAAAACACACACTTGGAATAAAAAAAATGTATTGTCCAAAAATTTAAAATAGATTAAATTATTAATGATCATATTATATATGTCATGCTTAACAATGATACAGTATATTAATATGTTTTACCACTTTATATTTTATTGGTTTTTGGTTAAAAACAAATGCTATGTGACTTCATCAACTGGATTTAGCAAGTACTAATGCCTTTAGCAACTACATCACAAATGTCTTTAGCAACTACTAATGCCTATATTGAGGACGTGTATTGCAAAGACACTCTTAGCAAAGTTGCTCTGAAGACTTCTTATGAGTGAGTTTGGGAAAACTACATACAGAGACAACATTCATTGCTTAAGAGCATCTTTAAACTCGCTCTTTAACACTAAAGTGCAATGTTATCAGTCAACCTACCCCTGGGACCTTACTCTTAAACATTAGCATGAAGTAAAATTAGGTTGTGCTTGATGCCTTTGCTTTTAAATGTACTCAGTATAAACAGTAATAAGAAAATGAATACATTAGGGTATGCTAATGTCATGTTTTCATTTGAAAGCAAATTTTATTACTAAACTAAAACTGTTAAAAGATCATTGTCATTTTAAAGCAGCTATATTATTTTGCCTGAAAACATCCTCGTTGTAACACTACAAAATGTAGAAATATTAATGGGGTGAACACTTATGAAAATTCTTCGTATATTCTGGGGTATTCAAAGTGCATTCTAAAAATTTTTAGAAAGTGCATTCTAAAAATTTTGACTGCATTCTGAGTGCATTCCAAACATTCGGGCCCATTCTTGTGGCCGGCCTGAATGTTTTGCTCATGCTCAAAACATTCGAGGTGCATTTGAAAAGGAGAAATATCGAACGGCATTTGAAGCGTATTCTAACTGCATTCTGACTGCATTCTAAATATTCTTACGACATTCCAACAGCATTTGAAACATTCTGATCGCGTTTGAGGGAAAAATTGAAATGGCAAACCACTTCAAATCCTGCCAGAATGTCCCGAATGTGCCTCGAATGAGCCGGAATGCCGTTGGAATGAAAATTCTTCATGTATTCCAGGATATTCGAAGTACATTCTAAGTATTCGAGCTGCATTCTCTTTGAATTCTTAGACGTTCAAAACATATTCAGCGGCTATTCCGGGACCATTCTGACTGCATTTGAGGTGAATTCATACAGCATTCGAGGCACCTTCTGACCAGACTTCGGGTGGTATTCGGGCAGGAATCGAACCGCACTCGTACAGCATTCGAAGTACATTCTTAATATTCTTACTGCATTCTAACAGCATTCTAGGTATTCCTACTGTGTTCCAACTACATTTGAACTGCATTCGAAAGCTAATACACCCGGAATGTGCAAGAATCATTCGAGGCGGGTTCGAAGCGCATTCTAAGTATTCGAATGGCATTCTTACAAAGCTGTAAGAATGTTGGTCAGTTTGAAATTTCCGCCTGAATGTGGCATGAATTTTGAAAAATATTTCATTCCGGCTGGTTCTGCTTGATTCCTGCTAATTCTGAATAAGTGTGATGGGGGCCTTAATAATAGAAATACATCCTACATTAATTGCCTTTCAGTTTCAGCTTTTGTGTGTCTCACACAAAGTACTATAGAGCGAAGCACTACAGGTAATGATTTGTTCCTGACAATATTTTAACCTCAAATACAAGCAAGATGTCCATCTTTTATTGTTGTTAATGGGGAGGTATTAATGAGGTTAGTAGACTTAACCATATGAGGGTTGGCTTGCACTTCATTTATAGTAAAGAAGCATTGATGTTTTTATAATGTTGGCTGCTTATGTCACTTTTACTGAGTTGTTCTTGGCATAATTAGTCTATATAAAGAAGACCTGGAATTACTGAAACGGGCAAACATTTCTTCAGTGCCAGGCAGCTGACATGTACCACGCACTGTCCTCCTCTGTGCCACTTACAATGATGTCTATCCTGTAGTTGGCACACCAGTCTTCAGCAGCATCAGAGACCACTTAATGCCTAAAGGGATCGGGATAGAAAGCCTGTAGCTAATATTCCAGTCTGACAGCTGCAGGGAAAGCCAGCCAGATACCCAAATATACATTTTACCATGTGTATTAAATATGTATCAAGAAATTCCCTGTGTAATTATTTAAAAAATAAAATATATGAGGGTTTAAAATTAAAGGGAAATAAAGTATTCAACAAGGTGATAATGTTGCATCAATTCACTTTAGTATATTTGATAGGTTAATGCAAGATGTATTAACCATGAGTATATAATTTTCTATAGAATATAAAGCCATATGTTGTGAAGCTGACTGCACATGTGATACATCAAAATGCAATGACTAATGCACTAATGAAGTTTATACTGTATATTGAAATGCACTTTTTCTGGAAGTAGTGTGCTAATGTAATTTCAGGGATGATTGTGACCACACTGATAATTGCTGACAAAACAAATAACAAAAAACACCTTACTTATTTCAAGCAGCGATGGCAGTTGCTTTATTATTCATTCTCTAATGAGTTATTTTCCATCCTACTCTGCAGAAAATGGAATATGCCCAGTCTGATGGATCAATCTTGATGCATTGATGACCACCTATGCTGATCAATTTCATAGCTTTAAATATTGATCTAAAGCGGGATGACCTTTGAATGACCCATCCATGGCAACAGCTACAAAGGAGGGTTCAATGTGTCTATTTCCCAATGAAGAGGAGATTAAAATATGCATGAATGCTGGTGGGCGGAATGAGAGGGGGTCATTCATGGAGATCCAGAGCTGTTACTGGTTATAAAACTGGGATGAGTTAGGAGTGCAGTGTATTGTCTGATTTGATAAAAAAAAAATTTATATATGCTTGGAGTGTATGTCTATTTGGAGACTGAGGTTTATTTGAAAGGCTCTTTATTGCACTGAGCTAACTTAATGGCATGCTTGTGCATTGCCTAGCATAATTCCAGAGCCTAACGTATGGTGCTTGCGTTCTCCAAGCTCAAGAACAATACACATCGCACAAGAATTGATATCACTTGTGGTGCCGTATTTGGGCCTGGACCAAACTGATCCTATATGCACACTAGAATTGATAAATGATAACGTGATTATCTGCATATACTTAATAAAATTGCAAAGAAATATCTGTTTTCATGGCAACGAGAGAAGATAAAGAACTTATTTCTTTTCTTTATTTATTTTCTACAAATTAATAATAAGAGCTACAACATTCTACGGGCATTGAGGTTGTGTGAATTCAACATCAGGGTTATAAGGAATGCATATTAACCCTGGAAACAGAAGGATTTGAAAAAGAAAGCTCCTGAAGCAGCCATCTTTTTATCAGTCTTTTTAAACAATTTCACACCATCATTAAGCCCCTATCCTGTTTCTTAACTATTAGAAGACCCATCCTCATTCTATTCTGACTCCATTCTCTTGTAGCTTATAAAAATTAGTTTGTCCATTACAGGATTGAATGTTTATCAAAATGGCATGGTGGTGTGGATATGCATTGGTACTGCTTTAGGCCTGCAATATTTCACCTTCCTAAATGCCAGCATACACTCAGTGGAAACCAAACACGGCAGTAGGTGAGGATAAGGCGTTCTTTAGAAAGAGAGATGGACCTTGGCTGGAGCAGTTTGAGAGGATGTTTCATTATTGATGAGGCCATACAGAGTGCACCTCTGCTGTGGTGGAGGATGGTGCAGGCTGGTCTGACTCAGCATTTTACCATCTGAAGCTTGGGCTGTTTAGCTACATCAGCATGATATATAAGAGTAGGGGGTGGCGCACAGAGCAGAATGGATGAGGCCTGATGAAAAGGTATCTTGATAAACCACTAACGATTTTTTTAAATGTTTTATGTTTATAGTATGTGAGATGTTGTAACTATAACACAACAACTCAGCTGAGAAAACCTGATTTTAAATTTTCCACAAGATTTGGTTTTCTTGGCGGCAGCATATTTTGATGCATAAATAAATGCGTAAACATGCAGCTTCCTTCCGAGCATGCATGCGCACACACACACACACATCCAGCTGCTCCTCTATCATTTATCTATCCTTCACAGGACCCTGAGGACGAATGAAATCACAAATACCTCTCTGACACATGCATATAAGCTAAGCCACATTCCCTTTTCCTCACAAACAGGGCCAACATGTTGCCTCTTTGCTTTGATTAGGATTGTGTTCCTCAGGGAACCTTGTGAGAACAAACATACAGAGAACAATATGCACAAGTTCAGATTACTGTGGTGAGCAATTTAGCCAACCAGATAAATCACATAACCTTTGAGTGACCAGCTCTGATGAACTATGCTTGAGTGACTCTATATACAGAGTTTCTGCAAACTTTAGATGATTAAATCAAGAACATAGTGCCATTTCTGTCACAGCAGTATGGAAAATGCTACCTGCAGTGCAGCCATTTTGGCTCCCTCCCTTTGGCTGAGTAATGACAGTGGCTGTTGGAATTTTGGAAGCAGGAAAAGCATCTGGTTCTGTCTGACTCCCATTGCTTTGTTTTGCTTCATGTACTATTCGTAAATATTTCAGGCCACACAAAGCAAATGATATTACACAATACAATGGTGATTTGTCACATCTCTACCCCCCCCCCCCCACACACACACACACAATAAGTAAATAAATAAAGTAAAATAAAGCACATCACACCATTATGCCTAAGGTAGGGATGATCAATTTTTAAATTGATTTAATGTTTTATTCACAGTCATTCTGGATCTTCCACATACAGTATAAACAAAGCTGCATCTGCAATGAAGGAATATGGGGTATGAAAGAAACAATGTGATCACTCCAGTCCCCATCACCAAGCTTACGAATTCAAATAATCCAGGTGTATGTAAATGTGCTTTACCATCTGTGTATGTTTGCATGGAAGTATTGCAGATGGGTTTGTGAGGAGAGACATTCCTGAGTCAAAAGAGAACAATCTATGTGATTTATTCTAACCCCTTGCAATTTATACACTTCACATGCATCCTATCTCTGGAGAGAAATATGGATTTCAAATGGCCATCCTTCAGTCATTACAAAGAATGGCTGGCTCTGGCTTGGAGGCAATTAGAAACTGTGGTCTGTGATACAGACTAGCAGAAGTGATCAGTCTATTAATTGCCCATTTTAATAAGGTCACTATTATACTCAGCGATAACATATTTATGCAGTTAACAGAGAACAAAATTTAAATTAAAATGAACTAGAGGCCCGGCTCTACAGGGGGGCCTGGACCACCCAATCGCAAGGCTGGCCACCCACCCAAGGGGAAGAGAGAGAGAAAAAAAAGTAATTTTATATATATATATATATATATATATATATATATATATATATATATATATATATATATACACACACATATATATATACACACATATATATATATACACACACACACCAGTATATATACTTTGTAGAGTCAATACTTTGTAGAGCCACCTTTTGCTGCAATTACAGCTGCAAGTCTTTTGTGGTATGTCTCTACCAGCTTTGCACATCTAGGACACTGAAATTTTTGCCCATTCTTCTTTGCAAAATAGCTCAAGCTCAGCCAGATTGGATGGAGAGCGTCTGTGAACAGCAATTTTCAAGTCTTGCCACAGATGCTCAATGGGATTTAGGTCTGGACTTTGACTGGCCCATTCTAACACATGAATATTCTTTGATCTAAACCATTCCATTGTAGCTCTGGCTGTATGTTTAGGGTCATTGTCTTGCTGGAAGGTGAATCTCCTTCCCAGTCTGAAGTATTTTGCAGCCTCCAACAGGTTTTCTTCCACGATTGCCCTGTATTTAGCTCCATCCATCTTCCCATCAACTCTGATGAGCTTCCCTGTCCCTGCTGAAGAAAAGCATCCCCATAGCATGATGCTGCCACCACCATGTTTCACAGTGGGGATGGTGTGTGCAGGGTGATGAACAGTGTTAGTTTTCCGCCACACATAGCGCTTTGCATTTAGGCCAAAAAGTTCAACTTTGGTCTCATCTGACCAAAGCACCTTCTTCCACATGTTTGCTGTGTCCCCTACATGGCTTCTTATGCCTGTCTTTCAACAATGGCTTTCTTCTTGCCACTCTTCCAAAAAGGTCAGATTTGTGGAGTGTACAACTTATAGTTGTTCTGTGCACAGATTCTCCCACCTGAGCTGTGGATTTCTGCAGCTCCTCCAGAGTGATCATGGACCTCTTGGCTGCTTCTCTGACCAGTGCTCTCCTTGCTCGCTCTGTCAGTTTAGGTGGACGGCTATGTCTTGGTAGGTTTGCAGTTGTGCCATACTTTTTCCATTTTTGAATGATGGATTGAACAGTGCTTCTTGAGATGTTCAGAGCTTGGGATATTTTTTTATAACCTAACCCTGCTTTAAACTTCTCCAGAACTTTATCCCTGACCTGTCTCGTGAGTTCTTTGGTCTTCATGATGCTGTTTGTTCTTCAGTGTTCTCTAACAAACCACTGAGGCCTTCACAGAACAAGTGTATTTATGCTGAGAGTAAATTACACACAGTAGGACTCTATTAACTAATTAGATGACTTCTGAAGGCAATTGATTGCACAGGATTGTATTTAGAGGTATCAGAGGACAGGGGGCTGAATACTAATGCACACCACATTTTTCAGATTTTTATTTGTTTAAAATTTTGAAGACCATTCATCATTTTCATTTCACTTCACAATTATGTGCTACTCTGTGTTGGTCTATGACATAAAATCTCAATAAAAAACTTTTAAATTTGTGGTTGTAAGGTGGAAAAATGTGAAAAAGTTCAAGGGGTATGAATACTTTTGCAAGGCACTGTATATATATATTACACGTGTGTGTGTGTGTGTGTGTGTGTGTGTGTGTATAGCCTCCACCCCCCCAAAAACAAATCTTCCTGGCCCACCCTGTTAGTGAGAGCTGGATCCAGCCCTGAAATAGAGTAAGATTTACACATTTAAGGGACATTCCACCAAACGGGTGCCATTTGCTTGTTGTACCACTCCCAAATTAAACTCAACTCATCTCATTATCTGTAGCCGCTTTATCCGGTTCTACAGGGTCGCAGGCAAGCTGGAGCCTATCCCAGCTGACTATGGGCGAAAGGGGGGGTACACCCTGGACAAGTCGCCAGGTCATCACAGGGCTGACACATAGACACAGACAACCATTCACACTCACACCTACGGTCAATTTAGAGTCACCAGTTAGCCTAACCTGCATGTCTTTGGACTGTGGGGGAAACCGGAGCACCCGGAGGAAACCCACGCGGACACGGGGAGAACATGCAAACTCCGCACAGAAAGGCCCTCGCCGGCCACGGGGATCGAACCCAGACCTTCTTGCTGTGAGGCGACAGCGCTAACCACTACACCACCGTGCCGCCCCAAATTAAACTCATCTCATCTCATTATCTCTAGCCGCTTTATCCTTCTACAGGGTCGCAGGCAAGCTGGAACCTATCCCAGCTGACTACGGGCGAAAGGCGGGGTACACCCTGGACAAGTCGCCAGGTCATCACAGGGCTGACACATAGACACAGACAACCATTCACACTCACATTCACACCTACGGTCAATTTAGAGTCACCAGTTAACCTAACCTGCATGTCTTTGGATTGTGGGGGAAACCGGAGCACCCGGAGGAAACCCACGCGGACACGGGGAGAACATGCAAACTCCGCACAGAAAGGCCCTCGCCGGCCACGGGGATCGAACCCAGACCTTCTTGCTGTGAGGCGACAGCGCTAACCACTACACCACCGTGCCGCCCCAAATTAAACTTAATTTGTTATATCTTTTCAACACTGATTATAATAACACACATATTTAACTATTCAAAATGTGTATTGGTCAACCTCAGGCTACGTTACAAGGTTTGGAAGTCAAAGATGGCTGCATTTTTTTCAGTCCTGTTACCAAAACTCTGAAAGTAACAGGACTGAGTTTTTAGCCTTGGATTAGCTAATACATGGAATTAAGCCACATGGCGTCATCGCTAATAGCATGACCACACTTAGCACATTCTAGTGATTTACCAAAAATCTGGTTTTTTTTAAATAAACAAATATCATCTAAGAAATAATTTAAGTAACAGGACAGTATGTTGACATTGACCTTATCAGTCAAAGTTTAAAAAATCATCAAATATACAGAAAAGTAAATGAGAGAACTAACTTTTGGTCTTCCCATGGCCTTCAGAAGACACAACTGATGTAACTTCCTGTTGAGCATGTGATTTATGGAATGTTCCAAATTTGTCAGATGGGGTAATATGTTTGGGTAACAGGACTGAGTGAAAACCCAGGCACACGACTAAAATGTATTTTAACTAAGATATTGTGGATTTCTTATGAAAAAAAAAAATAGATTTAAACCATGGATAGGATATGGAGTCACACAACAGTGCAAAAGAAATACTGCTTCTGAAGGATTTTAATCATAATATTTCATAGTTAAGTATAAAGTTAGAGTGTGGGGACAGGTACACTACCGTTCAAAAGTTTGGGGTCACTTTGAAATTTCCTTATTTTTGAAAGAAAAGCACTGTTCTTTTCAATGAAGATCACTTTAAACTAATCAGAAACACACTCTATACATTGCTAATGTGGTAAATGACTATTCTAGCTGCAAATGTCTGGTTTTTGGTGCAATATCTACATAGGTGTATAGAGGCCCATTTCCAGCAACTATCACTCCAGTGTTCTAATGGTACAATGTGTTTGCTCATTGCCTCAGAAGGCTAATGGATGATTAGAAAACCCTTGTACAATCATGTTAGCACAGCTGAAAACAGTTTAGCTCTTTAGAGAAGCTATAAAACTGACCTTCCTTTGAGCAGATTGAGTTTCTGGAGCATCACATTTGTGGGGTCGATTAAATGCTCAAAATGGCCAGAAAAATGTCTTGACTATATTTTCTATTCATTTTACAACTTTTGGTGGTAAATAAAAGTGTGACTTTTCATGGAAAACACAAAATTGTCTGGGTGACCCAAAACTTTTGAACGGTAGTGTAACACATGCTATTTTTCAGTGTTTTAGGTAGTTTTTATTAATCCTTACAATTATATATCTTAAATTTGAAATCAGATCAATGTGCAGGACATTCTGCGTAATAAGGAAATGTATTTTAAAGTACATTTTTATGTGCATTTATACATATTTTCTAGGGACGGAAATGGCACCAATTCGGTGGAATGGCTCTTAACATTTTACAACATTTAAAAGGATTTTTAGTTATGTTGTGTTTAGGGATGGCGAAAACTAAAAAAAAAATCTTGACCGACCACCGAGCCTCATTAGCCGGCTAAAGTCGGTTAACCTATGAGTTTAAACAGGGATGCAAACGGTGCGCCTTTTGGCGGATGCCGCCTTTTTCACGGCTGAATCGTGCAGATCCGATTTTTTTTATGGGGAGGCGTTGGAGTGTCTGAATAATTTTATCAGAGTAAATTCTGTATTAAAATTACTAAGTGGGCCGGTGCCGTTGCGGTCCGTGAGGCGTGGGAGGTGTGTGTGGGGGGCAGTGGATCGGAGGGCTGTGCATGTTTTCGCAGAAGCTGCGCAGGTGTGCGTGGCTGATTTGCTGTTTTCTTCTCGTGCTTCCTGTGTTTCGTGGACTGTGGCGGCGTTTGCTTGTTTAGTAATTTTAATACAGAATTAAAACTTAAAAAAAATTAAACACTCTTAAAAATAAAAAAAAAACACTCTTAAAAAACAAATTTCACACTCTGTGTCTCTGCTCGCAGCGCGCGGATGGGAGAGGGGCTGCTCGCTCTCACACACACGAGGGAGGGGCTGCTCCCTCTCACACACACACAAATGAGGGAGGGAGGGGCTGCTCCCTCTCAGAGAGACACATTCACACAGTTCAGTGCAGCTCCTGCTATAGCGACTGCTACGCGCACTGCATCACTCTCACAATTTCCCACAGGGGAATTGTCTCTAGTTTAACCGACAACCAAAAAAAATTAACCGGTTGACGTTGATTCGGTCAACCATCGGTCAAACAGTCATCAGTTAACATCCCTAGTTGTGTTATGGCTGTCCATCGATATTCAACAATGACGAGGTCCTCCTCTTCGTTGTCTTCTTTGCCTTCCCAGGTCTTGCTGCTGTTGCTATTGGGGCTGTCGCCGTCTGTCGCCATCTCTCATGCGCCCGCTCATGAGAGAGAAGCCCGATCCTGGACTGGCAGATTCTGGGACAATGACGACAGGCGAAGGGACCAGGTGTGGGAACAGAGGGAAGGAATTGCCAAAAGTGTCGCTGGGCCTGTTTCTCCTCTCTCAGCATGGTCTGTTCATCCTTGAAGTGGCGGACTCCCTGGAACACAGTCCGCTTCCAGTTCACATGGTCCTCAGTGAGGTTCTCAAGGTCGGCAGAAGGGATGTTGCAGGACTGCAGGGACCACTTCAAGAAGCCCTTCCAACACTTCTTGGGTCTTCCACGGGAGCAGGTCCCTTCTGTGAGTTCTCCATAAAGGACCATCCGGGGCATTCGATTGGGGGCCATTCGGATGACATGTCTGGTCCATCGGAGGACACAATGGAGGATCATGGACTCCATGCTTGTGGAGTTAGCCTTGCTGAGGATCTATGTGTGGGGGATCCTTTCCTCCCAAGTCACTCTGAGGATGCACTGGAGGCAACACATATGGAGGGCTTCGATTTGCTTCCTGTACAATGTCCAGGCTTCACATCTGTAGAGAAGGGTCAAGATGCAGACTGCATGATTGACAACGACTTTTGTGCGGATGCAGAGCTTGTGGTTCGTGAAGACACACTTATGGAGGTGGCCAAATGCTGAAGAAGCATGCCTGATACAGGAGGTGATACGTCATCAAAGAGAATGCTACCAAGGTATGTGAAAGAGCTTGTGTTCTCCAGTACTGCATTGTTGATTGTGATGGCCGTTGGGTGCTCATTGTGGAACAGTGAAGACTGCAGGGTCAGAGTCTTTGAGACATTGACGGTTAGTCCCATCCGTGTATAGGCCGTATGAAGGGGCATAATGGACATTTGAAGGCCAGCAGGATGGAGGGATACACTAGGAGGGTCATCAGCATATTGGAGTTCAACGATTGTCATAGTAGAGGTCTTTGTGTGGGTTGAGAGATGCCGAAGGTTGAAGAGGTTACCATCCACGCGGTAATGGGTTTGAACGCCATCGTGTGTGTCGAGTGCATTTCTGGAGAGGAGGGTGACACTGTCAAGGTAGATATTGAAGAGTACTGGGGTAATAATGCAGCCTTGCTTCACGCCAACCATAACTTCGAATGCAGAGGATGTTTCCCCACTGACAAGGACCTTTGAAGTCATTCCATCCAGGAACTGACAGAGAATGGTGAGGAATTTTGGAGGGCAACCAAACTTGTGTAGAAGGTTCCAGAGCATCTCGCAGTTCACAGTATCAGACAATTTGCAAAGGTCAATGAAGGGAAATGTGATATCCTTTTGATGTTCCCTTGCCTTTTCCAAAAGATCATATCAATGGTGCTGCGCTTGGAGCGGAATCCAGTCTGCAACTCCAGAAGTACTTTTTCGTTGACATGATGGATGAGACAGTGGAGCATAACTCAGGTGAGTATCTTTCCAGCAACATCCAACAGGGAGATGCCTCGACTACTGTCACAGTTGGAGCGGTCCCCCTTCTTCTTGTAGATGGTGACAGTGGTGGAGTGTTTCCATGTGTCAGGGATGGTGCCCTGCTTCTATCAAAGTCAGAAGAAGTTGGTGAGTTTCACAAGAAGGTACGGTCCACCGCACTTGTACACTTCACCAGGTATCTTATCTCCACCAGGAGTGCTCTTGTTTTTCAGGGAATGGACAGCATATCAGACTCCATCAAGGGTGGGACATTCATCCAGCTCAGAAACTTGACGAAGCATTGAGAGTTCTTCAAGAGCTGTAGGGTCCGATGGATTGACTTTGTTCAACAGTTCTTGAAAATGTGCCACCCATCGGTCTAGAATGTCCTCTTTGTCCTTAAGGAGAGTGTTACCATCTGCAGATCAGACAGGAGCCACCGTATGTCGAGTGGGGCCATAGATGCCTTTGATGGCATTGTAGAATTCATAGGTGGTGTTGTCATTGGTGAAACATTGGATTTCTTGGGCTTTGTTGGTCCATCATCTGTTCTGAATCTTGTGAAGCCTGCATTGTGTAGTTGACCTCGCTTTCTTTCATTCTTGCAGGAGGACCTTTGATGCTGGGTTCGCCAAGGAGGCTTGGTGTGCAGCATTCTTGGCCTCCAGCAAGGGACAGATTTCATCTGCAGCTTCCTCAAACCAATCTGGGTTCTTCCTCTTGGAGTACCCAAGAACTTCTTTGAATGAGCTTTGGAGAGCTTCAAGGATTGAATTCCTCAGTTCCTCCATGTGAAGGTTGGTTTCCGAGTCTGTCTCCACAGTAGGGGGAAGATCATCAAGCCTTTTTCAAAGGTCATTGCGTAAAGCTTGTCTGATGTCGATGTTCCCAAGTGACACAACATTCAGTCGAGGTTTGGGTGGTTGCTTTTTTGCAGATGGTCAGAGGACTACTTGAAGGATAGTCCGGACAAGCCTGTGATCAGTCCAACATTCAGCCCCATGCATGGCTCGTGTGATCACGACGTCTCGGATGTCACGATGGCAAATGAAAGTGTAATCCAAGAGGTGCCAGTTCTTGGACCGTGGGTGCATCCAGGTTGTTTTCAACTTGTCCAGGAGTTGAAAAATTGTGTTGGTAATGCACAGTTCATGTTCTGCACATTAGGACAATAGACAGAGACCATTTGCGTTCATATTCCCTGTACCATGTCAACTGATGACTCCGTCCCATACAGATGAATTTCTTCCACCTTGGGCGTTGAAGTCTCCAAGCAGCGCGATCTTATCAGCCGCAGAGATCTTGCAAATGGTGTCATCAAGGGAAGTATAGAAGTCATCCTTCTTCTCCTCCTCGGAGTCCAGGGTGGGGGCATATGCACTGATGATCGTCACATATGAATACTTGGCCAGCAGAATGTGTAGGGTCATCAGACACAAGCTAATCCCGACAGGAAATTCCGGAATCTTGGGGAGCAGTTCATTATGGACTGCAAATCCAACACCATGGATGCGCTGTTCTGCTTGAGATAAACCCTTCCAAAAGAACATGTATCCAGCTGTGGCTTTGGTGATGGATCCTTTGTTGACTAGACAGATTTTGCTGAGGGCGCAGATGTCCACTCTGTAGCGCTGGAGCCCTGATGCTAAAAGAGCTGTTCTCTGAGGGGGTCTGTCGGTGCCAGTTGTGTCCATTAGGGTTCAAAAGTTCCAGGAAGTGAGAATGAGGGATTTGGATTTGGGTTTTTGTTTTGAAGCTGAGACTGTTTTGGAAGTAGTAGGTTTCTGATCACGAAAGTGGGATGGCTCTCCAGGTGAGGTATCCTGGACAAGCTAAAGTGGGACAAGCTTTCTTTAGGACTCCTTTTATTGTCCCTTCCCCAGATTGTGGTGGGCAGTGCTATCCTTGAATAAGGCTGCCCAGACATGCTGGCAGAACATGGACCAGGCACTTGTCCTAGGGTGTGCCATGGAATGGCCATCACAATACTGGCACTGCCTATGTGCAGATTCCGAGCTGAGGGCTTCCACTGCCATCCAGCAGCTGCCCCCATTGCTCATTGTCCATTGCCGCAGAGCTTTCAGATGGAAGAAGAAAGAGACAGATGAAGGAGGGGAGGACAGAGGCTGCACAAAGGATTTGTTGTTCATGGTGGTGATGAGGGTGCGCAGTCCTTGTCTGCACCGCTTCACTCCCTGCTGGGGATCCAGGTGGCAAGCAAGGGAGCAGGACGACCAGGGCCGACAGGGGGCTGCACCTCCGATGATGGTTCCTGGGAGGATGGGGGTACATGTCTGCATTGGCCACAGGAATCGCCAGAGTGTTTGGACTGCCTGGCTTTCAGCCTGTGTTCACCCTTCCACTAGTGATTCCAGGAATCACCCCTTTGTGGGCGCTGAGGTTGCAGGACTCTGAATTTGGAAGCTATTTTAGTTTAATGACAGTAATAACTACACATACCAGTATTATCCACTGTAAAAAATGATAGCCACATAAAGTTATGTGAACTTATTTCTTCTCTTTAACCCCAATTGTCATGACAAGTTTTGGATATTGAACTCAAGGTTTTCAAAAATTAAACTTAAAGCAATCCATCATCTTGACTACTTGTGAGTTTTGTTGTCAATGTTCATTTAACTCATGTCTGTAAGATACAAGTTTCCTTTGTTTATCTTTACACTACCGTTCAAAAGTTTGGGGTCACTTTGAAATTTCCTTATTTTTGAAAGAAAAGCACTGTTCTTTTCAATGAAGATCACTTTAAACTAATCAGAAATACACTCTATAGAGGATTTTGACGTGACATCACAGGTCACGTGACGCCCCGGTGTCCGCCATTTTGAAGGTCAAGCTAGCTAATGTCAACAACATAGTAGCTGGTATGTTACTGTAGCAATGTTTACGTTCAGTCATTTGGATGACTGTTAAAACCTTTCAGTCTCAAGTTTTTCCTTTACTGTATTTACTAGTTTACTGAGCTAGCGCGCTCAGGCAGGCTGGGAGCGAGCGCGCTAGCTCGGGCAGGCTGGGAGCGAGCGCGCTAGCTTGGGCAGGCTGGGAGCGAGCGGACTAGCTCGGGCAGGCTAGGAGCGAGCGCGCTAGCTCGAGCAGGCTGGGAGCAAGCGTGCTCGCTCCCAGCCTGCCCGAGCGCACTAGCTCCCAGCCTGCCCGAGCTAGCGCACTCGCTCCTAGCCTGCCCGAGCGCGCTAGCTCAGTAAACTAGTAAATACAGTAAAGGAAAAACTTGAGGCTGAAAGGTTTTAACAGTCATCCAAATGACTGAACGTAAACATTGCTACAGTAACATACCAGCTACTATGTTGTTGACATTAGCTAGTGCTAACAGATAGCTGCTAGTGCACTGCTACAACTACACCGACCCTAATAATACAGTTCTTGGTCATTGCCTGGTAACAGCAAATTTATAACGGGCCATGTCTCAACAGACTAAGAAGTTATTTCAATGACATTTAATAACATTTTGTTTATCCTGAGGACCGAAAGTAAATGAAAATGTGAACAAACCTTAGCTGTAATAAGATGGCGACCACCGGCTCCAGGGACGACCCGCTGATGTAGGCATGTTACCCAGCCTGGTTTTTAACGACATAGGTATACAGATCATGTGGGCCGAAGTCAGGTAAAGACGAGGGCTTCGTGTACTTCCGTACGTCAGTGAACAATCCTGGTGGAAGCAGGTAAACGTCGTTCTCTAAGCCTGCTAACCTCAGTTTTTGCAAATACCTCTCCCTCTGCTCGCCCTGTAAATGCCCTACGTCGCTGGATAGTGAAGGTGTTTTCTGCATCTCGCTCCTTTTTCTTTTATGTTTTTTCCCTGGTATTTCCCACACGCCTGACTGCAGGTCAGGAAGATCACCCGCGCTGCAAAGCCAGAAAAAGATAGCCTGGTAACGTGTACGGATCACGTACACCAGCATCATTGATTTTCTGGTGATATCGCTTCTTACTCGCGTCATCCAGGCCGGATAAAATACTCGACAATGAGACTTCGTCATGATCAACAGTGTATCGCTACCGGTAGTCGCCATATTTGTGAACGTCAAAATGGCGGCATAAATATTGTCGCTATGGAAACAATGATGTAGGCCGAAATCCTCTATACATTGTTAATGTGGTAAATGACTATTCTAGCTGCAAATGTCTGGTTTTTGGTGCAATATCTACATAGGTGTATAGAGGCCCATTTCCAGCAACTATCACTCCAGTGTTCTAATGGTACAATGTGTTTGCTCATTGCCTCAGAAGGCTAATGGATGATTAGAAAACCCTTGTACAATCATGTTAGCACATCTGAAAACAGTTTAGCTCTTTAGAGAAGCTATAAAACTGACCTTCCTTTGAGCAGATTGAGTTTCTGGAGCATCACATTTGTGGGGTCGATTAAATGCTCAAAATGGCCAGAAAAATGTCTTGACTATATTTTCTATTCATTTTACAACTTATGGTGGTAAATAAAAGTGTGACTTTTCATGGAAAACACAAAATTGTCTGGGTGACCCCAAACTTTTGAACGGTAGTGTAAGTTGAGTTTACTCATGTTTTTTAAGGCAGCAGGTGAACTTTGGTTTCTAAATTTAACCAACTTGTAATTTCTTACAGTGCTAAGTTCTCAAATGTTTCTGTATGTGTCCATAGATTTTCAAAACCTTGAACCTTATTTCATGTGCATTGTCTTTGGACCAAAAAATGCAACCAACATACTATTTTAAGAGTCTAGCATGGCAGTTCCAGCATGCCATTCCGGGATGAAAATAGCAGTGGTGGCGGCAGTTCCAGGCCCTAAAGAGATCTCTGTCTGTGAACACAGCTGTTGTGCCTGGAACTCCCGTTCTTCCTATTCTTTTCTCTGAGCCACCAGTTTGGTGGTAATGAGACTGGATAAAACATAGCAGAAGAGCATAAACAGAGAGCTATCCACTGCTGGTGTTTTACTTCTAATGCCAGAGCAAAAAAAAAAAAAAACAAACCCCCCCCACACACACACACTTACTTATTATCAGGGGACAGAAACATTAAACTGCATGACTATGTAGGCAAAGATACATGGATGTCTGAGATAAGAGTCATATTATCTGGAAAATAATTATTCAGACAGCCACTTAACATAAATTGAAACAAGTATACTTTACATATACCTTACACTTTCAATTACTTTAACATTTTACAGTAAGTAAGCTTTTCAGTTATTTTTGTATGTAAAGACTGTAAAAATAACTTACACACTGTAACAGCTTGGCAGATTTTAAATTGTCCATTATATGATTTTATCTCACATTAATGCTGATAAAGTCATACACTATATGGCCAAATGTTTGAGAACACCTGACCATAACACCTATGTGCTTTAGAACATCCTGTTCTAGATTTAGTCCCCCTTTGCTGTTATAATAATCTTCTGGGAAGGCTTTCCACTAGAATTTGGAATGTGGCTGTGGAGATTTGCCCATTCAGCCACAAGAGCATTAGTGCGGTCAGACACTGATGTGGGGTGAGGAGGCCTAGGACACAGTCTGTGTTCGAATTCATTCCAGTGGTGTACAGTGAAGTTGAGATCAGGGCCACTCAAATTCTTCCACATGAAAACATGTCTTCACTTTGTGCACAGAGGCACTGTCATGCAGGAAGTGGTTTGAGCCCCTTATTTCCATCCATCCATTATCTCTAGCCACTTATCCTGTTCTACAGGGTCACAGGCAAGCTGGAGCCTATCCCAGCTGACTATGGGCGAGAGGCGGGGTACACCCTGGACAAGTCGCCAGACCATCACAGGGCTGACAGAGAGACAAACAACCATTCACACTCACAGTCAATTTAGAGTCACCAATTAACTTAACCTGCATGTCTTTGGGGGAAACTGGAGCACCCAGAGAAAACCCACGCAGACACGGGGAGAACATGCAAACTCCACACAGAAAGGCCCTTGCCGGCCGCTGGGCTCGAACCCAGGACCTTCTTGCTGTGAGGCGACAGTGCTAACCACTACACCACTGTGCCGCCCCCTTATTTCCAGTGAAGGGAAATTGTAATCCTACAGCATACAGTGGCATTCTCTACAACTTTGTGGCACACATGGGGTGTGATAGTCAGGCGTCCACATACTTTTGGCCTTATAGTATATAATCATGTCATATAATCATCTGACTAATTCCTTTTAAAGTTGAAAGACCTTACCAGGCGGAGATTTACGAAGGAAGGGCGGGACCACAGTAGTCAGAGAGATCTTGATGAATCACCACTAAATTAGTAAAAGCTGGGCGCGGCTACCTTTTTGCGCTGACCAATCAGAAACTAGCGTGGGGGAACGAGCAAGAGTCTCATGTCGATTGTAGGAGGGGTCTATTATGATGGGGCGGGGTTACTACCGGAAGTGTCTTGAGACCAGTCTCCTTGTCATTTTGGCTACGGCAGATTTCTGGTGAGTGAGACGGACAGCAGCGGCGAAGTAGGAAAGGAGAGAGACCGCTGGCTCAAAAACAAAAGAAAAAAATTTAAACAATGAAACCATCGATAAATTTCACTGCAGCTCATGAATGAAACGAATTAGATTGTTTATATCGTTAATTCAATGACGTAACGTTGTTCGGTTAAAGCTTGAGGTTAGCAGCCTGCTAGCGAAGAGAAGGGCTGTGTCATTGAGAAGACAGGACACGTCAAGAGGAGGAAGAAAAATCTGGGAAACTGTCGCTAAGCCAGACTCGTGGAAGATACAAAAGACCTGTTTGGATAACTAGTGACAAGTCAAGTTGTCAGTTAATAAGCACAGAATAATCTGCGGTTGTCGCATTGGAGCGGATCTTCTTCCAGTCATCGCCTTGGATCAAGGGTAGCCAGTAAGGTGAAAAGTGAATTTAATTACTTACCTTCAACGTAATGTCAGTATTCTCTGTGTCATCCTTTAATTTTATCACGAAGCAGGTGTTGTTTTATGCATTAATGATAACAATTGTGTTACGAAATGCCTATTAAATTAGAAGACGTCATCATATTTCTGAGCTCACGAAATAACCGACGTCGTTCACTGTGAAAAGGGAAGGAAAATTTCAGGACCGTCACCCTGTAACTACCTCAGTATTTTTCTCTTCTCTGTAGCATCCAAAAGTAACATGATAACGAGTTTTATTATTTACAGCCAGGTTTCGTGGTCTGGCCTTTTCTGTTCAGCTAGCCTATTAGCAAGCTAGTCGTGTCTAGCTGCCGGCTCGAAGCAGTTAGCCGGGTGCTATCAGCAGCAGCGGAGACGTCACAAGCCTATAATTAGCGCTATGAGGCGACGAGCAACCTGCAAATTTGAACAAAGTCTATTATAAAAAATAATCTGTCAGATAAACAGAACTACTGCTCCCGATTACTCTTAGTATTTTCGAGTGCGTTTAACCAGTATGTTATATGAATTATGTCAATATGCATCAGCGGTAGAGATGGTCCTAGCTATTCTTGTGGAAATTAACTGATCCATTTTGATTTCTTTTAGGATAAGCATACCGTGTGGCAGTCTTGACTGGAAAACATAAATGGGGGATTACGGGTTTGGAGTCTTGGTGCAAAACAACACTGGCAACAAGTCCGCTTTCCCTGTACGAATTCACCCCCATTTGCAACCTCCTCACCACCATCAGAACGTAACGCCGAGCCCTGCTGCTTTTATAAACAGCACCACAGCTGGAAATGGCAGCACAGTTGGGTCTCCCTGGCTATTCCCAACGGCCACAGCCCATAACAACATGCAAGATGATATGGGTACTGACAAACCCAAGGCCCAGCAGCAGGAGCTGCAAGAGACGCAAGAGAAGCAGCAGCAGCTCTCCCCAGTGCACCAAGAGGGTGGCATCATCTCAGAGCTTGAGAAAGCTCGTTCTGAAGAGAGCAAACCTGAGAATGGCACGTCTGAGGGCACCAATGGTAAGGAGAAGTTGCGCCTCGAGTCCCCTGTCCTGTCACCTTTTGACTATCAGGAACCATCTGTTCTGGGCACAGCTGTTCAGTCCAGTACTTCCTCATCCTCCTTGACCAGCTTCAACAACTGGTCTGCTGCCATTGCACCAACCCCATCAGCCATTGTCAATGAGGATGTGGGTTTCTTTACCCCGGCCAGCAACGGCCCATTGCTATTCCAGAACTTCTCTCACCATGTTGGCCCAGGCTTTGGTGGCAGCTTCTCTCCTCAGATCGGTGCTGTCTCTCAGCACCATGCTCCTCCACCCCACCCGCACTTCCAGCACCAGCAGCACCGTC